>NC_047076.1:4770543-5435145 GCF_902459465.1 Asterias rubens
ATAGCCTTGTGAATTTATCATATTTTTCAAGAAAATGCTCACAAGGCTATAACCTTGTGAATTTATCATATTTTTGAAGAAAATGTTCAAAAGGCTGTGAATTATCATATTTTTCAAGAAAATGTTCACAAGGCTATAGCCTTGTGAATTTATCATATTTTTCAAGAAAATGTTCAAAAGGCTGTGAATTTATCATATTTTTCAAGAAAATGTTCACAAGACTATAGCCTTGTGAATTTATCATATTTTTCAAGAAAAGGTTCACAAGGCTATAGCCTTGTGAATTTATCATATTTTTCAAGAAAATGTTCACAAGGCTGTGAATTTATCATATTTTTCAAGAAAATGTTCACAAGGCCTTGTGAATTTATCATATTTTTCAAGAAAATGCTCATAACAAAATGGTCATATTTCACAAGTGAATTTATCATATTTTTCAAGAAAATGCTCACAAGGCTGTGAATTTATCATATTTGTCAAGAAAATGTTCACAAGGCTCATATTTTTCACGAAAATGTTCACAAGGTGTTGTGAATTTATCATATTTTTCACGAAAATGTTCACAAGGCTATAGCTTTGTGAACTAATCATATTTTTGTAAGGTTTACCCCATTGTGATTTTATCAAAATGTTGAAAATTTTCAATAAAAATACAAGGCTTTCCCCTTGTGATTTTATCTTTTGTTTTCTGAATTTTCGGCAAAAGTGCAGTCTTACCCCTTTCTGATTTTATCAAAATTTGGAAAATGTTTGACAAATGTGCAAGGCATTCTCCCCTTGTGATTTTTCAAAATTTTAATAAAATCACATTGGGTACGTCTTGCATTTTTGTTGATTAAGGGGCCAACAAATAAAAATAATAAAATCAAAAGGGGGTACTCTCACATTATTCTGATAAAGGCAAAAATCTGATGAAATCACAAGGGTTGAAACATCAAAAGGAATGAACAGTAATGCTTACTAATTGTACTGTAGGCTCAAATTACATAAAACATCATGAGGAATGTATCAATAATGAAAAATACAGAAACCGTGTTAAGTGGATAATACAGGTTGTTATGACCCATCATTAAATTACAGGGACACCAAAAGTGAAAATTCTCAAACAATAAAACAAACATTTTAATGCATCCATACAAAATGGCACACTAGTACAGGTACATTCTTGTTCACACTATCAGTTCAACATCTGGCTGACTGCATAGATATAACCATTTCTCCATTGAATAAAACCATGTTCAAAGAGCATTACGATACAAGGAAAGGGAACACATCTCAAAACCTATTCAGCTGGTTTTTCAATGTGGTAATTACAATACAAAAATGTAAATTTCTCATTGTATGACCAGAAGTCTTTGCGTGCCAACAAACTCCCCGGAAAGCACATTTCTTTTAATACAAGGTTGCAAGTGGTTTTATCACATTAGTTAGTAGAGGCAACCTGCATAAACATGCACTATTGTACCAGGCAATGTCAACCTACATTATGGGAAAACTTCATTAAAGAACTTCTGAGCTTGGCCACAAAAACTTGGAAAGTATCCTTTTGCAGTGAGTGTGTTCAATGAGTTACCGGCAGCCGATTTCACGAAACGCTAGGATCAATCCTATCTTGAGTTAGGACGAGTGAGTAACTCGTCCTAACTTAGGATGAGTTCAATACGTCCTATTTTTTTTGATACGGAACTGAACCCGTCCTAAGTCCTAAGATTAATCCTAAGTTAGGAAGAGTTTGGTGAAATCGACGGCTGGGTCATTAAACTGAATAGATGAGCAGTTAATCGACTGGGAGCAGTCAGCAGCCCTACTGGTTTGTGCATGATCCTAGTTAGTCCACTGGGAAAGGAAATACATGGAGATAACAGGTGTAAGTTGCTAGACAAAAAGGATGTGTTATTTGCAGCAATCCCATTAAGTGAAGTTGATAAATGGTTCTTATACAAACATTGGCCCTGGCTTCTCTCAAACTCTCCCATTGCACGTACATTTTAAATATTACTACTAAAATGGACCTCTGTAAATAAAAACATCCAAATGAAAGAAAAGTACTGAAAGAAAATGACAAAGACAGTATTTGCTTTGAATTTTTGAACTTAACACTTGAATGAGAGACATTTGAGCGCTACATGTAGATGGCAGAAGATGCACCCGGTAATTTATAATGATTTTGTAGTCCTGGGCGTGCCCACAGTTCCAAGGGCATGCTGAGTCTGCTACCATCTAGTGTCACCCAAAGTCTCTCATTCCAGCAAAATCATGAAAGACGAAATGGTCCAAATTAATTTATAAACCACAAAACTACCTACAAGACCCCTAAATGGGCCAACTAAACAGTAAACAAACAAATCAACAAAAACAAAACACTTGTTGTCAAAATAGTACATCTGTTCAAAGGATTTAGTTTAAAACTTAGATAATCTTGGCATTTGGTTTTTGGTTTTGCGCAAAGGAAGTTTTTTGCACAATTTTGGCAGGCTCAAACAATATGCCATTTGCGAGTTAGACTAAAAAGGTTAAACCTCTATGTTCCGACACCCCTAGCGCAATTTTACTTGCATTGTACTAGACATCATCAAAATCTAACTCACAAATGGCTTGATGCAAATTAAAGACCGACATAAAACTTTTAAAACTATAGCCTATGGCACAAACACTTTACACCATTTGGGGGCATTCTAAAGTTCAAGAAAGAAAAAAAGCAAGGAGTTGATTATGCGAAAGTTGCATGCCTGCATAGAGTTGCTGTAAAGGAAAACAATGTTGCTAAGTACTTAAAAGCTTCCAGTCATGAACAAATTGAACATCCCATCCAGTAAAGGGCCCAATTTCATCAAGCTGCTGAGCAGGAAATTTTGCTTAGCAAATTGTTTAGCTATGCAAGAATTGACCGAGGAATGGTTTTCCCAATAGAGTTTTTCAACAAACACCATTTTAAACAGACAAAAAAGTGTAATTTTACATTAATAATGTGTTTATAAAAAAAGTATCAATTTTTTTTATATTTATACAATTTTTGTAACATATTAAATTTTATTTAAATTTCATTTACTCTCACTAATTTTCTCCATTTAATTTCAACATTGAAAGGCACAGGAACAAAGTTGTCGAACAAAACATAATTTGTCAATCAAAGAAAAATAATAATCCATCAAAAAAGAAAACGCGAAAAACCCATCCTTTTTATTTAAAATTGAAAGACAAGTTCAGTGCTATTTACAAGAAACCTCTTCAGACAAACCATCTTAACTTGCTCAAGAATTTAACCAAGTGTCATTGCAAAACCTTGGCTAGGGCATAGAGTTATATATAAGAACTAGAGGGCGCACTGGCAAATATACGCGCCCGCCACCCGGTATGCGCGCAGGCGGCCATTTTCTAAGTTGACAAAACTCAAACGTGTATTTCATATTCGACGCGCGTACAGAATGGTGCGCTTGTCATCTTGCGGTCCCGTGGCGTTTGTGCAAGAAGCATCACCATTTCTTATATATAACTCTATGGGCTAGGGCCACTCTTGGCCTCCATCTTTAATTTTGCAGCAGTGTTTATTTTTTGTCGAGCATGCTTCAACATAAAAGTTAGGGTGACTACTCTATCCTCCAAAACCGTATGTTCTGACACCCTCTCCTTGATCTGCATGCTAGGATTAGGGTGAGGGTTAATATTGGGGTGAGGATTAGGATTAGGTTGAGGGTAAGGATTAGGTTGAGGGTAAGGATAAAGGTGTGGGTAATTCTATTTTCACTTTTTCAAAATGTTGGTGGGTCATAAAATTGTGCACCTTGAAAAAAAGTCTTTTAAGAAATGGATGAAAGGAATTGACGAAAAGAACTAATAGAAATGAGCAAAAATATATGACTTTTGGAAACAAGTTGCTGAAACAAAAATCAAGTGATTTATATATACAGGTACATGTATGATTACTGTATTTTGGCCCTCCAATTATTAATGAAACGAAATGAAATGAAAGACAGTTGAAAGCAACCTTGTTCCTGTGGGCTTGCCAGAGCAGTCCTTCTACTCATTAACCCCCCATATGGGATACAAATGGCAAGATCATACACCCATGGGAACGAGGTTGATTCAGAGATCTAGAAAGTGTAATGATAAAAACCCGTCAAGGTTTTAAAAGACCAGAAAAAATGAACAAAAGAAAACTTGCCTACAGCACCTGGCTGGCCCTACTGTTGCTCTCTCATTGTGGTAACATGATGACCTCGGCCTTATTTCATGGCGCTGCTTACCAGAAAATTTGGTGATCTTAGTACATGTAGCAGGGAATTCCCACTTACATCAAGTGTTTTTCATGGACTAGCAGGGTATTTTGGCTGGTGCGAGTGCGCTCTCCACATTACTAGGCATTCTACGCTCACACAGCTAGCGCAGAAAATCGCTGAGAATGGTGATCGTAAGCGCAGATTTCGGCGATATTCAGAACCATTAAATTGAGACGTTACATGTACTGATTGGCGGTATTCCTATCACTATTTATACCAAAGTTCACCACGCCAGTTTCAAATGAAAGCACAAAATCCAGAGAGAAATGTAAAATAAACTACAATTGTCCTCCAATTCTTTTACAAAAACAAAATGTTCATAATTTGTAAAAAATAATTGTTGCATATAAGTAAAATGTGATCCATTAGTGGATTTAAATGTTTGAGTCTGTCTGTACATTCACAGTAAGACATCGGATCGATTTGGCGATTCATAACCAATAACTGTTTTGGTGGAATTGCCCCCTTGATTAGTCACTGGCCAATGACCAAAACAATTAATGGTTCTTGCCACCAAAAAAAACCCATGGAACTGATCATTTCTCTCAGGTAAATATGTCGCTTAATGCACATTCCAATTGCCTTACTTTATGCTTAAGTTACAAGTTTTTTGGGTTTTTTTTTTAGTTACAAGGTACATGTACATGTAATACATGTACTTGTTTTGAGTACTGTACTTGTCATGGTTCATTCAGCAGTTCTGAAGTGTAGAACTTTCACAAAGCAAAATTACAAGTGTCACTTTAATTTGAAGTTAATGCCTTGGTTAAACTTCACCCGTGCTATATCTTATAAAAATCAATGAAGTACTGGAGTTGAAATAAGTTAAATGTTAAACTCTATGTCCCCTTGTGTTGAAGCCGTACTGTGTTTCGGGGATTTTTTCTTTGCCTTAGTCCGCAAACTTGGAGGCTTGTTTTATTGCAGTTAGTGTCGCTTTAACTTAAAGTGACTAACTGACAAAGACAGAAGGTATACTCTGGCTAGAATCAGGTATATATTCTCAGGAAAGACTTGTTTCTATTCACGTTTAAACTCATGAAGCTGCATACAGATATATATTACTCGTTAACATTAATTAATTTTAGCTCCCCGAAAAACTTTACAAAAACCCCTCCTCATTTCTCTAACTAAAACGCCCCTATAAGTTACCACTATGATGTCATGGGCACACCCACAAGCTCCCACTGCTGTGCAGACGAGCCGTTGCATTTCACCAGAGTAGGGGTGTCCTTTCCATGTTTCGATTTTTCTAGACAAAGGCCACTTGTGTAGTGTATAATGGTTTTACTCTGGAAGACATTGAAGGGGGAAAAAAGAGAAAATATTAAGAAATGTTTGAACTTTGCAATGAACTTTAAGGTCTTTAACTGAGAGGTAACTAACAAGCAGGAACAATTACTTAAACATTTTCCGCTTAACAAAAATGAGCAAGACACCAGTCATATTGTATGTGTGACATGGTATTTTGGCTGGTAAGCCTATTCCAGTATTAAAGCATAACTTTGTTGTTGGCCCAAGTTTCATTGAGCTGTTTATTGCGCAATTGGGCCCAGGGCCAAACTTCATAGAGCTGCTCAAGCACAAAATGTTTACACAACAAAATTATTACCCAAAGTGTCCAGTGCCTTCAAATTACATAGGTGTACTGGTTTAGTCAAGTCATATTCTTTCATCCCAATACAGCAATACAAAATTAATATCTTAATAAAGGCTCGTTTAAAGGGTCTATCCACAGACTTACATTAAACTTGTTTTTTACACAAGCTTGAAGATTATGATAGTAGAAACCTTCCCTTGAAATTTTACTTACTGAGGTGCTGTAGTTTTTGAAAAATGAGTAAAATAAATAATTTTTGTCTCAGTTTTAGCATGTAAAAACGTATTAACCAGTTATGCTATGGTTTTGGTATAATATCATAACTGGTTAATGGGATTTTACATGCTAAAATAATTTTCGTCTTCCTAAGACGAAAATTATTTTAGCATGTATTACTCATTTCTCAAAAACTACACAACCTCAGTTAGTAATATTTGAACGGGTCCTTTCCACTGTCATTATCTTCAAACCCTGTAAGTTTAATGTAAATCTGTGGATATTTTGAAAAAGTACCTGAATCCTTTAATGAGTATTTACCAACCTACATGTATGACCAGTAAGCAGCTCTACGAAATTGGACACAGTCTGTACATACGCATGCCACAATAAATACTAAAATTGTTGACTTACATTTTGGCTAAATCTCCACTCTTGATTACCATGTTTGCCGTGACATTTCAACATCACAATATCCTGGAATTTGGTATTGCTGGAAGCATCTAGGCATAGATCATCATGTTTGATCTCATTCTGTTTCGTCAGACCAAAAACCTTCCAGAAGAAAACAAAAACAATCTGATTATTCAAAGGAGCCAAGAATAACTTACACTTTGGCAGAAACCTGTAAATAATAATAATATCGAAGTATTACATAGTGTATACATCTACCAAACAAGCTACTCAAGGCGCTGAGTATTCACAAACTTTCAGAAAGATAGGTTATTGCAGTGATGAATTCTGAAACCCAATTATTTAGCACCTATGTAAGGGTTTACAAGGTGCTACGGCGCATTAAGCAGCCACAACCAGGAACACCGCGGCGAACCCCTTCTCTTTTCAATAAGTGCACTGGGTTCTTTTACATGAGTTACACAACACATGGGACCAACGGCTTTACGTCCCATCCAAAGGACGAAGCAATATCACGGCTGGGGATTCAAACCCACACTCTGTTGATCAGAAACACCAGAGTATAGACCCCTTGCAAAACGTGAAACATGACTACGATGAGGTCCCGCGCATGTTTTTACACACAAAGATGAGATATCATCCAATATTTTGCCTCCTTTGGTTTCAGTGATGGCCTTTAGGCCTCGGAGAGGTCGCTCTTTGAGAGTGCAGCTTGTGTGCACGAGTCTCCTCGACAGACTTAACTCTCTTCCTTCTTGTTACTTTCTCAAATTCCACCTTCCTGTACAATCAATAATTAATCATCCCCGAGGTCTTTAACTGGATAGGTTGGGGGGACACTTCCTCGTCGGCTTGGTACACCTGCTTTTGTTTTTCTAAATGAACTTTATCCCGCACTCAGTGACGCTCAAGGTGCTTTAACATTCAGATTTTCATGCAAGGTATGTGGGACTTTGTTTGAATTATGAGACATATTTTTTTTAGCACCATATGTAATGGTTGACAAGATGCTGTGGCGCAATATGCTGCCAATCAAACCAGGAACATCAGGGCGAACCCATTCTCTTTGCACTACATTCTAATAATAATACTAAATAATTGGCTTTTATATAACACCCTAGCCCTAACCCCAAAAGGGTCCCAGGGCGCTTCACAGAGGTTTACGAGACACACAGGACCAACATCTTCACGTCCCATCCACAGGGTCATGGTTAAGTGTCTTGCTTAAGGACACTTGTTGCCACCACCGGGATACGAACCCACATTCTACTGATCGGTAACACAAGACTTTGAGTCTGTGGCTCTTATCCGCTTGGCCATGATGAGCCATTGATGAACTTGGCCATTAATATGGTGAGGGTCCAAACTAAGGGGAAAAGAGGAAGAACTTTTGTTGTTCCAATACTTCATGACACGTACCTGGTTCCCTCCTTGTCCGTGACAATTGAAGAAGCCAACTTTCTCGTTCTCTTTACGGCCCATGTTGTCCAGACACTTTCTGGTTTCAATGTGTCGAACCTACAAGTACAGGACAAAGGTCAGAGGTTAAAGGTCATGAAGCAAACAAATAAAATACAACAAATAAAAATGTATGCATCAGAAATGTGATGGGCTCTACAAAAATATGCTGCTTTTTGAACAGCCCACTTTCAAGTATAGGGTTGTTGAGTGTTATTGAGAGAATTCTTTTTTTTTTCAGTGATTTCTTGCTTCTTATGGTTCTATTTTTGCATATTTCTCAAACAGAATCATTTTTCTTTTTTATCAATAAAGATGAGTCAAAAATGGGTGTGTTTTTTACCCTTTTGCTTCATTAGGGTAATTTTTTTTTTTTTTTTTAACAGTATTTGTTGTTTTTAATCAAACAGGCATTTCCCTCGTTACAGGGTCATTTTCAGATTATGGCATTATGACATCGTAACTTTAAAACCAAACATGACACAAGTGTGTCAAGATATGTCAAAATGAAGCTTGTTGCAGCCACTTAAAAAACTCAAAGTAAATTGTCCTATTACACTGTTTTTGGGACAATTGCCAGACTCTACAACTGGACCTTACCTCTCCAATGCTTTGATAGTCCATTCTGAACTGTGACTCAGGGTAAATATTGTCAAGATACCACTGGAAGTTTTGACATTCGAGTTTCTTCCGAAGGTCTCGTCTTAAAGTGACGTCTCCATATTCTGTTTTCCTGACACCTTGAACGAGAGAAAATTAAGCTTTTTTTTTTTTTTTTTTTTACAAAACAATAATAATAACTAGTTCTAAAATAGTTCTTTCACAATAACCAAATCAATGCGCTATACATTAGTGCCCTGGTCATTAGGCCAATAAAGTTTGGCGTGCGCTCAGAAGGCTTTTTCAAACATAACATCAAAATCTACCCTCGCCTTACCATACGCATTTTAACCCCTGGGTGGAGACAGGCAAATACATGTATAGTAAAGCATCTTGCTCAAGGCCTAACGTGTCTCGACGAGTGAAATGAACCCCTGAATACTCATTTCAAAATCTCAAACATGAAATTATACCCCCAAAAATCCCGGAAACTCTATGAGAAACAAAATAATTCTTGGTAGATCTATCAAGCCGGTCCGACAAGTCAAGTGTATGTGTGTTGAACAGGCGATACAAACAATTAATGTACCCTACCATTTTCCATGCTGTGGCATTCACCATCCAGCTATTAAGAAAAACCAAATATTTATAGCCACAACTTGTTATCTTTCAGTCTCAACCCACAGCTCAGAAAAAAGGGAAAAAAAGGTTATAACAACACGCTTCACAGCTGACCACATTGATGGGTTGTAGGGTTTAAGCCTATCGTCTGACGCCCCACGGGGAAGACACGATAAGCTTGACAGAGCGTTAAATCCACACCGGCTTGGAGCAATTCACGTGAGACTTCACAACGAGTTCAACAGCCACTTTCATGGCTAAACTGACAAACACGCGTAGGCTCTCTCTAGGACAGCTGTCAACATGTATGTGATCGAAGGAGGACACTGTCGTAGACGTGTAGTTCTCAAGAGTTTAGTTTGCTCAGAAAATGGAAGTAGTTTGCCAGCACTATTAACATTTAAAGACACTGGACACCATTGGTAATTGTCAAAGACCAGTATTTTCACTTGGTGTATCCCAACATATGCATAATATAACAAGGCTGTGAACAAATGGGTGTGTGTTTGCAGATGCATAACCAAAAGGCTTCAAGTCTTTTATTATTTGAGTGAGAAGTTATCTCTTTCTCAAAAACTGCGTAACGTCAGAGGGTTCCATTCCTCACAATGTTAAAAACAGCTCCCCATTACTCGTTACCAAATAAGTTTTATTTGGAAGATATTATTTGGAGTAATTACCAATAGTTTCCAGTGCCTCAACTATCGAGCACATACATATTACAACAAGAGAATAAAAGAGTTGGCTGAGGTATTGAACACTCGTCCTAAACTGGCAGGGTCATGGCTGTGTGATTAAGTGTCGTGCCAAAGGAATCTGAGCACGGGTAGCTCCGGGGAGTTTGAAGTTTGCCAGGACACAAGTGTCATGACCAAGACTCAAGCTTGGTGCTCTAATCTGCGACACCCCACAACAGGGGTAGCCCCCCCCCCCAAATCTCCCTCTCTGTTCTCCATACCTGGTGCAATCCTGTAGTAAAAATTTTTATATTCGTCCATCCAGACCTCGGCCAGTCGCTGGTTGTTTCGATTGATGATTTTTCCTGTCCCGCCCGGGAATGTGTAAGGTGTTGATTTACGGAAAACGTGACCGACGTGGGAGCAGGTTACAATCTCTAGGGTTCCACCACACATCCATATCTGGGGAGGACAAAAAATGAAATAGTTGCAGAAATTCATTTTCTTTTCACTAATATTATTTCCATTGCTGCAACCCAAATAAGCCAAGAGTGATTTGAGGAGTCCTTGTATGTAGTAACATATATAACCCACATTTGGTGCTCAATAGTGGATGTAGTACCCTCCCCCACACTTCCATTATGTGTCCTACTTGTATGCTTGGATTCAAAAAAATTCTCTAATAGCGGATTTTAAGATGGGGATATTTTTGTATAGGAGGAAAATGTGTGTTTAAAGGTGCTATGTCAGATTTTTGGCTGATTTGACCCCAAAATTTTGATTTAAACTCAATAGGTATTTTGATGGGGTCGAGAAAGTTACAAGCTTTCATTTGAGCCATTGCTCGAAAAGGTCCGGCAATTATTAGTAGAAGTGAAATAAAGTGCTCAAAATTAAGAAACGTTTTAAATTTCTGTCATGGTTCCTGACCACTATAAGTAAAAGTTAAACTTTTTTTCGTTAGAGCAGATGATACTCTTGGAAATACCATTCACTTAAAAAAAAATCTATTTTTTAATGTTTGGGGCAAAAAATCCGACATAGCATCTTTCAGTACGGGAAAATTTAAGGGGAAACCCTCTGCTCCATATTGGGCATGTTTTAATAATCCAGCTAAGCTTGCAGGGCAAAATAGTCTGAACCCCACTTGTACATTGATAATGCCCATTATATTGATGCTAAGGCACACAGGGTGTCTGACTAAAGAGGCTGACAACGTGATCAATCTCTAATCTCATTCTTGAAGAGCCTTATTCCCACAAGCAGGTGCAACTGAAGGTGAAAACAGCCGTCATTATAATTTCTAGAGACAGATTGTCCCTAAGACTGAGTGGGAACAACTTTGGATATGGCGCCTCCGGACTATAATCAACCCCCGTGGTCTGAACATCCAAGACATAAATGATAAATTCCTTCCTTTTTAATCATTAATTGCATAATGTACATAAGGAGGGGCACATGTCTTCCCTTTTAATCATTTTTTTTTTTTTTTTTTACAAATTCCTCCCAACACCCCTCCTCACCAAAACAAGAAACAGTATTTTAAATGAATTATTCAGACACTAATTCCTGTCTTCAGACATGAACAAACGGTTTTGAATGTTGTATTTTGTGCATTGCCCATGGCATATACAGTGTACAGAAGTCTTTTTGAGAATTTTTGTTTTGAAACAGCATTGTCTGTCAAAATTTGTTCAGAGAAAAAAAACTTGTTTAAATACAAATAAAAAGTATGTGAAATTCCGGCCAACAACTTCAACTCACCTCCCCGAAATTAGAAATTAAAAAACAACAGAACTGTAATGGCCTCCGTCTCCTGTATGCTCGCTCGGCACACATGTTTAGTTTCCCATAAGCATAACTTACTCTAAACGAGATTTCCAGGTTTTCACCGCCCCAAACGTCCATTCCAGCGTCGTACGTTCCAATCTCCTCAAAATAGTCCTTACTGATCGCAAACAAACCCCCGGCCATCGTTGGAGACCTGGAATGAAAATGAAATGAAACAAAAGAAAACATTTACTGTTTGGAAGAACAGCCGAGCCATTTTGAATCTGCCACATTTTTTCCCCTTTTTTTGAGGAGACCAACTGATTTTGGATATCATTCAAATTATGGACTTTTTGTTTTTAGTATCTACATTTAGATGTCTGCAGGCAATCAAAAAACAACTCCCAGTTCTTGCAATTTGCATTTCCAAAAGAAACCTTGAGAGCAAAAGAAAATTATTTCAGGGGAACCAAAAGCTGCTGGGAGGGGGATTAACACCTTCGAAGGCCTTCGTAGAGTTGTTATTACATAAAGTGTATTTTCCAAAAGGTTGTTTTTACAAGGGAAGACATCTAGACTGCAAAGGTCCCCGGTCCAATGTTCAAAATTAAGTCGTCGAGACATTTGCCAATCTTTGCATACGACAGACAAAACAGACAAATGTTTGCGCTCAAGTTGCCAACAGCTTTTTCCCTCCATCCTACAATCTAGACTGTTTTTTTTTTTTTTTTTTTTTTTTTCCTAATTTCAGCATCTGAGAGCTTTTACATCTTAAATATTTCTTCTTTGTAGTAGCTCCTTACCATAGAATGGCTTTCAGCCTATACTGTTACTAGGCAAACTTGCCTTTCTTTTTTCTATCTTTTATTTTTGAAAGACTATCTAACTAAGTTAATTCCCATTAGTTTAAACTCTTTCTGTGCCCGCTTTTTTAGATGTTTTTTAGAGAGTTTATTATGCAAGTTCCTACATTTTGGGGGTTTTTATTAGAAACAAAAATGTCAAATAACAAGGATCTATGTTTGTGCGTTGGTACAGACTATAAATAATCACTTGGTTCGCTTTGGCTTCATCTCATGAAATGGAATAAATAATAATAATAATAATAACCGTATTTATAACGCGCCTTTTGCCAAAGGATACAAAGCGCCAGGTATTACTACTGCAAGGAGTGGGGCAAATTTTGAGATATAAGACCTAATCCTTAAGCACCATGTAATGGTTTACAAGGTGCTTTGGCGCAATATGCTGCCAATAATCCAGCCAGGAACACCGGGGCGAACCCCTTCTCTTTTCGGTAAGTGCACTGGGTTCTTTAACATGCGTTTACACAACACATGGGACCAACGGCTTTACATCCCATCCGAAGGACGAAGCAATGGTTACGTGTCTTGCTTAAGGACACAAGTGTCACGGCTCGGGATCCGAACCCACACTCTGCTGATCAGAAACACCAGAGTTTGAATTCGGTGCTCTTAACCGCTCGGCCACGACACTCCCACGAATAGTCCAGATTTTTACCTCATGATTATATAATATTCTGCAACTCTTAACTCATATGCATTCAGTAATTGTATATTAAACCTGATGCAAATCTAACATCCGTTAAATATCCATTTGATCTGCATATGACGCAGCCTGAAGAAATTGGATGATATTTATAGATTTTTGACATCACCACTAAGTAATAGAAATCTTCAGGTTTGATCACAACAAGATTGAAGTCTTTCGCCTCTTTCAAGAAAAGCTGAAGGCCAAAGGAGGCTGAGGAAATATCCCGGGGGAAAAAACTTGATCAAATTCAGGTCTGGCGGCATGTAGTGGGTTGCACGTACCACAGGTGAGGTGCGAGTCACCGGCATGGAGGCAATGAAGTCAATTGCCGCCATGCCCCCCCCCCCTGGTTATTGCCTTGGTGCCCTTGAAATGCTTCAGTACAAACTTTTCTTCATAGGTTGCCCTTTACCTAGGAGAACTTGCCTTGGTGCCCTTGCCCTTATAAAAACACAGCATACAGGTCTGCACCGCTGACTGAACAAGTCTGAACCTAGAATCCAGATCTTAGGAGGTACATTGAAATGGTGGCATGTCCACTTTTTGACAACCCCCTGGAGTTATAGATTCCAACAAGCTTCTGGAAACAGTGTCATCAGTGCTTGAGAAGTAGATCAAAGAGCTTGAATTCTCTAATGTAGAGAAAAATATATCATATTTGAAGATTTAATTTCATTAAAAAAAAAAAAAAAAAACAGTCTTCGTTCAATTTATTTTCTCGATTTCAATACACACACAACTTGCAAATCTCTCGCGGTCCATACAGCAGGTACAGTTGGTGATAACAAGCTAATGCTATGGTTATTCTTGCTTTTCAAGAATTTTGTACGATTTGAATTTGAAAAGAAGATTTCATTTTGCAAAAAAAAATTTTTTAGTTGTTTTCTAAATTTTGATTATTTGCTACAAAAATGAAAACTTAATGTAATGTTGGTAACCGGATTCTGCTAAGCGATACTTTTCTGTGCTTAACAACTTTCTGGCCTACTAGCTGGAATATGTACAACTGGGCTTATGACCTGGTTTAAGAAGGACACCCTCAACTAGGGTTCAAAAAAAGGTTGCTCATCCAAAATTAAAATACATACCAATCATTACACACTATTCCATGTATCCATATTACATACTGCCACATCCGTAAAAATAATGGGCATTGTTTTATGTGTATTTTCATTTGAAAGAATTGTGCATTATATGCTTAACAACTGATGGACACAAGGATTTTTTTAAGCCTTACACACAGCATAAATTAAACCAGGCCTGTACGGAGGCAACAAAGGCGATTGCCTCAATGCCCCCTGGTCTTTGCCTTGGTGCCCTTGAAATACAAGAGAGATTTACAATTACCTCATAGGGTGCCCTTTACCAAGGAGAAAATGCCTTGGCGCTCTTACCCTTTTAAAAACAGAGCATACAGGCCTGTTAAACCCAACAAAAAATAAGACCAAAGAAAATTAACATCCAAAACGCAAGACACGGGCAGTGGAGAGAGCAAAACAAAACAGACACAGGTTCACTCATCAAATTAAGTATTGAGGAAAATCAGGATACAGTTATCGATTAATCGTCAGTTGTCATGGCGACGCATCTTCTTTTGGTGTTAGGAGCCACTAGGCTGAGTCAACAACAACCGCTGCCCTCCGGGGTCGAGAGAATTAAGACCTTTCCATCTAGGGACGACAGGATGAGAGAGTGTTTTATACAATAGTAGAGTGACTTAAAGGCGTTGTCTTCTTCTTGTATAATTATAGGGTGTCATGGCTTAGCAGGAAGAGCATCGAATTCATGTTCTTAGACCCAATGTCATAGCTCTGCTTACTGTGAGCACTGGTAAAAGCTTACAGATTTGCCGAGGATAAATGATGGTAAAGGCACAGGAGACTTTTGGTAATTACTCAAAATAGTTTTTGGAATAAAAACTAACTTGGTAACGAGCAATGGAGAGCTGTTGTGAGTTAAAAACATTGTGAGAAATGGCTCAGACTTTACCATTTACTAGAATTGTTTCTCTTCACCCAGAGGTATCAATAAGTTCTTGCAAGGGTAGAGGTTGACATAGTATTTGAAAAAGACATCAGAGTGCCATGGGGCGAAGAAAGCTTACAAGAATGTTATTGGCCCAATGACTAGGACATTAATCAAAAGCGCATTGAGACGTTTTTGTTAACTCGCTATATAAGAACCAGTTATTATGATTGTTATTGAAAATTCTGACCTCTGCCCTTCTTGTAATAACTCCAGTTACTGCAGTTTTACAAATGAACCTATTTGCAAACGGATGTTATATTTCATTCGAAGAAATTCGTGATGATTTCAACATCACGCTTTCCTGCTGCCATGAGTACAGTTTGTGTGCAACACGTGCTGGATACGTGCCCAGTATGCACATATTTGAGCAACGGTAAAAGCTAACAGAGTTGCATAGGATAAAGGCAATGGATACGTTTGGTATTTACTCAAAATAATTGCCATAAAAACTAACTTGGTTGTGAGCAACTGTTGAAAGTATAAAACATTATGAGAAAGGGCTCCCTCTGAGGTCATGTAGTTTTTGTGACAGAGTAAATATTTGAATCTGAGAAAAAAATTCAGGCCTCAACTCAAAAGCATCTTTCTCAGGCATCTTTTTTTGTGCAACAAGTTTTTTTTTTTTTTTCTTTCATTATTCTCTTACACTGTGAAAAGCACCAAGTGAGATGACTGGTCTTTGACAATATTACCAAACCTGTCCAGTACCTTTAACCTTTACACAGACATCAGTTGCTAAGCTATCGACTGCCCCTCGGTATGCCATAATGAAGTTGAATTGCATATACATGTTTATAATAAAGATTCATTGCGTTTGTAAATTCATCTGTCACCTAGCAAATGCGGAAACTGACTTCTAAATTACAAGATCTTGATCGAGGGTAACACATTGCCAGTTGAATTGGGTTAATAGACCCATTGATGAAATGGGTTAATAAATCCATTGCACCAACGACGCCAGACATGGCAACAAGGTCTGCTATTTTGGTAGTCAAATTGCGCCTGGTAAAGATATGAAGCAACCGAATGTGGGCATCACCTTTAACATTTAAAATGCATACTGCACAGGAAAACCTGAATGCAAAAATTCGCAACAATAACTTGCAACAGTGCTACGAAATATTTACTGCAAAAACTGCTGATGTGACGTAAAAACTTCGCTTCACCTTAGCAGAAAGTATGATCCAGGCTTTAGACTTTAGGAATTTGGCTCAAAAATGGCGCAACTTAAAATTGATACACACATCAGGTGAATTCAGTCAAAATAATATTTTGAGTGGCCACCTGTGCCTAATTTTATAGAGCTGGTTAAGCACAACTCAATTTCATAGAGCTGGTTAAGCACAACACTGGTATCCTGCTTGTTTCTGCTCAGCAGGATATAGTAAGCATTATTTTCTGCTTAAGCACTGAGAGAAGCCCTTTCTTTCACCATTGAATTCAGAGCTGAATTGTTATTATATATTTGGTTTGCAGTAACACCATGTGTGTACATCTACTTGCCAGGTAGTGTTTGTTCATAGAGAACTGTCTTTTCTTATTCTACTACCGCGGAGTAGATACATGTATATGGGGGTTTGGGAGACTTCTCAGTTCCCATTAGCAAAACGGTTGGTATGAAATTGAAGCCGTTAAGCAGCTGTATGAAAGTGGGCCATGTTTCTTATCCCCACCTTACCCCTCTACCAAAGCATATTTTGCATTCCCATTCCGGACCTTAACAGGAAAATCACAATCACACCTACAAAACAACATAACTCTCAAAAATGCATCTTTGTGGAGCATTCTTTCGTTTCCTCCTTTGTCCCTGCATCAAACAGTTTTTCATAGACCATGTAGACTTTGTGCACATATTTCCATATGGAGCACCCCAGTCTTTAGAACTCCCCTATGGAGATGTCCTTTTCAATTTGCTGTTTTTGTTTTTTCCTTGTTCTCCATAAGGCAACGAAAATGAGCACGATGCCACACAAATGTTCCAGTTCACACTAACATAATGAAATCTTTCCCACTTGTTTTTTTTTTTACCACCTGTACTGTGAAAGCCCACCACAACTTAATCATCAAGGAGGGACCCTCGCCGTACAGCCTCAACAAAACCAAGTTAAATCTTCTAATGAAAAAATCGTGAGGAAATCAGTCAGGGACGCACCCGGAGTTTAGCGATGTCTCAAGAAAAGGCCACGGGAGCGAGAGTGAATCAGTGGACGACATTAACCAGTGAAGCATGTATGACCTTATCGCTTTTGAAGGGTGGGGGTAAGGGAGGAGGAAAGTAAGACATGTTGTGCCTCAGGGGAGGGGGACAGGATGTCAAACATCTCAACTGCCAGATTTACATTCAGAAAGTGTCCTAGAAAAGTTTTCTAGCAGACAAGTAGGATTTGAAACTTTGCATGGTGGAAATACGATAATAGTAAGGTTTGTGGTAACACCACATAATGATAATTCTCTAAATGAGTTTGGGTGGTTCTAAAAAAAATGCTGGTTTCAACTCAACGCTTCAATCAGTGTGCTCTGATCATCTTCTGGAGAAAGCTTGCAGACGTTAACAATTTCACTTTGTTTTGTTGGGGGGGGGGGGGGAGTTAGGAGAGAGAAACAGAAATGGCAAAAGATTTGAGAAAGGGTGAATTGTTTCCTGTCACACTTCTGCATCAGAATTTCAAAGGGCCAAGAGAAGTTTACGATTCGAAGCACCCGACATGCAACTTTGCAATTGCTGAAAAAGAGGAAACTTTGTACAGTGTTCCTGGGCAATTTTTATTTAGGAGAAGAAGTGGCATCAACTTTAGGTAATCCCCTGGCTGGTGCTTCCCAGGCACTGTCTATGATAATAATATCAAGCAGGATTTATACAGCATCAAACACCAAACCAGTCAATGAGTGCTTTACAATATTAAAAAGAGTCCAAAGCATCGGTATTAAACCAACAATATTACAGCAAACAATTTAAATATGACATATAGCACATAAAAGCACAGGAAGCTCGTCCATCAATGTAAATAACCCACAAAGGAGGCAAAAAGAGCGGCATATTGTGTCAATAATAAAAAGTCACAGAAGCGTAGTAAAGTTTCAATAAAGGAAACATTTAAGGCATTTACAGGCTGAACGTCGCACATCCTGGTTGTCTCATCACAAGGGCAGTCACTTTATTGTGAATGTCGCAGCCAGCGCATGCGATATCGACAAACGTACAAATTGGACCTTTTTTTCAAACACCCCTCTCTCTCTCACCCAAAAGTGTACAAAGAAAAATTGTAGGTTATTTTACATAGAAATACTTGTATTTGGATTACACATGCACATAGTATGCAAACCTTATTTATGACAAGCACGGATATAAGAAATACATGATCGAATGCAGATAATACATTATTTGATACCGTAATTTCCTGCGTACAAGACATTGCTTATCTGATTTTTAAAAGGCTAAATAAAATACACAGAAAAATCACTGCATCTTATTTAACGGTGCCAAAAACAAACATTAACCTATGTTTGTTTGTATAGATCAACGTTTTTTTCCAGAAAACCAAAGTGTATTGCAAACATTCACCCCTCCCTTCCAGATAATTGTGAACGGCCTATAACTGGGTTGGGTGAGAGCTGATAATTCCACAGCCAGAGGCCTGCTACATGTACATGTATCATAATGTCGACAGTCCCCCTTTGAAATTAAATTTTGAGCATTCGCTCTTTTAGTAATTTCAGTTTACTTGCTCCGATACTATGGACTCATTTAGCGTTACACAGTCCACTAATGGTGATGTATGGGAGTGTACAAGGGGAGAAAGTTCAATACCGACCCATTTGATGAAGTGCAATTAGCCATTAAGACGCCAAACTCAAAGTCAATGTGTGGCCCACAAATTGGAAAACAAATACACTCTAGATGCAGTTTGTGGGTTTCTTGAAAGGGGACCATTAACTGGTGATTGCAAACATGTAGCAAAGCAAGTTGTGATGCATCATTGTTTTTTTCTAAACATCTCACAAGTGGGTCCAATTCACCTGTTCTTATGATTGTCTGCAAACCAGTTGGAAATAAAATCAAGACAGAACTGTGTCAATTCTAACAAAATGTTCCATCATCACAGAACCTTGATCTAGTATTTTGGATTTGAACTATATACAAATTTATAAATTTCTAGCAGGCTTGAATCCTTGATTCTGATTGGTCAATCCATAGCAACAAGGAGTACCATATCACACCCTGCGTATTGTGTGTTCTAACTCTATGCACAAAATTTTGCTTTTCCCAAGCTTTACACAAAACGCACGGCTTATATAAGAAGTAAATGTAGTTTCAAAAAGCGCATTTGCGTCAAATGCTGATCGTCACATGAAATTTGCTTATAAAAAGATAAATCTGTTATCACACAAGGGCTTGTTATCTCAAACGCACTCGTAACAACTCATAATATTATTAGCAGTAGTACATGTAGTAGTAGTGGTAGTAGTACATCGTACTCAACATTGGTCAACCACAGCCCCCCCCCCCCTTAAACAACATCTCACTATGAGACCAAATTAAATGTAGCAACCTCAAAATAAAAATTCACTCTGTAATCAACATCTATTTTATCAAGGGTTGTGCACGAGCCACCATTAAATAAATTACATTTGAAATTCTAATCAGCAAGCACATGTAGCCATATACAGCAAAAGAACCCCCCCCCCCCAACTAACCCCAGAATCATGGAATACAAGATGTCATCATCGGCCAGGCCTTCAGGACAAAAGAAACAGGCTCGATGTAATGGAATCAATGTTGAAGCCTGCAACATTGTATGTGAATCTGTAAGTACCTCTGGCGATCAACAGAATGATTTGTACTAACCTTTTTGTTTGTAAAAAGTTCATACTTCCTGCGCGTGCAAATGCAATGCAAATAATTCACAACAATTGAAATGTGCTCACAACTTTTGGGAAACATTTGCTGCAAAAACAGTCCGGTGATTTCATCATTTGTATAGTATTGGCATTCGCAAGAAGTACAAACCAGGCTTTAGTAATACATACGCCACTCTTAATATTTATGCATGAGGTACGTCACAATGCCAACTCAAAACGAGGCGATGGGCGCAGCCACTGCAAGTGATGGGGGACGTGCGCCCATAGCCTCATTTTAGGTAAGAATTATGACGTCATGCATACATATTAAGAGAGGCGTATTTAGCTCTACATATGACAAGTAAATTATTTTGCAAGTCCAGATATCACAAGGAGTGGGAATGCAGTCACTCTCTTCTGCACTCCCTAAACTTTTTCCAAAGAGCGCCAAGTAAAGCAAAGTTAAAAGTGGATTTTAAAGGAAAAATTACAAAACAGAAGCTCATTTTATGGCATCAACATGTACACAAAATTGTATTGGATTCATCGTGGTCTCGATATTGGAGCCGCATACTCATAAGGAGGTTGGCTAATTTAGGTATAGCATTTGTCCAATCAAAACATGGACATTTACTCGCTGACACAGGCACACATAAAAAATAATAATTTCATTTCATGGCACCATGCCACACGGATTCATCAGGAATTCATCACAATCAAATAAATCTCACAGGAGGATTTTCTACGGCCTTTCCAACGACCAGATTAGAATTTTGAAAAAAGGTTTCACCATGGCTTTATTTCTCAACCAAACAAAGGCCTACAATGTACATGAACTTTTACAGAGACAAGTAATCTTTGGAGAATTAACAAAGGGAGGGTCTGTTTCCTCTCACGAAAAAAAAAAAAAAAATGAAAGACATCAGCTTTTTTTGAAATCCCCAGAGTTTTCTTGTTTTTCGAGCAGAGGAGAGTCTTTCTGAATAACAATTGGTGATGTTGTCAAGAGATAAGACGTTCCCCAGCAGTATATTGCAACAATATGCATATTCGAATTGATTCCAATCAAGAAAATGACATCTTAGCTTTCACCAGGCCATCGATCCTTAGTTATTCTACAGGGCCCGATTTCATTGCTGGAGCACAAATGTGCTTACTGGAAGAGGGTTACCAGCTGAAAACTAGCTTATGGTTTGCAAATGGTTTTCTGCCCAGTTCTGCTTAGCAGATAGTTACCTGGCCATTGATCCTCCTATCCTGACAAAAATTGGACGATTCCCGGGCAGTGTATTGCCACAATGTGCATTGTATGTACATTGTACAATGTATGAATTGATTCCAATCAAGAATATGGCATCTTAGCTTTCACCCTGCCATAGATCCTGAGTTATTCTACAGAGCACAAAATGTGCTTACTGGGAAAGGGTTATTGGCCCAGAGACCATGTAATATGAGCTGTTTTCAACTAGATCCCTGCTTAGTGTTTCTTAGCAGAAAATTAGTTATCTCACCATCGATGATGCCTGATTTCTGGCTAAGCAAAAAACATGTGCTCACTGGAAAAGGGTTACTTGCCGGCCCAAATATCATGTGATACTAACTGCAAAAAGTTTCCTGCTTAATTTTGCTTAGCAGAAATTTATCTCACTTATCATTCTCATTTATCACCATTTAATAATCCTCCCATCCTCACTACATGTATACAAAGCCCGACTTTATTGCTTAAGACCAAAAGTGCTTAAAATGGATAAGGGTTACCCGAGCCACAATATGAATTGTTTGCAACTGGTTTCCAGTTAAGTTTTGCTGAAAACTTAAATTGTCTCACCATCCATCATCCTATCCTTACTATACATGTAGGGGCCTGATTTCATTTTTATTCTCGTCTTGTTAAGTTAATTATGGTTAAGTTAATTATGGTTAAGTAAAAAGTTTGAGCTACAAGCCCGGTTGTCTTGTGGATTTCAACCCCCCCAAAAAAAAAAAAAAAAAAATAAATAAATAAATAAATAAATAAATAAATAAATACATAAATAAATAAATAAATAAATAAATAAATAAATAAACAAATGCTAGCCCTGTAACAATTTGGCAACTTACATGTACCAAAATTGTCTATATGCTTCGACCAAGTCTCTCTATCAAAGAGAAAATTATGTGAGCATTGACATTTTTGTTTCTTAAAGTATTGGTTGCTCGTAAATTGCTTCACGTGATATGGCCCTATTATCGACTCTACGTTATGCCTGCAGCATCTAATTGCAAACCTAAATCATCAACCTATTTATAGCCAGAGCCTCTCTTTTATAACATTACTGAAAAAACACGAGCATCAAATTTCCCCAGAGTGTCCTTCGGAAATCAACAATTTTCTGGGGCCCACTGCAGGAACGAAACTCTGTAACGAATCCCGAGCTCGCTATCTTTCCTTTCCGTTTAAAACACATCTCCAAATTTACCCAGTCAGTTTCCCTTGTGGTTTTTATTGATAAAATACATCTCAAAAGCAAATTTAATTTCCACACGCACTTAAAAAAAAAACCTACGTGTCCAAATGCAGATTGACCCAAAGTAGAAAAATCTGATTTTAAAACCTGCAAAGCAATGCAGTAGATGTTGATGACAATCTTGAAGGACAAATAAACAGATAGTATCTGTTGCTAACGAAACCGTCACAAACATTGCTCTTCTCACATCTTAAGATTTCACGACTTATAAAACACCTTTGCAGATATTATTGTTACAATACAAATTCACCCAGTCAGATTCCCATGTGGTTCATTACTTGATATTTAATATTAAAATGTCCTCGTCCCTCAAGGTACTGTAATCCTCTGGCTGTTGCCTCCTAGGTCAGGCCTATACGCTTCATTTTTGAAAGGGCAAGGGCACCAATGCATTTTCTTTTTTGTAAAGGGCTTCCTGTGGGGAAATCAGGCCTGTACGCTTAATTTTTGAAAGGGCAAGGGCACCAAGGCAGATTTTTTTTTCTGTAAAGGGCACCCTGTGGGGAAATTGTAAATTTCTACTGTAGCATTTCAATGGCACCAAGGCAATGACCAGGGGGCAGGAAGGCAATAACCTCCATTGCCTTTGTGATGTACGGGTCTGCTATAGGTTGTATCATAAACTTGGATGTGATCGCTGGCTACACAACAGTTAATGGTTATATGGCTTCTTCTTATTATTGGCGCTAATTGTGCTGTTGGATGTGTAATCAAGTGAATGTAAATAATAAATCAATCAATAAATAAACTGGGATGGCTGATCAAAAATGAAACAGCTCTGTGTTTTTCCATATGAAAAACACCTACCGGTAATGGCTAGTTTTTGTTTTTTATTGTTTTTCTTCATTAGTTGTATACCACTCAAACAAGATTCGTCAACAAATCCAGAGGCAAATCAAATTCAGGATTACTCAACTTAAAGCCAGTGGACACTATTGGTAATTGTCAAAGACTAGGGTTCACAGTTGGTGTATCTCAACATATGCATAAAGTAACAAACCTGTGAAAATTTGAGCTCGATCGGTCATCGAACTTGCGAGATAATAATGAAAGAAAAAAACACCCTTGTCACACGGAGTTCTGTGCGTTCAATAGATGGTTGATTTCGAGACCTCAAGTTCTAAACTTGAGGTCTCGAAATCAAATTCGTGGAAAACTACTTCTTTCTCGAAAACTATGGCACTTCAGAGGGAGCCGTTTCTCACAATGTTTCATACCATCAACCTCTCCCCATTACTCGTCACCAAGAAAGGTTTTATGCTAATAATTATTTTGAGTAATTACCAATAGTGTCCACTGCCTTTAAATCCAGATTGCTCAAAGATACTGTTTTCCCCCATAACACGCACTATCTGACAGCAAAAAAAAGAACGAGCGGGGTTAAAGGCACTAGGACACGTTTGGTTATTGTCAAAGACTAGTATTCTCACTTGGTGTATCCGAACAAAGATGCATAAAATAACAAACCTGTGAAAATTTGGATTCAATTCGTCATCAAATTTGCAAGAGCAGAAAGAAAAAAAAACACCCTTGGTTGCATTACTTTGTGTGCTATATATTTGAGTGAGAAATTACCTCTTTCTCAAAAACTCTGTTACTTCAGAGGAATCCATTTCTCACAATGTTTTATACTATCAACAGCCCTCCTTTGCTCGTTACCAAGTAAGTTTTTGTGCCAACAATTATTTTGAGTAATCACCAATCATGTTTCCAGTGCCTTTAAAGATGTAGAGGTCTACCTTCACATCAGAGCACTGATCCCAAAGTGAAGGGGGGCAGGCAGGGGGGCGGGGAAATGAACTTGTTTACAACGAGGTGGAGCAATCGAGGACACTGCTCATTCACGCCTCAGTCAAGGATTTTGTGACATTTTACGGTTTTCACTCAGAGCCGTTCGGGCGAACGGTCTGAATACAATTACCCGACAACTCCTTGGCTGGGAATTCAAAATTTCAAGGAGATTTGAAACCTTATAATTTGGTTGATACAATATTGGAACTACAGTATATAAGGCAAAAGACTTTTATAAAACATGTTTAGCGTTCTGCCTTTTTGTAGAAAGGAAGGAGGGTACTTTTTTCTTTTCTGTTTAGGCGGCTAAACACATTTGTAAAGACAACTGGCTGGGCTATTTTTCAAAATTTACTTTTTTTTTCTGAAATCATTAAAATGTATCCTTTCTTCATTTTTTTTTTTTTTTTTTTTTTTTCAAAGTAAAAAGAAGGAAAAAAGGGAGGTTGCCTCTAAAAAGGGAAGCAAACGGGGACACTAAACATGATATTGTTTTTATTTTTTGGGGGGCCTTAACAGAGATGAAGTGCATAACACAAAATATGATAATCTGTTCTTATAAAGCATTTTGCAGACAAGAAACGCCACATGTAATTGGTTTTAGTAAGGTATTGATCAGTGATGGCTGTTAATTTTTGTGGATCCAATGTTAAATTAAGGTATTAATTCTTATCAAGATTCCCATCATCATCATCATCTTCATCATCATCACTCCCTTCTTCACCCGCCTCCTCATTTTCCATCTCCTCATTTTATCCCTAACTATAACCAAGTTCTCATCAAATGATGCATGGCATCTCAACGACTCTCTGAGTGAGTTTTGGGGGGTCAGGCATCACTGTGACAAGTAGTTCAGGCTCATTGATTTGGAAGAAACCAACTCATCATACTAAAGCCAGTCACATTAAAATTGTTAATCAGTGACAAAAAGCATTTTGCTATTGTATACTACGTATATACACTGTTTGTTTTGTGTAATGTGTACATACATGTACGCACTTAGTATGTATGTTGTGTACACGCCTGTCAGGTCAAACTAATGGAAAGCAGATTGCGCCTAGGATCACCAAGGGAATTTATTTTCACTGGAGCTTGCATGTATCTTCGTCTTGAAAAAGTGCACAGGCAACCGCAAGCTATGGGCGTTGTTGCAAAATGGTGAATTGTTTCGTTATGATCACAGTGCAGTCACAATTGAAAAAGTGAAATTATTTACATAATACTTCTGTTGAAAAGACTCACGTAATAAAGGTCTAGTCACCAGACTCAATAGATTGTTAGGACTGGTTTACTGCCCATACTCCACACAAATGCAAAGCAAATTTTGGAAGACGCAATAATTAGTTCGCCCCATTTTACCAATTGTGAAATGAAAAAAAATTGCTTCTCTTTCAGCCACCAACCATTGATAGACCACGATTTCTGGCCCGAAATTGCTCCTCGTTTTGCATCAGAATTTCTGAGTGATGAAATCTTACACCTACAGTGACCGATTTCGCTTATATGGCAGAGCAAAATAAAATTCTCCACAAAATGTTTCAGTTGCTACTCAAAAATTACCATTTGCTCCTCAATATTCGCATTCAGTGTGTGTAAAACTTTCTAGTCAAATTTCATTGCTACACAACTGTATGCAAAATAGCTGGACGAAATTGTTCCCTGACCTACCTCAATGGTTCAGTCCTGTCGCCATGACGTCTGTCTGTCTCCCTCTTTGGCACGGGGTACCAGCGGAAGTTGAGTTTCCAGTTAAAACCACCATAGGTCAGATCCGAACCGGTGTGAAAGGCAAAGTTTTCGTCGCTGATCACGTCAATAATTGGACACACAACATTTTTCCTGCAGAATAATAAGAAATAATTGGAAACTGGTTATCGAAAAGTAGCTAGGTTTTCTCCTGTCGATGACTAGAGCAAGCTAGTCGAAACGTTGAGACCAATTCAGAACTGACTCCGCGGCAGTACAGTTAATTACGATCCTATGAGCTAAAGTAGTAGTCCAGTCTATTTTCTATACCATCCGCCCTGGTAATAGTTAAAAAGCAGGACAGTTCTTTTCAGAACTGAGAAGTCTTCCTAACCTCCTATTATCTACACAGCGGCAGTAATATAAAGCAGGACAGTTTTCTAAGAACAACTCTACCTGGCAAGTAGATACACACATGGTGTTACCACCGCAAACCAAATATACATTGATACCTCACCATGCAATGCCTCAAATCCTATATAGGTTTTTGTTCTTGACACAAAGTTGGGTTTTTGAAAACCAACAGGGACTTATTGAATTGATGTAACAGTGTTACCAAGAACTTCCTACTTCCTTTAAAGCTGTAGCCATGGCTATGGCTTCATCAGCCACTTTGAAGCAATGTGCTTATTCACCATGGGAATACAAAATGGCAGACAAACCAAAAGCCGCTAATGAGCCGCAACATAGAAAAGGCAAACTAGTTCATCCTGATCTGACCGCCTTTCTCCATCTTCATCATTATCAAAACCCAGAGGGGAACTTTATCCTCTTCAAGGACCCTCCCTCATCCGACATTTCTTGAGGAAAATTAACCTGAGATGATGGAGTATTTGGGCCAAGAGTGCGATTAGGGTCCCATTATATCTGCTGAACCCTATGGGAGGCCTTGAGATGAGAGGCAGACATTTTCTACTTTTTGTTTTCGTTGGAGATGCTGCTGGCTGGCCTACATCCAGGAAAAAGTTCCAATACCGATCGGGCTGTCACAATTAACGGGAAGTAGTGTATTTCAACAAAGGACTGACATGATGTCTCTAAAGTTTTTTTAAACATGATTTCATTACACGTTTCTCACTTGACACGTGGAGAAGTTTCACATATGACAAACCCTAATCTTTGTGAACATTTTGAGTGCATTCCAGTTTCTTTTTATTTTGTGCATGTCCGATTAAATAAACCATCTATATGATCCATATTAAGTACATGTATCGTCATGTTTTTTTTGTGGTCACACATGGTCTCATGTCATGACAACTGCTACATGATTTCACTCTTCCCTCTTTTAACAAAAATTCTTTAAAAACAAACATTTAAAAAAGGCAGCTGCTAAAAGTTTCCAGCTTGCCTCAAAACTTTTAAAAAGATGGAGTGATTGGATACATGTACTTCAGCTGAGTAAATCAATAAAAAGCGGTCCACACAGCAAACTAAGTACATCCCTTTAAGTCGATCAAGCACAGAAAAGCGTGCCAAAAGCTGCGACACACAATCGCCCGAGGTTTCCCCCTCCCCCAAAGGAATGTATTGATGGTTGAGTGTCTTGCCTGTCTATTTGGCGGGTAGAAGAAGCTATCATTACCTAATCAATGGCAGAGGGTGGAGGGGGAGGGGGGCTCACGTGAGAGGACGGAGTAACCTGAGGGTTTTTGTGGAGGTGCAGTGGAGTTGTGTACGATCCACTGACTGAATGAGAGTGAACACTTGATAACTAGCATGACTAGTGCCTATCGCAAGTGAAAGACACATTATGAATTTTCTTTTCTATTTTTTAACGAGTCAATATTTTGCGAATAATATAAATTACAAGATCTACTTGTTGGTAAATAGGCAAATAGGGATCGGGTTCTGAAAAAATAAGAAAGGAATTGCAAGATTTTTTTAAATAATAATAAGAAGAAGAACACAGGTAATGTGCCGGTATCCATCACAGGTGATACTATTATGGCACAACGAATGAAACATGTTTATCCCTTGTTCTCATGATGATCGTCATTTGATTGTTATATATTTCCAAGTCAAAATTTCTCAAATCTTCACAATCTGCGGACGAATCGGCTCGTGATATTCGGTACTTTACCCAATTATCATCGGTTACAATCAAGTAAGCTTTTCGTCTATGGTTACATATTGAAGTCCTGGATGTTACATCAAGGGTGGTAAAGCTACCTTTAAACTCCCTGCAGCTGCTAGTGATTCGTTTCTTATCCCGCGGGGAATGATAGAATTTCGTCCAAAAGCTTCCCTCTTATTCCCAAATCCTAGCAAACTTTTGCCCTGCATCCTAAGAAACCAACGCCGGTACATTGCCAACAGACGCTTTTACATAATTGACAGAGAAAGGTCTCTGAACTTTCAATCAAATACAAAGCCGAAACAGAACTTAGTATAGATGTTTTATTTTTTATTATATTATGAGTTACGAAATCAACGAAGTCAGCAAAAAAACATGAAATTTTTTACCTGTTCATGTTTGTTGTGTTGTCATTTAGCCTTCGAGAAAGACTCTGCTAGGGTCGAAACTATTTTGTTGGTGCAATTTTTTTCTATGACCAGGGTGACAGGACCTAATTTTTACATTTAGGAATAGCGTTGGTTTTAGCAAAAGCTAATACCCTGAATAAAGATACATAGCGAGACCGCCAAAAATTGGGGCTAGATAGCACAGTTTGAAAAGCATTGCTTCTTTAATCCAGAGGTCCCGGGTTCAAGTCCTGCTCATGTGAAAACAAATTTATTCATCACTAAATTGTTTAAAATTTACCCAGTTAGTTTTCCTTGTGTAACATTACTTCCAATTTGAAAAAAATAAGTCACCTCCCCTCAAGATAATCCTCTCTTGCCACATCCTGTGGTTGTGTTTTAAACTTGGGTGTGATCACTTGAATGGCTTCTGACTGGAAATAAGATATTGACAAAATAGCGAGACTGTCATCATTAGGGTAGACTTGTGGACACGTCGTTTAATAATGGTCTGTCGCCGTGAGATAGTCAAGTTGTGGCGCATCAAATACTGCTCTCGCTAGATCACTGCTCTCGCGCGAACTGCTGGTTGCCGACTTCTCTGGACCGTAAGTCGTGAGAGCAGGGCCCAATTTCATGGCTCTGCTTACCACCGAATTCTGCGCTTACAATCACGATTCCCCGCTTACGTGCAAGCGCCGAATTTCTGCGCTAGCCTTGTAAGCGTAGAATGACTAGTAACGTGGAGTACGCAAGCGCAGACGACAAAATTCGCTGCTAACCCGTGAAATTAGGCTTAACGAAGCACAGAATTCCCTGCTTCCGTAAGCGCCGATTCTGTGCTTACGGTAAGCAGAGCCATGAAATTGGGCCCAGTAGTCTCGCGGGTCCAACAGTCTTGCAAGAATACCATGGGAATTGCAGGGAGATTCAGAATAGAGTCGGAACGCTATCACCACGACAGACATTTAACGGCTTGTCCACAAGTCTATCATTAATAGGGCTACAATTTGTAGGTACATTTGTAGCTCAGTCGTCGCCTTTTTCTTGTATGCATGTACGAATAACTACAGAGAGTCTGTAGGGCAATCATAGGTAGATGCACCTTGAGTCCATGAATGTTTAATGTACCACAACTGCATCGAGCTACAAATGTACATAATTATAGCAATTAGAATACACCTCCTCGATAGTACACGCGACCACCAACCAACCAACTGACTCGCTCAAATTATCAGACTCCGTAATCCAATAATCTGCCGTCACCCTAGAGTAAACATGCATGCCTCAACACTCACACACACGGATTATCCCACTTTAAAAAGCAGCTTAACCTCAAATAATCCACTCAGATCTGTCAACGATCCACTCCAGTGAGCAGAATGCGAAGAGGACGAACGCTGACCTATCCCACTATTCGGAGAGTGAGCCCCACGAGGGCGACATTGGACAGGTGTTCACCACCGACCGGGCTGCAATTTTTTTTTCTGCACATTCGAATTGCCACTGTTGTAGTGCTTTTTAACAGGGGAAATCTTTTTTTTTAATTTATTTATATACCGATTCAACAAAAGGGAATCCTTAAAAAAAGGGGGGGGGGATTTTTGGGGATGGCAATTCTAATGGGCAGGGGAAAAAGTGCGACTGAGCTCGTTGCGTATAAATCACCGGATCGCATGCCATTCTCTTTAAGATGAATGGTATTAATAAGGTGCATGAGGCCCAAACTCAACTGACAAAACATGCCACTCAAGAGGGTGTGTATAGTGTCATCTGACGCTCACTCTGTACACAAACCTATAAGGGCTTGAGCTTAATCTAGAGTCGCTCTAAGCGTGCTCTCAGCTCCACCTATAGGTAGACATGTGAACGAGTGGTTTGTCGCGGTGGTGGCGTATTTCAGGAGACTCGATTACTGCTCTTGCGCAAAGCTGCTGGCTGCTAACAACTCCCCCTTATTAATGAGACTGCACAAAGCATGAGAGCAGTAGTCTTGCAGAGGGCCAGCAGTTCTTACGAGATTATCACCAGTCTCATGGAATCGCGGCAAGAGTCGGAACGCTATCAACGTGACATACATAAACGACTTGTCCACGAGTCTAGCCTGTAGGCTGCGGGACAGTTTTCCTCAGCCATGGGTCCCCGTGCTCCTGTGGATACTGTTCCAATATTTTCTAGCTCATGGAAATCACTCAGCTGATAGGAAATCAGAAAATTCGCTGATAAATTGGTTAAATAGCCAGGCGGATCTCAAAATAGCCTGGCTTGGAAAATTGGCTCCATTTGACATGCTTCTTTTCACTCTAAGATGCGAGACAATCACTGGCTCTCATTCTGATTACCACAATCTGATTAAGCCCCAATGTGCGTGCACAAATCTCTTGTAGAACATCAAATGTTTTTCGGGGAGTAGAAGGGGGGGGGGGCAGTCACTAAAATAAATGATAAAAATGATCTTGTATTTATTTTTTCTCATTATACATCAACACAGCCTTATAGGTTTGTGGGGTCCTGCTTTTGTTGTTTGTTTTTCCAAGCAAAGACACTTTCTAAGCATTTTTTTCTTTCTGCTAAGCAGCTTTATGAAACTCGGCCCAGACGCTCAAGTCTGTTAGGATCGATTTGTCTGTGGTTTTAAGCAGCTTTATATATATTTTTTTTTAATTAGCCTGGGCTCGATTTCACAAAGCAATAACTTTCACTGTAAGCCAAGTTGTCAGTATCTTCATAGTGATTTGTAGTGTGACATCACACTTTTACTAAGCAGTCACGATTGATTTACAGTCAAGATCAATCTTGGCTCTTTGTAAAATTGGCCCCTGGAGAACTAGGATTTAGTTTTAATGTTGCTTTACAAATTCTCCAACTATAAACAAACAATAAAATACAAAACAGCCTGCTTCCCTCTGCAGCTGCACTCTCATTTCCGCTCAGCCAGATATGGTCTATTGTTCAGTTTTATAAAGTTAGCTCCTCTCCCACCCCCCTCCTCTTCCCCCAGCCATTCACAGGCAGTGCAATAATCAAAAGATGCAATAAATAGCATTCACATGGGGAGGCATTGGCGTCTTTATCAGATTAAAACAAATTAGACACGAACTCATCGCAGACGATAAAATAAAGAGCCTCCGTTTTTTATACAAATTGACTCGAATGACGAAGTTACTCCCAACCCATTGTGCATGCTTCCGCACAAAAGCCTTTTTAATACATCACATCCAGAAAATATTTGTTATTCATAAAAATATGAAAAAGTTGATTGAATCTCGCGAGATCCAGGGGCGTTTTAAATTAGATTCAGTCTATTCTTAGGAGGAAACCGGCTGGAAACGTTGCCTCAGTGAGTGGAGGGAGAGAAGACCATTAACACTGGCATTTTACCTGCCGTTGTGACTTCCTTTTAGACACTGCGCTTAGTAAAGGTGGAGCTGTGCAGATGTTGGTTGTCAGAGGCATTACGCTCACAGACGTCAACATAACAACAGCTAAACTTAAAGACACTGGAAACTATTGGTAATTGTCAAAGACTAGTCTTCAAAGTCGGTGTTTCTCAACATATGCATAAAATAACAAACCTGTGAAAGTTTGAGCTCAATCGGTCGTCGAAGTTGAGAGATATTAATGAAAGAATTCTGAATCTGAGGTCTCGAAATCAAATTCGTGGAAAATTACTTCTTTCTTGAAAACTACATCACTTCAGAGGGAGCTGTTTCTCACAAATTTGTATACATGTACTATTAACCTCTCTCCAACAATTATTTTTAGTAATTACCAATAGTGTCCACTGCCTTTAAGAGGGAGAGAAATACAACAGAGTTGTTAAGGGGTGTCTCAAATACCACAATGAATCCACGGAACGATCTTACAAGAAAAGAAAAAACCTTATGGAAGAGAAGAGTGACTGTCTCCTCTTTTTCTGAACTTCAAGGATGTTATGTTTTACGGAATTACAAATCCTTCACATCACCAAAATTAAAGGGGTTTTTCTTTTTATAACATGGGACAGTTTCTCTTCCCTTAACACTTCCCCTTGCCAAGGTTGACATGTACGCTCTCGTGACCTACTTATAAGTACTCAAAAAGTGTCAAACAGTTGTACATGTACACTCCATGTTAAACACTATAAGACCTAAGATGGTATTATTGGAAATCCCTCATTTTTGTTTTCTTAAAGATGAAATCACAGTAGCACATGCATTGCAAGGGGAACATAACATGGCCATGCCATGATCAAGGTTTATACATCACGCTTAGAATTACAACAATTAATGCATGGCAGTACTTCTCTTAAGGCGTTTCCAGTCTGGGTTTGATAATGGTCAATATGGGAAAGGAGGCACATGCCTTCTTCCACAGATCAACAGCTGTCCACCGAGTACATAACGAAAGTGTATGTAGCGGGCTTGTGCTAATATGTGTTCATCCGACAAATGAAACGCCAGAATCTCAAAGTGATGGTTCTTGTACCTCCCATTGATTAGTCTTGAAGTCAAGACGGTAATTGTTAAGCGCGGTGTGTAGTTACAGCGCGGCGTAGCTACGGGGACGATGCACACACCCTCGATCCCAGTATGTGTGTGTGAGTCAGTCGCAATTGCCTCGCGCTACCTACGACTGTTGCATGTGTAACATCGCACTGTGACTGTTGCATGAAAGGCAGACAAATAGGCAGCGCCTAACGACTTGTCATCAAGTCTACCCATTGATGTGTTTATATGGATGCAAACAGTTGCCGTAGCCAACAAACATCTTAAATGTCACACTCGCAAATAACGCAAGATACCGGCCTTTAGAACCCGCTGATTGCCTGCCACATAATAATAATAATAACAATAATAGTAATAGTGGTTTCTTATATAGCCCACATAACCATAACTCAGTAACGTTCAAGGCGCTACAACATTTTAAAATATTTGTCTGCAAGGCATATGTGGGACTAGGTTTGAATTATAAGACGTACATGTGCATGTAGCACCATGTAATGGTCTACAAGGTGATGTGTAGCAACATGCAGCCAATCAAAACAGGAACACCTACACATGTAATAATATTGAGTTTTTATATAGCGCTTTTTCACTCCCTACAGGTGTCTTAAAGCGCTTCAAGATATTACCCCTGGTCACTGGGCCTTAATTCACTCCTTAAACCATCTCAGCTCCCTGGAGAATGTACAGCCTCGTGCAACAATGCGCTACACAAGTGTCACGACCGGGATTCGAACTCACACTCTGCTGAACAGAATCAGCAGAGCTTGAATTCGGAGCTGTTATAACCGCTCGGCCACGACACCCCACATGTAGGCATACCCCTTCTATTTCTGATAAGTGCATTAGGTTCTTTTACCTGCGTTACACAACACACGGGTTGTATGTCCCAACCGAAGGACGAAGCATCATGGTTAAGTCATGTCTTGCTTACGGACACAAGTTTTACGACAGGGACTCCAACTGATCAGAAACACCAGAGCGTGAGTTCGGTTCTCTTATCCCCTCAGCCACGACACCCCCACAAAAAGAGCGCTAACACCCCTAGCAACAGTTATAGCCGAAGACACCAAGTCAGATACAGCTCGCTGTTTGGAAGAGTAGAATCATCTCCGTTTTCTAGTTCTCCATAAACACACCTTTATAGCCTGTGAACATGTCACCAAATTAAATGGTCATGCTTTACTGACAGTGGGGAAACAAAACAGAGTACATGCATGTTTTGACAAGGACATCTGCGTACAACTCACATTTCTTCATTATCTTTTCTTCTCTTAAAGGCAAAGTACATGTACCTTTGTTTATAACTATTTGAATGTTTTCATTAAAACTAACCTGTGACAGTTTCATTTCAAAAATATAGTGTTTTTGAGAGATCATCAAAAATCTAGAGTGCTTTTGTCCATGGAAGAATTATCCTTAAAGGCAGTGGACACTATTGGTAATTGTCAAAGACCAGCCTTCACAGTTGCTGTATCTCAACATATGCATAAAATAACTAACCTGTGAAAATTTGAGCTCAATCGAATTTGCGAGATAATAATGGAAAAAAAAAACACCCTTGTCACACGAAGTTGTCTGCATTGTTTAAGTGGTTGATTTCGAGACCTCAAGTTCTAAATCTGAGGTCTCAAAATCAAATTCGTGGAAAATTAATTCTTTCTCGAAAACTATGGCACTTCAGAGGGAGCCGTTTCTCACGTTGTTTTATACCATCAACCTCGCCCAATTACTCGTCACCAAGAAAGGTTTTATGCTCATAACTATTTTGAGTAATTACCAATAGTGTCCACTGCCTTTAAGTAAAATATGCAATCTGACAAACATCTCTTGCAGTACAGTTCTCAGATTGAAATGATTTTGAATCCCTCTCTCTAAAACCACATTACGTAGAAGGGAATCTTTTCTCAATTATGTTATTAAAAATTATCAAAAGCTGAAGTGTTTTTTATGGTCATTATATTTTGGGAGTAATAACCCAAAATAAACCCTCTCTTTGAAGCCATTATACACTATCGGAACCAAGTTCACAGATTTACAAATAACTTTACAGAAGGTAATGGTGAAAGACTTCTCTAGAAATATTATTCCATGAAATGCTTTACTTTTCGAGAAAACATTAAAACAATTATCAATTCTCGTTGTCGAGAATTACGGATTTATTTTATACACATGTCATGACACAGCGAAACGTGCGGAAACAAAGGTCGGTTTTCCCCACTTTTTTCTCCCGACTCCGATGACTGATTGAGCCTAAATTTTCACAGGTTTGTTATTTTATATATAAGTTGTGATACACGAAGTGTGGGCCTTTGGACAATACTGTTTACCGAAAGTGTGCAATGGCTTTAAGGCATACAGGTCGCAGCGTTTCATTATTAATATTAATAAGAGAAATGTGTGCACTGCATACAGAGTATCTATTGACATAAATAAGTATATCAAATGTGCGTAGTTTGTAAATTTGCAGTATTTTGTGCAAACCAAATTTACGTGGTGCAAAACAAGCAAATCAAACCGTTTTTTCCATTTATTGTAATTGTTATCAAATATTGAGCCATTTGCAGCCACACTAGGCATTTTAGTTACAAGCCGCTAGCAATCGCTAAGAGGGTCTCCCAAGGGCTATACTCCAAACCCCCACTACGACCCCTTACACCCACCCAGGCATGCCCACTCCATAATACACACAAAGTATAGACTACAAACGCAAGTGTCCTCAACACAACAAGACAACACATCCTTGACATCCCCGGTCGTCCTAGAGGCCCCCCTAGTCCTCCAATGCAATCTGTAGTGTCACCATGACTCCATTGAGGGTCCTCGAACCTTTCCTTCCCCCAAAAATGAAAGATAAAAAAAAGTATCCCCTGAAGAGTCGGAGGAAGAGAAACAGAGAGACAGAGAAGGGTCGATAGAGCATGGACGAGGGAAAATATACATCCATCACGGAGGAATATTCACATGTGGAGTACGCATTCAGCTGCTCGTCTGTCAAATTCACATGTGTGGACCGCCGTCCCATAGTGAAGATATTGATTCGTGCGCAGAGACAGGATGACCGCAGAAAAAAAAAGGGTTTTTCAGTTGATGGAGTTCCGTTTAAGAGATCTTAATTTTTCGATTTATTGGACTGGAATGTAAGATTTGTACTTAAAACTTGTCATCGAGGAGAACACTGGGTACTTAAGAGTAGTGAGATTATTGAAGCCAAGGATTTAGAAAGCTGTGAAGATCATCACAAGATTGTCATCTCATCCCGGGAAACACAGATGTAAAGTCTACAACACAAATATTATTTATTAATTTTGGTTCTTAGCCACCAATCGTTTCTGAAATAGAAACTTTGATTGGCTGTTATTTTCCCGCTTCTTTCTGGATCCTTCCCTTAATCCCTTTCCCCTCTCTTTCTCTATAAATGGATATGTATTTGTTTGTACTTGTTTTATGCCTCTGAAGAAGGTCCGGTTTCGATCGAAAGCTAAGGCCATCTACCCTATTTATTATTTATTTATTTGTTTATCTATTTTGGATATATAGGTGTACTTTTTAAGTAATTATTACTTATCTATTTTATATTTATTGTAATTTGACCTTCGCGTCACAAAGTTTGTTAATTTTCATAAAATTCAAACATTCACAATTTAAATAATAGCTTTTCAGGCATAAGAAATCAAGCAGATACACATAAAATGCGGCCCAAATGCAAGATTTAATTCCACAAACAAATTTTATAAAAGCCTTCAAAATGCTCCATATTGCACAGTTAGAGTTTTTAATAAAATCTAAAATAAACATCAAGTGCAAATTATTCAATTCAGCGTGCTTCGGCCAAAATAATTGGTCAAGAAGATTTGACAAGTTCCTGGGGGCTTCACTAGGAATGTGGGTCCAGATTGCCCCACAATGTTGACAAGCTCCTGCAGACACCCCTATGGTTATTTATAAGCGTCAGCCTCGCTTTTCAATTGAAAAAGAAAATAAAAACGAATAAAACGTTTCCTCTGCACTCGAAATGTGTGCTTCGTTGACGAGTGGCTAAGGTTACAGGGTCATTAAGCGAGATCCTCCGTATTACCATCTCATCTACGGAGACATTTACATCGTGTCGAGGTTTAGATTATTCGTAACAGCCTCCTGGGCTGACCCGGTGCAGTCACACTAATTGGTAATTACTCAAAATAATTATTACTTAAAACCTTACTTGGTAACGAGTAATGGGGAGAGGTTGGTAGTATAAAACATTGTGAGAAGCGGCTCCCTCTGAAGTGGAGTAGTTTTCAAAAAAGAAGTAATTTTCTACGAATTTGAATTTGAGAACTCAAGTTTAGAATTTGAGGTCTCGAAATCAAGCATCTGAAAGCTTACAACCTCGTGTAACAAGGATGTTTTTTCTTTCATATAATCTTGCAACTCCGACGACCAATTGAGGTCAAATTTTTACAGGTTTGTTATTTTATGCATATGTTGAGATATAACAAGTGAGAAGACTGGTCTTTGACAATTACCAATAGTGTCCAGAGTCTTTAAGCAAAATCCTCCGTATTACCATCTCACCTAAGGAGACATTTACACCGTGTCTACGTTTAGATTATTCGTAAATAGCCTTCTGCGTTGACCCGGTGCAGTCCTCGCTGAGTTTCTATTGCGAGACTCTTCACTACGCCCTCAAAGCAGATCACTGATAACACTTGGTTGTCTGCATGTACTACTAGGGCGATTACATTTTACATATTCAACCGTACCCCTTCTTGCCTTTGAGATATTGTAGACTGTCAACATCTCTTGGCGATTACACGCACATAAATATATGTAGTGGTTTAGAGATATGACTCGGAAATGTTCATGTTGCCTGGATAGGTAGGAACTATAAATAAATAGTAAACTTGAGGGTATGTGCAAATTTCCTTGTGTAAGGGGGTGTTGGCTCTGAAAACAGTCAGTCTGGTCTCGACGTTTCCAACAGCATACATGCACTCTGCTCGTCTTCACAAGCAGCACATACTGTTCGAAACTTTTGAGACCACACTGGATCTTTTCAGAGCCAACACTCACACACAAGAGATTTGCACATGGTTGTACCCGAAAGTTTACTTCATTGTATTTATTTAAAGCTTTTTCCTATTTATCCACACCATGCAAAGCGTAAAACAATACTTACGTCTGTTGCCTTCAGCCGATTTCACGAAACCCTAGGATTAATCCTATCTCTAGATTCAGGTGGGTTCAATGCGTCCTACGTCTTTTGATACGGAACATTACTCGTCCTTAAAGACAGTGGACACTATTGGTAATTACTCAAAATAATAACTAGCATAAAACCTTTCATGGTGACGAGTAATGGGTAGAGGTTGATGGTATAAAACATTGTGAGAAACGGCTCCCTCTGAAGTGCCATAGTTTTCGAGAAAGAAGTAATTTTCCACAAATTTGATTTCGAGACCTCAGATTTAGAACTTGAGTACTCGAAATCAACCATCTAAACGCGCACAACTTCGTGTGACGAGGGTGTTTTTTCTTTCATTATTATCTCGTAAGTTCGATGACCGATTGAGCTCAAATTTTCACAGGTTTGTTATTTTATGCATATGTTGAGATACACCAACTGTGAAGGCTAGTCTTTGACAATTACCAATAGTGTCCACTGCCTTTAAACCCTAAGATTAATCCTAAGTTAGGAAGAGTTTGGTGAGATTGACGGCTGGACTTGCATGCATGCATGTACATGTACGTATGTATTTGTAGACAATATAATGATAAACTGTGGTTGATGTACATTTAGTGTTTGTATTTTTCATTTTAAATTAAGATTAACCTCTAGTGGGTGTCCCAGGACGATTAAATTGACCCAGTTGAGTTATCAGACTGCATAATGGCAGGTCTGATTAAACCAACCCTATTACAACCCATTTGTATTGGTTGCAACACACCATGTGACCTTAAATTACCTTTGTGAAAGGTCACATTGTGACCAAAATAAAGTTTGACAAGTCCGTTTTTAACTTGAGTTTTATATGACTGCAGTTTCTAGGTAAGACACTGCTCTAGAATTGCAAAGGTCATCGGTTCGAAATCCCATCCAAGTAACATGCCTGTAAATTTTGTTTAACAAAGCTCTGGAAAGTACTGAGTGTACATTGCTATTAACACACGCCGGTGGGTAAAACCCAAATTCATGGTCCGTAAGAATTACACAAGCTCTCCAATCTCACGAATACAAAGCCTCAAAACATTATTATCGGTACTGTTTGTAAAAGTAATCCAGATTTTAGTATGTTATGAGAAGGAAACAAATTTGTTTTGTTGATGACCTCTTAGGAAAACGGGTGTTGTAGATTGCTTAGCCAAGTATATTGTATAATGTCAGCTAATAAGTTAACAGAATGCAATGTTCAAAGCAAATTATTTATGTATATAGGATTTGAGGCATTGCATGGTGACGTATCAATGTATATTTGGTTTGAGGTAACACAATGTGTGTGTATCTACTTGCCAGGTAGAGTTTGTTCTTAGAGAACTATCTTGCTATTTATTGCTTAACATTGCGGCTTTTGCTAACTCAACTCCTCCGTCATGACGTAAACTGCAATTTGTATATTTTAAATAGTGTTGTAACCCTTCCCCATGGTTATGGGATGTGTTCCTTTTGGAATAAAACAAGACATGGATTATTGTTCTTGACAACGTGTACAAGCCCTGCCAACCGGCCAAGTCTATAAAAAAAAATAAGAAACCTTATCGACTGCGAGGGGCTAAGGTTTACCAGTAAATTTGCAACTCCAGTTACTAAGTAATTTGGAGGTGACTACGGTCTCGAACCATAAGTGCGGAAATTGGCATGCTAAATGTCAAAACAGGTGGACATTTAAGCCTGCTTTTCTGATCCAGACTTCTCGAAGCTAACGCAACTGTATGGTTTTGATTTCAGCCGTTTAGCCTCTGTGGTGTGAAGTTACTTTAATGACGAGCCTAAACACGTAGATCGTGCTGGAAATGTAATAAAACGCACTGCTCCTGCATCTGATACGAACTACGCATTGTATAAAAGTTTATGTCGGTCTTTTAGAGAGAAAAACAAAGTTACGATATTTGTGAATAAATTGAGTGATTATCGGGAAAGTCAATATCAATTTAGGTGGGGTGTCTAGCCATTAGGCACCAGACTCAGTTCCAGTGGCAGAGTCATCAGAATGTGCATCTGAATCCCAGTCTTGTTGAAAGCCATGATGTTTGTGTTCCTCAGCAAGAACCATAAATTGCTTCCCTTAACCCAGGTGAAGGCTAAACTGATAATACATAAGAAATTTCCTTGATCAAAAAAGAGAATGATTCTTGGTAAAATTTGACATTTTGTACATGTACACAATGCTTGGTTCAGCGTTCAATATCGCAAAACACCTTGCACATTATCGCAAATGCAAGCGCATTTGACACACATGTCGCGACAACTGTTTTTCAATTACTCCGGTTAATAGTGCTTAAACACCAGATAAACGTTGACGCCTACACATGTACCTGTTTGGTGAACCAACTGGTCGCTCACGACTATCCACGACAGTCACCAGGCCTTAAAACATGATAATGAAATAATCGTATTCCTTCCACCACGACCAGTGAGACGAGATTTTCCCTGTTTCTCGATTGCGAGCAATTTGTGCCCCGCATTTTTTGGTACTTTTGGCAAACAAAAGTCCTACACTTAAATAAATCTGATCCACCATCATTTATTACACTCTGCCAGATCCAGTTAAATTACCAAGCTACTCTATTCTGATGGACTGGGGGCCCCAAGAAAACATGCCAGACCCAGTAGAACATGCCATGACGACAATGTACCTCGACGGCGCAACATTAGCAGTCGGAATTACCCCTAAATGCCAAACATCCATTACCAGGCAATTTGCATCATGCCTGATTAAAGAGTCCTGTTACTGAAGATCCAGCCCGAAAGGGTTTCCGATTTCACGAAGAGGCATCCAATAGCGAGGTAAAAAAGTGTACGTAGCGGAAATAAATTTTCTTCTGTGATTTTTTTGCCCCTTTCTGAAACTGATCTCAGAGTGTCGTCGTCTAGCCCCCGATGAAAAGCTTTTCTGCCAGTCCTGGAGATCGTTTTGTTGACATTGAGAGTGGATATTGCCAAGTTGTAACATATGGTTCCCATGGTAACACACAAGAGAAGATCACTTAAGGGGGCAGCTTCGTGGCATCCCACTTTACAGACCACTTCTCAAACAGTCATTGTGTTCGCCATTATGAACATATGCACTACACTCTTTGCAACTAGGATGTCATTCAACGCAAACTTATTTTTAAACAGTCTTGTGTTTGCGTCGTAAATCCTCGGGTCCGACTCCAAACTCTGAGAGTCGAGCCGAGGTTCCATTTTACTTGATACTGATACTTAAAGGCAGGCTATACCTTTGTTTTTTTTCAAACCGTTCGATTGTGTTACTCCTATGAAAGTGTAGTTTTTGTATATACCATAAACATTTCAAAATAAACCTCGAGAATTGAGCGCATCGAGAATTCTTGCAGAACTGAAATACGTTCTGTATGAATGACATAATATTATTCCGTCTTATCATAGCCAGACAGTATGCAAAAGAAAGATAACATTTCCCTATGTGCTGGCAACTCCTCGAGTCAGGCTACGTCCCCGTAGCCTTAGATCTCAAGGGTTTTTCTCAGGACCCTTGCTGTTCCCAAAAGTGCCGCTTTCTGTACAGATCTATCCTCATGTTTGTCCCTATTGTTATTATTGTTATTACAAATCAACGTAACTCACCTATCTTTATGAATCCTCTCTAATAATGGCTCTAGCCAGCCTGCTGTGCACTCTATATGAGCATCAAGGAATGTTAAGACGTCCCCCTTAGCGACGGAGGCTCCCCTCAGACGAGCCCGGATTAGGCCACTCCTCTTCCCCATGCGCTCCACGTGAGTCGAAACGGGAAGTTTCTTGATGTATTTTTCCAGTTGTTTTCCTAGAAAATCTATCAAAATGAGAAACAAACAACGTTATTTTTTTTTCAAATTTCAAATTGAAAGAATATCAACTTAAAAACAACAAAATTTCCCCTTTGAAAATCTTTGCTACAAGTAATAGAAAAAAAATGCATTGGGGGAGGTGACTTTATTAGGTGGTGAGAAACAAACGACAGAAACCTAAATTAGTTGAAAGAATATTTACGGAAAAATTACAATTTACACCTTTAAAAAAAAAAAATTAACTGCGCAGATGTACAAAATTAAAGAGAAGAATATAGCATGAAACAGAAAACTTTTTTGGGATACATTAAAGTCACCTGGAAGTGGTATTTTGTCAAAATAAAGCTTTTGTCACTAATATATGTGTTTTGATGAGTGGAATGTGAATAAACAGTTAACTAAGGTTCTTAAAAATTAGTTCTCATCTTATTTACAAATTTAAGAGTAGGCCACGACCCGAGAGGGCGCTGTTCGGGACATCAATCGAGGCGCGATATTTGAAGAGAAAATGCTGCACAGTGCTGAAAAAGACGTCGGACCGGACCACTAGGCACTATTGCTCTTGTGAGTCTGACCAGCCATGCAGACTGACCCCATCTGTAGTTGTTTTGCTGCATCCAGAAGCAATACACTTGGTCGGCAAAATGCAAGAAAAAAACTTTTTTGAAACGTACAAACTCAATAACTTGTACTTGCATGTACTTTGCACGTGTGTTTACTCTACGCATCAAGGCAAAGTCTGCCTCGATTGATGTCACAAAAGGGGTATGCGGAGTCAACCCCCAAACAACTTTAACTTTTTTTTAAACATATAAATCGTGACAAACAATTACTAACAAAAGTGTTTTATTGTTATACTAAACATTATACTCTTATGTTTGAAAAATAAAAAAAACTGGAATGGAAGTAGGTCACACCATCTGTGGCCGCTAGGGGCATTTTTGGCATCACAAACTGGTTGTGACCACTGTGATCTCTAAAGGATTAATTACCCATACATACATAACACCCAAAAGATAGAAAGCAAACAGGTCAAAAATTCAGTGAGAAAACAGCCAAACACCTCCATTTAGTTTACACGAAAGTAAATTAATGAGCTGACGACAGATAAAGGATTATGCCCTGTAACACCATTATAATTTCATGAGGTCAGATGTAACGATCGTGTTACTTGGTATTAAAATTTAAAAAATTGGTGGACTACCTTTTTGAAGGAGGGCCTTTTTTATGACCGCTTGACAAATTTGTTAATACATTTTTTTAAGAAAATAAGATTATCTTCTGAGATTGATATCTTTTCTTTTTCATAATAAAAAAATTATTTCTGTAAATAAATAAAATCCATTTATAAAAAGTATTTATAAAAAGTATTTATTCATGTCAGGCTATAACTGTTTTTTGCAAAAAAGAATCTACATGTAATAACTAAGTGAACAACTAAAAACGAAGTGAAACACACATGCAAAAACCACAAAACATCAACAAACATGGATTTGTGGATTTTTTATACATTCTTTTATTGCGTGGTTATTGATAGTATGACACGTATCCTCTTGTCATTTGCTTGTTTTTACACTACTATTTAAATTACTTTTAAGTAGCGTTTGTTTAGTTCAATTGTTTTAGTCAATAAATTGTGCATTTTTCAATTCTACTTAATTTTTTTTTGTGGAGCGCCTTGGGTGCCTTTTTAGGCAGATCCTGTTCTGTAAAGATCTTTTATTATTATTAAAGAACCGTTGCTAAGTTGGGACTCAAAAAGTACACTCTGAAAAAGAACATCATTTTCCTTTTATGCAGCAGACACCATATTAACCTTTAACACCGGGTTTTTGTTCACCTGCCACAGCGCTTTTGATCATTTTTAGTATGGAAAATGCGCGGTATAAGTACCATTATGATTATGATTACAATTAACCATTCATCCTGGTTTGAAAAACTTTGCATTTTTTTTAATAAAGAGTCAATCTACAACTTAATTGTATTCTACCCACACAGCCATGTTAATCTCGAAAAAAAAAAGCAATAAATTTAGCAGTCTGCAATACCCCCTAGCCGAGCGAGGGTAGCTATGCGTAAACAAGTCATCATCGTACATCATAAATTGCAGGTTAGCACTCAATATACACATTGCATGGTAGTCCGAGACGTGTGAGTTTACACTAACGGGTAAAGTCCGCAAGAAGAAAACGAGTATTCATGTTCATGTTCAGAGCACTACACTGGGCTCAAATTTTATCTGGGCCCAATTTCATTGAGCTGCTTAAGCACAAAATTTTGCTTTAAAAGCAAAAAATTCATTGCTTAGTAAAATCAGATTACCGGCCAAGACTCCACTCAATTGTTATGCTAAGTAAACAGCAGCTAAATACTAGTCATAAGCAATGTATATGACATGAAATTTTTGCCAGTAACATGTGTAAAATAAGCGAGCTATTTTCGTGCTTCAGCAAATTTTTTGCTTAAGCAGCTCTATGAAATTGGCCCCTGGTCTGGAGCCAGTGTTTTCAGTGTCGGGCCAGTATAAAGCTTGAGACAGGACACAAGTACGGTGGTCTTGACCGATTAAAGGCGCTCGACACTGCTGGTATCTACTCAAAATGGTTGTTGGAATAAAAGCTTGGAGAGCTGTTGATAGCATAAAACAATGTCAGAAACAGCTCCCTCTGAAGTAAAGTAGTTTTTGAGCTGTTGATAGCATACAACAATGTCAGAAACAGATCCCTCTGAAGTAAAGTAGTTTTTGAGAAAGAGATAATTTCTCACTCAAATATTAAAAGACTTCACTTTTAAAGCTTTAAAAAAAAATTACACAAATTTGTACAACAAGGTTGTTTTTCTGTCAATGAGAGTGTCATTGTTCTCTTGCAACTTTGACGAACAATTGAGTAAATATTTTCACAGGTTTGTTAGTTTATTCATACTTTGGGATACACCAAGTTAGAATACTGGCCTTTCACAATACCAAACATGTCCATGCCTTTAAAACGGTTGGTCGTTCAGGACCTACTCTTTTTTTCCTCTTAATCACAAACGTCTACATTAAATAGCATGGCAGACAGACATATTTTAAATGACGCGTCCTAAATTACCCCTTTAAATGGGAGTAAACCCATAACTGCGGGGCTTGCCAGTGGAAGTGCTACTCCCTGGGGTATTGTAAGCATACAATGAGAAATAGTCATCAATTCCCTATAAGTTGGGTACGGAATAAACATGTATGGTTATTAAGTAGCAACATAACGAGACAGATCCACTCTGCAGATTAATTATCTGTACATAGGCAGCAGAGAATGTCTATATTTACATCCATGAATTTCATGGGGACAGAGTCCATAGATAGTCATGAATCACAATGAATCGACTGTGAATTCTATTAATTTTGATTTCTTTGAAAAAGGAACATACCCCACAACCCCCGGGAAGGGTAGAAACAATACCGGATATACAAACTGCATGGGATTTTGGGGCATTGCATGGTGAGGTATCAATTTAGAATTTGGTTTGCAGTTACACCATGTGTGTGTGTCTACTTGCCAGGTAGATATTTTGTTCTTAAAAGAACTGTCTTGCTTTATACTGCCGCGGAGCAGATTTTTCCTATTTGGGGAGACTTTTCAGTTCTCATACAAATTGCTTTTCACATAATGACAGAGTAAGTGGCAAAAGTCTCAATGAACCATAAACTAATTATTTTGAACCAAACTTTTTGTTTTTCCCCCCTTTGTTCCCTCTTTCCTCTGTTGTTTGTTTTTTCCTACTTCTTTTCATGTCCTTCGCACCGTATGTGGATATTGCGCATTATAAATATTCCTTATTACTATTATTACATGTACATACAATACTCGCCTAAGCAATGTACAATACTTTTCCCTGCTGAGAGGTCATCAAACAAATAAATTGATAGGTCATAAAAATAAGTAATTGCTCTTTTGGCTTTTTCATCGCTGACCAAAATAAACTGAAACTGTGATATTGATTTTAGGAGGGTATGCTAAAAGAATAGCATGTCCACCTTTTGATAACCCCTGGAGGAATGGTATCCTCAGTGCAATATAAGTACAATGAACAATGGACAATGTACAATGTACATCACAGAGAACGACTTCATTTTATTCAGAGATAAATGTGACCCGCTACGTGAAAATGAGTCAGATGTTGACAATTTCAAGAGTTATATGCATGGCTGGAAAGGACACACCAACAGCAGTAATTTGGTATATGTCTAAGCTTTGGGGTTTATCGCGTTGCTGAGTTACTTCCGTTTGAAATTGGCCAATACATCATTTTTTCTGAAAAACGAATTACAAGTAAAGTGCTGTTTTAAACTACCATTTCGCGCAAAGGGTACAAATAAGACATTGGAAGTTTGATCACACAATTGTTGTATTCATAGCTTTATTGCCTAAAAGTTAGTGTTCTAAAGGTTAACCATGCAAATATAGATCTTAAAAAGTAAACAAAAAAAATGTTGTTGTTTTTTTTGTGTTTTTTTCCACATTAAACTGTCCGTTACTTAACAATGCATTGGGCAACATCTGACTCATTTTCACGCAGCGGATCACAAATACAACCTTTAAGGGTTTGTCAAGAGACTTAAATGGAAGGTACCATTTGGTAATTACTCAAAACAAATATTAACTTAAAAACTTACTTGATAACGAACATTGGAGAGCTGTTGATAGTATAAAACATTATGAGAAAGGGCTCCCTCTGAAATAGCATAGTTTTTGAGAAAGAGGTAACTTCTCACGTTTTTGAGAAAGAGGTAACTTCTCACTAAAATAATAAAATACTTCTAGCCAGAAGTCTTTTATTTCTATCTGAAAGCACACAAATTTGGACTGGTCTTTGACAATTACCAAACGTGTACCATCCCTTTAAGAAAGTCTGAATTAAGATACAAATCAATGAAAACACATTCGGCTGCTGTCTATTGCTGACAAATAATTTTGAATTTGCATTTATGTTTAAGTGTCTTGCTTATGGACACAGGTGTCACAACTGGGACTCGAACCCACACTCTGCTGATCAGAAACACCAGAGTTTGAATCCAGTGCTCTTACACAACGGCACACAGTTAACATTTATGAGGTACAGGGAGAAAAAAAGTGTACAAATAAACTCCCCATAGGGATGCATACATTTGTATATTATGTGGATGGTTGTGTGCAGTACAGTGTACATACAGTATGCGATGGTGTTAAATGAAAATTTATATTTCTTCAAACATGCACACTTTTTTGTTGATGAAGAAATAATAATAAGAGTGCTTCAATTTCTCAACCGTGGGATTGTTCCGATGGCTAAGCAAACACCCATTATATATAGCCTTGTTTGCAACATTGCGTAGTCAACAAAGCACTCAGCCTTTTCCAGGTTCTATTTCTGTGATTTCTTTTCGTCAAAACAAAGTACCGACTGCCCCAGCCAATCACCTAATGGAACATCAACCAACAGCGTGATAGCGCAATTTAAAGCACCATGGACTGGGGCAATAGGAAAAACAAAAAAGTGGAAGGAGGAGTGCCTTTTTCTTTGCTGGCTGCCATATTTTTAAAGACAACCGGCTTGGTAAAGAAATAATCTTTGCCATAATTGCTGCTAAAAAAAAATCTTAAAACAAAAAAACTTTCCCTGATTGCAATTATTTCTTCTTACCTCTTTCGCTGGCATCATCCACAAGGATGATCTCCGAGAGTAGTTCCCATGGCGACCGATTGATGATACTGTGTACAGAGCGCAGAAGCGTGCTCCAAGCCTCATTGTGAAAAACAATAATGACGCTCGTCTTCGGCAAGGTGCTGATAGGTGGATAAACTTTTGTTTTGCAGCTGTCAATAAAAAAATAGAATGCAAAGATTTATTGAGACTTTGTTTTTATGGAATTGCATTTCCAGTTTTACCTACAATTTAAATTCTATGGCGTGTTGTGGCTGAGTGACTTTAGTGCTTTAGACTAAAATTTTAGTAGTTGACACATCAGGTGTGGGTTCGAATCCCGGTCATGACACTTGTGTCCTCCAAGGACACAGCCATCGAAACTTGAATTCAATGCCCTAGACCACTCACTCAGCCATTAGAAAGGATGCTTAAGGCCTCTTAGAACACTGGTGTCTACGGAACAGTGGTGCCTATGGCCTACATAACACTTTTACCAAGAATGGAACACTTAATCTGGACCTGCCTTTAAAAAATATTTTGTTGAAATCAAAAAACTCTCATGTAGAACATCTGGATGGGTTGTCATGGCACCAATGTTTGTGTATTGTGTCCAAACGATATGAATATTTGATCCACTTTATAACAAATTGAATTGAGTAATAACGCATTCATGTCTATATTTAGCTGAACATCACCTCGCAGTGTGCAGAATCCAGGGGCATTACATGTTTTCCCAAACCTCAACTAAGGGTCCATCTTCGTCTCTAGCCTTCGTTTTGATGTTTGAAAACATCGTGCAACATACACTACTCTAAACTTGGTGACAAAGCCCAAGCCGGGGCCTGTACTATTTAAGGTTTGGTAAAAGGTTGGCCATTTTTTATAGAGTTTAATAGCATAAGGAAAAACTGTAAAGTATACCGCAAATAATGGACAGTGTTTTGTAGATAATTGAAAACAAAGTATGAAAACAATTACAATTTATTTGTTTTAAAAGTGCACAACCACACCCCTGCCCACTCCCTCCCTCTCCCCCAAGACAAAATAATACTAATTATAATACTTTATGAATACACTATAAAGCAAAGATTAAATCATTGTTTTATACTGTAATCATTTAATAAAGTAATTAACGGTTTTAATGGTACCTGTAATAATAATGGACAATTAACTAAAGCACCAGTATCTGCCAATTATTATTCTCATGGGTCATAAATACCGGTAGAGCAGAATGCACTACCTTCCAAACTGTAGTCATGGAGTGATGTCTGATGGTTGGGTTTTTATGGAGCAACTATGATCAAATGCCCAGCTCAAGGGCAAAAGTGTCATGACTCAGGGCATCGAACCCACATTCTGCGGCTGACAACAATCGAGCTTGGGTCTGATGAACTACAATCCTAGCCATATGGGCCCCGCACCACGGACCCCCTGCCCCCTTTCGATGTTGGTTCACATTGCGCGATCTGCGCTCCTATCAACATTGAGCAAGGGGATATGGGAGAGAAAGTTTATTGTCACGAGGGAAGGGGACAGTGAATTTTTGTCACGTTGCGAATGGGTTTGCCCAAGTACATGTAATTTGGCCGGGATTGTACACTGCTCAGCCAAGATAAAACCTCAGTTATTAGATTTCAATTGAAAAACTACCTACCCATCCATTTTTTAAGCAACCTATTTAAGTCCAGGGCTCAACATTTTATTATTACAAATGAAAACACCCACCCACCCATTCTGACGTCTGGTAGCAACCAAAGGAGACCATATCGCTAGCCAGTAGATTGAACTGATTGATTTTAGTGTCATGATCGGTTATCGAACCTACACTCCGCTGCTGACAACACCAGAGCTTGAGTCTGGTGAACTAGACCGTGCGGCCATGATAACACAGTTAGAAAGAGTACATTCCCGTCCATTCTGACGTCTGGTAGAAGACCTATTTAAGGAGACCATATCGCTAGCCAGTAGATTGAATTGATATACTTTAGTGTCATGATCGGTTATCGAACCTACACTCCGCTGCTGACAACACCAGAGCTTGAGTCTGGTGAACTAGACCGTGCGGCCATGATAACACAGTTAGAAAGAGTACATTCCCGTCCATTCTGACGTCTGGTAAAAGACCTATTTAAGGAGACCATATCGCTAGCCAGTAGATTGAATTGATATACTTTAGTGTCATGATCGGTTATCGAACCTACATGTACACTCTACTGCTGACAACACCAGAGCTTGAGTCTGGTGAACTAGAATGGGCTGCCAAGATAAAATTTAATATAAGATATTATTTTAAAGACACTGGACAATATTGGTAATTGTCAAAGACCAGTCTTCTCACTTGGTGTACATATGTATCTCAACATGCATTTGAACAATAACAAACTTGTGAAAATTTGAGCTCGATTGTTCGCCGAAGTTGCAAGATAGAAGTGAAAAAAAAACACCCTTGTCACTAGAAGTTGTGTGCTTTCAGACGCTTGATTTCGAGACCTCAAAATCTAATTCTGAGGTCTCTAAAACAAATTCGTGAAAAACGACATGTACTTCATTCTCGAAAACTTCAGAGAGAGTCGTTTCTCAAAATGTTTTATACTATCAACCTCTCGTTACCAAGTAAGGTTTTATGCTAATAATTATTTTGAGTATTACCAATAGTGTCCACTGCCTGTTAGAAAAAGAATACCTACCCGTCCATTCTGACGTCTGGTAGCGACCTATTTAAGGAAACCATATCACTAGCCAGTAGATTAAACTGATTGATTTTAAACATCTCTTTCTTCTTGTCTTCCATCTCCTTGGGGATGACCACTGCTTTGCCCATCTCGCCCGGACCGTTCTTGGGATGGAACACGGCCGGAGGCTTCTCGTGGGCAACTTGGAAACCCCCTGTGAGAAATTTAAAACAAAGAAAGAAAATTCAACTCAATGATTGTTTCATAGTCCATAAAAAGGTAAATTTTATGCGTACGTATGCAACAAGATAAAATATTGATTTACATTAAAACCATAGTATCACAATATTCTGGTAGCCATCTTGGAAACCCCCTGTGAGAAATTTTGTAAAAACAACGAAAGAAAATTCAATTCAATTCATTTTTTTTTAGCCAATAAAAGGGAAAATTGATTTGATAAAATATTGATATAAAACAATAACAATGGCCCCCATGTTAAATCTCGCGGGTGAAGCTTGGGAGTAACTATGTCATATTCAAGCCTTTAAAGCCATTATACACTTTCGGTACAGAAAGAAGGAAAAAAAGTCCACAGATTTGCAAATAATTTACAGGGTTTACAGAAGGTAATGGTTAAAGATTTCTTTTAAAATATTGTTCCATGAAATGCTTTACTTTTTGAGAAAACATTAAAACAATATCAATTCGCGATAGCGAGAGTTACGGATTTATTTTAAACACATGTCATGACACGGCGAAACTTGCGGAAACAAGAGTGGGTTTTCCCGTTATTTTCTCCCGACTCCGATGACCGATTGAGCCTAAATTTTCACAGGTTTGTTATTTGATATATATAAGTTGTGATACACAAAGTGTGGGACTTGGACAATACTGTTTACCGAAAGTGTATAATGGCTTTAATTCAGTTGTGAGACCACTTCACAGATGCACGCCCCCATTGACGCCCTTTTGTTTTATAGGCAAGTCCAGCGCTCAAAATTTACACAAGGTCTTAGTTGAGAGTGAATTGAGGTTCTTAACTCCCAGCACAATGTACAAGTCTTATTATTTTAGGATTACTACTTATATTATGCTTCACGTCACTTTTTAATTGAAAAATTTTCTCATAACAAAATTTATATGAGAAATTATTTTTACATCATGAAATAGCACACAATTAAAGTTGCAATGAAATAGCACACAATTAAATTTGCACACCAATGTGTACTCGACCGATCCAAGGCAACGTGTTCCTCTAAGTTGCACACGAATACAGTACGCAAGTCCGGGGACTCCAAACTAACACTGAATATCTCAACAGAGAGTGAATAGGTTTCTAACTACCAGCACAAAAATACAAGTCCAATTATTATATGATAACTAATTACCTCATGCTCCACTACACTTTCATTGAAAAATTTGTCATAAAATAATTTATACAAGAAATTATTTTTTACATCATAAAATGGCACAACTGTTAAAAGTTGCACACGAATGTGCAAAAAATAAGCTTTACCAATGGAAATTGTCAACTAAATTTCCTGATAAGTACAGAGTCTGTATGTGTCTGTTTTAAATTAAAAACGCAATACTGAACAGCGCGCACTGCAGTGCAATTTTGTATTCAACGACTGGACAAGGCTACAGGGTTATTGAGTCTGCATTATTTATAGATAAAGAATAATTAGGCGGTTGAAACACCCGAATGTCACTGTGCACTTTAATTAACAGTGCATGAGTTGATTATTTATATATTTATATATATTTAATATTATATTTATTGACCAAACCATTAATGGTGCATAGTAATACTTGTGCTAGGCTGTTTTGATATAGACACAGATGTTGAAGTACTGTGACAGTCAGGCCTTGAATTTCGTTCTTGAAGAGGAAAAGCAATTTTCCTCTGGCATCAAGGGCCACTTCTAGCCACGAGAAATTTGTATTCGAACTTTGCAGAGGAAATGTTTAATTTATGTTGCAAAGGGCACCACAGCAAAAGCACAGCTAAGTGGTTTCTTTCCCTGCATTTCACCTCTGTGGACCCCAGTTCGAATCCCACCTCAGACAGGATGCGGATTGGGTTTTCAGTCTTTACCCTGATAGCTTGAGTTTTCCCAATTTTGGGTTTTCCTCCCACATCTAAAACTGAGCATTTCTTCTCGTTTCATAGTTCATACTGTTATGGGGCCAGTTGTGCTGATATTGGATACAAAATCAAATAAAATAGAATTGTATTTTCTCAAATATATTTGTATCTACAATCAACTTTAACATCCACCTCTAGTAATGAAATTCAGAAAGCTTCTTAAAAAAAAACTTTCTGTGAATTAGTAGCACCGAAAAGAACTTGAGCTTCATCCTAGTCTAGACAACGACCGCAGTAGACATTAATTGTCACTGTTTCTTAGGCCCTAGTATATTAACCAAAGTCACCTCCCAGCCGAGTAATAGCATTAGATGTAATGCCTGGAAATAATGACTTTATTAGCTTAGAGCGCCCCCGAAATCGAAAGCAATTTAACTTGAACGTCAATAATTCGTTTCCGTTTCAGACATCTTTGCAAAAAAACACGCTGCTTTTTAGCTACACTGTCATGAGGTGCTTGCCTTCTCAAGCCGAGGATATTCTGAGGAATTAAAAAAAAAAAGTACAAGAAACCGCGATGGTGGCTTCAAGAACTCGGGTAATGAGGCAAAATGGTCAGAATAATAATAATAGTGGCTTCTTATAGCGCGTGCATCCGTCACTCAGTGACGCTCAAGGTGCTTTAACATGCAGGTTTTTTCCGCAAGGTATCTTGGACTATATTTGAATTATGAGATCTACTCCCCTTTACATATTTGTACCATGTAATGTTTTACACAGTGCTGTTAGGTAATCAAACAGCAACACTGGGGTAAACCCCTTATGATAAGTGCACTGGGTTATTTTACATGTGTTACACAACACATGGGAGAGTGGGACCAACGACTATGTCCCATCCGAAGATGAAAAAGAAAATGAATTTGCTAGTGTTGCAGAGCTAACATGGATTGGCAATTGGCATACAAAAGAACTTTTCATAATGTACGCATACATGTAGTATAAGTGGCTTGGTATTTTTATCTATTTTATTTCCTTGTTTTTTAATTTATCTAATGTACATTTTTATGCGTAATAAAACAAAACTAAAGTACTCTTTTTTACATCATAGAACCAGCGAAAATAATCAAAATTTTGCTCCATCATGCAGAACTATGTCATTTAAACAATGGTACAGTAGGCCTACGTGTACTATGTAGGTGTACTAATGTTATTGAAACTGAAAGCAGTTTTGTACACTTCAAAGATTTTCAGGGTAATTGAGAGATGATTGTGCATGAAACCTTACTCCAACTTCACAGTCCGAGATAAATTCCTAGCCCACACAGGAATACTTGTAAGCTCTAGACCTCAAAGACCAGTAGCTGTATGAAATTACTAAATACATAAGATCACTGAATGTATTGTGTAGGGTATTACATTTGCCACTCTTTGAACTGGGATTTCATTCATGAGGTTAGAAAGTCTGGCTCAAAATATCCAGGGTCTCCCAGTAGAGAAGGTTTAAAGGCACTGTACACTATTGGTAATTACTTTAAATAGTAATGTTAGCATAAAAACTTATTTGATAACGAGTAATGGGGAGAGGTTGATAGTATAAAACATTGTGAGAAACAGCTCCCTCTGAAGTAACGTAGTTTTCGAGAAAGAAGCAATTTCTCACCTAAATATTTTAATTTGATTTCGAGACCTCAATATCAAGCGTCAGAAAGCACACAACTTCGTGTGACAAGGGTGTTTTTTCTTTCATTATTTCCAAGTGAGAAGACTCGTCTTTGACAATTCCAGTGTCTTTAATCAAGTTTCTCAAGCATACGGTGGAATGCAAAGCTTTCAACGCAGCAATAAAACACCTGTTGAATGTTATTGTTTGTATTTAGCGCCATCATGAGCACTTTGATGGATATCTGTGCTTTATAATTTGTCAATATTATTTTAGTAATTGTTTGATTACACTAGTTTGACTCGACACCACCTACCCCTCCACCCCCTCCCCCATTTCAAATTCACACTGAACTTGGACACAACATTATTGTGAGGTACATGTCAAATAAATCCAGACAAATTCCTGAAGCTTCTCATGCCTGAACAACTTTTAATTTGCAGAAAGTGTGAGCATGGTCAACTGTGCACACGTAGTGGTTTGAATATTCTGGAGCTTAAATGTAGAGCCAGGAGAGAGATTGTGCTGTGAAAGACTTCATTTAATTTTGGCAACAAATCAGAAGAAAAAAAACTGTGTCAAAAAAAAACTGGTCCAGGGGTCAATTTCACAAAGAGTTAGGACTAGTCCTATCTTAGGACTAGTCCTAGGAGATACAAATTGCATGGGTAGTCCTAAGTTAGAAAGAGTAAGTGATCCTAACTCGAGATAAGACTAGGCGTCCTAACTCTTTGTGAAATCCACCCCAGGAGAGAAAGGTTAAATTCAAGCTCTGTCAAGTAAAGATAGTCTTTTCTCTTCAGTTCAACCGTACAAACATAGCTAATCATCTGGATGCTCACAAGTACTTCGAACAATATGCACAATGGTAGAGGTTGAGGGATTACAGTCAGGCCAAGCAGCCATTAAACTGAATTCTTGCAGTGCATCGACTCCCCTGTTTAACACGTACTGTTTAATAGCACAGAGCATCTAGATGAAGTAATAATTGATGTTGATGTCTTTTTTTTTATAGTGGTTGAAGTACTTGAAACCTGTGTACCATGCATAATGTCTCAAGCTACAATTGTGAGTTAGGCCGTGTCCGAAACGACGACTTCGGCTACAGCTACGTCTAGATCAGCGCGTCTACCAGTGTTGAAGAATAGGCAGACGCGCGCGATCTAGCCGTAGCTGTAGCCGAAGTCGCCGTTTCGGACACGGCCTTAGTTCAATAGACTTGCTTAATAGCTGCGCGTTGTGGGAGAGCGGTTTAAGTGCAGCAGACTCTTGTTCTGGTTGCTGAGTCACAGGGTGCGGGTTCGAATCCCGGTTATGCCATTTGTGTCCTTGAGCAAAACAGATTAAAAATAAAATTGCTTCTCATCACCAAGGGGTACATGTAGATGGCTACCTGTGAGGGCAGAGATGGTTCTTGTGATTGATTTAGCTCAGTGTGCTACATAGTACTTGGCACTTGGCAGCCCAAGCGATACTCCGTCACTCCCCAGAGTTTTCTGCCCACTTCACTGTGTCTGTTCCAACATGTCCGAAGCCCAGTTTACATGTATGCAGTATGGTAAGATACTTGTAAAATAGGATTTGTTTCCTGCTGCACCTTGTGACATTGACTCTTAGAGTCTTACAGAATCCTGCAATCAAACTTCGAAGTAAAAAACAATTCCTTGACAAGTCCTGTGGGATTGATATACACTTGATAGAAAGGCAGAAATCTCTTGCTCTTTAACGCTGTCACACTTTCGTATGCATGTTGGGATTTGCTACGAATCACCTTTATGTTCACCAAGTCACGGAAACCATTCAGAAAATCTGATTGCTTGTTCCATGATTAATGCAACATCAGGACATTCGTATCTGTATCTGTCTGTATTATCATACATCTAGGGTATTATTAGGCCGTCAACAAAATTTCTAAACAGTGTCTTTGGACATTTTTTTTCAGCTTGTGCGCTGTATATGGTATGGGGATGGCTTAAATTTTGTAGCCATGGTAATGAATGAAACAATGTGTGGGTTTGTATGGCCTACCCTCCGAGGAAATTTTTCAATAGGAACAATAGGTCTTCTTTGTTTTCATGGATCCTCACTTGTCATTCGTGTATGTAACCAATAGGGATTGCTTCAATATACAGGAACAACAGAAAGTAGTAATGGTCAAACACGCTGAGAGAAATTCACTCCATGTGCATTATAAACACACAGTCTAATTTACTCTATTGAGTGTGTTCCGACACATGTTATTCAGAAAATCTGATTTCTCGTTCCGCTAATTACTGCAACATGAGGACATGTGTAACCATAGTAAGGAGTTAAATTTGTGTACGCGTGCCTGTACAACTGTACTGTCAGTAACTCTACCAAATAACCTCATGTGCATTTTATACACACAGAATGTTCATTCTCCTGTCTGTGTTCCGACATGTGTTAATCAGAAAATTGGATTTCTCGTTCCATTTTTGAGTGCAACCTGAGGACATGAGTAACCATTGAAACGAATGAAACATTTTTGTGTATAAATATCTGAATGGAAAATTACCTCATGTGTTTTATACAAACACAGCATGTTTACTCTCCCTTGTGTGTTCCCGACTTATATTATTAGATAAACCACTCCCCCTTAGGCCTTGGTTGTCAGCAATCAAATAATCGGCTCTCAACTCGCATGAGTTCTGTGTACACAGTTGTACCAGATTGCCCAGTTTGCCACAGGAAATTTTGAAACTGGGCTAATCCTGGGGAAAATAAAATTTCTGTACGGAAGTACTTTACACTTGTAAAATCTAGTACTAGCCTTATTCTTAAGCTTGGGCGATATCACGATATTATCGAATATCGCGATACTAATTTGGACAGGATTTCGATATTGGATCGATTTGGTTTTAATCGAATATCGGTATATCGCGATATCAATTAAGTATCGCAATATCGCGATGTATTTCCTAGCTGAGACATCTTGCACCCCATAGGTTTGGAGTAAAATTTGAAGAATAGGTCGTTAGAACACCTCTCTTATGCTATGACTGTCTCTTCTACAACTTTCACTGGGAGTTTGAAGACTGATGATGTCAAATTAAATTAATCGCGATTATATCGAATATCGCGATATATTGTCTGCGATATATCGTGAATAAAATAAATCAATATCGAAAGCTTACTTATTCTATGTTCTTACAACAAATCCACTCGGGAAAAAACCTTGTGTCACACACAAACAAATTGTTATTTTTGCTTTGACAAAATTGAAATTTCTGTACGAGTACAGGCAATCTCGGTAGTCTAGTTGGTAAGACACTGCTCTAGAATTGCAAGGGTCATGGGTTCGAATCCCACCCGAGTAACATGCCTGTGATATTTTTTCACAGGACTCGGGGAAGTACTGAGTATACAGTGCTAGAACACACATAGGTGTATGGGTAAAAACCAAAATTAATATTTTTTATCCCCGATGCAAATTTAACATCTATTAAAGACATTGGACACTATTGGTAATTGTCAATGACCAGTCTTCTCACTTGGTGTATCTCAACATATGCATAAAATAACAAACCTGTACAAATTTGAGCGCGATCGGTCTTCAGAGTTGCGAGATAACTATGAAAGAAAAAAACACCCTTGTCACACGAAGTTGTGTGCTTTCAGATGCTTGATTTCGAGACCTCAAGTTCTAAACTTGAGGTCTCGAAATCAAATTCGTTGAAAATTACTTCTTTCTCCAAAACTACATCACTTCAGAGGGAGCCGTTTCTCACAATGTTTTAGACTATCAACCTCTCCCCATTACTGGTTACCAAGACAGGTTTTATGCCAATAAATATTTTGAGTAATTACCAATAGTGTCCACTGCCTTTAACATCTATTACTTTGAACTTGTAAAATCTATTTCCTACCCTTACTCTACACGATCTTACAACAAACCCACCCAAGGGAAAAACCTTGCATCACCAACAAAAAATAAAAAATTCTTGAGAGTTACATGTAGCTCAGCCACATGGAAGTGTTCACTTCCTTCATCGTCTGCCTAAAATAACAAAATGGTGTTTGCAAGGGAAAAAATCACTTAGCTTTGAACTTACAATCCTTGCAACAGTGCACATTGTTCATGTTCATGTGCACAGGTAATAATACATCACACATGGCTCAAATTTAGAGGGAATAGACAACGGATTGCAGAGCTTGTAAGAATGGCCTGGAATTTCATCGTTGAGAGGGCAACGCCATTTTCATTATTGCAAAGGGCACTGCCAGTGGAGAATCTATGGGAAACTTTTGAAGGGGCACCAAGGCCAAAACCAGGGGCAACAGTGTATTCTGTGTATTTCCAGGCATCTCTCTATCTACCCCCCCCCACACCCCTTTTACGATTCGAATGACTACTTATCGTACGTCTTTCATAGTCTAATCCCACCCTCCTGCAAACCCAACCCCCCTCTCCTCCCATCCCCCCCCTGCACATTCCAATTGACTACTCACCGTGCCTACTGTCTCCAATCTCGCTCTCCTGCCCCCTCCTAGGACACACTGTCTAACCCAAAGCCTGGTACTTCACGGAGGCAAGAGAGGCGATTGCCTTGGTCATTGCCTTGTTGCCCTTGAAATGTACAATTAACACAGTCATAGAGTGCCCTTTAACCACGGGAAAAAATCCCTTGGTGCCCTTTCAAAAACATAGCATACAGGGCTTTAATCCCTTAATCAACCCACCTGCACATTCCAAGCGACAACATGTACTCACCGTGCTTACTGTCTTCATGTGGTCCGATTCCACTCTCCTGCGCCCGGGGGCACCTTGACTCATCGCTGCAATCACTGTAGTACATAATGAGCGCAACATCCAGCATGAACCATACCATGGAGGTGGCTAGAATCACCTTACAGTACATCAACCTTCTCGCCATCCTGGTATATAAAACACTGTCCACTCTCTATCTCAATAACAGCTTGTAAGACCAGTTGGATATAGCGTGATTATTTTAAAATCTTCCTCAAGAAACAATCTCGCACAGTCATTCCTTTCTTCTAGATTCCAGATTTCAAGAAAGACTGACCGCTCTCTCTCGGTAACAGCTTGTGAGACCTGCGATTATTACACAAAGCGTGATTGTTCTCAAATGTTCCTCAAGAGAAAATCTTCCCGACTGTCATTCCTTTCTTCCAGATTCAAGCCTTACAAGTTCACAAAGGCACAGTTCTAATTAACGAAGACCAGTTCTTGATTAATTCATCTGCAATATAGGGCGTCATTTATATTAAAAATGGAGTAACGAACAATGTTCATCAGTGCAAAACATCTAGTGCATTGTTGGCGTACAAAGCACACAATTAATCAGACAATCAGTGAAATATACTGGTGCTACGCTACCAAACATGTCATAAAAACACACCAGCTGTCAGTAAGACGTCCTCAAGGTGAAATATTCCGCTCAGTTACTGATTGGCGGAATAAAGTTATTCCTGTGCATTGAACTAAAAAAAAAAGGTGTGACAGATTTGTCCGAGTGGTGTAACTGTTGCAATCCTTTCCACAGAATGGTGGGCTGGCAGATTGTAGGATCCGGAGCATGTGTAACAAACCTCACGACAACCACACTGCTGGTCCTCATGAATGGGATGTCCCCTAGAATGAGGGAATTGATTTAACCGCACGCTCGCTTCCTGATTTATCTCTTTCTCTCTTCTCGGTTGAGTCACATGACCAGACGGCTGAAGGTCATTGGCTAGATTGCACAAGTCACCACCCCAGGTTGTAGTCGGTGATTATCAACGATCGGGGGATTTCTCAGTCTAGTCTTAGCACAGCTAAGGGCCGAGCTCCAAGGGGTGGTTTGAAAGCTTCTTCAGTGGTCTGATACGTGGCTTAATCACAGGATTAACTATTGATGATCACTTGGATTAGCAGCTGATCTGGATTAGGGTTGCTTGCCGTAGCTTTCAATCTGTAATGAGAAAAAAAAGACACGATGTTGGTTGAGCACTCTCATTGCTTACACTACCAATTCAGACTAAAAGCTTGTAAACAAATGGCTCTTGCCCAATTCATCAGCTGGCATACCCTAGTAATATATTTACTCTTCCTCATTTCAACTCTCATGGAGCAAGGCCAGTTAAAAAATAACCAACTTAGGGAGGACGTTTTAAAAAATAACCAACTTAGGGAGGACGTTTATTTGCCTGCATGAATTTTGATCATTGGAAGAGGTCCACCTGGCAGACAACTTATTTAAAACCAGGCCTGATACTTCACGGAGGCAATGAAGGCGATTGCCTCTGTGTCCCATGGTCATTGCCTTGGTGCCCTTGCAATGCTCCAGTACAAATTTGCAATTTCATCATAGGGTGCCCTTTACCTTTACCATGCCTTGGTGCCCTTGCCTTTTCAAAAACCAAGCATACAGCCCTGTAAAACCAACTCCCTGTTGTATTATTATTAACAATGCAGCATCACTCACACACAAAAAGTATTCTAAGTGTTGTTCAACATTTCAAGCGGCTTCTATTTAGAAGATTAGCTCCATATAGTCCAAAGAGATCACCCATTTCCAAAATGAAAAAAAAGTATTTGAGTTTCGATTAAAAGATAAAGCAATGAGCAATTAAAAAGAAGTAGCTGGAGCCCAAAGGATTGCCTTAAATTAAAGACACACAGTTCCTGTCTAGAAGCTCTCCTCCCCAGCTGGTCCCTAAATACAACAATTAATTGAAATGTATACAACACTAAATCATCCTATAGACCTTGTGAACCTTGTTTACAATAAGTGTGACCTTGTACATTCTTTGAGTATTCTGGCAGGCACAATACTGCACAGATCATATGGGGAAAGTTGACATTTTGTGTCATAATTTCAACATAAATCCAAGAATTATGAAAGTGAAAGCTGGACAAGTTTTGAGATGTGCCCCCTTTTATCATATCAAAAGTTGATAAGATTTAGACAGTGCAATCTCCATAAAATATAAGATTTTATGTTTTCTTCTATAAGGCTGTGTACAAATCATGCCTGTAGGAAGTTCAGGCTCTATTACTCTTTTGTAAACAAGAGATGTCACAGGTCACATCATCTATATTTGATCCCGTTATTCTTTAACTGCTTATTATTAGTTGCATCATGTACCTTGCTCTCTAATCCTATCCTTTCATGTCCCCCCCCCCCACCCGTGCATTGTAATAACCTACAATGCGTTTTTCCCATTTTATGGTCCAGTAATCTACCCTTTCATACTGACCGTCCTTTGTTCTCACTAATTTACTCCTATTGGTTCATAGCCACAAATTGTTTATAATATTAGTAATTTTGATTGGCTATAATTTCACCGCTTTTTTTTGTAGATCCCTTGAAGGCTTCCCTTAGTCCTTGCTCTTCTTTCTGCTACGAATAGATTTTTTTGTCTGTACTTGTTTATGCCTCTAAAGAAGGTCCTGTTTGGATCAAAAGCTTAGGCCATCTAACATACACCCTTCTCATTTAAAAATATAATACTTTATAAAAGTTCCTTCCTTCTAGAATTTGCAGGACTTGCTAGAACATGTCTTTGGTATTAAGTTACAGACCCTTGAATATTTATTCAAACACCAATATTTTAAAGACATTGGACACTTTCAGTAAACAGTCCAAAGGCCCACACGTTGTGTATCACAACTGATATAAATACAACAAACCTGTGAAAATTTAGGCTCAATCGGTCATCGGAGTCGGGAGAAAATAACGGGGGAACCCACCCTTGTTTCCGCACGTTTTCGCCATGTCATGACATGTGTTTAAAATAAATCCGTAATTCTCGACAACGAGAATTGATAATTGTTTTAATGTTTTCTCAAAAAGTAAAGCATTTCATGGAATAATATTTCAAGAGAAGTCTTTCACCATTACCTTCTGTAAACCCTATAAGTTTTTTGTAAATCTGTGAACTTTTTTTTTTTTTTTTTCTGTGTTGAAAGTGTATAATAGCTTTAACACAGAACAGTTTCCAATTAAATCAACAAATGCAACAATCACAATGTACTTATAAAACAACCAACAGCACTTTCTCTATGGAGGACGCTTTGTTTAGTAATGTTTTACTCCCACTAAAGGTCAAGTGACGATGGTCGTGCAATTGGTCTATAATAATTCACAACCGGTAAGTTTCCCTAGTGGTCTATTACTTGAATAAAAAAATTAACAAATGTAAAAAAAAAAATATAAAATGTAATTAAATAATGAAACAAATAAAGAAACATGTATATTTAAATAAATAAACATATCACTTTTTCTTTAAACAATAATAGGCCCTTTAAGCTAACTATTTTACCGTGAAGCTTTGCTTGAAGAAGAAAAAATCCTGTTCTAAATAATTACCTCCATGTTTCATTTTCATTATCTGTCATAAAGTGAACCATGGAACCCAAAGCAAATATTTGTTCTTGCTAAATTTTCATTGTTCATGGTACATTTTATTTATTTAAAGAAACCTCAAGTGGCAATGAAAAATCACATAAGTTATTAATTGGCGCACAATTATGAGTAGACCCATTTTGCTGGAATGATGTCGTCTGATGTTTGAGATATTTAATATTTTGACACAATTGAAAAAGAAGTCAAAATACCCAGCTGGCTACGGCTGTCCATTTCATTTCTTATTAAACTACCAAGTTAAAATTGTGTGTTTATAAGGCAGGAAAAGATACTGTTTTTAGAGACCTTTGATCCACAATAACTGGTTCATTTGAGGCATCAATTTGTTCTTCAGTGTAAAAACTGAAAGAAGCCAATAATTTTTCATATTTAAAAATCAAAATTTTGATTTTTCTTTTAACATTGACTATTCTTAAAGCCATTTGACCCTTTCGGTACAGAAGAAAAAAGTTCACAGATTTACAAATAACTTACAGGGTTTACAGAAGGTAATGGTGAAAGACTTCTCTTGAAATATTATTCCATGAAATGCTTTACTTTTTGAGAAAACAGTGAAACAATATCAATTCTCGATAGCGAGAATTACGGATTTATTTTTAAAACACATGTCATGACACGGCGAGGGTGGGTTTTCCCGTCATTTTCTCCCGACTCCGATGACCGATTGAGCCTAAATTTTCATAAGTTTGTTATTTGATATAGAAGTGGTGATACACGAACTGTGGGCCTTGGACAATACTGTTTACCGAAAGGGTCCAATGGCTTAAATGACCCTTTTAGGGCTTTAAAAAGCCCCTCTTTAACAATTTGTTTCCATGTAATGTGGCTGTTTTCTCTTTGCATGATACTGTACACACTGTTCTGATAGGTGGGATGGTCAAACAATTTCCCCCTAAACAATTACTTGGCTGTTCTGAATGGCCCAGAAGGGATTTTCTGTTTGTTTTATTACAGGAACCAATAGTTTCTTGTTTAGAGACATGAGCATGTAGGAAGAATCAATCATTGGGGAAGAATGCAACATCGCACACGCCAGGAAGTACTTTGCCTTGCAACCAGAAACAGGAAATCAAAATCATGAAAATATAATTCCTTGTCTTTGTTTCAGCATTAAAAGGAACTTTACAGAATTGGTAAGAAAACAACTAGTCTAAGATCACAGATTATCAGATTTACATACACCTTAAAGCCATTATACACTTTCGGTTAACAGTATTGTCCAAAGGCCCACACTTCATGTATCACAACTGATATAAAAAATAACATTTTTTTTAACAAACCTGTGAAAATTTAGGCTCAATCGGTCATCGGAGTCGGGAGAAAATAACGGGGAAAACCCACCCTTGTTTCCGCCTGTTTCGCCGTGTCATGACATGTGTTTAAAATAAATCCGTAATTCACGACAACGAGACTTGATAATTGTTTTAATGTTTTCTCGAAAAGTAAAGCATTTCATGAAATAATATTTCAAGAGAAGTCTTTCACCATTACCTTCTGTAAACCCTGTAAGTTATTTGTAAATTTATTTTTTTTGTGCCGAAAGTGTGTAATGGCTTTAAACAGCCTAATGACGATAGTAGAAAACATCCCTTGAAACATTTCTGTCTGAAATGTCATAATTGAAGAGAGAAATTAATAAACAAAACTAATTTCCCGTTTGTAGTTTATCGTTCCAGTGAGCGTTTTATTTTTTCGATGTCACTATTTTCTTGTGACCCAGATGGCCGATCGATCTCAAACTTCTACAGGTTTGTCAGTTTATGTATATAATGGTGGATTACATAACGTGCTTACACTGCCTGCCACTGTTTTGTTAGCAAAAAAAATTCTGTAATGTCCCTTTAAAACCAACCCCTATGAAGGGACACAATTCCAGTCAATGAAACACAAACAAGAAAATCCACAGGAAGTACTAAGAAACAATGAGAAAACGAAAATCAACATCGTCAGTCACTGGAAATAAACTGTGGAATTCCCCCATGATGTCAACCCGATCCCACCAGTACGCAATTATTCTTTGTTCATTCCTCCTTTTATAAATTTGTCAGAAACCACAGCAGTCACTGGCCACTTGTACCCCACCTAAATAGAATTGTTTACCACTGCTGTTTATTTAAACATCTAGTTCCTTTTAAAAGGGCTTTTAAATCTCAGCTTACATAACACTCAAATGATGTCTCAGGCCTTTTCTTACTCATGCTTTCTCAATAATCCACCAAGTTGTTCACACTGCCAACTTTTTCACAACTAAATACTCCACCAACTTTTTCACACTGTCAGCTTTTTCACAATTCCACTAGCTGTTTCAACCATTTTCGTTCACACTGCCAGCTTTTTCACAACTCCCCCAACTTGTTCATAACTCCACCAGCTTTTTCACAACTCCATTGGTCAGCTTTTTCACAACTCCACCAACTTGTTCATAACTCCACCAGCTTTTTCACAACTCCATTGGTCAGCTTTTTCACAACTCCACCAACTTGTTCATAACTCCACCAGCTTGTTCACAACTCCACCAGCTTTTTCACAACTCCACCAGCTTTTTCACAACTCCACCAGCTTGTTCACAACTCCACCAGCTTTTTTGCAACTCCACCAGATTTTTTTTACACCACAGTTTTTTCACAATTCCACCAGCATTTTCAATAGTCCACCTGCTTTTTCACTCTTCCACCCGCTTTTTCACCATCCAAATTTCACACTAAATTAAATCGGGATGCTTACTGAGTTTTGAGGTTACCGGCCCAGAGTAGACCAGTTGTCCAGTGAATATTTTAACCCCAGGCCAATTTGTTTTCATATACTCACACAAATATCCTCTGAAAATAAACCAAGTTAGTAACAACAGCAGCACACACAATGTTGGCACACAGAAATTAACTAACAAGGATACTGTAGTATAACCTAGCTCTATGGTATAACATGGTATAACTTGATGGTAGTAAATTTGCACACTAAGAATTCCTCAGCCTCTGGTCATGAAAGCAGGCTACCTCCAATGCTCTGATGGTGGGGAGGAATTGTTTGTTTACATGAACTTTGGTCAGTAAATCAAACTAACCATTGGTCATTTTCCGATTCATTGTACACTACATGTATTATAAAGCTTATGATGTGTAGGATTTGTTCACCAACCAGTGATAAAGGTTTCCACTGTAAAGCACACCTTACATGTTTGTGTGTGCAATTGGTACAATGTACTACAACTTAGATCTATACTTTAGAAAAGTCCATCTCTATTACAACCTTTTCTCACTGCGAAATTTAACACAAAATGTGACTCCTTTAAATTATTGTGTCAAGGTCAACTCTGTATTCCTTTGATGTCTATTTATTTATTAACTTTATGTGTTGTTTAATTGTCATGGTTTTTCAGTATTTTTGTAAAGTGAGCAATAGTTTAAAGACAATGGACACTATTGGTAATTACTCAAAATATTTTTTTTTAGCATAAAACCTTTCTTGGTAACGAGTAACGGGGAGAGGGGAGAGGTTGATAGTATAAAACATTGTGAGAAACGGCTCCCTCTGAAATAATGTAGTTCTCGATACAGAAGTAATTTTCCACGAATTTGATTTCGAAACCTCAAATTTTCACAGGTTTGTTACATAGGCTATGTTATGCATATGTTGAGATAAACCAACTGTGAAGGCTAGTCTTTGACAATTACCAATAGTGTCCACTGCCTTTAAGGTTTAAAGTAATCAATTTTCTGCCTCGTAGTTTTAGTCCAGGACTCTTAACTGCTCGGCCATGACACGCCACGTATTATTACAGGCAGCATAGGGCCAACATGCACAAATACAATAATCATTTGTATGGTAGTGCATTGTCACGGAATCACAAGCTGAAAATATTTGTAAGGACTATTTCAATTCACAAAGCAGACAGAGTGAAATGAAAAGGCTAGACTTTTCCCCAAGTCATTCTGTCCGGGGATATAATAACTGCATTCAGTATTATGATTAACTCACAGCCCTTGAACTTTTCCCTCCGGTAGGCCTACACATGTATTTATGGGCACTTCCATGAGAAAAATGTAAATTCTTGTATCAGGAACGTTGTAAAGGGCATCCCAGCAGCCCAGAAGCACAGGGCACCAAGGCAATCGCTGTGGGGGCCATGGGTTATTTCCTGGGCCCAATTTCAAAAGTATTCCTTAAAGCCATTATACACTTTCGGAACAGAAAAACAATTAAAAGTTCACAGATTTACAAATAACTTACAGGGTTTACAAAAGGTATAAATGGTGAAAGACTTCTCTTGAAATATTATTCCATGAAATGCTTTACTTTTTGAGAAAACATTGAAACAATTATCAATTCTCGATATCGAGAATAACGGATTTATTTTAAACACATGTCATGACACGGCGAAACGTGCGGAAACAAGGGTGGGTTTCCCCCGTTATTTTCTCCCGACTCTGATGACCAATTGAGCCTAAATTTTCACAGGTTTGTTATTTTACATATATAAGTTGTGATACACAAAGTGTGGGCCTTTGGACAATACTGTTTATCGAAAGTGTCCAATGGCTTTAACATAAACAGGTCACCAGCCAAAAACACATAATGTTTACATTTTTGTGACCGGTGCCGCGCTCAATTTTTGCTTAGCAAAGAAATTTGTCAAGCAGTAGTTTCTGCTAAACAGCTTCATGTAATTGGGTCCAAGTAGTGTGAACTCACACAGATCTGTTTTTTCATTTGAAAAACAAATTATCACAATAAACACTAAACAAACAAAACTCATCCATCGGCGCTCTGATTTATTATTTATAACCCTTTTTTTTTTAACCTTCTATTTAAACCACGTGGACAAGTCCTTTGTAGACTCCAATGCTGTTGCCATGAAAACGATGACTTTGCCTCATTTGGACCAGAGAGAATTATTTTGGAAACGACGCAACAAAGGGTCCAATCATTATCCGGATTGGTATCCAATATTAAATTTTATAGCGTCGCGTCAGTATGGCAAAAATAAAAGGTGACACCAGCACGTGGCATGTGCACCACCTAATGACGAAATCCCTGTTAGTGTTCTAGCACATTACTAGTGTATTGATTATGTTTCTTAGTTTCAAGATTTGTTATTTTTAATGTATGGCTTCTATGTAACTTTAACAATTACAGAACATCAAGACACAGTCTCGCTACCATGGGCAGCGCGCCATATCGATACCTCTCATCACTAACCCCTAGAATAGAAGGGATGTACACATGTACTGAGAAAAAAAGCTGATTGGCTCATGAAATTGGTTTAATGCATTAAATGTGAAGTGTGCACACACATAGTTTTAAGATATTCGCATGCTGATCACGCCCGCGTTTTTTTATGGCATGAACACGTTTTTTTTAAAGAAAAACAAAAACATTCTTATAGATGAAATCTACATGCGTGCGCGCGTAGAAAGGATTGATTACAGGCGCTCATTAAAATGTGCTAGATTCTAGCACATTTTAATGTAGATTCTAGCACATTTTAATGAACAAATTCCAGGGGTTATGATCGAGCAAGGCATGCTGGGTAAAAATGGCACGGGAAGGAGGTTGGTCAAGACGGTTATCTGAGGAGGCTCAACAGAAACTGGCCAGTTACCATAAAAAAACTTCATAGAGTGTTCATTGTAACTGGTGCCAGACTAACTGTTTGCTTAACAAAGAAATTTGCTGAGCAGTATTTCTGCTTTAAAATATAACAGCTTCATGAAATTTGGCCCTTGTCCTAAGCAGTTCAGTCCAGTCAAGTCAGCAGTACTTGGTTACATGGCGTGCACACAGTGCTGTCGAGGCCACCGTAGAGGATTTCACTGAGCCAATCAGCAATGTTTCCTAGTACATCCCTCCCAGGGGTTAGTGACGATAGAGGTATCGATACGGCGCGCTGCCCATGGTAGCGAGACTGGATTTCACCCTGTACAGCATGTGTTAAGGATGACGTAGGTAGGCGGATCTGCGCCAAATCCAAAATAATGTGTGTGCGCTAATATTTAATAAGTCAATGACAATGGCCGGACACCTCAGAGTTTGCTGGAGAAATTTGCTAGGAATTCACCATTATGATGCTGCCTTTGTTTGGTTACCGAAGACCCAAGTATACATCGAGAAGTTTTGTGTACATAGAAGTGTAAACAGATCGTTACTGCACTGGGGCATAGTGGGAATTTCTTGTGAAAACTTCTGAAAACAAGGGGGGAAAGTCAACAAACAGAATTATACCCGAAAACAAGTTAGACACATTTTAGTTCAAAGGTTCGATTAAAAACAAATTCTCAAATTTAGCACCCATTCATTCACTGCTGAGTGAAGAATCATAGAATAAAGAATGGGTGCAACATCATTTCACTTGTTTTCGAGAATTGTTTTTGTTTGGAAGAAGTTAAAATTGGTTTGGTTGGGTGAAGTTTTAAATTGAAGTCACTAATGGAGGCTGGAAGAAACAGTGATGTCACATAACACCTAATTAGTTTAGTACTTAATTGACAGTCGTTTATAATGTTACTACAGTCTAGCTAGGGGTAGTAGGCAAACAAAATACTTACCAATAAACGTACTTCCTTGCACCACAAACGTTACGTCCTGCGTGCAGCAGCACAAAATGACACTAGGTAGACAGTCGTTGATCATCAGCAAAAGCAAAAACTTGTCACCCAAAAAGTCCGTTCCTTGAACGCATCCATGGATGTAGCAAGAGAACAGCCTAAACTAATTCACTCAAATTAGTTTAAACAGGGTGATATAATGCCGAAAAACAGTGGGTTGTGCCACTGTTTTTGACAATACTACACGGTTGTATCGAAACGGCACATGCTTTCGTGTTGTGATGGTATTCGATATCCCCCACACATCACAACGTTGTGTGCCGACTTGACTTTTGTCAGTACGAATCTACGATGTATCTTTGGTACGATGTAGTGCGCGTGTCACTTCCTGAAAAACTATCATCAATAAACTTACACAGCGCCCCCAAGCGTCATAAAGATGGTTAGTCACTAACCACCCTAAAAAGTCCGAATCGATGGCCTCGTGGGTTTTGTGTTTTTTAAATCTCTCAAAAACTGAATGAGCGGCAGAATGTTTCTATAAGAACAATTATCAAACCTTCGAGAGACCCAATTAAGTTTATCCCGCATTACTAACTTAAACCATTAGTAAGTTTATTCCGCATTGTATTAACCAAACAAACCTGGCGTTTTCTCGCAGATTGTAGCCCGATTCACTTGGCATGCAAGTAAAAGGCATCATATCATTGGATGCATTCAAATCCACGCAATTACTTACCGACCACAACACCAAATACAATTCATTATCAAAGGTTTCTTTTTATGCTACTATTTCGTTCTCGTGCACACGTGAATTTGTCACTCTTGTTCGGGTTTTGTTTCAGTCTGTAAACGTCTGCAACCTTGATGAAATTGAATGGATGACCATATTGACCAGCCACTTTTATACTTTCTGCGTTTGTGAAATAATTGGGTGGTATTTTGTGAGCTAATTAATTAAATTGAATGATCTTATTCGACCAGTGGATGCTAAACTGGTGAAATTGACCATTGAAACGATAACTTTCAAACGAAATTGAATGAGCAGGGTGTTAAATTGATGATTAATAATGTCTGGTCTAGAAAATAATGAAAGGCCTACTATTTTACAATCAAAATAAGACATCACCACAGTAATCAGTTAAGATCAATTTTATGTTTTCTTAAAAATAATACAATCATTTAAAATAAAACAAGTACTATGTTTTGGATCAGATTGATTCCAATTAGGGATTATTCTTTTATGCAGACATAATTACTCCCCGATTTTCTGCAAAAATATCTACACCGACCACCTTTTGAAATTTTCACAGGTTAGTTTTATTGTATATATATATATACATGTACATAGGAATCAAACGATCAAACGTTCGAAAATCAAAGGTATACTTTTCCTTTACGTCATGTCAAAAAGTTTCAAAAAGTTTTTGTAAGTACAAATTCGCATCTATAAGAGAATTCTAGACGCAGAAGAATTTGTATACAAGATATTGACAATGGCTACCTATCAGTCTCCTGACGATGACTAGGGCAAGCTAGTCGAAACGTTCAATGTAAGAACTGACTCCGCGGTAGTACAGTTAATCACGATCCCATAAACTAAAGTAGTAGTCTCAGCCTATTTTCTATACCATCTGCCCTGGTAATACATGTAGTTAAATAGCAGGACAGTTCTTTTCAGAACTGAGAAGTCTCCCGAACCCCCGAACATCTACTCCGCGGTAGTAGAATAAAGCAAGACAGTTCTCTAAGAACAAACTCTACCTGGCAAGTCGATACACACATGGTGTAAACCAAATATATATTGATACCTCACCATGCAATGCCTCAAATCCTATATGGCTACCAGAAGTTTATTGATATGGTGCTTCAAATCCCAGACATGCAGTGCCTATCTTCCCATATAAATTTGTAAACCATTATTATCTCAAAATGTTTGAGTGAATACTGGTTTTGTACAATGCACGTTTCGCACAGCTCCCAGTGCAATTTTTTTTAAATAATATACACAAATTGCTAATGGCCTGACATTTCAATGAGAGTCTTTCTTCGGGCTTTGAGAAAAACATTGCTAGGGTCCAAACGCCAGGCCATTAACCATTGTTTGCATTTATGTCAAAGGTCATTTTTGTTGGTAAGCAGTTTACAACAGCTAATTCTTATTTCTCAAAATAGAAAATAAACAGACATCTTTCATCTTAGTTCTGTTGTCTTTTACTTCGTGGTCTTGAGTCCATTCACAATTTTTTTTTTTTTTTTTTCAAAAGCATTTAATGCTGTAAAAATTGGGAGAAAAAAAAAACCAAACACCTTACACATGGTGCGTTGTGCTTTTTATTTTACTTTTGGTCCCTCAAAAGTTCTGTAAAAAGACGAGGACTTTTTTAGTTTCACAAGGTTATTACATTGGGAACAATTTAAACATTTTTGAGTTTTCATCAGATTTGAATGTCAAAGATCTTTGCTTGAAGGAACATTAAAGAATTGGTTTTTTTTGCAAATGAAACAGTTGCTGGAAGTACAAAATCCACCAGATACATCAACTGACAGCCCTGTAGAAGTTTGAGATCGATTGGACATCTGGTCACGAGAAAATAGTGAAAAACCAATCACACATTTCACATGACAACAATTCAACCAAAATTTGAATAAAACGCTCACTGCTGAGCATTGAACTCCAAAACGGATATTAGTTTTATTTATTTCTAATCAAATACGACAATTCAGTCAAAAATATTTCAGGGGATGTTTTCTTTGTCATTATAGACCATGTAAGTTTTATTTAAATCTGTGATCTTCACAATTTTTTCATTTCAATTATGTAATGTTCCTTTAAAGCACTCCTTTCAACACAGTAATTTTGTCCGCTTGATTTGAGCTAGCCTCTTTTCTCAAGAGTAAACCAAATTTCGCTCTTAGGGGAGGTCACAAGGCCGTGGAATTTCTCAACAACTTGCCCCTCGACAAGATTGAACTTCAAATCCCGGCATAGGACGGCAACAAAGACGCTAGTCTCAGCATAGGAGAGATACTTCCCGGGACACACGCGTTTCCCTGCAAAGCCAAATGATTGGAAACCCATCTTGTGGCGAGGGGTGAAGTTGGCCAGGCTGAATCGCTCGGGATCAAATCTGTGAAAAGAAAAAAAGAAAGCTATGAAAATGGTTGCAAAACCAAGCAAGGATAATTGAGTTCTACCTGTTCCCTATAAAAAAATTGCACAACAAAAACAAACAAAGAGTTGTGAACAAATCTGGATGCATCTCTGGTAATAAGACCAAGGATGCATCACAATTGAACTTTGAGATCACTTTAGGGTGCTTGCTACTATGTGAACAAGAAACAATGAGGCATTCTTCTCTTCCATGATAAATGTTCAGGTTCTTTTATGGTACTACCAAACCTAGTAAATGGAACCTACGGCTTAATGTCCCATTGGAAGGAAAGAGCAGTTACAGTAAAGTATATTGCTCAAGGACAGTCATGTGCCATGACTGGGACTCAACCCCACACTCTGCATCCAACAAAATTTATTGTACAAAGATGCTGTCCAAATGCAATAAAATACATAAATTAAAATAATAATAATAATAGTCGGTTTTTATATAGCGCTTTATACACCTGAAGGGCGTCTCAAAGCGCTTCCAACACTATTACCTCTGATCGCTGGACCTTAAATCATTCCTTAAACCAGTATGTACAGTATGTGCTGCCAAATATGTAGCGCACTAAGCTAGTCAATCACAAGAACCATCTCTGCCCTCGCAGGTACCCATTTACCCCCTGGGTAGAGAGAAGCTTATGGTTAAGTGTCTTGCTCAAGGAGACAAGTGTCACGACTGGGATTCGAACCAACATGATGAAGTCAGACAAGCAAAGTTTCACCTACTTTTCAGGCTCAGGCCAAAGTTCCTCATCTAGAAGCACTACCCCGAGAGCGTGCATAACAGGAGTCTGAAACAAGATTCACAAAATGAGCAGTTTTGATGAAAAACAGGACACAGTTTTGGGGTAATGATCCCTTGCAAGATGTGAGTGCTAACTGTTGAATGAGATGCATGCTGGTCTAGCTAGTGATCAAACTTGATCGCTGTTAAAACAAGTATGCACCTCATTTCACGCCTAATCAGAATCTCGTGGCTGTAACCAATACTGTTTTGGTCAATGGCCAGATAAACAACCCTTGATGACAATAATATCAACTGGCTCTCTGCGAACCTCCCAATCCCAGGAGATTGCATGGTGACCAATGAACGATTGGATATGAATGAACGATTGGCCAGCTTTTATGGGACACCTATATGTCTGTTTTTCCCATTAACCTTCCTGTGTATTGCGACTCAACACCAACATTTTTTTAACTAGTCGTGATCGAATTGGTTACTCACCCCGCCTGGTATAACATGACCCCCTAGCTTACTATCATTATCCTGAAAGCGAGCAGCATAGGGGGCCAGAACAGACACACGTAGTCCCTCATTGATCACCTGGCGAAGGTATCTAAACGAAATCAGAATAATTTAAATCAAGAGTTATAACTTATGAGGCCTGTGGTGAAGTCAATCACTTCTCGTAAACAGTGACTTGTTTTTTTCAAGTGGAAACAACCATAACATCAACCATGATATGAATGTAATGCGATGTTTTAAACTTTCTCTGTTGAAAAACTCATCTGTTGTAACAATTTCAATCTTTCCTTCATTTTGTTTCGTCGTGATTATTTTAAACATAGATGACCTGAATAATATTTTGGCTTTTACCGTCCAAACCGATGAGTGGTAGGCACTGTGTTTTCCTGAATACGAGCAGAGTATACTGTATTTGAGACCACACCTGGTCCTTTCAGAGCCAGCACTTGGCCAAACAGGTGGGACTCGAACCAATGACCTTTGACATTCTAGAACAGAGTGTCATGGTTCGAATCCCACCAGTGATTTTTTTTCCGCAGAAATCCAGAAAGTACTGATTATACAGAGCCAGCACACATCAGTGTATAAGGGTAAAACCATATTCTTTACCACGGATGCAAATTTAACATCTATTAAACTACATTTCTAGTTGTCCTTGTGTTTTCATTTAACGAAAATAAACGTTAAACTTGAGTTGACTTGGGAGACTCACTTCATGTCCTTGACATTTGAATTGTCCACCTCCCCATCACCAAGAACCTCCTTGATCTCTTGATGCAGCTTCTCCTGGCAGTCATGGTTTGAAGCCAAGTAGTACAAAATCCAAAGAAACACTATCGGCCAAGAAAATCATGAAGTAAACAAAAAAATATCAGAAACAAGAAAATGTACTAATAATAATGCTAACCGTATTTATAATGCGCCTTTTTTCCAAAGGATACAAAGTGCCAAGTATTTACTACAAGGGGAGTGGGAGGACGTTTGAACAATGAGACCCAATCCATTGCATCATAAAAGGTGCTGTGGTGCAAATAAGCTGCCAATCCAGCCAGGCACACCTAGGCAAACCCCCTTCTCTTTTCCATTAGTGCACTTGGGTTCTATTCCACGCGTTACACAACACACTTGGCCATGTCCCATCTGCAGGACGAAGCAACGGTTAAGTGTCTTGCTTAAGGACACAATTAAAGTGTCACGACTCGGGTTTCGAACCCACACTCTGCTGATCAGAAACACCAGAGTTTGAATCTGATGACTTTAGCCGCTCAGCCACGTAACTTCCACATTAATGTACATTCACATCTGACAACTTTAAATGAGTAAGAATCTTCTGGTTGTTAGTCTGCTAAATGCAGACTTTCTGTCTGTTTTCATCTAGGCCTTAAATAGACAATAGTCATGACTTTCACAATAGTCTTGACTATTGTTTAATTCCCAAGATGCATTGCGGCATAATGTTTGCCGCATGCCCAATAGTAAAATTCAAACAATGAAATGATTGTGTCACTGATGTCTGATTGTAACTCGTAAGTAAAATATGTTGTCGCGACTAGTTGTAAAGACACAATTGGTTCACCAAGCAGGTAGTCGCGACTGTTTTTTTAGTAGTTCTGGCGGCACGATTAACCGCGTAGAATTGTAAGTGCAATAATGCAAGTGACTCCACTAACAACAAATGTTTCATGTCCATAACCAAAAACTATATTGGGCATATTCTGGAAAAGGCCTTTTTTTCTCCAGTCAGATAAAAAAAAACATAGAGGGCAGAATTTCTTCAGGAGAATTGAGAAAAATCTCAGCAACACCCTGAAAACCGGCATCCCTGCCAGACTGTTGATTACTCACAATTTCCAGAGGTGTGGAAGCCACCCACCATGTAGCTGACACAGTCGCTTAGTATCTGATCTTCTGGTAGTTCATTCTCAAGGAGAACGTCGATAAAAGACTGGTGCCCGACTGTTGGATTTGCGCGACACTCCTTCAAAGTGTTGCGTACAGTATCGTGCAAGAAACCTAAAGCTGTAAGCAAGCCACACAAAAAACATAACCACATAGAAAACAGTTCTGTTAAGGAGGCGCTTGGCCACCTAAAGATTATACATAACACTGAAATGTGTTCACTCTTGCAAAACATTCCCAGCAAAACAGGGCTAAGACGTCAAAATTCGCATCACATACGCATTCGCAGGAAGTATGAACCGGGCTTTACTCTTAATTTAGAGGTGGTAGGAGGTGGGAAGGAGGGGGAGGGGCAGGGGTCAATTGTTCGGTAAACTGACCTTCATTAAACTTCTTTTCCCGATCGCTTCCTTTCACAGGAAGACCTTGAAAGAGACTCCTCTCCATGTCATACCAACACTGATTTGAATACAAATATATATATACAAATAAAATGTAGCAGTTCACTATAATTACAGTAAGATAAAAACTTAAAGGAGGTGGGGTGGACTTCACAAAGAATAAGGACTAGTCCTAGGAGATAGTCAAAACTGAAGGCTACTCCTAATTGTAAGGACTCGTCCTAAACCGAGTTAAAGGCAGTGGACACTATTGGTAATTACTCAAAATAATTATTATCATAAAATCTTTCTTGATTACGAGTAATGGGGAGAGGTTGATAGCATAAAACATTGTGAGAAACGGCTCCCTCTGAAGTAATGTAGTTTTCGAGAAAGGAGTAATTTTCCATGAATTTGATTTCAAGACCTCAAGTTTAGAATTTGAGGTCTCGAAATCAACCATCTAAAAGCACACAACTTCGTGTGACAAGGGTGTTTTTTTCTTTCATTATTATCTCGCAACTCCGACGACCAATCAAGCTCAAATTTTCACAGGTTTGTTATTTTATGCATATGTTGAGATACACCAAGTGAGAAGTCTGGTCTTTGACAATTACCAATAGTGTCCAGTGTCTTTAAGACTAGTCTTAACTTTTTGTGAAATCAAAATGAGAATGATCAGATGGATGTGTGGGGTGTCTGTGGTTGACAGGCTGTTACGTGAAGAGCTGAGGAGAGTTGGAGTGGAGGGGATTGGCACCGTCTTGAGGAGACACAGGCTGAGGTGGTTTGGCCATGTGAAAAGAAATGAGGATGCAAACTGGGTCAAGAGGTGTACCAAAGTAATTGTGGGTGGGCCCACACCCATTGGCCGACTGGGCAAGACATGGCAGAGCTCCAAACTGCTTGGAGTCAATTCAAGGACAGGGCCAAGTAGAGGAGAGCCAAAGGGAGAAAGCAGACCAACCCAGAACAGACTGGACAACCGCCTTAAAACTGACATGATGGCCCCAGGACATATTTGGCAAATATCAAAGGCCAGTAATCTCACTTGGTGTATCCCAACAAATGCATAAAATAAACAAATCTGTGAAAGTTTGGGCTCAATTGGTCATCGAAGTTGCAAGAAAATACTGAAAGAAAAAAACATTTTCAAATATTTTCGTGAGAAATTACTTGTTAGTTAAAAACTACGTTACTTCAGAGGGAGTCATTTCTCACAATAAACCTTCAACAGCTCCCCATTGCTCGTCACCAAGTAAGTTTTTTTGCTAATATATATTTTGAGTAATAACCAAATATGTCCAGTGTCTTTAACAAACAAAGTCAGGTGAAACTATAGCATATTTTAATTATTACTATGAAAACTTACATTATTATAAGCTTGACGAAACTTGTTGATTAACTCTTCAGATTTGAAGAAGTCTCCGAAGGAGGTACGAGTCAGCGCCGTAATGACAAGGGCGTGGCAGTGCTGCATCAGTGAGACGTGCTCGTCCTTCGGAATAGTCAAGAGTTTCTGCACTAGCTCACCTGCCAACTAATTAATATCAAAATGACAATAGGATTCAAAAAGTCCCAACTTGCCTTTATCTAAGCCTGATATATTTAGCAAGACACTTTTAAAGGATTTGGGTACTTTTTCAAAATGTCCACAGATTTACATTACACTTACTGGGTTTGAAGATAATGATAGTGGAAAGCTTCCCTTCAAATATTGAGATTGTATAGTTTTTGAGAAACGAGTAAAACAAGTCACAAAATAATTTTGGTCTCCCATGATACTTCGTCCTTCCTATGGGATGAAAAGCCGTTGGTCCTGTGTGTTGTGTACCCACGTAAAAGAACCCAGTGCACTTATCGTAAAGAGAAGGGGTTTGACCCTGTGTTTCTGGTTTGATTGGCAGCATATGGCCCCACAGCACCCGTAAACCACAACACAGTGCTACATATATGTAAAAGGAGTAGGTCTCATAATTAAAATGTACATTCATAAATACCTCAGACAGTTTCGCTATTCCTATTGGTGGAGAGCGCGTCATGTGGAAGTGTTTAAACCTTTGATAATGACCAGTGTTTATAACCGGTTGTGAGCGGATACTCCGCGCTAGTCTTGATGCAAGCAATTCTTGTTACGGGTGAGTTGGCTGCGCTGTGTGTGAAAGGAATACCAGAACGTGTTGCACCAAGACTATACGCACATGCACACGAACGGAACCGGAAACTGTCGGAAATAGGCATGCAACACATGTACACCTAACAGATAAGTTTTACAGAGTTTCTTACTTTATTACGCCTTTTAACCAAAAAGGTATTTATGAACGGGAATAAAAGGGTAGCGACTGGTTCTTTCACGGCCGTTTAAAACCTTGCAGGGTCGAATTGCCTTCGGCTCGGGCATTTACTTATCACACGGCAATTCGACCCCGCTCTGTTTTAAATGGCCGTGAAAGAACAAGTCGCTACCCTTTTATTCCCTTATTTAGTCCCTCATAAATATACCTTGCAGGAAAATACTGAATGTTGAAGCACCTAGAGCGTCACTGAGTGACGGATATGAGCGCTAATACACCTCTCTTAATATTCATGCACGACGTCATAAGTCTTACCCAAATTGATGCTATAGGCGCACGTCCACCACCACTTGGAAGTGGCCGAGCCTATTGCCTCGTTTTGGGTTAGAATTGTGATGTACTCATGCAATAAATATTAAGGGAGCCACTATTATTATTATTCCTGTCAAACTATTACCTCATTGAAAGTGCCGTAGTGGTTTCCAATGCTAGTATGTGCGAACGATGGGTCATACATGTTGCGTCTCTTCCGCCCATCATCCTTATTAGCATACTGGATGGACTTCTGGCCAATCAGAGGCTCAAACAGTGCAAACAGTTCAGCTGCAAAAGAGAGCACACCCTTAGGGTCATGGCACACGAAGCAACTTTTACGGGCAACCTGGGGGCAACGAGTCAGTGCTTGCTACAGAACCACTTTAGAAGCACTCGAGTAATTTAGAGTGTCGTGGCCGAGCGAGTAAGAGCACCAAGCTCAAGCTCTTGCGATTCTGTTCAACAGAGTGTGGGTTCGAGAGTCGTATACTTTTGTCCCTGAGCAAAACACTCAGACACTCACAAGACACCCTGAGAATGACACTACTGCTTCTCTACACCAAGGGGTAAATGGGTACCTGTGAGGGCAGAGATGGTTCTTGTGATTAATTTAATAGCTGAATAGCGCATACTTGTTGCACAGGCTGTATACTCCCCAGGGAGCTGAGATGGTTTAAGGAATGATTTGAAGCCCTGTGACCAGGTGTAATAATGTTAGAAGCGCTTTTACTGCATGCAATACTTGATATACAGTATACAGTGGAGTCGAAGCATGGTTTTTCAACCTATAACAATGAAGCCTGTTGCGGCTTCATTTTTCGGCTTCGTTGTACGAGGTTGAAAAACCATTTTTTGACCCCACGGTATACTGTGTATCAAGTACTGCAGTACTGTGCCAGTATTGTTAGGGAATCAGAGAATTCTGTGCTTACGGCAAGCATTTTTCACGGGTAAGCGGCGAATTTAGGATTCTGCATTACTAGGCATTACTAGGCATTCTACGCTAACATGGCTAGCGCATAAACTTGGTGCTTGCACGTAAGCAGGGAGTTGTGATCGTCAGCGCAGAATTCGGCGTTAAGCAGGGCTATGAAATGGGGCCCAGGTGACTTTACAGTGGGAGGCTTGCGTAATGAGCCGTAGACAAGGCTACATAAGCCACATCTTACATGCTGGAAAGTAAGGTATATATTTTTTACTTACGAGGTCGATCAAACAATCCAATGTGTTCCTTGAAGAGCTCTGGTGACGCTATACTAACAGTGAACGTTTTACCAAACCAGAAGGATGCAATAGATCCATAAGTCTTATGCAACTTCATGAGAAACTCATGCAGGCTGCCTGCAGCACCCATATCTGGAAAGTTACCCTCGCTGTATAACAATAATAATAATGTATAATAATAATAATAATAATAATAATAATAATAATAATAACCGTATTTATAATGCGCCTTTTGCCAAAGGATACAAAAAGCACCAGGTATTATTACTGCAAGGAGTGGGACGCAGTTTTGAATTATGAGACCAAATCCTTAGCACCATGTTATGGTTTCACAAGATGCTGTGTCGAAACATGCTGCAAATCAAGCCAGGAACACCGAGGCTAACCCCTTCTCTTTTCGAAAAATGCACTGGGTTCGTTTACATGCGTGCACACAACACATGGGACCAACGGGCTTTACATCCCATCCGAAGGACGAAGCAATAGTTAAGTGTCTTGCTTAAGGACACAAGTGCCATGGCTGGGGATTCGAACCCACACTCTGCTGATAAGAAACATCAGAGTTTGAATTGGGTGCTCTTAATCGCTCGACCAGGACACGTCCACTTTATAACAATAACAATAATAATTGGCATTTATACTGCACTTTTCCCAAAAATGATCAAAGTGCATAACAAATGAGGTTCAACATTGTTACCCTTACTTTGGATCTGTCGGGTCCATACCAGGAACCGTTGAGCGTCTCTTGCTTGAACCCTGAAGAGAAATGGATAATGGAGAGTTAAAACAGTTACTCCAAACAGAGAGAGCAAACAATGGGAGACTTTTGGGACGCTTGGTGGCAGCAGACCAGGTAAAACCCATTGTTCTCAGTAAAGTGCGCACGCTCAGAACTGCGTAAACAATGGAAATTTACCTGGTTCTGCTGCCACCTAGCGTTTCAAAGTCTCCCATTAGGGCCATTGCCTCCATACTAGGGTTGGATTGTTCATAGAGCATGGATGGTTCAACCAGCTAGACGTTTTAACCACAAACAAATGTTGAAATAAGTTTCTGAAACAAAGCATTACAGCAAAGAAAATGCGACCTCTTCCAAGGGTTTTGATACCTTTTGTAGATCAAGTTTTTTGGCCATAACATGAATCCCTACTCACTGTGAATGAAGATGTATGTACAAGAGATGTTAAAAATATCCACCGGGGATAAAGAATACTTATTTTGGTTTTTACCCATACACCGATGTGTGTGTTAGCACTGTATACCCAGTACTTTCCCGAGTCCGGTGAAAAAATATCACAGGCATGTTACTCGGGTGGGATTCGAAATGTAATAATTTACCTGTAGAAGTTTCAGCTTCCTTAATTGTCAAGTTTTTAAGGAAAACAAAGTGAAAACCACAGAGCAATGTTTTCAGGAGAGTCGCGTAAATCATTTTTGTTCATTTGCTTAAATATTTTTTTTTAATTTTGAGTACTAATTTCTCAAGAATAACAGCACCTCATCAGCAAGTAATATTTTAAGGGAAGCTTTTTTACCATCATTATTTTCAAACCATGTAACTATAAAGGGAAAGTACACGTTTGGTAGTTACTCAAAACAAATATTAACTTTAAAACTGACTTGGTAGGAGCATTGGAAAGCTGTTGATAGTATGAAACAGTGTTGGAAACGACTCCCTCTGAAGTAACATTGTTTGTGAGAAAGAGCTAATTTCTCACTAAAATAATAAAAGGCTTCTAGCTAGAAGTGTTTTATTCCTATCTGAAAGCACGTAAATTCGTCCAACAAAGGTGTTTTTTCTTTCGTCATTTTCTCGTAACTTCGATGACCGATTGAGTCCAAATTTTCACAGGCTTGTTATTTTATGCTTATGATGGGATACACCAAGTGAGAAGACTGGTCTTTGACAATTACCAAACGTGGACCTTCCCTTTAAAGCCATTGGACCCTTTCGGTACAGGAAAAAAAAAAAAAGTTCACAGATTTACAAATAACTTACAGGATTTACAGAAGGTAGTGGTGAAAGACTTCCCTTGAAATATTATTCCATGAAATGCTTCACTTTTTGAGAAAACAGTAAAACAATATCAATTCTCGTTAGCGAGAATTACGGATTTATTTTAAACACATGTCATGACACGGCGAAACGCGCGGATACACGGGTGGGTTTTCCCGTTATTTTCTCCAGACTCCGATGACCGATTGAGCCTAAATTTTCACAGGTTTGTTATTTGATATAGAAGTTGTGATACACGAAGGCTGGGCCTTGGACAATAGTGTTTACCAAAAGGGTCCAATGGCTTTAATGTAAATCTGTGGACATGTGTTTTGTATCACAAGTACAAAAAGTACCCAAACCCTTTGAGTGTTAGCCCCAAACTACATGTTTGGTCGGAAGACAGCCGTAGTGAAGCCAGGCCGGATACACCAGAGTCATGACTGGGATTCAAACCCATACCATGATGTCTCAACAACCAGCACTCAAGTCTGATGTTTGAATGATTTTCCCTCCCATCAAGGGAACTCGGCAAAATCCCACAAATGACATGCTTGTACACGAGGCCTGTATGCTTGGTTTTTGAAAGGGCGAGGTTCTTTCTCCTTGGCAAAGGGCAACCTATGAGGAAAATAAAAATCTCTACTTTGAGCATTTTAAGGGCACTAAGGCAATGACCAGGGAGCATGGGTCAATCGCCTTTGTTGTCCCTGTGAGGTATAGGCCTGCTCGAACGCCTCTATTACCACTCTAAATAAGGTTAAAAGTTTGTTCCAACTGAACTGAAGTTTGAACTGCATTTTCCTCATACTTACACTAGGGTTAAAGTAAACCACTGCCGCTATCAAAGCTACTACAAACGTCACTGCAAAAATAGCGAAGGCAAGCATCTTGAAGTTGGTTGGGGTCTCTCAGTTCTTATCTGTGGAGAAACAGTTTAACCTTGGAAATCAATTATTGCATGTATACACACTAATAAGTTGCAATAATACTACTAATACAAGCTACATAGTATGGTCAGAAACCAGTCAGACTTGGTCGAAGAGATACAAAATCCAACAGACCAAGAATCCAACAGACCATGTAACTGGGAAGAGAGGATGGAAGGGCTTACTTGTGAAGAAGCGTGGCAACTGCCGAAAGTCAAATATGAGAAGGCAGTCGAAGATAATGTACCCACAAAGAGGCTTAATAACAAATACAAGCCTCAATGGATGAAGGCAAGAGTCAAGAAGGCAATAACGAAGAAACATGAACAGTATCAGCAATACAGCAGGACGAAGAGTTATCGTGACTACGAAGACTACAAGAAGCAAAACAACAGAACCAGACAAGGTGAATTTGAAAGGAAATTGATGAAGGAATTCAAAGATAAACCAATAGGCATTCTATGGCTATGTGAGGAAAAAGCAAAAAGTGAAATCTGGAATTTCCCAGCAGGAGAGAGAAGAGGGCGGTTTATCAGAATCCGACCAAGAAGCAGCCGAGATCCTGATCAGCTTTTTTCAATCAATCTTTACAAATGAACCCGATGGTGAAATACCCAACATAGAAGGACGAGTCGATAAAGATACTTCACTTCACAAGATATTGAATTCACAATAGAAGATGTTCAAGGAAAATTGGAAGCACTAAAACCAGACAAATGCCCTGGCCCTGGGCCAGACCATGGCCAGACCATACTTCTAGAAACTATAAGCCTTATAACTTTTCTAGAAGTAGCCAGACCAAATACACCCTCAGGTGTGAGCGAGTGCAGTCAGGAGTTGGCAGTACCATTGTTCATCTCAGAAAATCAGTGGACTCTGGGGAGCTGCCCACCAAGGAGTGGAAAACGGCAAGGGTGACTCCCATTTTCAAGAAAGGTGCAAGGACAAAAGCCAGAAACTACAGGCCTGTCAGTCTTACAAGTTACTAGCATACCATGCAAAATACTGGAAAACATCATAAGAGAAAACATGCTTAATAAACATGCAAGTGACATGGGCATCTTTGAGGACATCAACATGGTTTCATGAAGGGCAAGTCCTACCTTACAAATCCAAATCTTTTGACGAACCTCGAGGAAATCACGGGACACGGAAAACTTAGATGAAGGTAGGCCTAACCCAGTGGGCGTAATTTTACTGGACTACCATAACTTTGATTCAGTACCTTATATAAACAAGCTACAAGCCTATGTTTTTTTATGGCATGAACACGTTTTTTTAAAAGAAAAACAAAAACATTCTTATAGATGAAATCTACATGCGTGCGCGCGTAGAAAGGATTGATTACAGGCGCTCATTAAAATGTGCTAGATTCTAGCACATTTTAATGTAGATTCTAGCACATTTTAATGAACAAATTCCAGGGGTTATGATCGAGCAAGGCATGCTGGGTAAAAATGGCACGGGAAGGAGGTTGGTCAAGACGGTTATCTGAGGAGGCTCAACAGAAACTGGCCAGTTACCATAAAAAAACTTCATAGAGTGTTCATTGTAACTGGTGCCAGACTAACTGTTTGCTTAACAAAGAAATTTGCTGAGCAGTATTTCTGCTTTAAAATATAACAGCTTCATGAAATTTGGCCCTTGTCCTAAGCAGTTCAGTCCAGTCAAGTCAGCAGTACTTGGTTACATGGCGTGCACACAGTGCTGTCGAGGCCACCGTAGAGGATTTCACTGAGCCAATCAGCAATGTTTCCTAGTACATCCCTCCCAGGGGTTAGTGACGATAGAGGTATCGATACGGCGCGCTGCCCATGGTAGCGAGACTGGATTTCACCCTGTACAGCATGTGTTAAGGATGACGTAGGTAGGCGGATCTGCGCCAAATCCAAAATAATGTGTGTGCGCTAATATTTAATAAGTCAATGACAATGGCCGGACACCTCAGAGTTTGCTGGAGAAATTTGCTAGGAATTCACCATTATGATGCTGCCTTTGTTTGGTTACCGAAGACCCAAGTATACATCGAGAAGTTTTGTGTACATAGAAGTGTAAACAGATCGTTACTGCACTGGGGCATAGTGGGAATTTCTTGTGAAAACTTCTGAAAACAAGGGGGGAAAGTCAACAAACAGAATTATACCCGAAAACAAGTTAGACACATTTTAGTTCAAAGGTTCGATTAAAAACAAATTCTCAAATTTAGCACCCATTCATTCACTGCTGAGTGAAGAATCATAGAATAAAGAATGGGTGCAACATCATTTCACTTGTTTTCGAGAATTGTTTTTGTTTGGAAGAAGTTAAAATTGGTTTGGTTGTGTGAAGTTTTAAATTGAAGTCACTAATGGAGGCTGGAAGAAACAGTGATGTCACATAACACATAATTAGTTTAGTACTTAATTGACAGTCGTTTATAATGTTACTACAGTCTAGCTAGGGGTAGTAGGCAAACAAAATACTTACACCACAAACGTTACGCCCTGCGTGCAGCAGCACAAAATGACACTAGGTAGACAGTCGTTGATCATCAGCAAAAGCAAAAACTTGTCACCCAAAAAGTCAGAACAGCCTAAACTAATTCACTCAAATTAGTTTAAACAGAGTGATATAATGCCGAAAAACAGTGGGTTGTGCCACTGTTTTTGACAATACTACACGGTTGTATCGAAACGGCACATGCTTTCGTGTTGTGATGGTATTCGATATCCCCCACACATCACAACGTTGTGTGCCGACTTGACTTTTGTCAGTACGATGTATCTTTGGTACGATGTAGTGCGCGTGTCACTTCCTGAAAAACTATCATCAATAAACTTACACAGCGCCCCCAAGCGTCATAAAGATGATTAGTCACTAAACACCCTAAAAAGTCCGAATCGATGGCCTCGTGGGTTTTGTGTTTTTTTAAATCTCTCAAAAACTGAATGAGCGGCAGAATGTTTCTATAAGAACAATTATCAAACCTTCGAGAGACCCAATTAAGTTTATCCCGCATTACTAACTTAAACCATTATTAAGTTTATTCCGCATTGTATTAACCAAACAAACCTGGCGTTTTCTCGCAGATTGTAGCCCGATTCACTTGGCATGCAAGTCGATAAAAGGCATCATATCATTGGATGCATTCAAATCCACGCAATTACTTACCGACCACAACACCAAATACAATTCATTATCAAAGGTTTCTTTTTATGCTACTATTTCGTTCTCGTGCACACGTGAATTTGTTACCCTTGTTCAGGTTTTGTTTCAGTCTGTAAACTTCTGCAACCTTGATGAAATTGAATGGATGACCATATTGACCAGCCACTTTTATACTTTCTGCGTTTGTGAAATAATTGGGTGGTATTTTGTGAGCTAATTATTTAAATTGAATGATCTTATTCGACCAGTGGATGCTAAACTGGTAAAATTGACCATTGAAACGATAACTTTCAAACGAAATTGAATGAGCAGGGTGTTAAATTGATGATTAATAATGTCTGGTCTTGAAAATAATGAAAGGCCTACTATTTTACAATCAAAATAAGACATCACCACAGTAATCAGTTAAGATCAATTTTATGTTTTCTTAAAAATAATACAATCATTTAAAATAAAACAAGTACTATGTTTTGGATCAGATTGATTCCAATTAGGGATTATTCTTTTATGCAGACATAATTACTCCCCGATTTTCTGCAAAAATATCTACACCGACCACCTTTTGAAATTTTCACAGGTTAGTTTTATTGTATATATATATACATGTACATAGGAATCAAACGATCAAACGTTCGAAAATCAAAGGTATACTTTTCCTTTACGTCATGTCAAAAAGTTTCAAAAAGTTTTTGTAAGTACAAATTTGCATCTATAAGAGAATTCTAGACGCAGAAGAATTTGTATACAAGATATTGACAATGGCTACCTATCAGTCTCCTGACGATGACTAGGGCAAGCTAGTCGAAACGTTCAATGTAAGAACTGACTCCGCGGTAGTACAGTTAATCACGATCCCATAAGCTAAAGTAGTAGTCTCAGCCTATTTTCTATACCATCTGCCCTGGTAATACATGTAGTTAAATAGCAGGACAGTTCTTTTCAGAACTGAGAAGTCTCCCGAACCCCCGAACATCTACTCCGCGGTAGTAGAATAAAGCAAGACAGTTGTCTAAGAACAAACTCTACCTGGCAAGTAGATACACACATGGTGTAAACCAAATATATATTGATACCTCACCATGCAATGCCTCAAATCCTATATGGCTACCAGAAGTTTATTGATATGGTGCTTCAAATCCCAGACATGCAGTGCCTATCTTCCCATATAAATTTGTAAACCATTATTATCTCAAAATGTTTGAGTGATTACTGGTTTTGTACAATGCACGTTTCGCACAGCTCCCAGTGCAATTTTTTTTTAATAATATACACAAATTGCTAATGGCCTGACATTTCAATGAGAGTCTTTCTTCGGGCTTTGAGAAAAACATTGCTAGGGTCCAAACGCCAGGCCATTAACCATTGTTTGCATTTATACCATAGGTCATTTTTGTTGGTAAGCAGTTTACAACAGCTAATTCTGTTTTCTCAAAATAGAAAATAAACAGACATCTTTCATCTTAGTTCTGTTGTCTTTACTTCGTGGTCTTGAGTCCATTCACAAAGTTTTTTTCTTTTTTTCAAAAGCATTTAATGCTGTAAAAATTGGGAGAAAAAAAACAACCAAACACCTTACACATGGTGCATTGTGCTTTTTATTTTACTTTTGGTCCCTCAAAAGTTCTGTAAAAGGACGAGGACTTTTTTAGTTTCACAAGGTTATTACATTGGGAACAATTTAAACATTTTTGAGTTTTCATCAGATTTGAATGTCAAAGATCTTTGCTTGAAGGAACATTAAAGAATTGGTTTTTTTTGCAAATGAAACAGTTGTTGGAAGTACAAAATCCACCAGATACATCAACTGACAACCCTGTAGAAGTTTGAGATCGATTGGACATCTGGTCACGAGAAAATAGTGAAAAACCAATCACACATTTCGCATGACAACAATTCAACCAAAATTTGAATAAAACGCTCACTGCTGAGCGTTGAACTCCAAAACGGATATTAGTTTTATTTATTTCTAATCAAATACGACAATTCAGTCAAAAATATTTCAGGGGATGTTTTCTTTGTCATTATAGACCATGTAAGTTTTATTTAAATCTGTGATCTTCACAATTTTTTCATTTCAATTATGTAATGCTCCTTTAAAGCACTCCTTTCAACACAGTAATTTTGTCCGCTTGATTTGAGCTAGCCTCTTTTCTCAAGAGTAAACCAAATTTCGCTCTTAGGAGAGGTCACAAGGCCGTGGAATTTCTCAACAACTTGCCCCTCGACAAGATTGAACTTCAAATCCCGGCATAGGACGGCAACAAAGACGCTAGTCTCAGCATAGGAGAGATACTTCCCGGGACACACGCGTTTCCCTGCAAAGCCAAATGATTGGAAACCCATCTTGTGGCGAGGGGTGAAGTTGGCCAGGCTGAATCGCTCGGGATCAAATCTGTGAAAAGAAAAAAAGAAAGCTATGAAAATGGTTGCAAAACCAAGCAAGGATAATTGAGTTCTACCTGTTCCCTATAAAAAAATTGCACAACAAAAACAAACAAAGAGTTGTGAACAAATCTGGATGCATCTCTGGTAATAAGACCAAGGATGCATCACAATTGAACTTTGAGATCACTTTAGGGTGCTTGCTACTATGTGAACAAGAAACAATGAGGCATTCTTCTCTTCCATGATAAATGTTCAGGTTCTTTTATGGTACTACCAAACCTAGTAAATGGAACCTACGGCTTAATGTCCCATTGGAAGGAAAGAGCAGTTACAGTAAAGTATATTGCTCAAGGACAGTCATGTGCCATGACTGGGACTCAACCCCACACTCTGCATCCAACAAAATTTATTGTACAAAGATGCTGTCCAAATGCAATAAAATACATAAATTAAAATAATAATAATAATAGTCGGTTTTTATATAGCGCTTTATACACCTGAAGGGCGTCTCAAAGCGCTCTCAACACTATTACCCCTGATCGCTGGACCTTAAATCATTCCTTAAACCAGTATGTACAGCATCGGCTGCCAAATATGTAGCGCACTAAGCTAATCAATCACAAGAACCATCTCTGCCCTCGCAGGTACCCATTTACCCCCTGGGTAGAGAGAAGCTTATGGTTAAGTGTCTTGCTCAAGGAGACAAGTGTCACGACTGGGATTCGAACCAACATGATGAAGTCAGACAAGCAAAGTTTCACCTACTTTTCAGGCTCAGGCCAAAGTTCCTCATCTAGAAGCACTACCCCGAGAGCGTGCATAACAGGAGTCTGAAAAAAGAAGATTCACAAAATGAGCAGTTTTGATGAAAAACAGGACACAGTTTTGGGGTAATGATCCCTTGCAAGATGTGAGTGCCAACTGTTGAATGAGATGCATGCTGGTCTAGCTAGTGATCAAACTTGATCGCTGTTAAAACAAGTATGCACCTCATTTCACGCCTAATCAGAATCTCGTGGCTGTAACCAATAACTGTTTTGGTCAATGGCCAGATAAACAACCCTTGATGACAATAATATCAACTGGCTCTCTGCTAACCTCCCAATCCCAGGAGATTGCATGGTGACCAATGAACGATTGGATATGAATGAACGATTGGCCAGCTTTTATGGGACACCTATATGTCTGTTTTTCCCATTAACCTTCCTGTGTATTGCGACTCAACACCAACATTTTTTTAACTAGTCGTGATCGAATTGGTTACTCACCCCGCCTGGTATAACATGACCCCCTAGCTTACTATCATTATCCTGAAAGCGAGCAGCATAGGGGGCCAGAACAGACACACGTAGTCCCTCATTGATCACCTGGCGAAGGTATCTAAACGAAATCAGAATAATTTAAATCAAGAGTTATAACTTATGAGGCCTGTGGTGAAGTCAATCACTTCTCGTAAACAGTGACTTGTTTTTTTTCAAGTGGAAACAACCATAACATCAACCATGATATGAATGTAATGCGATGTTTTAAACTTTCTCTGTTGAAAAACTCATCTGTTGTAACAATTTCAATCTTTCCTTCATTTTGTTTCGTCGTGATTATTTTAAACATAGATGACCTGAATAATATTTTGGCTTTTACCGTCCAAACCGATGAGTGGTAGGCACTGTGTTTTCCTGAATACGAGCAGAGTATACTGTATTTGAGACCACACCTGGTCCTTTCAGAGCCAGCACTTGGCCAAACAGGTGGGACTCGAACCAATGACCTTTGACATTCTAGAACAGAGTGTCATGGTTCGAATCCCACCAGTGATTTTTTTTCCACAGAAATCCAGAAAGTACTGATTATACAGAGCCAGCACACATCAGTGTATAAGGGTAAAACCATATTCTTTACCACGGATGCAAACTTAACATCTATTAAACTACATTTCTAGTTGTCCTTGTGTTTCCATTTAACGAAAATAAACGTTAAACTTGAGTTGACTTGGGAGACTCACTTCATGTCCTTGACATTTGAATTGTCCACCTCCCCATCACCAAGAACCTCCTTGATCTCTTGATGCAGCTTCTCCTGGCAGTCATGGTTTGAAGCCAAGTAGTACAAAATCCAAAGAAACACTATCGGCCAAGAAAATCATGAAGTAAACAAAAAAATATCAGAAACAAGAAAATGTACTAATAATAATGCTAACCGTATTTATAATGCGCCTTTTTTCCAAAGGATACAAAGTGCCAAGTATTTACTACAAGGGGAGTGGGAGGACGTTTGAACAATGAGACCCAATCCATTGCATCATAAAAGGTGCTGTGGTGCAAATAAGCTGCCAATCCAGCCAGGCACACCTAGGCAAACCCCCTTCTCTTTTCCATTAGTGCACTTGGGTTCTATTCCACGCGTTACACAACACACTTGGCCATGTCCCATCTGCAGGACGAAGCAACGGTTAAGTGTCTTGCTTAAGGACACAATTAAAGTGTCACGACTCGGGTTTCGAACCCACACTCTGCTGATCAGAAACACCAGAGTTTGAATCTGATGACTTTAGCCGCTCAGCCACGTAACTTCCACATTAATGTACATTCACATCTGACAACTTTAAATGAGTAAGAATCTTCTGGTTGTTAGTCTGCTAAATGCAGACTTTCTGTCTGTTTTCATCTAGGCCTTAAATAGACAATAGTCATGACTTTCACAATAGTCTTGACTAATGTTTAATTCCCAAGATGCATTGCGGCATAATGTTTGCCGCATGCCCAATAGTAAAATTCAAACAATGAAATGATTGTGTCACTGATGTCTGATTGTAACTCGTAAGTAAAATATGTTGTCGCGACTAGTTGTAAAGACACAATTGGTTCACCAAGCAGGTAGTCGCGACTGTTTTTTTAGTAGTTCTGGCGGCACGATTAACCGCGTAGAATTGTAAGTGCAATAATGCAAGTGACTCCACTAACAACAAATGTTTCATGTCCATAACCAAAAACTATATTGGGCATATTCTGGAAAAGGCCTTTTTTTCTCCAGTCAGATAAAAAAAAACATAGAGGGCAGAATTTCTTCAGGAGAATTGAGAAAAATCTCAGCAACACCCTGAAAACCGGCATCCCTGCCAGACTGTTTATTACTCACAATTTCCAGAGGTGTGGAAGCCACCCACCATGTAGCTGACACAGTCGCTTAGTATCTGATCTTCTGGTAGTTCATTCTCAAGGAGAACGTCGATAAAAGACTGGTGCCCGACTGTTGGATTTGCGCGACACTCCTTCAAAGTGTTGCGTACAGTATCGTGCAAGAAACCTAAAGCTGTAAGCAAGCCACACAAAAAACATAACCACATAGAAAACAGTTCTGTTAAGGAGGCGCTTGGCCACCTAAAGATTATACATAATACTGAAATGTGTTCACTCTTGCAAAACATTCCCAGCAAAACAGGGCTAAGACGTCAAAATTCGCATCACGTTCGCATTCGCAGGAAGTATGAACCGGGCTTTACTCTTAATTTAGAGGTGGTAGGAGGTGGGAAGGAGGGGGAGGGGCAGGGGTCAATTGTTCGGTAAACTGACCTTTATTAAACTTCTTTTCCCGATCGCTTCCTTTCACAGGAAGACCTTGAAAGAGACTCCTCTCCATGTCATACCAACACTGATTTGAATACAAATATATATATACAAATAAAATGTAGCAGTTAACTATAATTACAGTAAGATAAAAACTTAAAGGAGGTGGGGTGGACTTCACAAAGAATAAGACTAGGAGATAGTAAAAACTGAAGGCTACTCCTAATTGTAAGGACTCGTCCTAAATCGAGTTAAAGGCAGTGGACACTATTGGTAATTACTCAAAATAACTATTATCATAAAATCTTTCTTGATTACGAGTAATGGGGAGAGGTTTATAGCATAAAACATTGTGAGAAACGGCTCCCTCTGAAGTAATGTAGTTTTCGAGAAAGGAGTAATTTTCCATGAATTTGATTTCAAGACCTCAAGTTTAGAATTTGAGGTCTCGAAATCAACCATCTAAAAGCACACAACTTCGTGTGACAAGGGTGTTTTTTTCTTTCATTATTATCTCGCAACCCCGACGACCAATCGAGCTCAAATTTTCACAGGTTTGTTATTTTATGCATATGTTGAGATACACCAAGTGAGAAGTCTGGTCTTTGACAATTACCAATAGTGTCCAGTGTCTTTAAGACTAGTCTTAACTTTTTGTGAAATCAAAATGAGAATGATCAGATCGATGTGTGGGGCGTCTGTGGTTGACAGGCTGTTACGTGAAGAGCTGAGGAGGAGAGTTGGAGTGGAGGGGATTGGCACCGTCTTGAGGAGACACAGGCTGAGGTGGTTTGGCCATGTGAAAAGAAATGAGGATGCAAACTGGGTCAAGAGGTGTACCAAAGTAATTGTGGGTGGGCCCACACCCGTTGGCCGACTGGGCAAGACATGGCAGAGCTCCAAACTGCTTGGAGTCAATGCAAGGACAGGGCCAAGTAGAGGAGAGCCAAAGGGAGAAAGCAGACCAACCCAGAACAGACTGGACAACCGCCTTAAAACTGACATGATGGCCCCAGGACATATTTGGCAAATATCAAAGGCCAGTAATCTCACTTGGTGTATCCCAACAAATGCATAAAATAAACAAATCTGTGAAAGTTTGGGCTCAATTGGTCATCGAAGTTGCAAGAAAATACTGAAAGAAAAAACATTTCAAATATTTTCGTGAGAAACTACTTGTTAGTTAAAAAATACGTTACTTCAGAGGGAGTCATTTCTCACAATAAACTATCAACAGCTCCCCATTGCTCGTCACCAAGTAAGTTTTTTTGCTAATATATATTTTGAGTAATAACCAAATATGTCCAGTGTCTTTAACAAACAAAGTCAGGTGAAACTATAGCATATTTTAATTATTACTATGAAAACTTACATTATTATAAGCTTGACGAAACTTGTTGATTAACTCTTCAGATTTGAAGAAGTCTCCGAAGGAGGTACGAGTCAGCGCCGTAATGACAAGGGCGTGGCAGTGCTGCATCAGTGAGACGTGCTCGTCCTTCGGAATAGTCAAGAGTTTCTGCACTAGCTCACCTGCCAACTAATTAATATCAAAATGACAATAGGATTCAAAAAGTCACAACTTGCCTTTATCTAAGCCTGATATATTTAGCAAGACACTTTTAAAGGATTTGGGTACTTTTTCAAAATGTCCACAGATTTACATTACACTTACTGGGTTTGAAGATAATGATAGTGGAAAGCTTCCCTTCAAATATTACTAACTGAGATTGTATAGCTTTTGAGAAATGAGTAAAACAAGTCACAAAATAATTTTGGTCTCCCATGATACTTCGTCCTTCCTATGGGATGAAAAGCCGTTGGTCCTGTGTGTTGTGTACCCACGTAAAAGAACCCAGTGCACTTATCGTAAAGAGAAGGGGTTTGACCCTGTGTTCCTGGTTTGATTGGCAGCATATGGCCCCACAGCACCCGTAAACCACAACACAGTGCTACATATATGTAAAAGGAGTAGGTCTCATAATTAAAATGTACATTCATAAATACCTCAGACAGTTTCGCTATTCCTATTGGTGGAGAGCGCGTCATGTGGGGGTGTTTAAACCTTTGATAATGACCAGTGTTTATAACCGGTTGTGAGCGGATACTCCGCGCTAGTCTTGATGCAAGCAATTATTGTTACGGGTTAGTTGGCTGCGCTGTGTGTGAAAGGAATACCAGAACGTGTTGCACCAAGACTATACGCACATGCACACGAACGGAACCGGAAACTGTCGGAAATAGGCATGCAACACATGTACACCTAACAGATAAGTTTTACAGAGTTTCTTACTTTATTACGCCTTTTAACCAAAAAGGTATTTATGAACGGGAATAAAAGGGTAGCGACTGGTTCTTTCACGGCCGTTTAAAACCTTGCAGGGTCGAATTGCCTTCGGCTCGGGCATTTACTTATCACACGGCAATTCGACCCCGCTCTGTTTTAAATGGCCGTGAAAGAACAAGTCGCTACCCTTTTATTCCCTTATTTAGTCCCTCATAAATATACCTTGCAGGAAAATACTGAATGTTGAAGCACCTAGAGCGTCACTGAGTGACGGATATGAGCGCTATATACACCTCTCTTAATATTCATGTACGACGTCATAAGTCTTACCCAAATTGATGCTATAGGCGCACGTCCACCACCACTTGGAAATGGCCGAGCCTATTGCCTCGTTTTGGTTTAGAATTGTGATGTACTCATGCATAAATATTAAGGGAGCCACTATTATTATTATTCCTGTCAAACTATTACCTCATTGAAAGTGCCGTAGTGGTTTCCAATGCTAGTATGTGCGAACGATGGGTCATACATGTTGCGCCTCTTCCGCCCATCAGCCTTATTAGCATACTGGATGGACTTCTGGCCAATCAGAGGCTCAAACAGTGCAAACAGTTCAGCTGCAAAAGAGAGCACACCCTTAGGGTCATGGCACACGAAGAAACTTTTACGGGAAACCTGGGGGCAACGAGTCAGTGCTTGCTACAGAACCACTTTAGAAGCACTCGAGTAATTTAGAGTGTCGTGGCCGAGCGAGTAAGAGCACCAAGCTCAAGCTCTCGCGATTCTGTTCAACAGAGTGTGGGTTCGAGAGTCGTATACTTTTGTCCCTGAGCAAAACACTCAGACACTCACAAGACACCCTGAGAATGACACTACTGCTTCTCTACACCAAGGGGTAAATGGGTACCTGTGAGGGCAGAGATGGTTCTTGTGATTAATTTAATAGCTGAATAGCGCATACTTGTTGCACAGGCTGTGTACTCCCCAGGGAGCTGAGATGGTTTAAGGAATGATTTGAAGCCCTGTGACCAGGTGTAATAATGTTAGAAGCGCTTTACTGCATGCAATACTTGATATACAGTATACAGTGGAGTCGAAGCATGGTTTTTCAACCTATAACAATGAAGCCTGTTGCGGCTTCATTTTCGGCTTCGTTGTACGAGGTTGAAAAACCATTTTTTTACCCCACGGTATACTGTGTATCAAGTACTGCAGTACTGTGCCAGTATTGTTAGGGAAGCAGAGAATTCTGTGCTTACGGCAAGCGTTTTTCACGGGTAAGCGGCGAATTTAGGATTCTGCATTACTAGGCATTACTAGGCATTCTACGCTAACATGGCTAGCGCATAAACTTGGTGCTTGCACGTAAGCAGGGAGTTGTGATCGTCAGCGCAGAATTCGGCGTTAAGCAGGGCTATGAAATGGGGCCCAGGTGACTTTACAGTGGGAGGCTTGCGTAATGAGCCGTAGACAAGGCTACATAAGCCACATCTTACATGCTGGAAAGTAAGGTATATATTTTTTACTTACGAGGTCGATCAAACAGTCCAATGTGTTCCTTGAAGAGCTCTGGTGACGCTATACTAACAGTGAACGTTTTACCAAACCAGAAGGATGCAATAGATCCATAAGTCTTATGCAACTTCATGAGAAACTCATGCAGGCTGCCTGCAGCACCCATATCTGGAAAGTTACCCTCGCTGTATAACAATAATAATAATGTATAATAATAATAACAATAATAATAACCGTATTTATAATGCGCCTTTTGCCAAAGGATACAAAAAGCACCAGGTATTATTACTGCAAGGAGTGGGACGCAGTTTTGAATTATGAGACCAAATCCTTAGCACCATGTTATGGTTTTACAAGATGCTGTGTCGAAATATGCTGCAAATCAAGCCAGGAACACCGAGGCTAACCCCTTCTCTTTTCGAAAAATGCACTGGGTTCTTTTACATGCGTGCACACAACACATGGGACCAACGGGCTTTACATCCCATCCGAAGGACAAAGCAATAGTTAAGTGTCTTGCTTAATGACACAGGTGTCACGGCTTGGGATTCGAACCCACACTCTGCTGATCAGAAACACCAGAGTTTGAATTCCGTGTTCTTAATCGCTCGACCAGGACACGTCCAATTTATAACAATAACAATAATAATTGGCATTTATACTGCACTTTTCCCAAAAATGATCAAAGTGCATAACAAATGAGGTTCAACATTGTTACCCTTACTTTGGATCTGTCGGGTCCATACCAGGAACCGTTGAGCGTCTCTTGCTTGAACCCTGAAGAGAAATGGATAATGGAGAGTTAAAACAGTTACTCCAATCAGAGAGAGGAAACAATGGGAGACTTTTGGGACGCTTGGTGGCAGCAGACCAGGTAAAACCCATTGTTCTCAGTAAAGTGCGCACGCTCAGAACTGCGTAAACAATGGAAATTTACCTGGTTAGTCTGCTGCCACCTAGCGTTTCAAAGTCTCCCATTAGGGCCATTGCCTCCATGCTAGGGTTGGATTGTTCATAGAGCATGGATGGTTCAACCAGCTAGACGTTTTAACCACAAACAAATGTGATCATCCACCACCAATGGGCTGTAAAGTTGACACTTTCACTGTTATGGGATTAATGCATTTTTTGAGAGAGTGTGTAATCAGCTTCAAAATGATACCATCCACATTTAAATCAGATATTTCTTGACAAAGTTATGATTTCTCAAAGCCACATATTTTTGTATTCAGATTTCTCAAAGTTTTCTTGAAAACCCAAACAATTTAATAGGCTCTGCAATGTGCAAGTGCGACTTTACAGCCTATTGGTGGTGGATGGTCACAAATGTTGAAATAAGTTTCTGAAACAAAGCATTACAGCAAAGAAACTGAGACCTCTTCCAAGGGTTTTGATACCTTTAGATCAAGTTTTTTGGCCATAACATGAATCCCTACTCACTGTGAATGAAGATGTATGTACAAGAGATGTTAAAAATATCCACCGGGGATAAAGAATACTTATTTTGGTTTTTACCCATACACCGATGTGTGTGTTAGCACTGTATACTCAGTACTTTCCCGAGTCCGGTGAAAAAATATCACAGGCATGTTACTCGGGTGGGCTTCGAAATGTAATAATTTACCTGTAGAAGTTTCAGCTTCCTTAATTGTCAAGTTTTTAAGGAAAACAAAGTGAAAACCACAGAGCAATGTTTTCAGGAGAGTCGCGTAAATCATTTTTGTTCATTTGCTTAAATATTTTTTGTTAATTTTGAGTACTAATTTCTCAAGAATAACAGCACCTCATCAGCAAGTAATATTTTAAGGGAAGCTTTTTTACCATCATTATTTTCAAACCATGTAACTATAAAGGGAAAGTACACGTTTGGTAGTTACTCAAAACAAATATTAACTTAAAGACTGACTTGGTAGGAGCATTGGAAAGCTGTTGATAGTATAAAACAGTGTTGGAAACGACTCCCTCTGAAGTAACATTGTTTGTGAGAAAGAGCTAATTTCTCACTAAAATAATAAAAGGCTTCCAGCTAGAAGTGTTTTATTCCTATCTGAAAGCACACAAATTCGTCCAACAAGGGTGTTTTTTTCTTTCGTCATTTTCTCGTAACTTCGATGACCGATTGAGTCCAAATTTTCACAGGCTTGTTATTTTATGCTTATGATGGGATACACCAAGTGAGAAGACTGGTCTTTGGACCTTCCCTTTAATGTAAATCTGTGGACATGTGTTTTGTATCACAAGTACAAAAAGTACCCAAACCCTTTGAGTGTTAGCCCCAAACTATATGTTTGGTCGGAAGACAGCAGTAGTGAAGCCAGGCCGGATACACCAGAGTCATGACTGGGATTCAAACCCATACCATGATGTCTCAACAACCAGCACTCAAGTCTGATGTTTGAATGATTTTCCCTCCCATCAAGGGAACTCGGCAAAATCCCACAAATGACATGCTTGTACACGAGGCCTGTATGCTTGGTTTTTGAAAGGGCGAGGTATTTTCTCCTTGGCAAAAAGGGCAACCTATGAGGAAAATAAAAATCTCTACTTTGAGCATTTTAAGGGCACTAAGGCAATGACCAGGGAGCATGGGTCAATCGCCTTTGTTGTCCCTGTGAGGTATAGGCCTGCTTGAACGCCTCTATTACCACTCTAAATAAGGTTAAAAGTTTGTTCCAACTGAACTGAAGTTTGAACTGCATTTTCCTCATACTTACACTAGGGTTAAAGTAAACCACTGCCGCTATCAAAGCTACTACAAACGTCACTGCAAAAATAGCGAAGGCAAGCATGTTGAAGTTGGTTGGGGTCTCTCAGTTCTTATCTGTGGAGAAACAGTTTAACCTTGGAAATCAATTATTGCATGTGTACACACTAATAAGTTGCAATAATACTACTAATACAAGCTACATAGTATGGTCAGAAACCAGTCAGACTTGGTCGAAGAGATACAAAATCCAACAGACCAAGAATCCAACAGACCATGTAACTGGGAAGAGAGGATGGAAGGGCTTACTTGTGAAGAAGCGTGGCAACTGCCGAAAGTCAAATATGAGAAGGCAGTCGAAGATAATGTACCCACAAAGAGGCTTAATAACAAATACAAGCCTCAATGGATGAAGGCAAGAGTCAATAAGGCAATAACGAAGAAACATGAACTGTATCAGCAATACAGCAGGACGAAGAGTTATCGTGACTACGAAGACTACAAGAAGCAAAACAACAGAACCAGACAAGCTGAATTTGAAAGGAAATTGATGAAGGAATTCAAAGATAAACCAATAGGCATTCTATGGCTATGTGAGGAAAAAGCAAAAAGTGAAATCTGGAATTTCCCAGCTGGAGAGAGAAGGGGGCGGTTTATCAGAATCCGACCAAGAAGCAGCCGAGATCCTGATCAGCTTTTTTCAATCAATCTTTACAAATGAACCCGATGGTGAAATACCCAACATAGAAGGACGAGTCGATAAAGATACTTCACTTCACAAGATATTGAATTCACAATAGAAGATGTTCAAGGAAAATTGGAAGCACTAAAACCAGACAAATGCCCTGGCCCTGGGCCAGACCATGGCCAGACCATACTTCTAGAAACTATTATAAGCCTTATAAAAACTTTTCTAGAAGTAGCCAGACCAAATACACCCTCAGGTGTGAGTGAGTGCAGTCAGGAGTTGGCAGTACCATTGTTCATCTCAGAAAATCGGTGGACTCTGGGGAGCTGCCCACCAAGGAGTGGAAAACTACAGGCCTGTCAGTCTTACAAGTTACTAGCAATAGCATACCATGCAAAATACTGGAAAACATCATAAGAGAAAACATGCTTAATAAACATGCAAGTGACATGGGCATCTTTGAGGACATCAACATGGTTTCATGAAGGGCAAGTCCTACCTTACAAATCCAAATCTTTTGACGAACCTCGAGGAAACCACGGGACACGGAAAACTTAGATGAAGGTAACCCAGTGGGCGTAATTTTACTGGACTACCATAACTTTGATTCAGTGCCTCATATAAACAAGCTACAAGCCTATGGACATGATGGAAAAATACAAAAATTGATAAAATCGTTCCTGACGGGAAGAACACAAACAGTAGCAGTTAGTAGAGGTGCCTCTTCACAGGGTTGTTCTTCAACCCCCTCGATGGCCGATCCGATATTATCATCCCAACTGGGAACCTGCGTGTACCGCCCGAGTACGATTACGGCCAATTCATTACGTGATGATCAGGCGGACCCATTTCCGGCCGATCGCTCTCGTCCTGTGTACATTGTACTATGGTACTACTAGTTGCTCCAAGTGGAGCTCAATATTGTAGACCCGACCGACCAAATGGCCACACGGACGTGTTTGGGGTCCCCATCAATCGGTGTGTGCACTTGTCGTGCGGAAGCGGAGAGTAAATACTCCCAGTGGGAGACTTTCTGGGACGATAGAGGGCAGCAGACTTACCGGGTAAATCCATTGTTCTCAGAATTATGCGCATGTTCAGAACTACGTAAACAATAGACCTTTTCGCAAATACCGGGGCGCGCGCGTAAAGCTTGGAATTAGGTGCATTGTGGTCCATATCTATCCCACAATGCACCTCATTCAACAGTCTGCGCTTGCGCATTGGTATTTGCGATAAGGTCTATAGACCTTTCTTTTGCAACGTCACAGCCCGAGTTTTTGCCAACCCAGATTGGAAAACTATGGAAAGCCATAAGTGCAAATCAAGAAAAGATCGCTATTTTTGGTAACAATGTAACCAAATTTGTCGATTTTGTTTAAAACAAAACAACTAATTATGAGAAGTACTTTATTTAATTGAAAGTTTGCAGAAAATGTTGAATTTTGTTAAAACATCTGTTTTTACGATTTAGTGTTTTACTAACATTCGGCCGACCATGCCAACCAAGGCGGTTTGTTGATCAACAAAAGAAAGGTCTATGGAAATATACCCGGTATGTCTGCTGCCGCCTAGCGTTGGAAAGTCTCCTATAATGTGTGGCTGATGCGGATAAATACCGCAGTCTCAGACTTGAAGTCAAGCCTAGTCGTGGAAGGAAGTTGCGTCGCGGATCACACACTGTAAATTCTAAATCGGGGACTTAATTCTTGCTCGGCCGTAAAGCGACATTTTATGAATTCGGAATTGGGACATTCTTCGAACACGGGGCGGACGTCGGAGAGTCGTGGGTCGTGGGGGTCGAGGGGGTCGAGGGGGTTTTAGAACAACCCCTCTTCACATGTGGCAGATGTGGTGAGAGTGGAGTACCCCAGGCCCAGGGATCGGTGCTGAGGTCCATGCTCTTTCATCATTTACATCAACGATCTCCCAGAAAATGTTTGCAGATGATACAAAAATATACATCTTCTTGCTTGTTGTGGTCAAGCCAGTCCCTTCCCTTCACCCCCCCCCCTTTTATCCCCCTATTCATTGTTTACCCCCTGCTTTTTTATGTATGCTTTCTAACCCCATTCATGTATTTCCACTTCACTGCTTATGCTTCACTTAGTTACCTGTTCATGTTCGTTGTGTTGTCATTTAGCCTTCGAGAAAGACTCTGCTAGGGTCGAAACGTCAGGCCATTAACTATTTGTTGCATTACAAGATTGTGTACAGTTTTTGAGGGGAGAGATGAAGTTGTGTTTATAACACCCCTTGCAAGTATTCTGGCTGCTCATTGGTTTAGAGCGCGTCACATGACTAAATGGTTAATATAATAGTCTGTAACCATTTCGGATTGCACGACACTACATGCAGCATAGTAAAAGTGGCAATCTGTATTCTCGTCGTCTGTGGATGGATTGAAGCACTCAGGTCTGTAACTTAATAATAATAGTACAGTATTTAGAAATGTTTGGGGTTGGGGTGTTATTAAACAAATATTGACTGCTTTTACTCGTGCAATGGTTAACAACTATGACTCCCTCGGTGATCCCCGTAGCGTTCTATTTTCCCTCGGCTTCGCCTCGGGAAAATAGAACGCTCCCGGGGATTACCTCGGGAGTCATAGTTTTAATCACATATAGCACTCGAAGCAGTCAATATTTGTATAATATGTGACCGCGCAACACCAATAACCCTTTTTTAGATATGGCGGACACAATGCTACAATAACAGCATTATAGGGTTTTGGGTAAAATTGTGTGAATACACCCAAACCAACAGTACACTCCTATCAAGTCCCCCCTACATCAAAAAGGCTTATGGTATTTCTTGGAACCAATTCCTTCCTCCTCCATACACAGACATAAAGGCATGTCCTATCACTACGGCGCTGGTGCAAAATTTGGGTATTAGCACACGAGGGTGGTTGGTATTCAATTATGTTTTTCGATTTGGTGGGCGAAAGTGTACACAATTTTTATCAGGTCTCAAAAAGTTGTTTTTTTCTGTATAAATATCCATACGCCATACGACACCATAATCTAAATGCTAAATCTAGAAAAGTTTGGGACCATTGGTAGGCCAATTTCAGGGCTTTCCTCTCGTACAAAACACGTGCGTTGACGATTTTCAAGGCGAGACCAGCCGCCAGGAAGTGGACCCGCTACCCCTCCAAAATTGGGCACTTTTAAAGGCAGTGGACACTATTGGTAATTACTCAAAATAATTATCATCATAAAACCTTTCTTGATTAAGAGTAATGGGGAGAGGTTGATGGTATAAAACATTGTGAGAAACAGCTCCCTCTGAAGTGACGTAGTTTTCGAGAAAGAAGTAATTTTCCACGAATTTGATTTCGAGACCTCAAGTTTAGAACTTGAGGTCTTGAAATCAAGCATCAGAAAGCACACAACTTTATGTGACAAGGGTGTTTTTTCTTTCATTATTATCTTGCAACTTCGAAGACCGATTGAGCTCAAATTTTCACAGGTTTGTTATTTTTTGCATATGTTGAGATACACCAACTGTGAAGACTAGTCTTTGACAATTACCAAAAGTGTCCACTGTCTTTAATGCATGAACATACATTGGCCCCAGAAACACGGCACGGGCGATGAATGGACAACAAATAATATATTAACCCTTTAGTCCCTACACGGATAAAATGGACACAATAGCTTTTCAAGGCTTTTTTCTGGCTCAATGCTCATACTGATTAGGCGGCTGGGCGGTACAGTAGCTAAATGGTTTACAAAAACGGACTTCCAAAAAACTCTTAAATAATCCTGGAACTAAAACTGCTATATAGAGAGACGCAGTTTGTACCTGAGTCATCCTGACATGTCCCTGCATGAAGTTGCGAGATAATAATGGAAGAAAAACCTTGACACACGAGGTTGTGTACTTTCAGATGCTTGATTTCGAGACCTAAAATTCTAAATCTGATGTCTCGAAATCGAATTCGTGGAAAATTACTTTCTTTCTCGAAAACTATAATACGTTCCTCTAGAGGAAGCCGTTTCTCACAGTTTTGTATACGTTTTATACTATCAACCTCTCCCCATTTATTACAAGGCTTTGCTAATAATTATACTTTGAGTAATTACCAATAGTGTCCACTGTATTGTGCAAAGTACAAACTATATCAATACGGTTATGCGTAACACCGTTTCTGTGTGTTTACTGCGAACCAAGCCCTGATGGGTGCCAGCCCTCATATGGGTGCGTTCGTTTAGCTTCCCTGGGTCGACCCCGGTGTGTGGCGGTTTTTTTTTTTTCGAGGACGAACGTGTGCAGATAATTACCGACGTTCGTCCTGGACGGCTGACGCGTGCGGATAGCGTACGGGGGCATTGTGTCGTGCGATTTTACGCACAATGTATATGGGTAGGTTTTTATATAGCGCCGGTCTTTTTTCGGAGTGAATAATTTGACTGCCTTGCTTGAGCAAGGTTAGGGTTTGTGCTCTGCCCACACAGTGTGGAAGTGGGACACCTCATTTTGTGCCGTATTTTTAAAGGCAGTGGGCACTTATTTTTGGCATAAAACCTTACTTGGTAACAAGTAATGGGGAGAGGTTGATGGTATAAAACATTGTGAGAAACAGCTCCCTCTGAAGTGACGTAGTTTTGGAGAAAGGAGTAATTTTCCACGAATTTGATTTCGAGACCTCATGTTTAGAACTTGAGGTCTCGAAATCAAGCATCTGAAAGCACACAGCTTCGTGTGACAAGGGTGTTTTTTTCTTTTATTGTTATCTCGCGACTCCGACGATCGATCAAGCTCAAATTTTCACATAAAGTTTTTTTTATGCATGAGGCCCTATTGCTTTCTCTCGCAGAGCCACGGGGCTGTACTTGGAGGACACAAAACACATTGCCACGCATTGATACCAACTTCTTAAGCTTCACGTAAAATCGTAGTTGCTGAGATGCTGCATAGTTTTTTTGTGATGATGAGTAGAAATAGTGTTTTACTGTGGTTATATGTTTTCCCATTTTGTTTTGCCATCATTGTTTTTGTCATCTGTTCAGTTTTTAACTGCTAGGGTTACCTTTTTTTAGCTGGTTTATTCCATAGTGGGGTTTCAGTGTACAAGAGGGTTCCCACAACACCCTGTGCATTTTTAAGAGTATTTCAGTGGTTTATATAATAATAATGAATAGGGTAGATGGCCTTAGCTTTCGATCCAATCCGGACCTTCTTCAGAGGCATAAAACAAGTACAGTGGTTTATATAATATATATATGTTTTTATTGTCGTCTTCTTTTATAATGTTCCTAAATGTACCCCGTGGGCCCGTGGTGGTGAAATTGTATTTTTTTTTTATCTCTGCAATTTTAATCAATATTTTTACCTTGTAATGCCATATTATTCAGCTTCGTGCTGCAAGTTTTTTTAATAAAAATGAACGAATGAAAAAAATAATGAATGAAAACTATATATTTCTCCACAGAGCTGAGAGACCCAACCAACTTGAAGATGCTTGCTATTTTTGCAGTGACGTTTGTAGTAGCTTTGATAGGGGCAGTGGTTTACTTTTACTCTGATGTAAGTATAAATTAATAAGAAATCAAAACCTCAGCTTAAACAAATTTCAACTCTCATAACACTTGTTACAGTTAATAAAGTGGAATATACTTTGGCGATCACTTTAATTAACCGCAATTACAGTTTTTGGTTAGAAGCCTATACAGCAGCTTTGGACATAGTAAAACGCCTTAAATGAGAAGAAAAATAATTCTCCAAATATCACAATAAATAATCTTAAAACATACAAGAACAAAGAACAAAGGTTGATAGGAGGAGGGCACCAGGAAAAAAAGCAAAGGCTTGTGCAGAGCCTGGACACTTTATAATATAAATGAATTGGTTTTACTTGATAACAATAATGTTGATTGATGAAATAATAGTACAGTGAAATTACAGCAAAAGTAGCACAAAACAATTATGTTCGTTTGTAATTAAAAAATTTCGGACATAATACATTCACTCCTGATTGTTGGCAATATCTACAAAATTCGATTATTAATGAATAAAACTAGAAAATTGTACTCTATAAAATCACTGGACACATTGGTAATTACTGAAAATAACTGGTTAAAATTTTTACCGGTCATAAACAAAGATTTGTACACACACACACGTGACGCGCTCTCCACCAATAGGAATAGCGAAACTGTCTGAGGTATTTATGAATAAATGATAACTGTCATGGCCTAAGTGTCGGTTTACCGTTGCAGATTGGTGTTCTGCGTGTTTGTACATGTGCATGTACACATTACATGGTATACGTATCATGATTGCCGTAAATATGGTACAAAACAGTCTGTCCAGAAGAGAGATAAGTTTGATTAGCCTTTCACTCTGGAGTCGTATAGTCCTTCATTATTATAACTGTAGAAATATCTTATTTAATGTGCATTTGTAGTCCGCCATACTTTTGTTATACTGACGTTTTGTGTATATGAATCTTTATGTGGGTACTTGGGTATTTAAAGAAATATATTTTACTAAAAATACAATTTCTCAATATTTCCATCTTTTTACTATTTTTTATTTTAATTGTCGTAATTCAGCAGATGGCTGTGATGACTTTTCATCAATTAATTATAAACTGGACAATATTTTAGTGTTTGTCCACATTTTTCGTGTGTAAACAAGACAAACTGTTAACCTTGTCTGGTCGTGAGGCATGCAATCGGAAAAGGCTATCTATAGTTAAATTTTGAAGGGGTTTACATAATTGTAAAACCAGTGGTAGCGTGAGAGCACAATCCTCACAAAATGGTCTACCAGACGTATAAACAGATGCCTTTGGCAAAATAGCTGCCGTTCATCAAACCGTGACTACATAGGATGATGGCCTTTTATGTATGAGAAAAACAGATTCATGAATTCTATTTTTAAAAAAAACAAGCCCTGAATAGTTAACGTTCTGCTCAGTTGATTGTGTGCCAACTGGTATGTGTCGGGTTATCAAATAGTCTTGGTCCAAGACGTCACTACACTCTAAAAACTAAAGAGTTGAATCCAACACTTGCAAGAGTTTGGTGAGTGACAACACTTTGAAAGTGTTGAATCCAGCATTTAATATGTTAAATCCAACATTTTAAAGTATTCAGTCAACAATTTAAGTGCCAGTTCAACGTTTAAAAAGCTGATCCAACAATTCCTATGAATTTTGTTGAGAAATGTTGAATTAACACTTAAATTGTTGAATTAACCCTTTCTGCGTTGGATCAGAAATTTAAAACGCTGGATCCAACACTGTCAAAGTTTGGCCACTCACCGAGCTATTGCAAGTGTTGGATTCAACTCTTTGATTTTTAGAGTGTATGTCCTTGTGACGTAACGAACTGTAACGTATAGTAACGTAATAACCCGACAGAGGGCGCGCTTTCTTCTTGAATTAATTTCGGTTTGACGACTGTCTGAAGCCAAGAATGTGGATCGGCTAGAGCACTATGTAATCCACCATATGCACCATAACTAACCATCAGAGATACATAAACTGATAAACATGTAGAAGTTTGAGATCGATCGGCCATCTGGGTCACGAAAAATAAAAAATAGCGAACAAACGACTACACATTAATTAGTATTTTGCATGACATCGATGAATTTATTTTTTTATATTTTTTTTTATGTAGGCCTAATGTTATTTTACTTTTTTTTATTTATTTTAATTCCTCGGACAAACGACAAAACAAGCACAAGCCGTCGAAGGAAGGGCAAAAGTGAAAAAAAAGAAGACAACACCAAAATCATCAAAAAAGATGTGCCCTCCCAGACCTAGCTCATAAAAAGTACACATTTATATACTATAAATAAAACACTCTAAAATTGCAGTAAAAACTCGAACAAAAGATGGCAACTGAAAAGCAATTACACAAACAATTATATATACACAAGAACTACCGGCAATTTTCAATTGTTCTTTTTCTACCGGCATTCATTTCCGACAATTCACATTGCAGCCCTGTAGGCTTCATTTTTTTTAAAGGGCAAGGGCACCAAGGCATTTGCTCCTTGGTAGTTTATGAGGAAATTGTAAATTGAAAATTTCTACTTGAGCATTTCAAGGGCACCAAGGCACGTGGGGCAAGAGGCAATCCGTAACGTATCAGGCCTGCTATTGCTTTTACGTTGGCAATGACCAGCTTTGTTTATATTAGGCACCTTGTCCAAACAATCCCCGGGAGAACACCGTGACAGCCTAACCCAGGGATGTTAGATCTTATCAGTGGCAAAACCGCATAAACAAACACCGGTGTGGCGGTTTCAACTTTCCGCCGTGTTCAGTTTTCCGAACGACCAAATACGGTAACATTACGTAATGCGATGCCTGCGCACAGCAAGCGAAAGTAGTCCATTTTTAGTGCCGTATTGAGTCATCCGTGTGTTACTCTCCAGTAGCAGTCATGGCGGCGTCCACGAGTACAACGAGGCGGCGAACGTGTGGATCGTATGAGAGAATTTGGTGTGTTTAGAGGAGTTGGTCATGGAAGAAAAATATGCCCCCATTTCAAGGGTAATATAGATGGTGCTTTACACGTTGAAATTATAGATGGTGATTTTACACGTTGAAATACAGAGAATGGTCCAGTGACTTAGTCAAATTTTCTTGGGAAATAAGTTCACTCAAAATGGAAATAAAAGGAAATAAAATCAGTTTGTATATGTGACAAAAAAGTCAATACTGTGTAATTACAGATGTGTTATTATGTGTGTATTGTCTCGTCACCCGGAAAACTGAACACGCCGGAAAGCTAAAACCGTTCGAACAACGTGCTGAAATGTCTGGCTACGTCACCCGGAAAAACTGAACACGGCGGAAGACTGAAACCGCTGGACAGTGTGGTCCACCACCGGTGTGGCGGTTTCAACTTTCCGCTGTGTTCAATTTTCCGAATGACCAAATACGGTAGCTTTACGTCATGTGATGCCTGCGCACAGCAAGCGAAAGTAGTCCATTTTTAGTGCCGTATTGAGTCGTCCGTTACCCTCCGGTAGCTGTCATGGCGGCGTCCACGAGTCGAGTACAACTAGCGGCAAACGCGTGGGTCGTATGAGTTGTTTTATCATGCAAGCAGAGTGTGACCTGCCTAAAGTTGTACCCATGAATACATGTAAAGATGGGGCAAGAGATTATGTGACTACACGGAAAAGAATCGTAATATAAACAATTTGGGGTCACTGCTGAGAGAACTACAGTACTCGCCAGGGTACTCGCGGCGGTATCTGACAGGTCACCCGGAAAACTGAACACGCCGGAAAGCTAAAACCGTTCGAACAACGTGCTGATATGTCCGACTACGTCACCCGGAAGACTGAAACCGCCACACCGGGAGAGAGCCAGCCGGGAGAGAAACTAAAATATAACAATTTATCCCGACAACCACGACCGGGACAGACATCCCTGAATATTCATGGGGATAGTTTTGACGTGGAGCCTTACTCACTGACTGATATTTTTGTTATCAATCAGCTGTTCATATTATGTTGGTTGACCAAAAAAAAGGTTACTATATTTTGATGTTGTTTTATATTTATCCACATTTTGATAATGTTTAATGTCCGCTTCCTGTAACGTTTCAAGGACGTTAAATCGTTTAGAAAATTCGGGGATGCAAATGAAATTGTGATACAATATAAAAATAGCATAAAGCCCGGTTCATACTTTCTGCGAATGCGAATGCTAAGCGAAAAATTCGCAGCAGTTGCCCTCTGCTCTCACCCCTTGCGAATAATTGCTGCGAAAGGAGGGTGTGACGTCAAATTCACGTTAAATTCGCTTCGCATTCGCAGTCGCAAGAAGTATGAACCGGGCTTAATGCGTGTATAATTCTGATATCGTTGTAGAAATGTTTTTCGTCACAGCCAATGCTGGTCCAGTAAAAATGGTCATTTAGCTCAACGTTGGTCCTATGTTGTGATGCTATCAGTGAAGTATTTGGCTTGTATGTTTTAACTCTTCATTATCCATTTCTCTTCAGGGTTCAAGAAAGAGAAAGACATCAATTCCTGGTTTGGACCCGACAGATGCAAAGTAACGGTTTTATCAAAGTTGACAATAACAATGTCAAGGGGCACCATACGGGCTTGCTACCTGCACCACTTAAAGCAATTGGACACTTTCAGCACAGAAAAAAAAATCACAGATTTACAAACAACTTAAAGGGTTTAGAGAAGGTAATGGTGAAAGACCTCTCTTGAAATATTATTCCATGAAATGCTTTACTTTTTGAGAAAACATTAAAACAAAATTTATCAATTCTCGATATCGAGAATTACGGATTTCTTTTAAACATGTCGTGACACGGCGAAACGTGCGGAAACAAGAGTGGGTTTTCCCGTTATTTTCTCCTGACTCCGATGACCGATTGAGCCTAAATTGGCACAGGTTTGTTATTTTTTATAGAAGTTGTGATACACGGAGTGTGGACCTTGGACAATACTGTTTACCGAAAGTGTCCAATGGCTTTAATACAGGGCACTGTTTCGGGCCAATTGCCCGTCGTGACGTGACCCTAATTAATTTTGTTGGTATGCAAATGCTATTTTCTTGACTTACAGTTAATTTCAGAAACATAGATTTGACAACGGTACAAACTTCACAATACTCAATCCTGTATTTTACTTTCAACTTGTATACAGGAATGGTAACTTGGCAGAAATGGGTGCCGAGGGTACAGTGCACGAGTTTCTTATGAAGCTGCATAAGACATATGGATCTATTGCATCCTTCTGGTATGGTAAAACGTTCACTGTCAGTATAGCGTCACCAGAGCTCTTCAAGGAACACATGGGGGTATTTGATCGACCTTGTAAGTAAAGTAATTTGCCCTATTTTGCTTCAGACATAGGATGCGGCTCTTGACTTTTAAAGGCACCAAAAACCACTTCGGCTTGGTGCGCCCTCTGTTGTCGCTTGAGGTCATTACATGCAGTGACATGAGCTTTCCATGCCAGGTCAAAGGTGAATATTTACGTATTGGCTCAATATTCACGAGCCTCGAAGTGTGACGTCAGATGCTTAGGCCAATGTGTTTGCTTGCTTGTACGTCGATATTTTTCAAGGAAGTATGGAAACAAAAAAAAGTGTATTTGAATTTGATTGAATTGAACTTTGATTAGCATAAGTATAAGTTCCTACCAATCCATAACTGGGGAGAGAGGATGGAAGTATTTACAAATGTCTTTTGAATTGAGGAAAACATTGTGCAGGCAGTAAGAGTGGCTTGCTGTTTCCATGCTCAAAGCTCCTGATTACCTTAATAAATTGTCCTGATAACTAAAAACACTTTAAAGGTACACGTTACCTTGGATCGGTCGAGTTGGTCTTTGAAAAGTGTTTGTAACCGTTTGTTATAAAATGCATATGGTTCGAAAGATTTTTTTAAAGTAGAATACAATGATCCACACAAATGTGCCTCGAAATTGCGTGGTTTTCCTTTTACTTTGTCGACTAACACGGTCAGGCATTTATTTGACTCCCATAAATGGCCGAGAGTGTTAGTCGACGAGGTAAAAGGAAAACCACGCAATTTCGCATGATACTTGTGTGGATCATTATATTCTACTTTCAAAATATCTTTCTAGTCATAATGTATTTTATAACAAACAGTTACAAACGCTTTTCAAAGACCAACTCGACTGTTCCTTTAAGTTTTGCCTGTATCGATGTAAGCGGGTATTCTCTTTTCACAGGTGAATTGTTTGAAATCTTTCTGCCTCTGTATGGAAAGAGTTCTGTCGAGTTTACTAATAAAGCTGAGGGAAAGAAAAGGCGCATCATGTATGACCCCGCATTCGCACATACTAGCCTTGGAAATTACTACGGAACATTCAATGAGGTAGTTTTTTTATGAACTTCAAGGCATGGACATTATTGGTTATTGCTCAAAATAATTGTTAGCATAAAAACTGACTTGGTGACGAGTAATGGGGAGCTGTTGATAGTATAAACATTGAGAGAAAAAAAAATTGCTGTTGCAAACACCTTACCAACCAAATGGACCGATGATATAAATGCAAAAATAGTTAATGGCCTGACGTTTCGACCCTAGCAGAGTCTTCCTCGAAGGCTAAATGAGAACACAACAAACATGAACAGGGCCCAATTTCATAGAGCTGCTAAGCACACAGATTTGCTTAGCATGAAATTTCTTCCTTGATTAAAACAGGATTACCAATCAAGTTGCAAATTGCTTGTTACTGGTATTCAGCTGTTGTTTGCCTATCCTGAAAATCATATGGAAAATTGGTTGATAATCCTGTTTTTATCAAGGAAGAAATTTCATGCTAAGCAAATTTGTGTGCTTAGCAGCTCTATGAAATCGGGCCCAGGTAACTAAGTGAAACAGAATGTGCTTCACTATGTTTCACTTTAGTTATCCTATCATGTCTGTTGTGTTCTCATTTAGCCTCCGAGAAAGACTCTGCTAGGGTCGAAACGTCAGGCCATTAAATATTTGTTGCAGTTTAAAACATTGTTAGAAACGGCTCCCTCTGAAGTAGGGTAGTTTGATAATAACTAAAAAACTATTGTTAACATAAAAAAAAAACATACAGGGTATAACGAGCAATGTGGAGCTGTTGATAGACAATATTGTAAGAAACGGCTCTCTCTGAGATATTGTAACTCTTTGAGAAAGAGGTAATTTCTCACTCAAATGTTCAAAGACTCGGGCCTGAAGCCACTTTTAGGCATCTGAAAGCACACAAATTAATTGTTGTGCTCTACAAGGGTGTCTTTTCTGTGATTATTCTATTGCACTTTCGATGACCAATTGAGTCCAAACAATGATGCTCAAAAGTATGATTGCTTTAATATCACAATGAATAAGATTCGCTCTTCCCCAGTGATCTATTCCTTTCACATTGCGGATTGAGCGCTTGGGAAATTAACTTGGCATTTGCTTCCATGTGAATACCATGACTACCCACCGCTGTTTATAAGCGAAGCTTGAGGGGGAAGAGGCCATGGTTCTATAGAGTGCCCGAAATATATTACCGTCACGCGTGACGAGCTACTTTTCAGGATCGGGTGCACCCATTATGAACCTTGCCAAATTTAGTTACACTAAACTTCCAAGTATTGTCTCAGATAAAAATGTATTTCTTTAATTAACTTTATTAATCCCAATAAAAGTATGATGTTCTTATTTCTCTAATCCGGAGGTTTTCTTATACAAATCTACAGCTTCACATCTGACCTATAGTATAGTTCAAAATCAGTTTTCGATAAGGGGTTTAAAATATCGATTGAGAAGGCAGGCTCTTGAATCATTTCGTAATGTTGATATTATTTAGTTGGCTCGTGAGTTAGTGCAGAAACTCTCCGCTATTCCGAAGGACGAGCACGTCTCGCTGATGCATCACTGCCACATTGTTGTTATCAAGGCCCTGACTCGTACATCCTTCGGAAACTACTTCGATTCTGAAGAGATTGTTAACACATTTCGTCAAGCCTACAATGATGTAAGTTTTCCTTAAAAAATCTTTTCAAAAAAGTATTCAAAGTAATAATATTAAAGTGTGTGTTGCGGAGCCCCTTTCTGTAGTTTTTGGAAAACCGCTACGACCTCAATTTTAAGCCCCATATTAATCACCCTGTGCCCATTGAACTGGCGCAGATGACTCCAGGGCGTTGGTCTCTCCGCTTAATCCGGTGTCAGATGCAATCGTGTCCGCCATGCAATACTGTCCGCTCCGGACACTTTTGCATATGCAATCGTGTCTGGGCTATGCAAAAACGGTGGACACATGACTGTACATAATGTGTAAGCGAGCGTGCATGCACTGAACCTACGTATAATATGCAGCATGAACATTCACGTATTTTATAATTGCAGCGAATACCCAACGGCCGAATATTTCCCATGTCCTGACATGCACTTTGCTTGTAAAAAATGGCAAACGTGTTCTGTCTACCAAGGGCGTTCAATTTACTGCAAGGACGGTTTTGCACGGGGGTGGACACAACTGCATATGCAAATGTGTCCGGGCGGACACAATTGCATTATGCAGCAGCGGACACGATTGAATATGCAAAACCGTCCGGTGGACATTATTGCATATGCAATAATATGCAATAATGTCCTCCGGATAGTATGCATAGAGGACATAATTGCATGCGACACCAGCATCAGGTCGACCTTGCGTCAACATAGTCAGTGACTGACTTTTCATGATCACACTGCGCCTGAGCTAAGACCATCGGGAATTTTTCAGTCAGCGATTATTTACCACCTGAGCGTAACTGAGATGATTTTAAGACAATCTGAAACAATTGCCGCTCGAAAAAAAAACAGTCGCAAGAGTAGAAAAATTTAAACTTGTCCGACGCGATCCCGCCGGTCGGGAACCAATCGCAGGGAACGAGTTCTCAGTTGTTGTGACCTGAGAATATTTTGTCTGCGCGTTGCCGACGGTTTGTTGCGGGCGCAAGAAAATCGTAGGTCGACCTGAGGCCGGCTTTATGTATTTATTTTCCTACCAAGCTAACCTCTGATTTCACAATGAGTAGAGTAAGCATTGTCGTCTATTAGTTACTGAATCACAATTTATTGATTTGTACAAATAATAATCATGGACGTTTAAACCAATGTTTGTATGAGAGAGACTGGTTGTTGCCCAGCTTGGTGTTTATCCCCCTTGTGGGAGTTTGCTGAGTTTTCTTGATGGGGAAATCATCTACAAAAATAAACAGCTGAACCTGCCAATACTGTTATTCACATTTATGTTTGTTTCTTCTTCCAATTAGTGCTGGTATGATATGGAGAGGAGCCTCACTGAAGGTCTTCATGTGAAAGGAAGCGACCGGGAGAAGAAGTTTAATGAAGGTCAGTTGCCGAACAAAGACACTCGGATGGACCCCACCCCTCTCACCCACCTTGGCCAGCTCATACCACTCCTAAATTAAGAGTAATTGCAATTGTATTGTCTAAGGATAATGGTGTACTAAACGCGGTATTCCCCAATAATTGTATACTTTTAACGGATCAACCTTTTCAGACGACAGTCCTTTCACACGAAGTGCAATATTTTATTTGAAGAAAAAAAATAAGTGCATCTCAAACTTTAGTTGCGATAACGTAACCCTCCTCCCGACGGCCGCCAGGCTCAAACTTGTATTGGTACACGGTCACTTGTGAAGTGTAGTGACCAGTGCTCTCTATTTAACATTTATTAATTATATCGTTGCGGTACCCGCTGCCAAAACAAAGTTCGAACTGCCTCTATCGGGCAATCTCGGTAGTCTAGTTGTAAGACACTGCTCTAGAATTGCAACGGTCTTGGGTTCGAATCACACCCGAGTATTATGCCTGTGATAATTTTTTCACAGGACTCGGGAAAGTACTGAGTATACAGTGCTAACACACACCGGTGTATGGGTAAAAAACAAAAAGAATAATTTCTATTGGGTTATGTTTTGTGTGGCTTAATTACAGCTTTGGAGGTCATGTATGGTATTGTGCGCAACGTTATGAAGGAACGTAAAACAAACCCCACAGCCGGACACCAACGTTTTATCGACGTACTCCTTGAGAATGAACTACCAGAAGATCAGATACTAAGCGACTGTATCAGCTACATGGTGGGTGGCTTCCACACCTCTGGAAATTGTGAGTACTAAACAGTCTGCCAGTTTTCAGGCCGTTACATTAACGGAATGCCAGTAAGAAAAAATTCTTAATTTCTCCGAAGGAAATCCTGCGCTGTACTGTTTATACAAGTTCTTGTGGTTAAGATAATCGGAGTGTGGGTTCGAATCCCGGTCGTGACATGTGTCCATGAGCAAGATGCTTTGCTATATTACTATCTTCACCAAGGGGTACAAATGGGTACATGCGAGGGTAGAGGTTGGTGATGTGTATTAAAAAGCCTTTTTAGCGCCTTTTTAGCGCCTCTAGCTTCAACTGGAAATGGCTATTTCACATGACATGGTCAGGGAAATTTGTTTAAAAAAAGAGTAAAAGGCTCACGATAATTGTTCTTTCCATCAATACCTTCACAAAACTGTCAGATGTGAAATCCTGCATGTACATTTTCTTGTGTCTGATTAGTTGTTTATCTTCATGATTTTCTTGACCGTTAGTGTTGCTTTGGATTTTGTACTTCTTGGCTTCAAACCAGGACTGCCAGGAGAAGTTGCATCAAGAGATCAAGGAGGTTCTTGGTGATGGGGAGGTGGACAAATCAAATGTGAAGGACATGAAGTGAGTCAATTCAATTTTAACGTTTAATTCCGTTAAATGACAACACAGGGACAACTATGAAATGTAGTATTTGTAAAATTACGAACACTCTGTGTTTGGTTTTGGGGAACAGTGTAAACTTCAAAATTAAAACAAGTTTTATTACAATTTTGAGAATAAATAATCATAAATCAAGCTTCAGAGACTGTTGATATCAATATAAAGTAAGGTTAAATTTGGTCATCACTGCAATAGATGTAATAAATTTGGGTTTTACCATATTGATGTGTGATCAGCACAAGTTCTTTTTAATAAAAGTTCTGTACCATCATTCTACAGCAAACATCTTAACCACTATAGACCTCCGAGCAAACACGATGACGTGATGCTCAGTAAGTATACAGTAAGAAGTATATTATACCTAATAGTAAACTTGTGGGTACAACCAGGTGTAAAATATCTTATGAAGTGTTGGCATCATAAAGCCATTGGACACTTTCTGAACAGAACAAAAATTAAAAGTCCACAAATTTACAAATAACTTACAGGGTTTACAGAAGGTAATGGTGAAAGACTTCCCTTGAAATATTATTCCATGAAATGCTTTACTTTTTGAGAAAACATTAAAACAATTATCAATTCTCGATATCGAGAATAACGGATTTATTTTAAACACATGTCATGACACGGCGAAACGTGGGGAAACAAGGGTGGGTTTTCCCGTTATTTTCTTCCGACTCCGATGACCGATTGAGCCTAAATTTGTACAGGTTTGTTATTTTATATTTGTGATACACGAAGTGTGAGCCTTTGGACAATACTGTTTACCGATGTTGTGCGATTGCTTTAAAAAGAGCCGATGCTCTACTTGTCTTCAGGAAAACGCAGTGCTTAGCACTAATCGCTTTTGAGGGTAAACAAATTATGCTCATCCAGTACGGTAAAGAAGAAACTACATTATAGTAGACTTTGTGGGTTACAACCATTTGTAAACTCTCTTTTTGGGGAGTGTTGGTACTGAAAACAGCTGGTGTGGTCTCAACATTTAAAAACAGCACTCTGCTTGTCTTCAGGGAAAATACAGTGCTTGTCACTCGTCGGTTTCGACGGTAAAAGCCAAATTAGTTTTCAAGGTAGTCACTGTACATAAGCATTGCACCTTGATGATTCAAACAACAAACGAAATGAAGCAAAGATTGAAACCGTAACAGCAGATATGAGTTTTTCAACATAGAATGTTGAAAACTTCGCACCATACGTTAATAAAAAAAAAAAATCATGGTTGATGCTTTTGTTGTATTCGTTTTTTAGTAACAATAATAATTATTCACTATTTATAATATTTACAAACGATTGGTTTCACCACGGGCCTCATAAGTTAAAACTCTTGATTTAAATTATTCTGATTTCGTTTAGATACCTTCGTCAGGTGATCAATGAGGGACTACGTGTGTCTGTTCTGGCCCCCTATACTGCTCGCTTTCAGGATAATGATAGTAAGCTAGGGGGTCATGTCATCCCAGGAGGGGTGAGTACGTATACATGTATAAACCTAAGACACTGCCTCAACTCCTTCTATTCTATATACTGGGCTGTCTTATTTATTAACTAATTTCAGGCCCAAATGGTGCCTTAAGTCGACAGTGCACTATACCATACGTTCATACATCACTGTCACACACACCCATCCTGTCCGCCATTTTGAGAACAAACAATATGTACAAAACAAAATTAACTTCTCATATTAATTGGTGTGGACAAAGTGATGCATGCTTGTAATTGTGGAGGTGCACTCTACGTCTCGCCACGGATCAATTCCCCAAACTATTTTGTTATTTTTGTTAAACTGCTCAGTCATTTTGTGAATGTTCTTTCTAGACTCCTGTGTGGCACGCTCTTGGGGTAGCGCTGAAAGATGAAGATCTCTGGCCTGAGCCCGAAAAGTAGGTGAAACTTTGCATGTCTGAATTCATTGGTGTATCAGTTGCACTGGGCTTGCAGCTTTAACAAATAATTGTTTGCTGGCATCTCAATGGAAAAGTACATAAATTCATTATACCCTCTAGCTTTCAATGTACATACCACCAGAATCTAGATTTCACCAATTGAAATGTTCGTGTTAGGTAAAAAGTAAAAAACGTAGGCAAACTGGACATTTGTGAGTCAGAGAACTCACTATTCTACCCTAGGGAACAGCTACAGCTCACGGTTCCTTTGGAGGGCCAATGACTTACTGTGCTACCTTCGCAGAGGGCCCAGAACTCACTGTACAACTTTTGCCATATGTACCTAAAGAACTCACTGTACCACTTTTGCCAAAGTGCCTAAAGAACTCACTGTACAACTTTTGCCATAGTACCTAAAGAACTCACTGTACTACTTTTGCCAAAGTGCCTAAAGAACTCACTGTACAACTTTTGCCATAGTACCTAAAGAACTCACTGTACAACTTTTGCCATAGTGCCTAAAGAACTCACTGTACAACTTTTGCCATAGTGCCTAAAGAACTCACTGTACAACTATTGCCATCGTGCCTAAAGAACTCACTGTACAACTTTTGCCATAGTGCCCAAGGAACTCACTGTACTACTTTTGCCATAGTGCCCAAGGAACTCACTGTACAACTTTTGCCATCGTGCCCAAAGAACTAACTGTACAACTTTTGCCATTGTGCCTAAAGAACTCACTGTACTACTTTTGCCATCGTGCCTAAAGAACTCACTGTACAACTTTTGCCATAGTGCCTAAAGAACTCACTGTACAACTTTTGCCATTGTGCCCAAGGAACTCACTGTACTACTTTTGTCATAGTGCCTAAAGAACTCACTGTACAACTATTGCCTTAGTGCCTAAAGAACTCACTGTACAACTTTTGCCATAGTGCCCAAGGAACTCACTGTACAACTTTTGCCATCGTGCCCAAAGAACTAACTGTACAACATTTGCCATAGTGCCTAAAGAACTCACTGTACTACGTTTGCCATCGTGCCTAAAGAACTCACTGTACAACTTTTGCCATGGTGCCTAAAGAACTCACTGTACTACTTTTGTCATAGTGCCCAAGGAACTCACTGTACTACTTTTGCCATCGTGCCTAAAGAACTCACTGTACAACTTTTGCCATGGTGCCTAAAGAACTCACTGTACTACTTTTGTCATAGTGCCTAAAGAATTCACTGTACAACTTTTGCCATAGTGCCTAAAGAACTCACTGTACTACTATTGCCATCGTGCCTAAAGAACTCACTGTACAGCTTTTGCCATGGTGCCTAAAGAACTCACTGTACTACTTTTGTCATAGTGCCCTAACTCACTGCTACTTTTGTCTTAGTAGTGCCTTTAGAACTCACTGTTCTACTTTGACAGACCAGAGGTTCCAGAACTCACTTTTTTAAAAGGGAACAGAACCCATATCCTTGCATGGTTTCATAAACCATTTTCATATTTTTTTGCTTCCACAGATTTGATCCCGAGCGATTCAGCGTGGCCAACTTCACCCCACGCCACAAAATGGCTTTCCAAGTATTTGGCTTTGCGGGGAAACGTGTTTGTCCCGGGAAGTTCTTCGCCTACGCCAAGATGGCTGTATTTGTCGCCCTCTTGTGCCGGGATTTGAAGTTCAATCTTGTGGAGGGGCAAAACATTGAGCAATTCTACGGCATGGTGACCTCCCCTAAGAGCGAAATTTGGTTCCATCTCGAGAAAAGAGGCTAGGCTCGGTCCAGGGGTTCGGGTAACTCAAGCGGACAAAATATCCGCATTGACATTCAAATCTGATAATAATTATTAGCATAAAACCTTACTTGGTGACGAGTAATAGGGAGAGGTTGATAGTATAACACATTGTTAGAAACGGCTCCCTCTGAAGTGCCATAGTTTTCGAGAAAGAAGTAATTTTCCACGAATTCGATTTCGAGACCTCAGATTTAGAATTTGAGGTCTCGAAATCAACCATCTAAATGCACACAACTTTGTGTGACAATGGTGTTTTTTCTTTCATTATTATCTCGCAACTTCTGCGACCAATTGAGCTCAAATGTTCACAAGTTTGTTGTTTTATGCACATGTTGAGATACACCAAGTGAAAAGACTGGTCTTTGACAATTACCAATAGTGTCCACTGTCTTTAAACTTGCTGTTTATCTATATTTTAAAAGTTTCTCTGTATTAGCGCCATGCAGCATCGTTTTCGATGGATATGGCGCTATATAATGATTTACTATTATGATTATTATTATTGAACTGTATTAATAACCTACAGGTCATTGACAGAAAATAACCACAAAAATTATCCCACCCACTGTAAATATTTTGGTTTTCATCAGTTTCTCGAAATTATTGTAACTGTTTCATGAGACGTTCCCCCAATTTAAACTCACCCAGAACGGGCATTAAACAGTATGGCTGCACCATGGAAACAACATGAAACTTGTGAGTTGGCAGTGCTTGTCATAATTATTCAAGATGTAATTCAAGATGTCATAATTATTCAAGATTGCAACACAAGTTTTGTGATAAGCAACAACTTATTTGTTGTGTCCTTGTTTCTCTCAGGTAATGTAATTTGTATGAATATTAGGGTATGCCTACATAACGGCAAAGTATCCTCAAGGTGCACTTTTGGTTTTGGAATCATTCGCTGGTTTTAATCCTATCATTGTAGTTATAGCCTATACAATGAAACTAACATCATGTAACAAATAAATTATGACAACCTGGTTATACCAAGCGTAATAATAATAATAATAATAATACAAGTCTCCTGACGATGACTAGAGCAAGCTAGTTGAGACCAATTCAGAACTGACTCCGCGGCAGTACAGTTAATTGCGATCCTATAAGCTAATTAGTAGTTTAGTAGTCTATTTTCTATACCATCCGCCCTGGTAATATGTTAAAAAGCAGGACAGTTCTTTTCAGAACTGAGAAGTCTCCCGAACTAAACCTCCGATTATCTACTCCGCGGGAGTAGAATAAAGCTAGACAGTTCTCTAAGAACAAACTCTACCTGGCAAGTAGATACACACATGGTGTTACCGCAAACCAAATATTAATTGATACCTCACCATGCAATGCCTCAAATCCTATACAAGTCAAATGTAAAATGAATTTATTTGACTAATAAAACGGTTGCAATAATACACTACATGTAAACCTAGCTTGCGGATGTGTGATGAGAGGCAAGTCTCGGATGTAGGTGAGGTCAGAAAAGCACGTCAAAATCAGGAAATAATAATCTATTAATTATTATTATAAAACTTGAAACTTTTTAGAGGGGATCGGAAAAGCTTGGTCAAGGGCATGGTCCATGTGGGTATTGGGTGTTCAAACCACAGGGCTGGGTTTATGGGCCTGGGTGCATGGACAAGGATGTGGGATTTAAGCTTTTCATAATTTGGGATATTTAGGTTAACAAGGTTAAGGTCATCAGAAGGAGGCTGTGTTTATATGGGAACTATTTAATAACATAAATTATGGTAATGTCAGCTTGTTTGTGGACTTCTATAGTATTTTATATCAAATTAGTTTCATTTGTTATACTTCAGTAATTCACTTTATACAGTTTCATGTATTACTTACAGGTTGGATGTTTTAAAGAATACTTACTTCCATTAGGCCCTATTATAACTTTTTATTTTTTTCATTATTATTGTACCTGCTGCATAGTTTACAAAAGGATACATTTTTCTTAAAGTCAGTGTTATATTTTGGTAATGGTGCTTCAACTGATGGTTCATCTATACAAATAAAATGGTTCATAATGGTATTTTGTATTGTTTACACATAAAAAGGTTTGTTCGGTGTCAGTTGCTGTGATACCAATGTCTATTGTTACTGTTACAAAAACGTGTAAACAAGGCGAGCAGTGCAGCCAAACTAAATGTTTTCTAAAGTATTTTTGAGTCAGCACAGTGTAAGGTACACTTTGACACACTCATGTTTCGTCCTTGCACTCAAAATTTCAAATAAACGTCTAATTCAGGTAGAACTATCGCAGGAATCGCGGGGAGAGTAGGAACGCTATCACCGCGACAGACATTTAACGACTTGTCCCCAAGTCCAATTTTCTTCCTCGATGCCAAGTCTAAGTGCTAGCTTGGCCCCTGCAAAAAAAAACGCTTAAAAACATGCGTATAAAAACTTGCTTAAAACCTGATGTGCCTAAAAATCTGCTTAGCAATCTGCTTAGCAATCTGCGTAGCATTCTGCTTATCAATATGTATTAAATCTGCTTAGAAATCTGCTTTGCAATATGCTTAACAATATGCTTTAGAACTGCAGCAGCTTAGCAATCTGCTTAGAAACCTGCTTGAAAATCTGCTTAAAAATCTACCTAAGAACTTGCTAAAAAAATCTGCTGAAAAACTTGCTTACACATTTCTTTAAAAATATGCTTAAAATAAAAAATTAAAATCCGGCAAAAGCCCCGAAAGGATCGCGCCAGTTTTCCACAGGCAGAGACTACCAAGTCAATGTCGTGGTTTCGAAAAGGCCTGCGAGTGAAGTCACCTGATCGAATCACGTGCACGTCGTCGCGAAAGGAAGGTCATAAAACATCGCATCGCTGCTGAACAACAAACAATCGCTGCCGAAGTTTTCACTACTTTTCTTGTTGAATGCATATGCCTGATCGCAGGGTTTTGTGAATCGGATGAACTACTTGGGGATTCCGGTATTTGCGGTTGTTGTGATAGCCCTGAGCAGAACTGAGGTAAAATTAACCAGACATAGTCAGAGATGCCAATATTGAATTTTAAAAAAGAGTAGCATCTCCCAAATGTTAAGGGCGAGCGCAGCTTGGGCTCCCTATACCGATCTTTCTATTACTCTCTACAATGCTAATTAGCTGATTTTCAGGCATTGTTGTGAAATAACAATTGACTGTATGCATAAACAGAACAGCTACAAATGTTTATAGTGGCCAGTGAAAAAAAAATTGAAAAAAAACCCTGATTTCCCTCATCTTCTGACTATGTTTCAAAAATAAATGTAACATAAAAAAGAAAGGGTAGCCTTACTTAAATGTAACATAAAAAAGGGTGGCCTTACTTAAATGTTTTCGTTTTAATGATCAGAAACGCCACAACAAGCTATTGGGAGAGAGAGAGAGAAAAAAAAAAAAGAAAAAAAAAACGTGTCCGGATTTTGGGCAAAAAATACGTGTCCGTATTTTGGGCATTGTCTGGACATCGGCGCTACAATTACTGGTAGGAAAACATGGAAACTGTCTAGCTTAGACCTCACAGGCCACTCAGTTGAAGGTATTTTTGTTCAGATGGTCTCCTTTTTTTGTCGCCATTATTTCGTACTTTTTTTGCCAAGCTTCGATGAAGTACATGTACAGCCAGTGTGGGCACAATAATAGTGGATACATGTGGAATGAGGTTACTGTGACACGTTAGCTCACACACAACATCATTCCCCACGCACGTGTGCACTATTCCCCATCGTGTAATAGAGATCAATGGGTACGATCTTGCAGAAATGCACTAGCGTAAAAAATGCACACTCAGCCGGCTAGCCAGCGGGGGAGGGCACGCAACAATCATTACGTTGAGTACATTGTTCGAGTGAATTCGCCGCTATTATTCAACACTGCGTTCTAAAATTAAAAGTGTTTTTTTCTTTTCTGTTACAATTGTTTTGATATTTTTCTTAATTTTTATTTCCACTTAATAGTTCATTCGTTGTTTGCATGTATTGTACGATTTAATACAATTATATTGGGCGGCTTGTTTAGCGTGTTTTATTGAGTATTATCGTAGCGTCGTAGTCACGGCTCGAAATCGTATTTGCTACGCCCAAATCGTGTATGTTGGTATCTCTTGCATAGTCCATCAGAGAGAGGGGGAGAGAGAGAGCGGAATCAGAATATTTAGTTTTAGTTACTGTCGTGTCTGACCATGGGGGGAGTCTGCTCCTCCGATGCTAGCCCACCTTGTTGAGCTGTCATCGGTCTCATCACTGTCACCGTTACAGTAATGAGACCGATGTTAAAAGCGGAGCCATTAACAGCTCAACAAGGTGGGCTACTCCCGATGCCAGGGCTGGGCGGTAGCACGGTGGTAGGACGTCGGTGCAACGGATGAATCCAACCTGGGCTAGTAGTAGTAGTAGGGGGTAGATGGTTTCTGACTACTTCTAGAAACTATAAGGCCCCCCGTGAGCAACTAAGTCTGACTAAAGAAGTGGATTGGCCATTTTTTTATTTTAAATAAAAAAGGCAACATTTTATTATAAAGAAGAAAGGACCGAGTATGAGTAGGTAGAAGTTAGAGTTGCTACAACCAAAATCAAGTACAGTGTGTTTACATGCCAAATTTTGATCCAAGCTCTAGCAACAGATTAAGCCAAAATTTCACACAAATCATGAACACTGTGTGCGACTATTTTATCAGTTAAACCAATCATGTAAGTGCAATAATACCTTTAGTTGCAGTCAATAACATTTTAAGGATTTCAAAATGTTTTCCTTGTTTGTTTTTTATTACCAGATAACAGATGCTCGTTCTTTCTCCATCGACTTTGACAATAACACCTTTGTTAAAGATGGAGAGCCTTTCCGATATATCGCTGGCAGTCTTCACTATGGCCGAGTGCATCCCTTGTACTGGCAGGATCGCTTGTCTAAGATGTACATGGCCGGGTTAGATGCTGTTCAGACGTAAGTTGGGCTCATATGGAGTGTCATGGCCTAGCGGATAAGAGCACCGAATTCAAACTCTGGTGTTTCTAATCAGCAGAGTGTGGGTTTGAGTCCCGGTCGTGACTTCAAATGGGACGTAAAGCTGTTGGTCCAGTGTGTTGTGTAACGCACGTAAAAGAACCCAGTGCACTTATATAAAAGAGAAGGGGTTCGCCCCGGTGTTTCTGGTTTGATTGGCAGCATTTTGCGCCAAGGCACCGAAACATTGTATGTTACAGCGCCAGGAGCATCACTGAGTGACGGATATGCGCGCTAAGAAGCCACTGTTAATATATCTTCTTCTTTGCTGAATTGTGCTGCTGTGGCCTTCATTATAGCCCTCGAACCACCCCTGCTATTCTCCATGGTGGTAACAGGCGTCTCTACTGATCCTGTCCACCTCTTTATGCCATCTGTCCATCTCATTGCTGGTCTGCCCTGCTTCTCTTCCCCTCCATTATTCCCTGTACTATCATCTTCCCCAAACCATCTCTTCTAACCATTATGTCAAACCAATCTCATCTTCCTCAGTGCATTTCCCATTCTGACTTCCATGTCTATAATCATCTTTTGCAAAACCCATTGGATGGTTTGCTAATCTTTCCACGATATCCTCGGCAGCCTCCGATAAACCCCAATTTCGAAAGGCTTTTAAAAAACTCTATTTGAGATTGAAAGAGACCTTTTTCCTTTCAGATATGTCCCATGGAACCTGCATGAACCAGTGCCTGGTACCTACAATTTTAAGGATGGAGCTGATCTAGAAAAATTCCTGACGACGGCCAATGAAACCGGGCTGTTGGTTATTCTCAGAGCGGGGCCTTATATTTGTGGAGAATGGGACATGGTATGGAATAGTCTTGGCCCAAGAAGTCAGTGATCGATATTGGATAACGTACTACGCTCGGTTGTAAATCGCTACAGTGCGTCCTTTTATGGTATGATTTAACCAACTTGACTGCAACTGAGCATAGTACACTATCCACTATCAATGACATATTGGGCCAAGACTAGATGTATGAAAGGGCATTACAACAAAGGGAACTGCAACAACAAAAAGTCAACTCCTTTAACATACAAAAATAAGCTGTGACAAAGTGACAGTAAAAATATGCTCCCACTAAACTTTCAGTCACTCATTTGCTAGACCAATCCTTATTGGTCAAGCCAAAACAAACAGTTACATAAGCCTTGCTCTCATTGGTAGTCCTGAATCCTCTACTTTCATATGCAAAACTTCACAGGTCACTAACTGTGAACTCTAACACACACAACATACAATCAGTGTAAAACCATAGGGGAAAAACCTAGACATAAAAACTAGTCTTTTCCTGACTCACAAATAGTCAACCCATGAGCAATCTACAATTAAAATAACAATTAAAAGACAAATTAAAAATGTAACAAATTATACATGGATTAAAAATGTTTTGATTGTTTCACATAAATTTACATATTGTGTTGTTTGTTACTTATATGTATTTATTATTATTTTTAATCTAAAGGGAGGACTGCCATCTTGGCTGCTGAGAAATCAGGACATCCAACTGCGATCATCTGACCCAGGTTTGTCTTGCCACCATCTTTGTCTTGTCCCCTGTCAACCATCATATCTATTGATCAGCTATCCAACCTGAGGTGGATTTCACAAAGAGTTAAGACTAGTCTTATCTTGAGTTAGGACGAGTTACTCATGTTAACTTAGGACTAGCCTTTAAACGTTTTTAATATCTCCTAGGACTAGTCTCAAGTGACGCTTTGTGAAATCGATCCCTGCACAAACATCCCTGTCATTTGACACTTGTCATCCTTTTTTTTGTATTGTAAACTGCCATGCTGCTCCAAATTTAATATTGGACTCAATAGGAGTCCTATATGGGTTATTACAGGATGCTAATCCGTTGTTTGTTTCATGTGATTTTTAAACAATTTGTGAACAGCCTTCTTGAAGTATGTTGACCTGTGGATGGGAGTCTTACTTCCAAAAGTCAAGCCGTTTCTCTACGCAAATGGTGGACCAATTATAACAGTTCAGGTAGGTGACAATATGCAGGTTTAATGAGTAATACTCTTTTTAATTTCTGTCTCTGTTCAACCTGTCTGTCCGCAGGTTCTTGTACATGTTTATGTTTAATTTATCTGGCTATCAAGCAGTTCACAAGTCCCTTGTAGAAGATGCATCCATACTTATTTTGATTTCTGTCGTGTGATATTTAATTTATGGTTACTTCTAAAAAAAATGTTTTAAGGTTATAAATCGTCTCCTGACAATGACTAGAGCAAGCTAGTCGAAACGTTGAGACCAATTCAGAACTGACTCCGCGGTAGTACAGTTAATTGCGATCCTATAAGCTAAAGTAGTAGTACCAGCTTATTTTCTATACCATCCGCCCTGGTAATAGTTAAAAAGCAGGACAGTTCTTTTCAGAACTGAGAAGTCTCACGAACCTCCAATTATCTACTCCGTGGCAGTAGAATAAAGCAAGACAGTTCTCTAAGAACAACTCTACCTGGCAAGTAGATACACCGCAAACCAAATATCCATTATAAATGTATTGTTTAAAAAAAATCATGAAGTATGGAATAGTATGGAATTAAATGTGAGTTTGAATATAAAACAGATGAAGAGAAAGGTGGGCTAAAGAAGCTACACAAGAAACCCAGAGAAGCTGTAGGTTAATTGTTGTGGCATAGAAGAGAACCAAGGCACATCTGTACTCACAAATGGCCCTCGCTGGGAATCGAACTAGGGTTCACAGTGCTCAGAGGTAATTGCTTTATGCTCTAGCCATCCATGCTAAAATAACACTGTAAATAGTATGCATGATTCCTGTTTGACCTTATGTATTCGTTCTCAACCTCATCCCCAACTCCATTTTTTGGCAGGTTGAAAATGAGTATGGTAGTTACCCAGCCTGTGATCATGTGTACATGCGTCACCTTCTACAGGTATTTCAATCGTACCTTGGAACGGATGTCGTGTACTTTTCAACCGATGGGCCGGCGGACAACTACCTGAAATGTGGGACATTACAAGGAATATACTCAACGATAGATTTTGGAGCAGGTAAAACAAGAATAGACTTCTTGAAAATCACGTTATTAGTCAATGAAAGGGATGAAGCTTAGTGGGTTTGATACCTTTTGTAGATCATTTTGGGGGCTATGACTTGAACCCCTGCTTACTGCGTATCGATGTTTCAGCTTCATTAGTCATCAAGTTTTTGGAGAAAAAAAGCAATGTTTTCAGGAGAGTGACGTAAATACATTGTACATGCTGAAATATTTTTCTCTCCTGAGAAAAACAAAATGTCTTCATGATATCATTCTACTCATTTCTAAAAAAAATACAGCACCTCAGCAAGTAACTTTTCTTCAATCATTATCTTTTAACGGCGTAAATTTAATGTAAATGTTTTGTGTTGTACAAAGAGTACCCAAACTTTTGATTTGCAATATGCAGTTGGGGAATCCTTTGAGAAACTTTTATAAAATTTATAATGTGTGTTTTTGATCTTTCAGTCGATGATCCACAAGCTTTATTTGATGAGCAGAGAAAATATGAGCCAAAAGGACCATTGGTAAGTTAATTAAAAGAGTAAATGTAAAACAACAATTGTTAAAATGATCAATCTGTATGCTCACTGGTTGCATTGACACAAATACATTTACCGATAAACCGTACCTACTATCTTAAAACACCCGGGCACAATTTCATCGAGTTTGTGCTTTTATGCACAAAAAGTAAATGTAGCTAAGCATGACAAAAATTGCTTACCAGAATAATAACTTAGTAAAAAGCTATATGATAAAAGGATTCAAACTGCCTCTAGCTACCGGGCAATCTCAGTGGTCTAGTTGGTAAGACATCTGCTCTTGATTGGAAAGGGTTAGGGGTCCAAATCACCCGAGTAATTTTTTGTTCACAGCTAAGGGGAAAGTACCGAGAATACACTTGGTGCGTTCGTTTAGCTTCCCTGGGTCATCCTCGGTCTGCCCCGGTGCGTTCAAATAGCTTTTGACGTGATTCCAGGGGCTCACCCAGGTCAGCCCCCAGTGCCCTGCTTGTGGAGTGGGTCACTTGGGGGCTGGCCCCAGGTAAACGAGGTCACTACGAGAGCGGTGAGTGGTCGTTCGTTTAGCTCTTGCCAGGGGCTCACCCGAGTGAGCACTGCGGGGTAGACCCAGGGAAGCTAAACGAACACACCCAGTGCTCACTCACATCGGTGTAAGGGAAAAAACAATAATGTTCTTTATCCGTATCCCGATGCAAATTTAACATCTATTAAAATTCTTGAAAGGCTGTTGAAAATCTTTGGCTCGACTCTATTTTATATAGGTTAATTCTGAATACTACACAGGCTGGTTGGACCACTGGGGAGAGCCACATCAGACAGTTCTAACATCAAAGGTTGCTAGAGGATTAGATGCCATCTTGAAACTCGGCGCTAATGTCAATATGTAAGTTCTTAATTTCTTAACTTTTCATGAAGTGGGTTTTAGGGGCGAGTGGTCTAGGGCGGTGGACTAGAGTTCTGTAATTTACAGAATGTTGGTTCGAATCCTGGTGTGGTCAGTTGCTATAAAAAAGGATTACATGACATTTTGAAACTCGGCGCTAATGTCAATATGTAAATTAAAATCCTTAATTTTTTAAGAAGTTGGGTTTGTTGGCCGGGCGTTGGACTCAAGTTCTGTAGTTTGCAGAATGTGGGTTTGAATCCTGGCCTGGTCAGTTGCAAAACTTGTGTCCTTGAGCAAGGTACTTTAATACAATTGCTTCTCTCCGCCTAGAAGTACAAATGGATATCGGTCAAGTGGTTATCGGTGACGCTGGGCATTATTCGTAAATCAGTGTGTGCAGCATGTGCTTGTTCTATCAACTTCCTTGCATGATTGGTCGGTAAACCAATATGCTTGGTTGCATAGAAAAATAAATTAAAAGCTTGCACAGCCCAAAACCCAAACCCAAGTTGCCTGTAAAGATGGTGTCTATAAGGAACTACCTTTACAGTATATTATCATTATAGTGATATTATAGTGTTGGGTAAAAAAAAAAAAAAACTTTTCTCTTTAAATGCAGGTACATGTTTGAGGGCGGTACCAACTTTGCTTACTGGAATGGAGCCAACGGAGACCTTACCTCGTACTCACCTCAACCAACGAGCTATGACTACGATGCACCCCTATCAGAGGCTGGAGATCCAAATGAGAAATACTACATCTTAAGAACAATTATTGGGAAAGTAAGCGTAAATTTCATATATTTTTTTATGGTGTTATGGCTGAGTAGTTAAGAGCATCAATTTCAAGTTCTGGTGGTTAAGTCATTGGAGTGTGGGTTCAAATCCCCGTCATGGCACTTGTGTCCTTGAGCAAGATACTCTATTATCATTGCTTCTCTTCACCCAGGGGTACATGCGAGGGTTCAGGTTGATATTGTGTATACTCCCCAGGGAGCTGAGAAAAACCTAAAGCTGAAAACATAGAAAACCTTTGATTTGTTCTGACTTTTGAACTGTTATTTTTGTTGCAGTACAAAAAGCTAACCCCTGGACCAATTCCAGTTGCTACCAAGAAATACGCCTATGGGAAGACCCTAATGAGTCATACTGCTACTCTCTATGATGTGTTGGATAAGATAGCTCCTTATGGACCAATTAGAACAACTTATCCAATTAGCATGGAAGACATGCAACAGGTTGGTATTGTCACGCGGAGATAAAGAGGACATATAATCTTCACTGGAACTTCTTTGGTTTGGGACCCAAAAAAGAGTTAGGAGTAGTCCTAACTTAGGGCTAGTCCTAGGAGATATACAAATTGCATGGCTAGTACTAAGTTAGGACGAGTAACTGGTCCTAACTCGAGATAAGACTAGTCGTAACTCTTTGTGAAATCCACCCCAGGGCAGCCAGCAGATAAGTACCGTCAAGGACAAGGTTTTTTACTCATTGTTAATTCACCTTGTTGAAAATGGGATGTCAGAGAAACATGGGAGGAAGTTCACAGTACCTGGGGTTACATTTGTTTACAAACTTCAGATACTGGATCGCTGTCTACTGGAAATCAAGCTGGGTCTCATTACACTTGGTTCAGAAAAAGTGAATCAGACCCGGTTTTGATCCTGCAACATGGGTTTATTTCTTTGGTTATGACAAAATAAGGCCAGGACAACCAGCAAATAAGTATCGTCCAGGATAGCATTTGTTTGTCCGAAATTACAACTGTCGTAGTGCTTTTCAATGGGGAAATTTTTGTTCTAAATCTATTTTATAAAGGGAATAATTAAAACAAAAAATCAAGAAAATTGTTCAGGTTGGCAAAAGCTCACTAAGCAATAATGAAGAAATTACAACTACAGTAAATGGTTCAAGTGTCCCTCTGGCCACCTGGCAAGTGGCCTGGAGGGCAATAATGAATTATGTTACAAATATTAGTAAAAACGTTTAAAAAAATTGTATTATATTGAAAGGATACTTTCTGTTTTGATTTGTAGGATTTTGGGTTCATGCTGTATCGCACTACACTGAGGTCAAACTACAATACGTCACCACTGACTATCAATGGAATTCATGACAGAGGATATGTATTCGTTGATAAGGTAGGTGCTAAACTGTTTCTAAAGATGCGTTCGCATTGTATTCACAGACCCCTTGCATATGGCGTCACGCTCTTAAAAAGCTCCCTCACTGAGGTCGAAATGAGGCAAATCATTGGATGATACATGTAGCGCGTAAAAACATTTGCGTGACCTGGGCCCAATTTCATAGAGCTGCTTAAGCACAAAATTTTGCTTAAGCAAAAAAATCCTTGCTTAGTAAAATCTGATAACCGGCCAAGACTCCACTCAATTGTTATGCTAAGTAAACAACAGCTAAATACCAGTCACAAGCAATGTACATGTATATGGCATGAAACTTTTGCCAGTAACATGTGAAAAATAAGCAAGCTATTTTCTTGCTTAAGCAATTTGTTTCCTTAAGCAGCTCAATGAAATTGGCCCCTGTAGTGTTTACTTTTTAAGTAATTTTTTGTTCTTCTTACCAATTTAATGTGGAGTGCCTTGGGCGCCCTTTTAGGCGGATCGATATAAGATCTATTTATTATTCTTGATTAGATTCCTGTGGGTATCCTGAAGCGCAATACTCATGTCACTCTCAACATCACAGCCCAAGAGAATTCAACGCTCGATATACTGGTTGAGAACATGGGACGTCTCAACTATGGCTGCTGTATCAACGACAGTAAGGTTAGTCATTGAGACTCCTTACTCGATCATTAATAATAATAGTGGCTTCTTAAAGACGATATAACCTGTGGCATCGCATGTTTACAAAAGAGCCACTAAGCCTGGACTTCATGTAGGTAGACTTGTACATCATAGGGAGAACACCATCGCTCAAGGGCTAGAGAGCTTAGTTGGTAGAAAGTCCCAACTTTCCTTCATCCATCCCAGGGGAAAAAAATTAACATTTTGAAACAACTCCAAATGCTTTGCCAAATCGTCCGCTTTGTGGTTAAGAGCATCCAATTCAAGTTCTGGTGGTTAAGTCATCGGGGTGTGGGTTCGAATCCTGGTCGTGACACTTGTGTCCTTGAGCAAGATGCTTGACTATAATTGCTTCTCTTCACCCAGAGGTATTAATGGGTACCTGCGAGGGTAGAGGTTGATACTGTGTATGAAAAAGCCACAAGCGCCTTACAGGAAGCTCAGGGCTATATACTCCCCAGGGAGCTGGGAAGAGTAAAGGAATGTTATTGGCCCTATGACCAGGGCACTTATGTGAAGCGCATTGAGACGATTATAGTGAAATGTAAGAACAAGTTATTATTAATATGATGAGTTCCTCTGTAGGCAGTTAACGGTTGAATGTCTTCTGACTGGCACCCCAAAAAAAGACATTGACAAAATAGGGAAACGGCCAACACAAAGGGCTAGAGAGCTCAGTTAGAAGAGTGCTAATTTTCCTTTGTTCAACCAAAAACTTCCGCTACATTGTATGATAAGAAATCTTTCCTCTCTAGGGTATCATTGGGAATGTCACCCTCGCTGGCTTCGTCCTGACGTCCTGGCAGATTTTTTCCCTGAACCTAGAGAAAGCCTTAGACCTGAAGCGCAATTCTGTAGATGTGCCATCGGAAGGAGGCACCCCCTCAGGACCTCTGCAAATACCGTCGTTCTTTGCTGGTACCCTGCCAACTGGTCCCCAAGAGGGACCTCAGGATACGTTCCTGAGAATGACTGGATGGTCCAAGGTGAGAGATATCATAAAATTATGTAAAGCTTTTCAAAGTTAGTAGGATTTACAAACTTGTTAACCATCTGTTAACCATATTCCTTTTGCCATCTTCTGCAGGGTCAGGCTTTCATCAACGGATTCAACCTGGGTCGTTACTGGCCAACAGAGGGCCCACAGATAACGCTGTATGTGCCAGCTTTTGTCCTGAACCCCACACAGAACACTCTCGTCCTCTTTGAAACAGAACACTCCCCCTGTAATACGTCGGACCCCTTTGCTATATGCTCCGTTGAATTCATCGACAGGCCAATTATAAACTCTACAATACCGCCTGAAGACCTACAAGCGAGCCAAAGAAAGAACTCAGACTCACAAACTTTTTGGAGGGAAAATGAAGAAAGTGCCGATGCAGATTTCGGAGAACATAAACTCTTAAAGAACGAACGATTGTCAGGGAACAAGATCCAGGATGTTGATGAGACATGGGGGAGGGACGTTGTACCTGGGAAGGGGTCCAAGAATGGATTTGATCTCAGTTCCGATTCTCAAGAAGCTTTTGATGAAAACACAATTATTGTGGATTCCAAGAAAGAGTGGAAGGACATTGGGAAAGAGGTTGTTGTTTCCGCTACAGAGGTGATGATCTTCCTGGGTGGACTACCAGCAGTACTTTGGAACTTTTTTATCGTCTGAAATCGTTTCAAGACTGAATTGAGTTCAAATTTTATAAGTAATAGTAATAATAGTGGCTGTTAATTTAGCCCAATATCCGTCACTCAGTGACACTCGAGACACTTTAACATTCAGTATTTTCCTGCAAGGTAATATTGATTGATTGATTTGGCTTATTGTATTTATATACAAGTATACAAGTTAACAATAGAAATTGCCTTGGATATCATGCTTAAAAAGACAATAAATAACAGAAATTAATGTTAAAAATTAAGGAACTACATTTGAATTATGAGACCTACTCCTTTTACTTAGCACCATGTAATGGTTTACAGCTTGCTGTGGCGCAATATGCTGCCAGGCAAACCCTTTTCTTTTTGGTGCACCGGGTTCTTTTACTTACGTAACACAACAGCTTCTGTTATTTTCAACAGGCAGACATAAAAAAGTCTGATTTCAGTATCACATACACAGCAGAAGCATAATGTAGTAGCAAATTATGGCCCTTTACTTTGTAGACAAAGAAATCTAATTCAATAAACAGACCCCAAAAAGTAGTAATTTACAATTTAAAATGCTCAGCATTATGTAATTAGTACAGGGCACTTCTAGACAGGGCACTTCTAGACAGGGCTTACAGACATGGACACGAGTACTTTCACTGTCGTCCAATATCTGTTCAACTTCCTTGGTAGTCAGGATGCACTATTTTGTTTTAAGAACAGTGTGAGCAGTTTTACTCGACTTGCGGTGGTAATTCACTTTTTACATCAACGTGAATTTTTTTTTTTTTTTTTTTTTTTGGGGGGGGGGGGTTTTTGTTGGGGTGTTAGTTTGTTTTGTTGGGGTATTTGTTTGTTTTGCTCTGTTTTTGTGTATGTGGGATGCTAGCTTTTTTGTCAACTTTAAGAATCCTAATTAAACATACAGATGTTTATGCTAAAAGGGGTATAATTTAACTAAACAACTTAGTTGTTAACATTTAATTTTAAAAAAGTACTAATTAAAAAACAATAATGTTTTGTATGAGATTTGTTATTGAACTTGTTGTTTCCCTGTTAAAGTGAAGTCAAGTATATGAACAAAAAAATTACATGAATTTGGGAGGGACTGCTTTACCAATTGTGATGCAAGAAAATTTGTTTCACTTTCACATGAAGTATGAACCAGGTTTAACACTGCTGCCTGCTATGGTAGTTGGGAGGGCAGACATTGTTGTAAACTATGTTTCCAAATTATTTGAAGAAATTAGTTCAAGTTTGAAACATCGTAGGATGATTTAAAGGGAAAGTACACGTTTGGTAATTACTCGAAACAAATATTAACTTAAAAACTGACTTGGTAACGAGCATTGGAGAGCTGTTGATAGTTTAAAACATTGTGGGAAACGACTCCCTCTGAAGAAACGTGGTTTTTGAGAAGGAGGTAATTTCTCACTAAAATAATAAAAGACTTCTAGCTAGAAGTATTTTATTCCTACATGAAACCACAACAAGGGTGTTTTTTGTTTTGTCATTTTCAATGACCGATTGAGCAAAAATTTTCACAGGCTTGTTATTTTATGCTTATGATGGGATACACCAAGTGAGAAGACTGGTCTTTGACAATTCCCAAACGTGTACCTTCCCTTTAATGCAACTTATATTATTGTTAGTTTCTAAAACACAACAGCGTCGTCTGAGACCATAGCAAGGTACACAAACAGAAACATCAAAGATTCAGCTTATCACAGACATGCAACTTTCTAATTGCCAAAAAAAGAGGAAATGGTCGATCACGCCTATTGTTTGTACAGTGTTTTTCAGTTTTCAAAGGCACTGTTTTGAAAAGAAAAAGAGGAAATCGGCTGATCAGCTGAAAGTTGCATGCCTGTTATCATTTGGGGCCAAATTCATAAAGCTGTAAAGCAGCTGCTGCTTAAACAAAACAAATCAGTGGTCTTACTTTCACCGACATGACCGGTGAGAAAGTATGGATTTTAGTGCTCTCAAGTTGTCAAAAGTTTCGAAATACTGAGTTTGAAACACTGAATGAAAATGAAGTAAGTAAACTTTCACTTTGGTTGTACTACACAAGGAAATGAAATTGTATACCAGTGTGAGATCATTACGTAGGCCTACAATTTATTGCCAAAGGGTGTCAAGTTAATTACGATTACTGTATATATTGATCAAAACACCGGGTAACTTTTTTCTATCTTGATGATAAAAATAACTATTGATAATATTTACAAGGAAATCCGTGTAAAAAAAAAAAATACACCGAGTATCTAGTAAATAATACTTGGCTTATCTGAGGGGTGTTTCCCCTTTCCTGATGTAATTTTTTTAGCCCACTCTTGATTTGGTAATAATTTCATTTATAGTCCAAAGTTTCCCAACCGAAATCTTGAATGGTGCACAATCTGTTTTTTAGACGGTTGAAAACAATATAACAGACAACATTTTGAAGTTGGATGGTTTTTCGATTTTGTGGTCCGGCTATTTGGTTGCATCAACTTTGCAACAGCATTCATCATTCACAGAGTAAAAACAGGTGAGATAGCGTTTTTTAACCGAATCATTACCCACACTTGATGTCAACAGAATATTGTAAGTTCATCTTCAACAGGAACAAATATTAGTTAAAAAACAACATTTTCAAAATCTCTGTAAACTACAAGAGCCTATCTGCGTCAACAAAAAACACAATTTCAATATCGTTATTACGGATTCACAATTTGTTATTACTGATTCAGGGTCCGTCTTTACTGATATTTGTAATAATTAAACATTTTAAATACATCTATTAAATTGTGCTTTGTTGTCAGTTTACAATAACAAAAGTGACTCTGCGATTTGGACACATCGTTTGAGGTTGTTCTCCATTTGTTTTGATCTACCCCCCGCCCCTGTATACTTGCTTTCCATGATAATATCTCATTTAACTTAATTAATTTTGGTTGCATTTTTGCAAAGATCTGTTTTGTTTTGTTTTGTTTTGTTTTTATTTACAACAAAACACATTTTGTGGCTATTAAAACTCAGCATGGGTAAATTTATAACAGCAAACAGAAACGAATTGAAAACATTTATTTGAAGTTGTTTTTTCCAAATGGAAAAGCTAAATGAGATTGATTTATTATTTACTCTATTGATTGACTTTTTATTATTATTGTTGTTTTGTTATTTACACAGGCACTGTGTCTCCCGTACAGAGCCTGTCGACCTAAAACGTTGGCCTTCAGTGGTCGCCAGCCCAGTGCGACCAGCAACCAGCAGCATAGCAGCTTGCCAGTTTCAGAGAACGCCCCTAAATGGTTCCTAACATTGACAGCAATGAGACCGAGGCAGATCAACCCCATATCGAGGCTGCCCAAAGCAACATCAAGACTGATGTTTACTGTACTGGCAACAGGTGAGAACAAAACAAAGGAAACATTGTAAATTGAATGTTAAAGCCATTGGACACTTTCAGAACAGAACAAAAAGTTCACAGATTTACAAATAACCTACAGTGTTTACAGAGGGTAATGGTGAAAGACTTCTCTTGAAATATTATTCCATGAAATGCTTTACTTTTTGAGAAAACATTAAAACAATTATCAATTCTCGAAATCGAGAATAACAGATTTATTTTAAACACATGTCATGACACGGCAAAACGTGCGGAAACAAGGGTGGGTTTTCCCCCCGACTCCGATGACTGATTGAGCCTAAATATTCACAGGTTTGTTGTTTTATATTTAAGTTGTGATACACGAAGTGTGGGCCTTTGGAAAAAAGGCACTGAACATCTTTCGCAATTGTCAAAGACCAGTATTCTCACTTGTTCGACAACAAAGTTATCAGCTCCAATGAAGACACAAAATAAGTTTACAATTACTAAGAAAAAGGTGCCTTAGGCATTCTTTATTTTACTCAAACACAAATTTACAGTTGATTGTTACAAAATAATAAAACAAAAACCTCTGATTCAATATTGAAAAGGAGAGTAACTACAATATCTTTCAAAGTTAGGTAATAAATATCAGTCTGTGGACTTCGAAACTTATTTCGTGTGTGGTTTATGTTTGACAACTTTGACTATAAGGTGGAAATGACTAAAGCCGTGTTCCTAATGGACTTTTATTTTTAAAAGTACCGCGACCTTTCTGTAGAATGATAAAATTAAATCAAATGGGGATGCAGGGTAAACTGACCTCCCTGTCAATTTGCCGCAACCGTGATGTAAAACTAACAGGCCAAAAGAGGTCGCATTTAAGACTTCTGGGAAACCACGGTAATTTATCAGGGCCGCTACTTCTACCGCGACTGTGCTTTAAAATGCCGGGATATATAAGTCCAGGTGGGAAAGTACGTCAAAAATATACCAAAAACCAGTCACGGTAACTTTCCGCGAGGCAGCTGTGGAAAAAAATTCAATGGGAACATAGCTAAACATTCTTTGAGTGTTCAGTCAAAAAGGTTTTGTCCGATATAACTATAAAATATTTTTGTTTCTCTCCTACTTCCAGTGAGCTCCAAAACACTCCTCCCAGAGGTGAGCTGGAACCGGTTCCTGTCCTCAAGAAAGAGGACTTCACAGACCCAACGAGTGGTCAAACAGTTCTTGGCAGAGGTGCTTTTGGAGAGGTGACTTTAAAATACCAGCATTCAGCTGCCCGATGGGTCGCATACAAGTCGCTCTTTGAGGGCAGCCGAGATGACATCGTCTTAGAAGCTCAAATGATGCAATTGCTTGGAAAACATCCATCGTTCCCTGCCATCTACGGTGTTGTGATTCAAGATGACCACCTTGCTCTGGTGACAGAGTTTCTGGGAGATGAGCTCACATCCCGTCCGCTATCTCTCACTGATGCGTTGCAGGGAAAGCGCCCTCTAGAGCTCTCGCAAGGAGAGTGGAACGACATTGCTCAGGATATTGTTGATGGGATGTGGTACATGCATCAATGTAGCCTACTCCACCATGACATAAAGACGGACAATATCCTACTTGTTGAGAGTGCCACACGATGGGAGGCACGTATCATAGACTTTGGGCAATGCAAGCAGTCCAAAGAACAACTTGTGGTTCCCCTCCATGAGAAAATAACCCCTCGTTGGGGAATGATGGCTGCCAGGTTACACTGGACAACATTTAGTGACATTTATAGTGTAGGGAAAATACTCCTTCTGATTGGTCAACATGGGAATGTTCCATCACTTACTGAGGGGGGACTGTCCCTCAAGAAGAGTGCAAATTTGTCCAAAGAGCCATCTGATGATGAGAAATACCCTCAGATGGAAATTGTTCGATTCCAACTACGAAACAAAAGCAGAAAAATGTGGCATTAATGCCTCACTCTTAAAGGCACTGGACACATCAAAATGGTAATAACTTAAAGTATGTTTTAGCATAAACCTGCCTTAAAAACAATTACTAGTGCTTTGAGCTGCCTGTAAATAAAGCGATTTGTTACGTTTTGTTATTAGGGTGTCATGACCTAGTGGTTAAGAGCATCGAATTCAAGTTCTGGTGGTTAAGGTCATCAGAGTGTACGTGTAGGTTCAAATCCCGGTCATGACACTAGTGTCCTTGAGCAAGACACACTTCACTAAATTTCTTCTCTTCGCCCAGCGGTATAAACGGGGTTCCTGCGGGATAGAGGTTGATGTTGGGGTTTGAAAAAGCCTTTGGAGCGCCACGGCAGCCCAGGGGTGTACACTTTCCAGGGAGCTGGCAAAGATTACAGGAATGTTATTTTATTGGCCCAATGACAAGTACACTACTATCAAGCGCATTGATACATTATTGGAAAAGGGCGAGTGAAGAACCAGTTTGTTGCTCAGATATTCCTACAGAAATGGTCTGCCATGACAAGGCACTTACTATTTTTATTTTTTATAATTTAATTATATTTATGTATTTTTTAAATATTTTGTATCTCATATCTTTTTTAAACTTGTGTAATGACTCTGTAATTTGACCTTTGAGTCACAAACTTTTGCAATTTTAAGAAAATTCAAATTTTATTTTATACAAGAGTTCCTCTACTGAGACACAGGGTTTCTCTCAATCAATCAACCAACCAATCAATCAACCAACCAACCAACCAACCAACCAACCAATCAATCAATCAATCAATCAATCAATCAATCAATCAATCAATCAATTGTAACATTTATATAGCGCCATATTCCAACTATCATTGCTCATGGCGCTGTACAGTAAGCTCTTGTAAACAGATGAGATTTCAGTGACATCTTAAAAATATGAGTTGTAGGCGATTGTCTGATGTTGTTTGGAAGAATGTTCCATATCCTGGGGGCAGCCGGGCTGCAACAAAAAAAGGCGCGGTCGCCCCAACTACGTTTGCTTCTAGGAATGAATCATGGCGATTTGTTTCTCTGGCAGACCATATTTATGTATTTGTTTATCTTTACTTTTACTCTTATTTTTACTTATTTATTTTTTATTCTTACTAGTTATTTATTATTAGTTTGTATATTTATCTACTTTTATTACTGCTTTGTGTACTATAATGTATATCTCTATTTATTTCATTGTGTACCCCAGATGTGGGGCAACAGATCTACGGATCATAGTATGTACTTGCTTTTGCTGTCTCTTGCCCATCTCCAGGTATATCGAAGATTGTATTTTGTTTTGTACTCTTATGGCAAATAAAATAATAATAATAATAATAATAATAATAATAACCATACCTTCAACTCTTTATTCTCAAGCCATGACAACCCTTCTCCACAGTCCCCCACATAGGCAAGATCTGGCCCAGCGTTGTTCCCAAGCTTTCATGATGACCGTTCGAGTGGGGGAGTTAAGCATTGATATGGACGAACATCTAACAAAAGTAGAGAGATAAACACATTAATATTAATAATGACAAAAAAATGAGTTCTTATAAAGCACACATATTCTATATATTATTGGTTAACTTGATACAAACAATAAAAACACTCTTAAAGATGCTATGTCAGATTTTTGGCCGATTTGGCCCAAAAATTTTGATTTAAAATTCAATAGGTATTTTGATTGGGGTTGAGAATGTTACAAGCTTTCATTTGAGTCATTGCTCGAAAAAGTCCGCCAATTATTAGTAGCAGTGAAATAAAGTGCACAAAATTAGTTTTTGTCGGGACCCCGACAGTATATCACGTGACAAAATCTTATGTGTTTTATAAGAAATGTTTTAAATTTTTTTCATGGTGCCATTAAAAGTAAAAGTTAAACCTTTTTCGTTAGAGCGGGTGATACTCTTTGAAATACCATTCACTCAAAAAAATCTATTTTTTAATGTTTGGGGCCAAAATTCTGACATAGCATCTTTAACCATTATTTTGGCTGAATTGCAGCTATTTTTACAAAAGATGAAATTTAGCAACACAAAAATAAATGGTAAGAAAATTACGTTAACATAAGTTTGAAAATTTACAATTAAACAACAAAAAGAAACACATTTAACAATTGCACTAAGAGCAAGGCAGCGAGAGGCAAGTAAAAAATGTAAGTGGCAATTGTACCAAAAAAGCATGTAGTGAGGGAGGGCTTTAAACCATAATAAACCTTTACTGCTAATGTAGTCCCAAGTTTTCTTAAAGCAGATCTTTCTTAAACAAACCTTGTACAACTTCTTATCTCATCTGGCGGGGCCACGCCCAAGTACAGCCGTCGCACAACATCCGTCTTCTGATGAATCTTGTCAGAGAGTGACCTGACGTTGACCTCAGACCCGGGGAATATATTTAGGCTGTGGCCAAAGGTCGCAATGTTGACCATGTGGGGAGGGGTAGTGTTGAATTGAAAACTCATAGCCTGACGCAGGAGGAGCAGCTTACCAGTTATTCCTATAGAAATACATTGAGAAAAGAATGGAACCTGCTGAAAAAGCGCAATATTCAATGTTGATCTTGATTGGTAATCATAAAAAAACATTGTGTCTCAGGGCATTTAGCTGTTGAGTTTACCTTCAAGAGAACCAACATTTTTTAAGAGTCGATATGATTATAATAAAAATAATAATGGACATTTGTAGTGTGCCATATCTGTCAGGAAGACACTCCTGGCACATAGAAAAGATCTGCTTAATGACGGTACTTAAAGCTACTACTGAACAAAAGAGTTTTCAAGTTGGTCTTGAAGCTAGAGAGAGTGTCTATTTCTCTGAGGTTCAGTGGAAGAGCATTCCAATGAGATGGTCCAGCATATTGTGAAAAAAAGAACGGTCTCCGCAAGTGTGTTTAGAATGAGGGATAATGAGGAGCATGGTGTTTGTAGAGCGAAGCTGTCTTGTAGAAACACTAAGCTGTATTGAATCCTGCAGTACCATATTTTCCTGCGGATAAGACGCTCAGCGGACAAGGCACATGACCCTAAAATGACCCCCCAAAATTCAAACGTCAGCAGACAAGGCGCACCGCCACACAAGGCGCATGTTTAACCGTACACAAAAGAACACCGGGCGCCACCCGGTGTCAGTACATTGACACAAAGATGTAATTTTGTTGCCTTTTAGAACCTACGTATACCAACCTTCATCCAATCAGCCAACGCTGTTAATTGTAATATAAAGTACGGCCCAATCAGCGGGCAGAAACGATGGTCCACGCACTGTCTGAAGTTAATTTAATTTGCAACATGAACCCAAGCTCCCCTGGACATCGGACGTCCCACAACGAGGATCCCTGCTGATACAGATAACATTGCAACGACAGACGTAGCGTGTATCAAGGAGATGTGCCATATATTGCAGTTATGCACAAAAGCACAACAAAATGTAAACTGTTTCAATGTTTTTGTGACCAATTCGATAAGGAATAAAATTATTTTGATCCTTACCCTCTGTGACTGGAGTGACATCCAAGGGATGCATCATGATTTGGCTCGGTAAAAGACAACACTCATCTGTTTAAGAAACAAAGAAAACGACATAATACTTTTATGATAATTATAGTAATAATAGTGGCTTTTTATGTAACATGCATATCCGTCACTCAGTGACGCTCAAGGTGCTTTAACAGTAAGTATTTTCCTCACGCATCCGAGGTTAAACCTTCCACAATGAACATTCCTTTATAATAAAAAAATAATCAGTTAATTTCATTTATTCTGGTTGGGAATCCAAGGACTCACAGTACTAGCAAAGAATCCAATGGAGAGAAGACAAGGAAGGTCATTTTAGTAAACCTCGGAGAATCATTCTAGGGAAAACCCATCAGTCAGGTAGGGACTGAAAAACCAATCCACATAGTGCCCCCGATGGGATTCGACCAAGATCCTAGAGGTGGAAGGCAACTAAACAATTTCAACAATTAAAAATGCAAGTTTAAAAAGGTTTTTATACAATTTGGAGTTGAGAATACTCACCGACGGTATTTTCGTCCAGTTCAGCGGGTGGAATCTCCTTACTCGCTAGCCAGACGTGAGTCATGAGTTTGTAGAGATGAGACAGAGTATCCAATGAGTCTATACAGATGGGAATGTAATAAATACAATAATAACGGACATTTATACTGTGCGACACCCTTAGAGTATACTCTACTGTGCTCTACAAGAAATACAAAATATGTAGAGAAAACAAAATAACAAATACAAAAACAGATCAAGAAGGAATTAATTGAGTAAAGTAAACAAATGAGTTTTAAACTTAAATTTAAATACTTCAAGTGAAAATGATGGTCTAATACAAGGAGGGAAATTTGTCCATAGTTTTGGAGCAGCGTACACAAATGCCCAATCACCTAGGGTAGCCCTGGATTTTCTTGACGGGTGAGACAACAATGTGTAGTCTTGCGAACTCCTGAGATGGTAAGTTGTTTGAGAGAGTGATTTCATGGTCATGAGCTCCTAAATGTAAAGTTAAGTTGACCATTATTTTTTACCACATGAGGGTGCTTCAAAGTTGAATTTCTTTAACATACAGTTAAATTAAATTGAACACATTTTTCACTCGCTTTCTTTGGGAATTTGCTTGCATTACATTACAGTTAATTGTTATTAATATTCTATTTCTCTCCGAAAAATTGAATCAATTACATATGAAAATAAAGAAAAACAAATAATAATAATTGCTGAGAGAAAAGAAAACATTAAAAAACAATACAAGGCAAGACTGAGAACAAAAACGATTTGTAAAAGTTTCCTATAACTTTAAGGTTCAGCTTGCCCCAAAAAATTATTTCCAAAAACTTTAAGTAAATTATTAAACTCACCTGACGTTGTTGAAAATACGGGCAAGCACGTCTTCTTGCGTATTCCCCATATCTTAATGAGTACGAGCATCTCCCGTAACAAGCACAGAGTGGAGGTGTCTCTCAATACACTAATCTGTAGTTTGAAATAAACGTCATAGAGTCAGCGGAATTCATGGAAAAATACTGCCTTCAACAAAGATAAGTGGCTTCTTGTATAGCACTCATATCCGTCACTCAGTGACGCTCAAGGCGCATTTATTTTCCTGCAAGGTATGTTAGACTAGGTTTGAATAATGAGGTGAGGTGTTGTGGTTGAGTGGATAAGATCACCAAACTCAAGCTCTGATGCTTCTGTTCAGCAGAGTGTGGGTTCAAATCCTGGTCGTGACACTTGTGTCCCTGAGCAAGACACTCGACTATAGTTGCTTCGGTCCACCTAGGGGTAAATGGGTACCTGTGAGGGCAGAGATGGTTCTTGTGAGTGGTTTAGCCGAGTAGCGCATATATTGCACACAGGCTGTATACTCCCCAGGGAGCTGAGATGGTTTAAGGAATGATTTAAGGGCCAGGGACCAGGGGTAATCATGTCGGAAGCGCTTTGAGACACCCCTCGGGCGTGAAAAGCGCTATATGAAAACAGTTTATTATTATTAATATTATTGTTAATGAGACCTACTCCTTTAATTTAAGGGTTCACAAGGTGCTGTGGCAATCCTTCTCTGTTTTCACTTCCATTACACAACACATGAGACCAACAGCTTTACGTCCCATGCGAAGGACGCAGCCTAAGGACAAAAGTGTTATGACTGGGACTCGAGCTCACACTCTGCTGATCAGAAACACCAGAGCGTATTGAAATGAGAGAAAAAGTTGTTGGCTACATACCCCTGGTTTAGTTGGGTTAGATGCTTGCTGTGGAACCGTGCTTAAGGTGTAGAGGCAATATTCTGCGATCCACTGGACCAACTGCTGCAGGGACTGGATGAAATCTGCATGATGACAAGGTCAGGAACCAGACAATAAGGAATAGTATTCGTTGGCCATTTTCAAACCTTGCCTTGGACCTGAGCTCTGGCTTTGTTAGTTATTCTCGATTTAGGCACTTTTAGTCAACCAGACCGGACAGTACCTAAGCTGGAGCTTAGACACAAGACGCAGTTTTGAAAAAGGGCCACACACTTTAAAGCCATTATACACTTTCGGTACAGAAAAAAAAAAACATTCACAGATTTACAAATAATTTACAGGGTTTACAGAAGGTAATGGTGAAAGACTTCTCTTGAAATATTGTTCTATGAAATGCTTTACTTTTTAAGAAAACGTTAAAACAATATCAATTCTCGATAGCGAGAATTACGGATTTATTCTAAACACATGTCATGACACGGCGAAACGTGCGGAAACAAGAGTGGGTTTTCCGGTTATTTTCTCCCGACTCCGATGACCGATTGAGCCTAAATTTTCACAGGTTTGTTATTTTATATATAAGTTGTGATACACGAAGTGTGAAACTTGGACAATACTGTTTACCGAAATTGTATAATGGCTTTAAACACAAGACACAGTTTTGAAAAAGGGCCACACACTTTAACCTTTTAGAGACCAAATCTTTTTTGTATAGTCATCACCATACACCCAGACAGTGCTAATCTTGTTGATTTTTTGAACCGCTATTTTCAAGTAAAATGTCAATAAAACTAGGAAATACATGGTTCTGTTGTAAATTCTATGTTTACATGGGAAACCTTGGAAAATGTCGATACAGTCCCAAACTTGTCCTTGTCCCAATTGTTTGAGCAAAAGTTTGCCAAATATTGGTACAAGCAATTTGGTACAAGCCCCTTGCAGCCGCTATGGTTGCTAAAGAGTTAAACATTGTCCTTCTATTTTCAAACCAATTAGTATACACATATTGACTGGCAACAAGGTAACTAGTATACGTCTATTCCCACGAGGGACTTTGAGTGACCAGAAGAGCAACCTATTTCCCGAGGCCGAAGGCCGAGGGAAATAGGCCCCTCTTCTGGTCACTCACAGGCCCGAGGGGGAATAGACGTACACTAGTTATGGAATTATGCCAGTCAATATGTTTTTTATAACACAGCTCGGTCTTAAAATGTCAAATAAGAACAGAAAAGGGAATTTTGTAGTTTGTTCACGGTTCAAGTCAAGAGAGGGCGCTGTTACCGGGGGCACTATTTGCAAAGACTAGTGCCCGCTCTGGTACTATTCCCACAAAACACGCGCGCGCGATCACTAGCCTATATTAGTTCATCCCACGTGACCGTGTTTCAGCCAACCAGAATACAGAACAAGCAAGAGGTGTGTTATAAACCAATCTAAACTATAAGAGTGAGATGACCGGAAGGGTATTAGTACAAACAGCAATGGCAAAACCAGATGGTTTTAAATTAAAAGTTCAATTTTTTTACAAATGTCTGTAACTTACTTGGGTCCAGAGCATAGTCCTTGGTGTCTATGTTTAGCATCAACTTAGTCAAGTCTAACTCTGTACTATGTGCACAAATAGCTGGGGGGAAATGAATCAAAGAGTGGTTTTATTAATGTTGAAATGAAACTTCTTTTTCACTTTAAGAGGACACATTACCTTCGGATTGGGCGCTGTATACAGACAAATTTGGCTCTTGGGGAAAAAAGTAGGGCAAACTTTATTCAGTACAAGGACTGACACACATATACATCTGATGTAGTTTTTAAAGCTATTTAATAACAATTTTGCTAGCTTTTGCTGTGGGCAAAAAAAAAATTGTAAATCAGACTCGAGTAGGAAGAATATCATGCCTGTAAATAGCTTATGGTGCTCATTGCACACTGCCCATTGATCGGCACCGGACTACCTTTTCCTTTCTGTTTGGTCTGTTTTTGTAACCACACGAATGGTGAGCGCAGCCAATGCGGAGCATGTATTACTTTGACTAACTGGAGAGCCAAAAAAGCAAAAACAAACAAACACAACAAAAACCCTTTCTTCTGATTGGCAGAAAATTAAATGAAAAGATGCTAGGAGCAATACAATGGTTACTATCGTTACATTTTGGATGTACTTTTGAGATCCCTTGGGCTGTATATTTTTTATACTATATTTATTGGTTTATTTCATAAAAACATTACAAAGGAATGAACAGTATGACAACCGATATGGTTGAATTGCACTAGAACATGTACAGTTTAATTCTTCAAAAAGAGCTAAAAGGTTAAACAGTTTGAACACACAATAGGTAATGAGCAAGAATTACAAACAATCAAAACAATAAACAATCAACCAGCACTTAACCAAAAAGAATGAGACTCAACGGGAAAAAAAACAAGATCAATGGGACAAGTTGTGGATAAAAAGCCATCATTAAAATCCATACATAGTTAAACTTAAAAGAAAAAAAAGAAGAAAAAAAAGCACACCAACAATTTAGAAAAGAACTTGGCAGATAAGAAAGGGATACTGCTAGCTCAAGGCCTATATGGATCACAATATTGCACATTCAGTAATCTGGTTAAATTTGGAATGCATCTGTCTCTGTACCTGTTCTACATTTAATGGTGGTTAACTGGTTCGCATTCCTTAAGCCATTGTTCCTGGTGGGTGGGAGCCACTCCCGAAACCTGTTTGAGTTTAGGAGTGATGTGCTGAAATTTATTAGTTACCTTACTGACAAGGTTTAATGACTAATACCCCAAAAGAAGTTAGGGTAGACCTAGACCTACTTCAGCACCAAAAATGAGATCCAGAAAAATGTGTCGTGTATGATATACAAGACACACAAAATTGGTTACTCACGTTACATTTCGGAATTTTTTTAAATGTCCCTTAACAGCTAATTTTGTTTACAAGGCCCATGTTCTGACTTTACCAGTGAGTTTCTCAGCCGGCCCTTTGTCCTGAGCGGTGACGCTAGTCGGTCTGAGGAGGGATCTAAACTCAGATGAGATGGCGTTGAGTAAAAGCTTACAGTAACAATCCACTGACTTGCCGGCACCACTGGAGGTCATTCTGCATTGATAAACAAAATAATATCATAATAATAGTGGCTTATTATATACAGGGTGAATCAAAAAAAAAAAATGACACCTGAACATGTCAACAGTTAATAATAATAATAATATTTAAAAACATTTATATAGCGCCAAATCCATTAAAAATGCTCCCAGGCGCTTTACAAAAATAAAAACTTTAATTTTAACCACAAAAAACTAAATAATTAGGTCAAAAATAAGATCCACAAAATATTATCATAAAACAATAAAGATACATGTACGGTTGCCCTTATGGCGTGGGGTCTGGGCCACCCAAGGGCCCCCAATTTCTATTCCCTTTTTCTTAGATGCGAAATCCGACGCTTCTGGATAACACTGCATGTAAAACCCAATATGGTTGGGGCCAACTTGATCCTGAAAGTTTTGAATATGAGCGTAACAAGAACAGTCTATTGTGGTGGTTTGATTACACAAAGTTACATTAGTTTACCTGTGAAGGGAGGCTTTGACGGCTACCAACCGACTGAATAATAATTCCTGCGTTGACTTGGACTGTCTGTTAAATGCTTCAGTCAAACGGTCAATCACAGTGTCGACCATACCTTAATATAGAAAAACAAAGTGCAGTGTAATAGAGCTGCCTACTATAAGTTATCACACAAGCGCGAGTGGAATACGAAAAAATATAGGAGACGCAGACGCGCTATATTTTTTCGTATTTCATGAGCGCGCGTGTGATAACGAATTTATCTTCCAGTCTCACGTGCAATGCACAACGTTTAAAATTTCAGAACATTATTTCATGACGAACAGCATTCACGCGCACAAAGTTTAGAATGTAATTTTTTCACTGTCAGTATACGGAGCGTGACAAAATGACATTTCACACACTGTGTAATAAAAACAGAGGAAGTAGGATATAAAACAGAGGTCGTACCATATATGTTTTTATCCCCCTAGTAGTTCGAGCTTCTGATTGGTGGATTAGCGCGTACTGGAAGATAAAATTTAAAATAAGTAGTTGCTAAACGGGACTTGAATCAGCAGATTTCAAGTCAGCAATGGGGGACAGAAAGGCTTGGGGAACCATCGTGATTCGAGGACATCACTCGACTTAAGCAAGTAAGCAAGCAAGTTGCTACATGTGGCTTGTACCAAAATGAGGACACAAACGGCCGCTAAATTTGAACTACTTTCTTACTCAACTAAAAAGGTCAAAGTAAAGGTCAAGTTAGCTGAGTATGATAACAGTATATCTTAGCTGATAATTTTGTGAGCATAATTGTTCTTTGTGCCTAGCCAAATTTGTCACCCAAGTAGCTCTATACAATTCGGCCAATGTACATTAAACCGTTGTTTTATCTACTCCATATTCTTTTTGGTATCAAAGAAAAAAAAAAGGAAATAAAAAAAGTAAAACTTTGATTATCTCGTTACTTATAAACCAACCTGGTGTGATTGTATGAAGTAAGTCCCACCACTCATAGCCAGTCACCAGACTATACTCCAACAAGTTGACAACCTGGGCGATGGTATGGGCCCTCGCGGCACCTATAGAGTACACAACAGGACCAATTATTGATCTAATGGATGCTAAACAATTACCTCAAGTCAAGCATATTTAAGAAAGGTATTACAGGGTTTGGGTACTTTTTGTACAACAAAAAAACACAAACATCCACAGATTTACATGAATCTTACAGGGTTAATGATAAAGATGGTAGAAAGCTTCCCTTAAAGTGTTATTTGCTGAAGGTGCTGTAGTTTTTAAGAAAGGAGAAAACTAATTTCATAACCCCATAACTCCCTTACCTTGGTCTAGTGCCTGACCCAGCGTTGGTGCAATCTTGATGAGGCACAGGGCCCCCATCCGGTCTACCGCCATGATACTGCAACAAGTGCTTGACATCTCCATACACATGAGGTGCTTGCCGTTGTAAACTTTCTGTCTCTTGGCTTCAAATACAAGAAATAGTCACAAACTTTTGGGGTTTTTTTTTTTTGGTTTTTTACTACTTTTGTGCCGAAACAGCTAAATGCATCTGGGTCAAATTTCATATATCACAAAAGTACGTAAGCACAACAAAATTATGCTTACCAGTACATGTATGTGGTTACCTGACAAACCGTATTATCCAATGCTCAGTCTCTGACTGGTATCCTGCTCATTTTTGCTCAGCAGAAACTTGTCAAGCAAAATTTTCTGCTTAAAGGCACTGGACACTATTGATAATTGCTCAAAATAGTTGTTAGCATAAAATAACTTTCTTCATAACGAGCAATGGAGAGCTGTTGAAGGTATAACAAATTTTGAGAAACGGCCCCCTCTGAAGCGACGAAGCTTTTGAGGAAGATTTGTTACTAAATATTAAAAGACTTCAGGCCTGACGCCTTTTATTAGGCATCTGAAGGCACACAAATTTGTGCAACAAGGGTTTCTTCTTTCCATTATTCTTGCGCAAATTTGATGACCAATTAAGTCCAAATGTTCACAGAGTTGTTACACCAAGTGGGAATATTGGTCTTTGACATTTACCAAAGGTGTCTAGTGTCTTTAATACATGCCAGTACCGGTACTCACCCTGAGATCCTGTATCTACTTTAGCTCCTTCATACTTGAATGACGCACATGGTTTTAAAGACACCCTTCAAGAAGAAAACAAATAATCAAAGTCAAAATCAATCTCTGATTCATGTATATGATAATAATATGGCCATATAATAATAATAATAATAAGACTTGTAATGCACACATATCCACCCTGCTGGGTGTTCAAGGCGCAGATCTCTGGAAAACCAGTCAAGGTGCATACAAAAAAAACAGCAACAAGGGGTGCAAGGGTAGGTGGAACAGGTGAAGAGAAAAACTAGCGAAACGAAACAAATGGGACTTCAAGTCACATTTGAAGATATTCAAATATGTTTTCTCTGCAACCACAAGAATGTGTTTCAAATAATATTAATAGCCCACTAGATTGCCAACTTGTGAATGCCGCCCTTTGTACAATTGGCCATTTGCGTGTAGAGCCTCGGTTTGGGGACTGTGATGATGGCTTCTGATAATGGCGTGCAAGCCTTGATTCATTATTTAGTATTGTATCTATGTGTACATCTGTTTGATTGAAAGTGTCATTACATTACCGAAACAATAAATAATAATAATAATAATAATATCGAAGTCTTATATAGCGCACGTATCTACCAAACAAGGTACTCAAGGCGCTGAGTATATACAAACTTTCAGAAAGATAGGTTATTGCAGTGATGAATTCTGAGACCCAATTATTTAGCACCTTATAAGGGTTTACAAGGTTCTATGGCGCATTTAGCAGCCACAACCAGGAACACCGGGGCGAACCCCTTCTCTTTTCGATAAGTGCACTGGGTTCTCTTACATGCGTTACACAACACATGGGACCAACGGCTTTACGTCCCATCCGAAGGACGAAAGAGTTATATAACGACCATCCCCAAATCGAGGCTCTGCATGCAAATGGCTGATTGACAAAGGGCGGCATTCACGACAATTTGGCAATCTAGTAGGATATGGATACTCAATTTCAAGAATGCATTATTTGAAGATGAAAATTAATAAAAAAAAATTTTTTGACTGACCTGTGAAGTAACTTGACACTGCCATCTTGGAATGCAACAGCCATGACCATCCCTGGGCCATTGTAGATAGATTTACTGGAAAGTTTGACCGGTAGTTTGGGCAGACACAATCCCGTAACGGCAGACGAATTGGTGTAGCATGTACCAAAAACCCATTTCTGTAGTTGTAGATGAAATAGAAACGTGAAATCTGAATGTTATGCCTTCTTGACTGAAACTGGTTGCCTGACAAATTTTACACATTTATAACTCAGGAAAGTACTGGGTACAATGGTGTATAAAACCAAAATTAATCGTGAGACAGAGACTTTTTTCACATTTTCATGAAGCTCTATCTATTGGCAAATGAGCGGATCACAAAACTCATTTTACTCTAGTGTGAAGGTAAAAAAAAAGAGATCTTCAGTCAAGATGGTCATTTTACCAGTTCCTAATGGATGAAAAACGGATAACAAACTCACAAATTTGTCAGTGACGTTTCATCACTACACTAGTGGCTTCATCACAGCTGCTTTTCTCCTTTTATAGTTATCAGACACAACTATAGAGGGCGGGATGAGCGCTGGTTGTAACGTGATAAGTTGCCAGTCTGATGAGGCCACTAGTGCAGTGGTGACGCGTCACTGATAAATTTGTGAGTTTGTTCTCCATTTTTCATCCATATATAGGAATTGGTAAAATAAACATCTTTACTGAAGTTTTAATGGATATTCCTTATGTATCTATTAAAAGATCGTTACGATACCTGAGTGGTTGGCTGGGACTCCCTGGACGGTGGTGGACTGGTCTGGAATATTTTATTCAACGGAACAAACTCTTTACTCAAACTCCAGAACTCGACACAAGAACCTGATGAGCCTACAAAGACAGAGGAGAAAACTAGTTTTGTTACACCGTCAACTACTGACTAGTTCAACATGAACAATACGAGACAATAATAGTCTTAAAAGAACCATTATAACCCACCTCAAAATCAACTTTTTTGTTTTCATTTCATTTAATTTTATTTGCCGGCAAAAATTACAAATCAAAGTTTTACAAGAACAAGCAAAACAATAGTTTTAAGAAGAATCGAATATGTTAAAACACTAAGCAAATTACTGAAAAACCCGGCCTGGCCGCGGGCAGAAATAAGAACTGTGTAGGAAACAACCTCCAGTCGGGGTGGTACACAAAAACACAAAGCAAAACAAAAGACAAGAACCCTGGCAGGGAAAGCCAATAGTGACAGAAAGTCACTTTCAAAGAGGCTGACATTAAACTTAAAACTACGGCGCACAGAAGTGACAGAACGCTGATGATAAAACTGTGCGAACGAATCACGTATAGCCCCCCTGAAGGGGTACAAATATTATTGAGAGCGCCCTCACGCGGTCATAAATCTGGCGGTTTAAGATCTTACCAATGGCTGATATGATGAGCTGCTCGGCTGGGACTGATGTACTCTCCTCTTCATAACATTCCTTGTTGATAAATCTCAGATGTGTGATGGTTAAATCTGCCAGTAGTTAAAAACAATCAATCGGAATCAACTATGAGAGTCTTCGAGTTCAAATTCAGTTTTATGAACCACTAATTTTCAAATAGATAGAGTCCTTACGAATGTGGGAGAAGTCTCTAAACCCTTGTTAAAATGGTGTAAAATGCCATTGTATTTGATACCTCACCTCCTCCTTACATAATTCAGTGTTTCCTTGATACCATATATCTTTGTTTTTCTGTTATTCTTTTCTGGTAAATCTGAGCTGCAGTGAACCATTTGATTAGCCCATCAGAGTTCTTCTTTTAAGATCCTTCAGTCTGATTCAAATTTCATTCTGTTCATTGACCATGTCAATGTATGTTGGGCTATTGTTCACATTTGCTCCTTATATTAAAAAAAAAAAAAAAAAAAAAAAGTGACATTTTTTCAATATCCTAAAAATCTAAAGAATCTAAAGAACTACATGTATGCACAGAACTTTCTTAACCAAATAAGTACAGAGTACCAAATCAGGTTCCACAACCTGGCAAGGACACTTGTGACCTGGCTAGGTTCTTTTGGTCTTTTTTCAGACTTGATGTGATAAGGGCTAGGGTTGGTCATCATGCCATAATCACATTTCAATACTTTAAAAACTTGGATAGATTCTTTAAAAGAAAATTGAAAAGTTCCCTTACATTTGTCTTTGTTGTTGAGATCGACACAGCACTGTACATGAAGGGATGGCAGGTAGTCTGTTTCAATAAATACTTTGTCTGAGAATCAAAATACTAGTCAAGGAAAAATATAAAAAAAGCAAATTAACAGGGACTCAGATAATTAGGATTTGAAACTTTGCATGGTGGAAATACGATATAGAAAGGTTTACGGTAACACCATGTAATGACTATCTCTAATGAGTTGGGGTGGTTCTGAAAAGAACCGTTGGTTTCAACTCGATGTTTCGATCAGTATGCTCTGATCGTCTTCTGGAGAGAAAAAAGAAAAGAAAAAAGAAGATGACCAGAGCATACTGATTGAAACGTCGAGTTGAAACCAACGGTTCTTTTCAGAACCACCCCAACTCATTAGAGATAGTCATTACATGGTGTTACCGCAAACCTTTCCATATCGACTCAGATAATGTTTGAAGCTTTGCATTGTGTGGATAATAGGAACAACTACAACTAGTAAACTTGCTGACAAAACAAGCATGTGCCTGTTGCACAATAGTAAGACTTGTTGACTCTATCGCCAAGAAGCTTGAGTATTCAAAAGGATACCATCTCTCCAGCTAAGATTAACTTTGTAGACTTGGACGGGGCTTCGGCAGCTGCCATCCGATGTGGCTATTAAGATGTCACCAGCTGGAGAAAAAAAAATATGCAGACGAAATGATTGCATCAAGGATAAAGAATACTATGTAGATTTTACACCAATTTGTGATAAACACTGCAAGTCATTGTTGGTACTTTCCCAATTGCTACAGGGAAAAAAACCCACAGGATTCAAATCCATAACCCCGCAAGGGAGAGAAGGGCCGATTTCATAAAGCAGCTCAAACTTTAAAGTTCAAATACAGTGAAAACATACAGTTGTATGTTCAACTGAGTTTAAACTTTCACGGGTTTGTCATTTCATTGTATGTATTGGGTCACATAAAGTGTGGATACTGGTCTTTACAAAGTACAAATGTTGTCCATGTGTTTTAAGAGAATGGAAGATGGGGATGAGAGACACTCACAGCTTGAGTAAGCAATGTCAGCTAGTTCAGCATGGCATCTTGTATTCCCGAGACACTCAGTAAATGTACTTGTCCCGCCTCCGCTCTTCAGAATCGTCACAGAAACCTACATAGAGAAATAACCAAAATTTTCAATAAAACATACACTGATACATGATAAATGATAATAATCTATTTGTAATATAGATTTTCCTACTTTTATCTAGGGTATACTTTTGAACCATTCCTCCAATTTGTTCCATTCCCCCGAGACATACAATACACAGGCTGCTTAAATTAGCGCTCAGGGGTTAAAGCCAACACGATATCATCTCAACACTCTCAGGTTCCAATTTGTATACACCTTGGTTAAGAGAATTTGTATACACCTGGGGTTAAGAGAAGCAAAGCTTTTCCCGTAGGTTTTATATTTTGCCAATTTTTAATATACTTCTTTTATGTGCTGTTTCTTGTGCTTTGTATGTGTAAATTATTGTAAAGCACATTGGTCTGTTTTGGAAATGCGCTATATAAATCTTTTTTTAATAGTAACAATAATAAATAATTATGGTTCTGTGCCTTGCTGGAGGGCACAAGCGTCATGATCGAGATTCAAACCCACACTCCCATGACTCAACCATCTGAACTTGAATCAATGCCGCTGGGCCACAACGCACCACAAATAAGCGACTAGAATTTAAGAAATATAAAACAAAATAAATAAATCCGTGGTAAAATCCACATAATGTTCTTCTCACCAGGCCTGTAGAGGTGACAGCTATCCATCCAACGGCTGGTTTGGTTCCCACTTGTAGCAAAGAGGGTGTGAATCGGGAACGAGTAAACTTATCCAGCATGCTTGGAGAGTCAATATTGTCCACATTGTAGGAAATCTGAAGGAAAGAGAACAGATGGACACTAGTGGTAAACAATCAAACAAATTTATTGATAGTATAAAACATTGTGAGAAAGGGCACTCTCTAAAGTAACATAGGTTTTGAGAAAGGGGTAATTTCTCACTCAAATACTAAAAGACTTCAACTGAAGCCTTTTATAAGGTATCTAAAAGCGCACAAATTTGTGCAAAACGGGTATCTTTTCTTTTATTATTCTCTTGCAATTGCGATGACAAATTGAGTCAAATTTTGTTATTTTATGCATAATTGGGATACACCAAGTGGGAATACTGGTCTTTGACAATTACCAAAACTTGAACTCACTTTGACTCCATTGTGAAGCCATCCCAGTGCAACGATGGGCTCTCCATTGACGTGACTCTCCGCAACACTCTCCCAGTCATTCAACAAATGGTCCTTCATCTGCCATAATACAGAGGTACCCGAGCTATCACCGGATAACAGCCGCGTACCGCTTGCATTCCACTGCAATACTTGAATCAAATCCTTATGTACACCGCTTATGCTGTTTGGAGAAAGAAATAACTTTCATCACACAATGAAAGCTTGAAAGGGGATCAGTATGGGTTCAAGTCCCGGTCCTGATACTTGTGTCTTTAAAGCCATTGGACCCTTTCGGTAAACAGTGTTGTCCAAGGCCCACACTTTGTGTACCACAACTTCTATATCAAATAACAAACCTGTGAAAATTTAGGCTCAATCGGTCATCGGAGTCGGGAGAAAACAACGGGAAAACCCACCCTTGTTTTCGCACGTTTCGCCGTGTCATGACATGTGTTTAAAATAAATCCGTAATTCTCGTTAACGAGAATTTATATTGTTTTGCTGTTTTCTCAAAAAGTAAAGCATTTCATGGAATAATATTTCAAGAGAAGTCTTTCACCATTGCCTTCTGTAAACCCTGTAAGTTATTTGTAAATCTGTGAACTTTTATTTTTTTTTCTGAACCGAAAGGGTCCAATGTCTTTAAGCAAGACACCTAACCATTGTTGCTGCATCAAATGGAACATTGTGCTGCAGGTTCTGTGTGTTGTGTAACAGGTAAAAGTACCCAGTGCACTTACATACAAAATACTGAGTGCTTTGATACGCCCCTAGGGGTGTGATAAAGTGCTGTACAAGAACTCAGTATTAATATTATTTTTGATAAAAGTCCGTCACAAGATTATATTCATTTAATTTGGGGTTTAACAAAGGCAGATTGACTCAAGAGCAGGATTTCACCCAAAGACCTCCGGATAAACGTCCCGGTGCTCTACCAACTGAGCAATCTAGCCCTACTTATAGTATGTTGGCGATCTCCCTATTTTGTCAGTATCTTTTTAAATACAACAATTAATTTGAGTAAACACCCAACAACACCGGGAATTGAACCGAGTTCCAAAGAGGTGAAAGACACAGACAGAAACCACCTGTATTAAGTCTCTTTACCTTGAGGCCGAGTCAATCTGCAACTTTTTTTTGTGCTTAAATTGTTCTTTAATATTGTTATTAATATTTACCTATGAAGTTCCCATGGTCTGTCTGGATCAACGACGTGTATCTTGGGTCGGTAGAGCTCCCTTTCTGCTAGACCCTTACTGTTGTTTAACGTGCTGAATGCCAGGATGTTACGACACGACCAGCTGCAGGCAGTGTCTCCAATCAACTTCTTGGTGCTGATGACAAAAAAGTACAATAAATGCTTTTAAATTACACCTGTGAAATGCAGTACTCAAATAATGCATCTCCACTGCCATTTTTGTTGTTCTTCGTAACACTGTAACATTTAGATGGGAATGTTTTGATGGTCACCCTAGGGCCTATATGAGGTTCGTGGAGACGATAGCAGAACGAACCTCATTCATATTGACCTATTTTAGGAGTATTTGGAACCATGCAAGGAAGTAGCTGCGATAACGTAACCCTCCTCCCGACCGTCGGGAGGAGGGTTAGGTTATCGCAACTAGCGAGGAAGTACTCCTAGAACTATGCGGTTTTGTTTCGCTATCGTCTCCCGTAACCTCATAGACGTACTTCTCTGGTTCTTTTACAAAGTTTTAATTTTGTGAACGCAAATCTCTTTTTTTTTTCCTTTTTTTTTCTCGCAAAATTAGGCTCTATGTGTCCTTTGAACTCTCATTGGCCCCTGTGGGCGACAGAAAATCCACTCCGCAATCTCAAAAATTGTTAAATGATAAATTCTTTCCGTAATTCAGTCCCCCAACTACTCCGTTTTACCACCACACTACCACTGCGGATTGTCCCCGACCGTGCGCGTGATTTTGTCCCAGGACAAACGTACGGTCGGGGACAATCGGCATTTGTAGTGTAGTGGTAAAACGGAGTACTTGGGTTGGGGACTGAATTACACTTACAGTAAGAATTTATCATTTTTAACAATTTTTGAGATTGCGGAGTGGATTTTCTGTTGCCAACAGGGCCAATAAGAGTTCAAAGGACACATTACATGTAGACCCCAATTTTGGCGAAAAAAAGAAGAAAACAAATTTGCATTCACAAAATTAAAACTTTATTAAAGAACCAGAAAAAAACAGACTCGTTATTGTCATGTACGTCTATGATACTGAGGTTACGGGAGACGAAAGCAAAACGAAACCGCATAGTTCTAGGAGTAGCGAAGAAGCACTTATCTGGTGACTTTCATGTGTAATTTTACTAATAAATAACGTTAATATTATTAATAATTTTTAATTAAAATTTTAAAAAAGTGATGATCATTCTGATAAGACAAACGTGTAAAAATACAGGTCAATGCGCCTAGTAAGTGTACTGTAATTACAAATTTCTTAAGCAATGACAAGTGAAAAGTCTTTGTGTGTTAAACATTAATGAGTAGACTTAATTTGTACAAAAAAATTCCATTCCTAACATAAATAAACCATCCATGTTTTTGGTCAAGTCAAGTGTCCGGAATCTGGGCATTCAGGAGTCTTTGTTGTGTCAACCTTCGTCCGATAAAACTTACCATAAGTTTGCGTCTGTTTTAGGCCATTCCGAAACATAAACTAACTCCATCTCAATTCACAACGATCCAATGAATTTTACTGATAGCTTTGAAATAATGTGATTGACCTAATTACGACTAAAAAGTCAAGGTAAATTTACTGGTGTTCAATTATAAATAATTTCCGTCATGGGCGCCGCCATATTGATTTACAGAATGATTAAATGCACCTTTGTTTTCGGTATTTAATATGGCAATTTATTCAATTTTATATTTCATAAATAAGTACTATACAGCATAAAATATTATTTTATTTTTTATGGTTTAAGTTTCATAACATTATCTTTTATTTTAAATTAAAATATTATTACAATTGGTGAATATGTCAAATTTTAGTCAGGCTGGTGAACAGACTGGTTCTCTCTGTAATTGGGGCTAACTTTGAAGAAAGCGTCAGGGTACAGTTCAGTGTTGATAATGGCAGCGGGACTTTCAGAAACTGGTGCTCAGGTAAATTGTAAATTGAATGGTTTTCTTGATATAATAACATGGTTTTGGTGACAGTTATTGTATTGAGTGTTTGGGGGTGAACAAATATAGCTTTGTTGTCGATAAATATTGCTGATCACTAGAAATTGTAGAATAACTTTTTAAATTTTAGTTAGGCAATCAATTACAGTTTGCACTCCACAACAAAAGACCACACATTAAGGTTTATCGCGGTTCAGAACCGCACTGCGTTATGGGAAGGCAGATGGGGCAGTTTGCTATGCGGTGTATGTTGTCATGCACGACTCGGGCTAGTTGCGATAACGTAACCCTCCTGCTGCCGACGGCTACGCTGTCGGCAGGAGGGTTACGTTATCGCAACTAGACTCGGGCACGCACACCTTTACCTTTGTGTGGGTTCAACAGCGCCCTCTCTTGATATTTTGCTATTCGCGATAAACCTTATTGCTTCTAAGTTCTAGTAATATTAATACTATACAGAATTAGTGGGAAAAGTTTCCGTATGGCGCCACCACTTTTTCATTCGATATGAAATAATATAGTATCTAATTTACCTCCATGAGATATCCCTTTTTGTAAGAATGAGTGAAAAAGTGGTGGCGCCATACGAAAAGTTATCCAATTAGTGAATGTTGACACTGCCCTGACAGAAGAATAGTATCATGATCATGTAGCCAAGGGGATAATCGCACCGGACTCCAGTTGCGATTAACCCTCTCGACGGGTTGGGAGGCTGGAGTGGTTGAGTTGAGGGTCACGAGAATGGAGGATTACCATGGTTACGATTATTGAAACTTGGTAACCAGACTCAAGCTCTGGTATTTGTGATCAGGAGAGTGTGAATTTGATCCCTGTCTTCGAACTTGTGTCCGGCTGTAAGACAGCCTCACTTGATTAAAATACAAAACTGTTTTCTCCCCATTATTACAGCTGTTTGCTCGTCTTGGCTCAAAACCTTCGCTGGAAACACTTGATCCTCGTCTGTTCCCGCCTCCAGACTGTCTCCGCCCATCCCACGCAGTTGAATTCTACGGACCAATAGGATGCGGAAAGACAGAGATGCTTCTTCACATCATCAGCAGGTGTATCCTACCGGGTTGTTGGAGGGGTGCGGTCCTTGGGGGTATGGGGGTGGGTGTGGTTCTTGTGGATGCTGATTTTCAATTCTCGATGTTGAGGCTGTTTCAGATTCTTGAGAGGAGGGTAGCAGATGTGATGGAGAGGATGAAGAATGAGGATCAGAACTCTAAAGCAGCAACCAAAAGTGAAAGTACGTTTACTGCGTTTCAGGAGGAAGAAATATTTGTTCATTCAATATTTTCATCATCAGGCATTTTTTTGAAATAATTATATCTTTAAACTACCACCCAATGTTTTCAAACAAATGTAACACAAACTCTAGAAGGTTTACTTTTTGTTGAGGAAACAAGCCTCATTTATAAAATAATCCTTTTTTAATAAAACATCAGATAAATTTGTTGTTGCTTACTTTTTTTTCTTTCACAGAAGGCTCACTTCAAAGTTCAACAGGTATGGATAAGAAGGTCAAGTGTGGCGCACAAGAGAAACCAAAGATTTGTAGAATGTGCAATAATAATGACACTATTAAAGACAAAACTCCTGATTTCGATCAGCAAAGTGTTAATGCTTGCCTTTGTAGTCAGGGGAATGCAAATGAAATAACAGCCAGCCTAGGAAAGAAACGCACAAGAACAGGTAATGTCAAACATGATGATGGGGCTCCCTACAGTGCAACAAAAAAACTACCAGGTTGTAAAGACACAACACAGAGTAACCAAACATTTGAAATGCCATCAGCAGATGATGTAGAAGCATTCATCAAATCCTGTCTGAACCGGTTCTATCTGGTTCGCTCCGGTGGGAGCAGTGACCAACTCATCATGGATCTCCACTCACTGGAGTCCCTTGTTGCCAACAGACCAGACGTGAGCATCCTCATGCTCGAGAACATCGCCGCTTTCTATTGGACGGATAAGGGTAACTCAGGAGGCGTGGCCTCAGCCGCAGAGGCCAATCAGCGCAGAGCTGTCGATATCATCAAGCGTCTGATTGAAGAGTACCGGCTAGTGTTTATGGCCACGAAACCTGCCCTCATCCAACGCGGTCATCGCACTAAGGGGTTTGATGATTCATTACCTGCCACACCTTCACATACAAATCTCTCGCATTCGGACAGCAATAAGTACAGCCATCATGAATTCATGTGCAATGCTTGGAATAAACTAATCACTCATAGATATGTTATGAGGCGGATGGATCCAGTAAACCAGAACCGGGCAGTGTCTTTGCCAGGGAATTATTCAGCATTTAGGACTTTGCCATCTTCAGATCAACCATGTAGATTTAGCATTACAGAAAGAGGTTTAACGCACCACTGAATAAATTACAGAGGTCAAGAGCTTCTAACCCAAAGTTTCTATTGCCATTAATTTTAAGAGTTGGTTACATAAACTTTTTTGCAAATAGCCATTTAATGAGGTGCATGCTGGTCTAGACCTACATGTAATGCACTTGTGCTTAGTATTTGCGATTAGGTCTGTGTACATGTGCCTCTCAAAGATGAAATTCCAGACCTGAAATCAAAGGGGAACAAAAACCCAGCTGCACAAGTTTTGAGATGTGCTTTTCTTCATCTATATCACAGATTGCGTACACTACAATCCAAAAAATCTACAAGTGTATTTTTCTCCCATTGAACTTTGTAAAATGTGTGCATTCAGAAGTCCTGGCTCTGTGGTAAACATTGACAATGAGACTAACAAGAGCATGTACATGTCTAAATAGCTATAGTGAGAGAATGGACATGGACCTTATCGCAAATACTCGGTACGCACGCGTTAAAGAAACACATTGCCTTGGGTCAGCCGAGTTGGTCTTTGAAAAGCGTTAGTAACCGTTTGCTGTAAAATGCATCTGATTAGAAAGATATTTTAAAAGTAGAATATAATGATCCACACAAATTTTCCTTGAAATTGCGTGCCTTTAACTTTGCGACCTAACACGGTCGGCCATTTATGAGAGTCAAAAATTTGACTCCCATAAATGGCCGACCGTGTTAGTCGACGAGGTAAAAGGAAAACCCCGCAATTTCGAGTCATACTTGTGTGGATCATTATACTCTACTTTTAAAATATCTTTCTAATCTTAAAATATCTTTCTAATCATACGCATTTTACTAACAAATGGTTACAAACGCTTTTCAAAGACCAACTCAACCGAATTAAGGCAAGGTGTTCCTTTAAGCTTGGAATGGGGTGCATGCTGGTCTAGCTAGCGATCAACTAGCATGTACCTCATTCAACAGTTAGCGCTTGCACACTGGGTATTTGCGAAAAGGTTTATGCATGCCTTACATGACTGTCTATCAATGACCTCAGAGAGGGCGCTGTATGAGGTTATGACATCACACACACAATATCTATTTTGATATACAACAAAATGCACTTTAGCTATTGTTCCTATAATGCAGTTCTTTATTACAGCATTTATGTCTTGATATAGCTCATTTTTATAAGCCAGTTTACTCATGACTCAAAGTAAACAATTTAATAAACTGCTGCTTTTCAAAGTAGAGTCAGTACAAATTTCAAAACTCCTTGACTTGGAAAGTTAAAACATTCATCTTCACTTTTCACATGGATAACAATAAAGCATAAACATGTTTAAAGGGTATTTTTTTCATGAAGTTTTATGTTTCAATGAAGTTGTGAACTTGTACATTTCATGTATTATGTGTGCACAAAGCTAATGGTCTATTTTAAATTATGGGTTTTCATGCTTAAAGCACTGGACACATTTGGTTACTGTCAAAAACCAGCACCGAGTATTCTCACTTGGTGTATCCCAACATATGCATAAAATAACAAATCAGACAGCGACATTTTAAGAAAGAAAAAACACCCTTGTTGAACATAACTGTGTCATTTTAAATGCCTAAGAAAGGCTTCAGGCCTAAAGTCTTTTAGCTACTTCAGAGGGAGCAGTTTCTCACAACGTTTTATAGTATCAACAGCTCTCCATTGCACGTTACCAAGTAACGTAGTGTCCAGTGCCTTTAAGGAGATCCCTCTCCAGCCTCTCCCGGCAGTTACAGGTTGCGTGGCTTCTGACTGACAACCCGCGCTCAAAAATTTACAAAATAGGGAGACTGCCAACATTAGCCGGAAAGGGAGCCCAATCCAGGGTGGGAGCCCAAGTCATAATGGGAGTCCAAGCCAGAATGGGTGCCCAAGTCATAATGTGAGTCCAAGCCAGAATGGGTGCCCAAGTCATAATGTGAGTCCAAGCTGGAACGGGTGCCCAAGTCATAATGTGAGTCCAAGCCGGAACGGGTGCCCAAGTCATAATGTGAGTCCAAGCCAGAATGGGTGCCCAAGTCATAATGTGAGTCCAAGCCAGAATGGGTGCCCAAGTCATAATGTGAGTCCAAGCCAGAATGGGTGCCCAAGTCATAATGTGAGTCCAAGCCAGAATGGGTGCCCAAGTCATAATGTGAGTCCAAGCCAGAATGGGTGCCCAAGTCATAATGGGAGTCCAAGCTGGAATGGGAGCCCAAATCTAAGTCCGATCCCAAGCTGCACCCGAAGCCAAAGGTGAGGTTTTAAAAACACCTTCAGTGCGTTGTGAAATTAAGCCCTGGTCCATTGTAGAAAAATACAAGAGATGCCTTCATATGTACATGGAGTCCTGCCGTTGTGTGTTCCTTTATCAAGTCCTGCCTGTGTGTTCTTTATACACATCGAGTCCTGCCAGTGTGTTCTTTGTTATGTTGGTACAAACACTGCCTCACAGAAGATGCATCTTTCTCGCAATGTTTCTCTGAGCCACATAGAATCTGAGAATGAGAGAAGGTACATTATTTTAATCTTTATAAAACAAATACTGATGATAGCTTGTTAGCCCAAGGTGACATGTTCACTTTACAACATGGACAATGAGAGATTCAAGATGGCACCATCAGGGAACAGCTAATGGGTGTTTGGCGTCTCTTATGAAACTAACGCCCGTTTCGCTAGGCACACAAGGGATGCGCCAAACCAAATTCTTAGTTAAGTACTGAAAAAGTTTGACTCTAAAACACTTCGGAGCGACTGGATGTGCTAAAAGTTGAATGATCGACTGTTGCAGTCGTTCGGAACGACTCTGGAGCGCCTTGGTTTCAGACGTCGATCTTGTCATAAGTTCGTCCGTCTGAAACAAAAATTTGGGTCCACCTAGAGTCGCTTCTATTTGGTACAGCGCGACACTGGTGTGCCTGTCTAAAACGAGTGGTGTAAAATAACTCTAAATACCTGTGTTTTCTGGTACAGGCAAGGCCATTGCATCACAATGACTGCACATTATTGGGATGGAGGTTGTTTGGCACAGCCGGAGACTCAGTGAACATCTCTCTGAACAGTCAAATAAAACAATTCAGGTTTAGTTAAAGAACAAAATATTTCAAACAATTGATAGTTTTTGTTTTGCTATGTAAGGCGTTATCTCAAGTTTGCTTGGAGATAAGTCTGTTATCAAACACGGGGTCTTGGAATATGAACAAACATTATGGGAAAGCTCTATTAAAGAATTTGGCCACACATTTTTTTGGAAAAAACATCCTGTTCAATGTCAGGGCGTTTTTACATCCCTACTGGTTTGCGCATGATCCAATTAAGTTCACTGTTTGGAAAAGGATTTACATGGAGATAATAGGTGTGAGTTGCCAGACAAAAAGGATGTTTTATTTTAGCCTCTTTCTTTAATGGTGCTTTCCCGTATTTAATATAGCATGTATGCTTCCCTTATTCATATGGGACGCAGAAGCACTAAACATGTCTGCGTCCATTGGCACTTAAAAAATGGAAAGTAAAAAGAAATCCTAGGGCAATAAAAGATTGAAGATGATAGTAAATTAGGAACAAATAGTGAAAATAAACAATCCTTACTCCATCTGTGTCCATTCTTACAAGCGTCCGATGATGTACTTGTTAGTTCTATATGTATGAAAAATCAGTCAGTTAAGGACTTCACTGTATGCTTTATCAATTATTTTTATCAATATTACATAGATTGTTTACGTTACCGGTATGTGTAAAGCACATACAATCAGTGCTTATCTGATTCCTGTGAAAACAAAATCCACAGGCATTCTAACTCAGGTAGTATTAAAAACCCACAACCCCTGCCAATCTAGAGCATATATCTTACCACTAAAACATCTAGCACTGGTCATCTTTAAAACAAATTATTATTCCCAGATGCAAAGTAATACATCTATTAAATTGTTTTAAGAGATTTTAAGTTTTGCATTGGGGATAAAGAATATTATTTTGTGTTACCCTCAGACATCAGTGTTGAGTTAAAAAAAAGAGATTAACTTGTCATTGTTCCATTTATAAACCATGTCATTATTCATAAACAATGAAATTAAAACTGCTGTTACATCAAAAATCTTTAAAATATTATCTACTATTTAATGAAAATATTTTAATTTAAAGGATATTTTCTTCGCAAAGGTCACATGACTCTCTCCTCCCAACTTCTGACGAATGAGGAAAGACGTTGTGTACTTCAGTAACAAGGCCTCTGATTGGCTCGTCAGTTGTTTCACTGTGGTCCGACAGCCAATCAGCCATTAATAACAATGCAGTGGCTGAAGCTATAAGGTAAAAAGCAAAGATTAGTGTACATGAATTAAACTTGGAAGTTTTCAGCGAGTTCAAACAACAAAATAAAAACACTGCTGCTACTAAAATTATATTTAAGGTCACATTTCATCAATTGTTAACACCCAAAATCCACATTATCAATAACTGGTTAAAAATACAGGATTGGAAAAGTTGACAATACAAAAGGATATAAAGTTAACCACCCAGCTGGCAAAAGCCAATCTCTCTCATACAAACATTGGTTCAACATCTTTGATTATGAATTGCACAATTCAAGAAACTATGATTCATTAAAGCCATTGGACACTTTCGGTAAACAGTATTGTCCAAGGCCCACACTTCATGTTTCACAACTTCTATATAAATAACAAACCTGTGAAAATTTAGGCTCAATCGGTCATCGGAGTCGGGAGAAGATAACGGGAAAACCCACCCTAGTTTCCGCACGTTTTGCCGTGTCATGACATGTGTTTAAAATAAATCCGTAATTCCCGATATCGAGAATTGATATTGTTTTAATGTTTTCTCAAAAAGTAAAGCATTTCATGAAATAATATTTCAAGAGAAGTCTTTCACCATTACCTTCTGTAAACCCTGTAAGTTATTTGTAAATCTGTGAACTTTTAATTTTTGTTCTGTACCGAAAGTGTCCAATGGCTTCAACTAAAAAAAAAAATTGTGAAATCAGCTTGATAGGATTTTACTAATTAAACCACTGGACCACGGTCACCACAGGCTGGCATGGTTTATCCATGACTGAAAACCACAGTGAATGATATTGAATAGTCGAACAGTAATAGATTTTTAAGACGTACCAGTGTCACTATGTTTAATTGGCACGGGGATGTATTGCCATGACTGCAGTGCTGAAATAATGTGCAGTTTCACTAGTTCTGCTTCAATTTTTTGTATGTCAGATTCCTGCAAAAAAAACCAGGAAAATGATTACGAAGAAAAAAGGAAAAAGAAACTGAGCACTATTCATTAACCTTTTCAATCTTGGTGTCATTTTTCAACCAATTGACTAACTGATCAAAACCAGTCAACTGCAGTGCAGAGCACATTTAGTTGACCCATGGTTGACTACTGACCAGCAACGTACATCGCAGTGATGCACTCACTCGAACGACTCAACCTGCCGCATTTTCACCATAGTGTCACTGGTTCCCCCTCTGCGCTTTACACGTGTTAGAATGGAACATGCTATTGGGACCAGTGAAGAGACCATGGGCCCGAGGCTGGTTCCTAATGGTCGACCACAGTAGTAAACTAATGGTTGACCAGCCTGGGTTCAAGTGCAAATGGTCAACCTTTAGTTAAGTGCACACTCAAACTTGCTCGCAGATGTTTTGTATGGTGGCTGTGCACAGAAATATCTGTGTAATGTGCAGATACACTCCCTATATGATTACATCTTGCAGGCTGGCATAGTTAATCCTTCAATCATAAATACAGTTTAGCCATTCTGATTGGTTGAGAGGAGAGAATGTGCATTAAACCAGTTTAACCATACAACCAGTTTAAAGGCACTGGACACCTTTAGTTATTGTCAAAGACCAGTATTTTCACTTGGTGTTTCCCAACATATGCATAAAATAACAAATCTGTGCAATAGGTCATCAAAGTTGCAAGAGAAAACACCCTTGTTGCACAAATTTGTGTACTTTTAGATGCACAATAAAAAGGCTTCAGGCCTGAAGTTATTTAATATTTGACTGAGAAATTACCTTTTTCTCAAAAAATACATAATTTCAAAGGGAGCCATTTCTCACAATGTTTATTCTATCACCAGCTCTGCATTGCTCGTTACCAAGTAAGTTTTTATGCTAACAATTATTTTGAGTAAGTACCAATAGAGTCCAGTGTCTTTAACCATAAGTACATTTTCCAAATGATTACCAAGACAATAAAACATCTCCTCCACCATCTTTTCCTTCTCATTTTCTGCATCCAGCTCTTTCTTCATCCCTCGTATCATTTAACCATAAAACCAGTTTTACCAAACTTTTAAAAATGAAAAAAAACAAAAAAAATTCAACTCACAGTCTCCTCCACCATCTTCTCCTTCTCATTTTCTGCATCAAGCTCTTTCTTCAGCCCCTTGATATGACACAAACGCAGACGCAACAAGAACCGTCTCAGTCTCAGCAAGTAGCAATGACCTCTGTCCTGACCGACCTCAGACTTGATCTGGGTCACTTCCCCGTCGGCAATCGACTGTAATTCTTGAGGAAGCTCGTTGCTGGAATTAACTGCTGTCTGGCGGACGTACTCGAGCATATCTACTTTTTCACTCAAATATCCTGAAAATTGTTCAACGAAGTATGGTTAAAGTAATTTGGTTAAACTTTTAAAATATACAAGTAGTCCATTTCATAACATCAGAAAACGAGGTACAGACAACAGCAGACACAAAAAGTCACACATAAAAACAGCAAAAACGTCAGTGGACATTTGGTAAATACTCACAATAGTTAAAAGCATAAAACCTTAATTGGTAACGAGTAATGGGGAGAGGTTGATAGTATAAAACTTTGTGAGAAACGGCTCCCTCTGAATTTGATTTCGAGACCCCAGATTTAGAATTTAAGGTCTCAAAATCAAGCATCTGAAAGCACACAACTTCGTGTGACAATGATGTTTTTTTCTTTCATAGTTATCTCGCAACTTTGACGACCAATTGAGCTCAAACTTTTACAGGTTTGTTATTTTATGCATATGTTGAGATACACCAAGTGAGAAGACTGGTCTTTGATAATTACCAATAGTGTCCACTGTCTTTAACAGTTAGATTCTTTTTAGTTTGTACACATGCTTTGAAAAAAGAGTTACACATTGAGTGTAACTTACTTTTGGGATTCAGTAATCCTGCAACAATGTAGGCAGAGTTTCTCACAGTGTGGAAATTGAGTTTTCTCAAGTTGAACCTGTTTTGCCTCCAATGGTAGCTGAAAATAAATAAAATTTTACAAAATTTACATTACAAATCATCGCACACACACACTAAAAACACTTCAGAAAAAAAAATGGTTTCTTACCAAAACACACAAAATTCTTAAAGTCGATTATTGCAACAACAAAATAATGACAAAACTGTCAACTTCTGTCTTAATGAAGTGGGTTTAAAAAAGAAAAATTAAAATATTAACTTACGTGAATGGAAACGCTGCAAAGATCCCATTAGGTGACACTGCGCTGCCAAAAGCTTTTATATTAGGAATATCTGGTTCCAAAATATCTATTGTCAATACCTTATCTGAGGATAAGATAAAAAAATGTAATTGCAATATAAAACAAAGTTCTTTTCATATAGGCCGACAGGCATCTCAAAGCGTTTATTGTTTTTATGAAAGGTATGAAAAGTTATGTTTGAATTGTCGAACCCATGGGTTTACAAGGTGATACAGAGCAATAAATGTATGGATACTGAAGTGGACTGATGTTCGTACCTGAGGTGGTCCAATCAATGCTAACTTGGTGAAGAGAGCCACACGTGCTTCCAGTCAATACTGTGTCGCCCGATACACACAAACCTGAACAAATAAACATTTACTGTCTTTAAAAATATCTAAAGAAAAACCATTAAGTGTTCAAAAAAGTAGAAAGTCTTCTACTTTAAAAGAAAGATCTCATTTGCTTTAGCTATAAGATTATATGGGGTCTGATTGTAATCCAGAAACATGACAGTAAAAAACGCGCCATTACAAACTGTAAATGAGAAAACACATTTTTTGTAATGGTGCCCAAACCGAGAGGGGTGAATCCAATTACAAATGGCAAAACAAAGTTGGTTTTTGATTGAAATTAATGTGTTTGCATGGGTAACAGGAAAAAAAATTTAAATCCCAAAGCCAACTGGTTAATAAAAACCTGTACTCTTATGCCCAGCGCTAGGGGTTGTGTTCAACGATAGCAAGCGAAATATTCAAAATCAGAGTTTTCCTTCTTCCTAGATGGCCTGCCTTCCACGGCTTGTTAGCCCAAGTTTGGAATTTTGAAATTAAATTACATTCTTACTTGTAGGTGGTATGACATGTTGGCTCAGTGCTTGCGTCTGGCGGATTACAGCCATCTTACTCAGATCCAACAAAAATGCTAAGATGTACACTCCCTTGGTAGCGACAAGCGTTGCTGTACAAGTAGAGTCCTTCAAAATAAAGCAAACAAAACCTGACTTAGTAACCACACAAAATACATATTTTGCGATATTGTTTCCCATTTGAACTCAACAGAATCGTTCTCTTGCGGTTCCTTTTACAAATTTCGTGACCTCACCTAATACTCAATCGTGCAGCCGCTCTACCAGCTGGACTATCAAGCCATTTGCATTCTCCCTATTTTGTTAGGAGGTACCCGAAAAAACACAAATATTACACCCTGTTATAAAAGGTACTATGGTGTAAGCATGTTTCTTTTTCACATGCTACCCCTCGTCTATGGAACAAACTGCCTGCACTAGTAAAATCATCCGTTTCTCTTCAAACAGGCATTTGATTCAATGGTTTAATTATTGTTATTTTTGTTACCTTTTAGGATGTTTTTTCTTAAATATTGCATTTGTATTATTGTATTCTATACCACATGTTCTAGATTTCTCTCAACTTAGGTTTACATTTTAATTTGTGTTGTTGTTATTGTATATTAATTAATGCTATTGTTTGTATTTTAGCGCCATGAGCACTTCTGTGGATTTGTGCGCTTTATAAGTTTTCATTATTATTATTATTATTATTATTATTATTATGTTTCTATATATGGTTTCATACAGGGATTAAATGGAAAATAAAAATCAATGTTGGACCTTGACTACCACGTCATAGATTGGACAACTATCTGAGTAGGATTTTCTACGTTTTTGGACCGTTACGATCGAGTAGGATTCCTTAGCTGCTGACAAGTTCCGTCTTGTGGAACATGCCGGAAATAATTCACGGGATCCCGTTCTTGCCAGGTAGCTGCAGGGAAGGTGTGGAACGGTCTACCTCATTCCATCAGAGCCATACAGACAATAACCACTTTCAAAACAACCCTAAAGACTCATCTTTTTCATAAACATTTCAGTAACATTCCATTGACATTGGATTTTTTTATTTTTCTTGATCTTTGCACTGCTGGAGGACAACCATGAGGGAACTTTTCAATGAAGCAAGCGCCATGAGCACTGTTAGTGGGAACTTTTTCAATGAAGCAAGCGCCATGAGCACTGTTAGTGGGAACTTTTTCAATGAAGCAAGCGACATGAGCACTGTTAGTGGGGAACTTTTCAATGAAGCAAGCGCCATGAGCACTGTTAGTGGGAACTTTTTCAATGAAGCAAGCGCCATGAGCACTGTTAGTGGGAACTTTTTCAATGAAGCAAGCGCCATGTGCACTGTTAGTGGGAACTTTTTCAATGAAGCAAGCGCCATGAGCACTGTTAGTGGGAACTTTTTCAATGAAGCAAGCGCCATGTGCACTGTTAGTGGGAACTTTTTCAATGAAGCAAGCGCCATGAGCACTGTTAGTGGGAACTTTTTCAATGAAGCAAGCGCCATGAGCACTGTTAGTGGGAACTTTTTCAATGAAGCAAGCGCCATGTGCACTGTTAGTGGGAACTTTTTCAATGAAGCAAGCGCCATGAGCACTGTTAGTGGGAACTTTTTCAATGAAGCAAGCGCAATGAGCACTGTTAGTGGGAACTTTTTCAATGAAGCAAGCGCCACGAGCACTGTTAGTGGGAACTTTTTCAATGAAGCAAGCGCCATGAGCACTGTTAGTGGGAACTTTTTCAATGAAGCAAGCGCCATGTGCACTGTTAGTGGGAACTTTTTCAATGAAGCAAGCGCCATGAGCACTGTTAGTGGGAACTTTTTCAATGAAGCAAGCGCCATGAGCACTGTTAGTGGGAACTTTTTCAATGAAGCAAGCGCCATGAGCACTGTTAGTGGGAACTTTTTCAATGAAGCAAGCGCCATGAGCACTGTTAGTGGGAACTTTTTCAATGAAGCAAGCGCCATGAGCACTGTTAGTGGGAACTTTTTCAATGAAGCAAGCGCCATGAGCACTGTTAGTGGGAACTTTTTCAATGAAGCAAGTGCCATGTGCACTGTTAGTGGGAACTTTTTCAATGAAGCAAGCGCCATGAGCACTGTTAGTGGGAACTTTTTCAATGAAGCAAGCGCCATGAGCACTGTTAGTGGGAACTTTTTCAATGAAGCAAGCGCCATGAGCACTGTTAGTGGGAACTTTTTCAATGAAGCAAGCGCCATGAGCACTGTTAGTGGATACTGGCACTATAGAAGACATCTTTATTATTAATCTTATTTAGGATTTTTTTTAAAGCTTACCTCTGTGGTTGAAGTGCAGACCCATGCCATGTTTGAAACAGCAATTAAGTCCTTTTCCGTCCAAACATCCAGACATTTGTGGAAAGTTGGAGTTGCTTCATTTCGTGCGTCTTGATTCCATAAAGAAATCCGGCCCTCATGATCACCTACGGCTAAACAGGTCCCTGCTATTAAGATCAAAAGTGACAACATTATAACAAGTTTATTGTATTGGCCATTCATATTCTTTAAAGGCACTGGAAACCTTGGTTGAGAGGAGAGAATGTGCATTAAACCGGTTTAACTATAAAACCAGTTTAGCCATAAACCAGTTTAAAGGCACTGGACACTTTTAGTAATTGTCAAAGACCAGTATTCTCACTTGGTGTATCCAAACATATGCATAAAATAACAAAACTGTGAAAATTTAGACTCAAATGGTCTTCGAAGTTGCATGAAAGAAAAAAACACCCTTGTTGCATAAATTTGTGTGCTTTCAGAGAAATTACCTCTTTCTCAAAACTATGTTACTTCAGAGGAATTTGTTTCTCACAATGTTTTATTCTATCAACAGCACTCCCTTGCTCATTACCAAGTCAGTTTTTATCCGAACAAATTTTTTGAGTAATTACATAATCTCGATATTTACCTTTTACAGCATGGCTGGTAGCCTGCTGTGGTGAAGTTCTGCACCATGCTAAGGATTTTGCCCACTGGTACCCACTGAGAAACACACTGTAGAAGCTGATGTCAGATCTGTGACAAAGGCATCAGGGAAAAAGAATGTTACTTTGGTAACACCAATGAGTAATCAAATGCGAACACTTTTAAGAAGAGACTCAAAACTCATGAGACTCTTAAGTATTTTCTATGTATTAAGACAAATCACCTTTGAACTTTTTTTTTAAGGATAACCATTAACAGCATTTAGTAAAGTGCCTTTTCCAGTGGTTACAAAGCACTACAACAAAACAAATGGAAACAACAAAGGAAACGAATATTTATGACCAACTAGTCCAAACCACGCCTACAACATCCTCTATGTCCACCAAGAATGGGTATAAAGGCAGTTCAGCATTGGACTTTGTCACCAGTCTGAAGAAGCTCCTAGCTTAGGAGTGAAACAGAACTAACAAAAATTATATGTAAGTAAATTTACATTGTTTTTGGATTTGTACAAAAAAGAATCTTTTAATTCACCAATGAAGGAAACATATTAAACAAACAAGTGAGTTTTTAGATGCTTTATGAACTGGGAAGTGGAAGTCACATTGGCTGCCCCTTGGCCACAACACAAATGAATGTGCTCTTCGCAAAAGTAATGGTGAATAACCTACAAATCACATAAGCATTATATTTTATTCATATTTTTTTTTTAACTTACTCATTGTCCAATGGGAGTCTGAACTTCCATATCCCAACGTGTCCGCTCTTCATTGAAACGGCCAATAAGATGAATGCATCACTGTCAGATGACACATTTTCTTTCTGTGTTTCCCAATCCATACTGGAATCAGAATCGTTGTAGAGAACTACTGACCATTCCATGTCTTAAAAATGGGGAAACAAAAAGAGAATGAAAAAATAAAGGGAGTTCTCACAAACAAATTTAGTCTTTTTTGGAAAATGTCACCAACCAAACGTGCCTATAGGCCTAATACAAACTTGTGCCAAGTGAAAACTCCAAAAGAATAATTATCTAGCCAAAGTTCAATGTAGGTTGAGTCCATAAGGTAGCCCATATTGAGCCCACACAAACCCATATTAAGCCATTTGGGTTACCAACAAGACACACACTTTGAGCCCATAAAGTACCCATACCTAACTCACACAGCACCAATGAAGCCATTTAGTTTACAAATAAGACACCTACTTTGAGCCCATAAGGTACCCATACTGAGCCCACACAACACACATAAAGCCATTTGGTTTACCAACAAGACACCTACTTTGAGCCCATAAGGTACCCATACTGAGCCCACACAACACACATAAAGCCATTTGGTTTACCAACAAGACACCTACTTCGAGCCCATAAGGTACCCATACTGAGCCCACACAACACACATAAAGCCATTTGGTTTACCAACAAGACACCTACTTCGAGCCCATAAGGTACCCATACTGAGCCCACACACAACACACATAAAGCCATTTGGTTTACCAACAAGACAGCTACTTTGAGCCCATAAGGTACCCATACTGAGCCCTCACAACACACTTAAAGCCATTTGGTTTACCAACAAGACAGCTACTTTGAGCCCATAAGGTACCCATACTGAGCCCACACAACACACATAAAGCCATTTGGTTTACCAACAAGACACCTACTTTGAGCCCACAAGGTACCCATACTGAGCCCTCACAACACACATAAAGCCATTTGGTTTACCAACAAGACACCTACTTTGAGCCCACAAGGTACCCATACTGAGCCCTCACAACACACATAAAGCCATTTGGTTTACCAACAAGACACCTACTTCGAGCCCATAAGGTACCCATACTGAGCCCACACAACACACATAAAGCCATTTGGTTTACCAACAAGACACCTACTTTGAGCCCACAATATGCACATTGGGCCCACTAGATGGGACACGTATCTCAAGCATGCCCATATACCCAAGATTTTCTACCAGTACTTACTGACAGCTGCTAGCATGTAGACACGTCGCGTTAGCTCCTTACATTTTGTCTCAATGTCTGTACTGTTCCGTAACTTCGGGTGTGGCTCCTCATTAGAATGGGCAAATTCTTGCTGGCCAAGGAGTTCGTTAAGAAGGATTGAGAGGTCTGCAATCTGAAAAAAGAAAACAAAACCTCTGTCATAAGTGGTTTATTTTTCTTCAGTTTATCAAATCGTAGACTCGACATTTGAAACAAACAAAATTCAAAAGTTTGCTCTAAGACCAACACTCTAGCACAAAAAACATGAGAATTAGCATTTTGCAGGAAGATTACCTTGGTAAAATTGCCTTTTCTTAATTTCCTCTTATGGATAGTGAGTCTGTGGTCCAATGTAAGACACGCCAGTAATGACCTGAGAAATAAAAACAAAAATTGTTACTGAAGAAACAGTTGGATATAACACAATAGTAAAGAAAACAACTTCAATTGGTGGGGTAACAGGGTTTGAATCTTGGGAGCGAAGGGGAAACCACAAGGCGTAGGGTGTCATGGCCGAGCGGAAAAGAGCACCGAACTCAAGCTCTGGTGCTTCTGTTCAGTAGAGTGTGGGTTCGAATCGCTGTCGTGACACTTGTGTCCCTGAGCAAGACACTTAACACTAATTACTTCTCTCCACCCAGGGTTAAATTGGTACCTGTGAGGGCAGAGATGGTTCTTGTGATTGGTTTAGGCGACTGGCGCATAATTAATGTTGCACAGGCTGTATACTCCCCAGGGAGCTGAGATGGTTAAGGAATGATTTAAGGCCCAGTGACCAGGGGTAATAATGTTGGAAGCGCTTTGAGAAGTCCTGCGGGTGTAAAAACTGTATATAAAAACTGGTCATTGTTATTATTATTATTATTATTAATGCCGTAGAGCTTGTGGAAATGTAAACTGGACCACAATTTGTTTTACAAGACCAGAAGAAAGTGAGAGAAAAACTTCCAGAGACAGTTCAACTTGCATTTAGCTGTTATTTGCCAAGCACTCAGACACGTAAGACAAGTATTTGTACACTCCACGGGTGTTAAGTCTTTTTTATTGACTCAGCAGAATTGGAAGGTAAACGAGGTTGCAAACTGTACCTGTCCAGTTTACTGGTGACTGTTGGTGACCACTTGGCCTTTATGAAACCATTCCTGTCCGTCTGGCACTCCCCACAAAAAGTCCTTTTCAGATGTTGTGGGAAAAGAGTTCGGTCGGTCATGGTAGACTGCAAGTAATCTGTAAACAAAGAAAATCAATCAATCAATCAATCAATCAATCAGCCAATCAGTCAATCACCAGGCATTCTAGTTGCCTGCTTCAAGGCCCCTAGCAAAGTGAAGGAAATATTTGACAAAAGAGTTTAAAGAATTTCATGTGGAAATGACAAGTGCAATGTACTAAAATGTAAGCAGGTTCAAAGAGATGAGTCTGAAGCTGGTTCTTGAAGATCTGAAAGGACTGAGTCAAGTGAGCAGAGTAGATAGGGGAGATCATTCCATAGCTTTGGTATATATGAAACAAAGCGTCTATCACCTATGCCCAAATATCATAGAGCCTCTAAGCACAACAATTTGCTTAGCATGAAATTTTTGCCTTAATAAAAACAGGATTAACAACCAAATTTCCACGTGATATTCAGGATAAGCAAACAACAGCTGAATACCGATGACAAGGAAAATGCAACAAATGGAAATTCTGTTGGTAATCCTGTTGTAATCAAGAAAGAAATTTCATGCTTAGCAATTTTTTTTGCTCAGCAGCTCAATGAAATTGGGCCCAGGAAAACTATACTTACGGAAACTATACTTACGATTGTATTTTCCATCATTCTTAAGAAGACTTTTCAAGCTAACGCCAACGTCGAACTCTAAGATGTCGGGACAGGGTTTAACCAACAGTTTCTCAAACACAAAAGTGCTATCTGGGTCTGATGGATCGCACTGCAGTGACTGATTAAAGAACAAAGAAAATCATTGATGAGTTAGACCGGACATCATCAAGAGAAATATATCAGTGTAATACAGAAATTGTGATGGAGGGTTACGATAATGGCAACTAATTATCTAAATAGTACAGCTTCCCCTTTTCCACTGATTGTATAGACCCATTGCATTGACGTCACTCTCTCAAGAGGAGGCAGATCATTGGACAATAGCTGCTCTCTGTGCGTAAATATTTGCGCGTGACCTCAGTGTACCTGTAGCATTTCGCGTTATGCAAGGGGGAACTGTTGATTTCTTACACAATACAGAACGCGCTTCCGGACAATGCCTGTAATTTTGGGTGTCAACTCTCTTTTGTACATGTTTGTAAACGATTTTGACACCCAAAATGACACCCAGGATGACACCCAGGATAGGCACATGCGAGTACGCTGCACGTATTCCAAGGGGACTATACTAAAGCAAATGGGGAAAACCAATAACTTATTTGAGTAAATAGGACACTATTTTGTTTAATAATTAATCAAACGTGACAACATTTTTACATTGAATAAACTTCACTTGACTCTTTTCAATGGCAATGCATTAAGGATTGTCCTCAATGCATTGCCATTGAACATTGATCATTATAATCTGAATTATAGTTGGCAAAGCAACCAACTTTTTATAAGAAGACAATGAAGAAATTTCAGCTTAGACGTGGTAGAAAAAAACCATGCAGTCAGGTAGGTACTGAAAACATTTAAGGTTTCCAGTCCGGGAAACCATGGAGGTAGAACCTCCATGGGGAAACTAACTGTGGTCCACAGAGCAGAGTGACAGGCAGGTACAGTGATAGCCCCACTTGTGTGTGACCAACTCAAGGATTCAGAGAGTTGGCCACACCATCATATAGAGTAACTTTATGGGGACAGTGAGTGGGGGTGTTGAGTGCAAAATGGCCGCCCGCACAAGCTTGAAGCAAGCGTGCCCAATCTTCAAGATGGGCCGTTCAAACTTTCAGCTTTTGGAAGTGAAATTTGAGTGTGTCAGTTTTGTGCGTGCAAGTGAGGTTTGCGCGATACATTTCGCTAAGCTCGACATCATCTGCACAGCATAAATAAACAGAGGGTGCCGATAGTCCCAGTAATTGGGGCACTGTAAACAGGTAAAATGATTACAACGTCACAGTATACTGGGTCTAGGGTGCCGCCGCGATGTACGCTTGCTTGCCCAGTTCTTGTGGACATCGCCATTTGGATTAAGTCTTGATTAATAAAGATTTTTTTTAATTCTCAAGGATTCTTTTTGAAAAAGTATGATGTGGAATATAAAGTTGCAGGAATGGCTTTTGATTCGTGGTTCGACACTTAATGATGGGCGTGCACTCAGCACTGCAACCGACACTTAATGATGGGCGTGCACTCAGCACTGCAGCAATAGGCGGTCCAAACAAATGTTTTTGACAGCACCGAACTTGCGCAAGGCTTTAAATTTGCGTGTAATATCTGGTGCGCAGGCTTAAACCTGCGTGCTCAAATTTAAATCGGACGGGCCATCGGGTTTGCGCGCTCAGGGGAGGCTGAAGATTGCGCGAGGATTGAAGTTTGCGCCCACCACCACAGACTGTACCCGCAGACTGGACTGTCAAGACTGGATTGAAACAGTTGCCTTTCTTACTTAAAGTACACAAGATAAGCTAAATATAAATGGTCAGAATACATCATATTAACCCAACTTACGAATATATTGACGCATTTCTCAGAAACAACAGCGATTTGATTGTCATCAGACCAGTCTAAAGCGTCATTACCCGCTGGTTCATGTGCCAACTTCATGGGCGCCGCCATCTTTCTTTAAGAATATACCATAATTAGTGTAGGGGTGCACTACTACCCTGATAGTGAAAAACAATATATTTATATAAAAAATCCTATTAAGTATTTCACTACATTTATTAAAACGTTCAATAAACTGTATTTAATGGATACTTTGCTAACTATTTGAAGTTAAAACTTGTCTCAACAGTTTTATGTTCAATTTGAATTGGTTCAATAATTACGTGCACCCCTATTTTTATATTGGTGTCATCCAGAGGAGGGAAGTTTGATATCGAATGCAGGGGGATTGTGTGTGGATCACTGTTCGGTGATTGTTAGGGGGGCCGGGAGGATCGTGTGATGACGAAGAAAGAAGATGTCTTTTCAGTTCAACTTTGATGTCAGTGTTGATGAAGAACAACATTTAAGTGGGGAAGATGATAATAAGGGTAATCCAGGTAAGTTTGTGATTGTTTCTGGTAAAATAACTTAATAAGAATTTTTTTGTCCTCAACAATCAATTCCTCAACTTGTTTTTTTACTTTTATTTTATTTAGGCCCTATCCTATGGCTAGCCCCACTTGTGTGGCCAATTCAGCTATCCTTGGCCACACAAGTGGGGCTATCCTATGATGGCTATTGATTGTCTGTATTTTCCCTTTTTTCACGTTTGTTGTATTTTAAAGAGTTCTCTGGAGATTGTCAAATAAAAGAAACACACAAATAAACAAAAAGGGTAAATACTAACATTCTTTCACTTGAATGATTTGTGCGTTGTGGCCATGGGTGGGTCAGCCGGGAGAGGGGGGAAAGAGGGGGAGGCAAGTGTAAGTAATATTAATATGCTATATAGTGTGTCGGTTAGCCCCGTAAATTGTTCCAATCCAATCCACTCCGTCGTAAGGATATATAGAGTGTACTTCTAGAAACTATAAGGCTCCCCTGTGAGCCTAGTAATAGGGGTCTCATATAGGGCCTCCTTAACGCTATACGTTTTTCAAATCAGCGTTGACGGGTGAAAGTTTTACGACCGTTAGCCAGCCAGAACTGTAGTTTCCTGTGTACTGTACACATAAAGCTTTCCCCCGCCCTAGGTGGGTATTATATTGTAAACAAACAGCGCACGCACTGCCACACGGGTTAGTATCATCCCTTTCACAGAATGGTTTAGTCCAGCTCGGTGGTGGCTTGGCAGTTCGGCAAGTAGACTGGTGTACAGCGCTTGGTGGTCGAGTGACCAAAATATAAAGCGTTGAGCATTATTGAGAAGTCAAAAAACTTGCGATGCGGCAGGAAAACAACAGTAAGTACCGAGCAGAAAATTGGTATACAGTACACAGGAAACTACAGTTCTGGCTGGCTAACGGTCGTAAAACTTTCACCCATCAACACTGATTTGAAAAATGAATAGCGTTAAGGAGGCCCTAAATATGAGACCCCTATGAGGCTAGAAGTATATAGAGTGGATTGGACAAATTTATGGGGCTAGGGGTAGACCCAGCCTAGTAACTGGGGCACTGAACTTCTTTTTTCAAAATTTTGTAATATCGGTCGTACCACTGGGGCGCTGTACTCCTTTTTTCGAAATTTCTGACCGATAATGACAAAATTTCGAAAAAAGGGAGTAGGCCTACTACAGCGCCCCACTTACTGGGTCTAACTTATACCCCTGGGCATGCTGGCTTGTTTTGTATAAATATTAATTATATAATAATTATATTATTATTTTGTATTTAATACTAATTACAGAGAATGCCAGTCTGCCGACAGATTCCACAAATAACAGCACAGAGACATTAAAAGAAGCCAAAGAGTTGTACACTCCAACCGATCTAACAGCTTATGAGGTTAAGTGTTTTACACCACTCTCATTTTTTTCAACCACTTCAGGGGTGGATTTCACAAAGAGTTAAGACTAGTCTTACCTCAAGTTAGGATGAGTTACTCGTCCAAACTTAGGACTAGCCTTTCGTTTGTAATATCTCCTAGGACGCATCCTAAGTTACAACTAGTCCAAACTCTTTGTGAAATCGACCCCAGGTCAGTATTTAAAAGAATTTCTTTGACTTTGTGCTGCCAGCAATTAGAGTCCTATGACCTCTGGCTGGCTCTAAAATGCTGTAAACCCAGTCTGGCTCTAGCACAGCAACCTTTTCTTTTCTTTTTCTTTTGTTTCTCTTCGCATTTTGCACGTTCGACCAATGACATCCCCCAACGCAACACCTAGTTTAGCTTCCTACGAGAGCTGTATGGGGATTACTCAACTCAAGACTCAAGGAACTGTTTGGAGCTGCAGGAGTAATCATTTTCCATTATGGAAAACAAGATGAAAGCTAAGGCCAAGTAAAATAATATACCAGTTGATCGTCCTGGTTTTTCCAAAAAGAGGACGATGAGGGCCTTTTATTTTATGTTTATTTATTTCTTTCAAAGGTGGGTGCCAAGCATTTTAATTCAAACTGGCCACCAACTCTTCAGTTTAAAGTCACCACTTACTTTATGTAGTTACAAATTCTTAAAAGATTAGTGCACAGAAGTTTTGTCGTTTTGAAAAGAAAAAAAAAATTATAAATAAAAGGATGGGGCCACTAAAAACGAGAGGGGACGATCAACTGGTATTTTTATTTTTATTTGGCCTAAATTTAGATCCTCAAAATCAAACATTTGGTCAAATTATTTTTTGCTTTGAATTTCAGTTCAGTACTGCCGATCTAGCACTATGCTTCCTACCACATGGTCCAATTGAATTTTTCCTTTCAGTCCTGTGCTGTAGATGTGGTCAAAGTTGGCGATCTAGAACTATGCTTCCTAAACCCAGACGATGTTGAGAGTGAGCTGATAATCAGCTCATTCAGTCAGGCCTTGAAGAGCGAGGAAGATGAAAGCGACGTATCTAAGGCTGTAGATGGTCATTCGGATCTCATACCAAAGGTGTATGAAGGTAAGACACGCCTGGAATTTAATCTTTATAAGAGACCGGACACTATTGGGTTGGTAACTGTCAAAGACTAGTGTTCTCGGTTTGTGTATCTCAACATATGCATAAAATAACATACCTGTGAAAACTTGAACTCGATTGGTCGTCCAAGTTGCGAGATAACAATGGGAAAAAACACCCTTGTCACACAAAGTTGTGTGCTTTCAGATGCTTGATTTCAGGACCTCAAAATCTAATTCTGAGGTCTCACAAATAAAATTCTTGAAAAATTACTATTTTCTCAAAAACTATTTTCTCAAAAACTATGTTTCTTCAGAGGGAGCTGGTAAGGTAACACAGTGTTAATGCCAAGCAGTTGAGAATGAGTCTTGTACATGTACTTGAATTGGCATTGGTGGTGCATTTAGGTTGGAAGTGGACTCTCCACAGTCTTTAATAATAATAATAATAATTGTGGCTTCTTGTATAGTGCATGTATCCCGTCACGCAGTGATGCTCAAAGCACTTTAGGATACAAGATTTTCCTGCAAGGTATGTGGGACTGCGTTCGAATTATGAGACCTACTCCTTTAACATACATGTAGCACCATGTAATGGTTTACAAGGTGCTGTGGCGCCGCAATATGCAATATGCTGTGTACACATTTTGCCTGTGATATCCAGGCTAAGGGGCTCTTTTATTTTTGAGCAAATAATCCCAGTTTTTAGTTTAAGTAAAAACAACCTTGTTTTGGCATGGACCGTCTCATATCCCTTTCACTATTAAAATTCCTGTCACTTCTTTCCCATTTTTAAAAACTCATTCACAGGTGGTTTGAAAGTTTGGGAATGTTCCCTAGACCTTGTCCACTTCCTCCATGATGCAGAAATACCTGTTAAGAATAAGAGAGTGTTGGAGCTCGGCTGTGGTATTGGACTCCCAGGCATTTATGCAGTCAAGAAGGAAGCTGCTGCAGTACACTTCCAAGATTATGTAAGTGACACTGAAATCATCAAGACTTTACAAATTCTTCTACCTTAGTCTGATTGAATTCAATTATAAGGTTGTCCAAACTCTGGTTTGATCATTTTAGTTGGGAGGATGTTTAACCAAAGTTGGTGCACACAAAAGCTTAAGATTGTCCAAACTCTGGTTTGATCATTTTAGTTGGGAGGATGTTTAACCAAAGTTGGTGCACACAAAAGCTTAAGATTGTCCAAACTCTGGTTTGATCATTTTAGTTGGGAGGATGTTTAACCAAAGTTGGTGCACAGAAAAGCTTAAGGTTGTCCAAACTCTGGTTTGATCATTTTAGTTGGGAGGATGTTTAAACCAAAGTTGGTGCACACAAAAGCTTAAGATTGTCCAAACTCTGGTTTGATCATTTTAGTTGGGAGGATGTTTAACCAAAGTTGGTGCACACAAAAGCTTAAGGTTGTCCAAACTCTGGTTTGATCATTTTATTTGGGAGGATGTTTAACCAAAGTTGGTGCACACAAAAGCTTAAGATTGTCCAAACTCTGGTTTGATCATTTTAGTTGGGAGGATGTTTAACCAAAGTTGGTGCACACAAAAGCTTAAGATTGTCCAAACTCTGGTTTGATCATTTTAGTTGGGAGGATGTTTAACCAAAGTTGGTGCACACAAAAGCTTAAGGTTGTCCAAACTCTGGTTTGATCATTTTAGTTGGGAGGATGTTTAACCAAAGTTGGTGCACACAAAAGCTTAAGGTTGTCCAAACTCTGGTTTGATCATTTTAGTTGGGAGGATGTTTAACCAAAGTTGGTGCACACAAAAGCTTAAGATTGTCCAAACTCTGGTTTGATCATTTTAGTTGGGAGGATGTTTAACCAAAGTTGGTGCACACAAAAGCTTAAGATTGTCCAAACTCTGGTTTGATCATTTTAGTTGGGAGGATGTTTAACCAAAGTTGGTGCACACAAAAGCTTAAGGTTGTCCAAACTCTGGTTTGATCATTTTAGTTGGGAGGATGTTTAACCAAAGTTGGTGCACACAAAAGCTTGAAAAAGTTTCAGGCTCTATCCTCTTGTCCGAAGTCCTAAGCGCGTACGCAAAGCACCTAAGCGCGTACGCAAAGCACACCCAATAGACCGATCCATTAGGCGCCGGCCACAGCACACGTGTGAGCAAGAATACGTGAGCCTTTCCAATGCCATTCTGCACAACTCTGCTGCGCGCACGCATGTCAGACTTTACTTTATCGGACTTTTGGTGGGGCAATTGGTTGTGATTGGTCAATACGCAATGGGGCGGAGCTTAATGGACCGGTCCATTGTCACAACGACCACGGGGCCAAGCTAGGCTGAGCTGACTCCAAAGGTGAAGGGCCCTCGTATGAAAATCAGTGTGGATGCTTCCCCCTTTAATAAAAAGGTTTCCAGAGGAAATATTTGCCAGAAGGGGTTTAAATTCTCAGGAAAAAATCATTTGCCGCTGAATCTCAGTCTATTTTAAGAAATCTTTTTGTTTTCTTCAACTTTAGAATGAGGAGGTGATTGAACACATGACCATCCCTAGTGTCATTTTGAACAAGCCTGAGGAGGATTCAACTAATCAGGACCTCCGCTACTTGTCAGGTGACTGGAGTCTAGTGCAGAAGCTACTAACTTCCGAAGAACAATGTTCAAAGTATGCATTCTCCTGTAACAAAAAAAAACCTGATTTAACAGTAGACAAAGGCCATAATCTGAATTGGTGGTTATGGCTATGGCTATAACTATTGCTAAGAGTGTTGCTGAGGACATCCAGTACTTCAGTGCATTGATGCGGTGATCAAGCTGTAGCCATAGCTATTAGCCATAGCCATAGCCACCAACTTGGACATGGCCTTAGGACCTTTACGATGTTATGCTGCCAACCCCTTCATCATACAATTGTAAAAACTAATGTTTTATACATAAATGCAAAAGGGACAGACTGTTTTCCCTTTCAGCTTCTCTTTGGTTACATTGAAGCTATGTTACGGTATATTTGATATTGTCTGAGTACAATGATGTGCTTGATCCCAAGTTACCACTTAAATTTGAATTCCTCAGACTATCGAGACAGTTGCTATGTCAAATAATTTGGGGCAAGCTTTTTAGAGGTTACGTAATAGACGGTGAACAGTACACCCCTACACAATTCAGAATGGATGTGTATGACACAATGGTACCAGGGTCTGCTCATCTGGAGGTTGCTATACAAAAGCTTGCCCAAAACCATAGCAACTGTCTCTATAGTCTAAGGAACTCAAATGTAAGCGGTACATTGTGACTAAGCACGTCATTGTACCAGACATATCGCAAATAGCTTTTGGAGATGAACACAGTGGCTGCTCTGTAGTAGATCTAGGGGAAGGGGAACAGTATTTCATTGCAAGGAGCACTTTGAATCTTTCATTCTTTGACTCAATATTCTTAATTTATACTTTCTGTGAATAGAACCAAAGAATTCTCCACTTTCCGAACCTCTTTGTTCGACACCCCAAATGTATTTTCTCTATCCTATATCTACCTCTAAGTGAAAGTCGGGGCAGAAACTGCAAAGCAAGCTTGATCAACCTGGACTTTACTAATTTGTTTCATGTTATGGGATGTTTCTTGATAGGTATGACGTCATCTTGACATCGGAAACAATCTACAGTTTAGAGTCTTATGACAAGCTTTACGATATACTCAGGGCAGTATTGCGTCCAACCGGAGTTATGTATCCTTTTCTGTCAATATAGAGGGAGCTGTTCCACCGCTACTGGGGAAGTTTTAGAGTTTCTTTTCTGACCACTACTTTACTTTACTTTACGAAAAGCATAGCGCATGCTTTTTTTCTTTGTAGCATTAAGTTGAATGATGAAACATTGCAAATCCATTGTATATAAGCAAATTTGGCAAACTAATTGTCCGCAACATTATCCGGTAAAATTTCCGTATCCTGTCACCACCTTTTCACTAATTTTTACAAAAATTAGTATTTTAGTTATTGTAAATTAGATATCATTATTTTTATTTCATAACGAATGAATAAGTGGTGGCAGGATACAGGAATTTTTTCCACCACCTTTTCACTAATTTTTACAAAAATTAGTATTTTAGTTATTGTAAATTAGATATCATTATTTTTATTTCATAACGAATGAATAAGTGGTGGCAGGATACAGGAATTTTTTCCACCACCTTTTCACTTATTTTTACAAAAATTAGTATTTTAGTTATTGTAAATTAGATATCATTATTTTTATTTCATAACGAATGAATAAGTGGTGGCAGGATACAGGAATTTTTCCCATTGCCACCAACGGAAATTCTCTAAGCATGTTTGCTGTCTTGTAACTAGGCAAGTACAACAAGTTATAATTTCCAATTGTTGTGTGCTAATGGTGGCTTGTGCATTAGTTAAGAATAAATGTATGATTTGTATTGCGTGCTACACCTTGTTTTGCCTTAATTACAACTGTAATACTAGATACCTAGCAGCGAAGACTCACTACTTTGGTGTGGGCGGAGGGACACGATCGTTTGAAGACATGGTGAAGCAGCGTGGCGAATTTAACATTGAAGTCTGCAAGACCTATACTCGAGGTAAAGTTCATTTTCAAAGAAGTTTGTGTGTAGAATAGAACCCTTGCAGCGTCCAATAACTTGCCTCCTCCTTTTGCCTCAGTGAGGGTGCTTCTTTGCCTCAGTGAGGGTGCTTCTTTGCCTCAGTGAGGGTGCTTTTTGAAATTGCGTGATGTCACATGCAGGGGTTCTTTAAAGGTAAACCCATCCAGGCTCATTTTTCAGAAATTTTCCTAATCTTCAAAATCTCATTCCTGCTTGTGGAGTTACATTGCGTTTTTATTCATTCTGTGCATGATAAGGCCTTGTGATTAGAGCAAACTGTGTGCACCTATCATACTCACTTAATGGTGAACAGGGTTCCAAACTGCCCGTCTTGTCGTGTCCTGCATTTTTCTGCAAACTTTCCCCAAAATACGCCATTAATTTTCTGTGTTCATTTCATTCTGTTTAGGTGTGAAGAGGGAGATTTTAAAGATGTCATTCTTGGAAGCGGCAAAAGATTGATCAAATTGAGTGACCGTTAACCCTTCACATAGGAGAGCTGGTCGAAAAACACCCTCATTCCCAGTGGGGGAAGATCTCGCCCCGCCATTTTTCTTTCTTTCCCAGAATGCCTTGCGGGATCGTAAACCCTGGAAGTGTGACTTGAAAGTCTCCAAATATATTGGATATGTTGTCTGTTGTTGATCCATTCTGTGGTATGAGACTACGCAAAATGTGCTGTTAAAAGACGCATCAAGCCATAGAGCAACTGGCACCTCTCGTTCTTTTGTAATCTTGTGATACGACCCCAGTCTGCCCGGTACGTTTGAATAGCTTTGACGGGGCACACCGGGTCAGCCCCCCAGTGCCTCGTTTGTGGAGGGGTCACTTAGGGATGACCCGAGGTGCATGCCGTCACCATGAGAGGGCGAGTGTAATCATTCGTTTAGCTCTCGTCAGGGGCTCACCGGAGTGAGCACCGCGGGGTACACCCAGGGAAGCTAAATGAATGCACCCATTATTAGTAAACCTCATTCAGCCACAATTTGAAAGCAGACACATGTACTTGTAAAATACTTATTCGTAATTTTTTACTTTAAAGAACCAATCTTTGACAGTAAACACATAAAAGCACAACAAAATAGACTTGGCTATGATACAATTACACAACTGTTATTGCAATTTACAAATTTAATGAACAAGTGCTGAAAATCTTCTTGAACTCGTGGAAAGTATTTATGTTGTGAATAGACTTTTAAGTTGGTCTGATACTTTTATGAGTCCTTTAAATGCTGTAAAGTATACTATGGTATAAACAGGCCAGTAAATGTACATCTCAAAACGGCCCTTTTATATGTATTATTAACTAAGTTGTCGATTTGTTTTTATTTAAAATAACGATGGCCTTTTTAAATTTCTTTCTTCTGAAGAAAGACTGCCTTGATCATTTACAATGTAAGTTTATAATTAATAAATAATCATCTAAAAATACATGTTTTATGATCTCCTCTGTATGTTTTGTGGAAGACCCTATCCTATTAGTGGTGTTGAAACTTTGCATGGTGTGGGAAAATAAGAATTTAAAACCAGGGCCTAATTTTCATAGTGCTGCTAAGCAAAATTAAGCAGGATACCAGTCACAAATTGTACATGTGATGTGGTAGTTTGGCTGGTAACCTTATTCTGGTAAGCATACTTTTTTCGTGGTAAGCATACTTTTTTCGTGCTTGGCTACTTTTTTGCTTAAGCAGCTCTATGAAATTGGGCTCATGTGTAAATTTCTTTTGGAAGGAGTGGTTGTTGTGAATTATGTTGGTGTAGTCTCAACATTTTTAACAGTATAATCTGTGCTCGTCTACAGGAAACATGCTGGAGTGCTGGCGGATTACAAGGGTAAAGTAGGGTTGGAGCCTTCCCGCTGAATGTGCAATCCAGAGCGAATAATGTCCACCCAGGAAGAATAATCCCTAATAGGAATACTTCAAAGTTTCGAGACATAAAATCTAATATCTTTTTACATGACCACATTTCATGAAAAGTTTCTCAAAAATGTGTATTTTCATTAATTTTAAGAGTGATTACCAAACATAAACGTTCCCAAGCCTCATAATCATAAACAGTGAAGCAGTTAAGCTCCTTAATTCACACTGTTAAAATAAATAATGATTTGTTTTTTGAGGCAAAACTTCACACACATTTCATCTGACACACATTTGAATATCAAACAGTGTAACCCGCAAACCAAAACAATGAAAACTTCAAATCTTGTACTCACTAAATCCTTCAATTTTTAAGCCAAATGACAGTACTTTAGGAAGTGTCTCATAAGACGAAACGATAGTAACATTCTAATAAGCCATTAGATTTTAATGTTGTCTGGTACAATGATGTACGTGATCACAAGTCAACACTTAAGTTTGAATTCCTCAGACTATAGAGAGAGTTGCTATGTCACATAATTTGGGGCAAACTTTTGCGTAGTAACGTAAGAGACGCGACACCCATACACAATTCTGAATGGAATGGATGTCTATGGCACAATGGTACCAGGGTTTGCTCTGGAGCTTGCTATACAAAATCTTGCCCCAAATCATGTGACATAGCAACTGTCTCTGTAGTCTGAGGAATTCAAAATGAAGTGGTACATTGTGACTAAGCAAATCATTGTACCAGCCATTTTTCAAATCTAACTCGCAAATGGCTTATTGGATCTGGTAAGTATTCAAGGGAATGCTCATTGACTGTTCCCTCGGACCACTGGAACATTCCATTGGAAGCTCAAAAGACTATGCATGTATTCATTCACATTGAATTGTTGGGGTGTACCCCCAGGAACATTCTTTTGTACCCGACTTTTTAAGCACTGCCTTAGTTCCCATTTCAGACAGCCGCGCCAAAGTCACGCCCAACCAACCAGATTAGGAACGACTCTAGGTGGACACAAATAAATTTTGCTTTCAGACAGGCAAACTTAAAATAACACTTACATTGATTCGGCTTATAACAAGATCGACGTCTGAAACCAAGGTGCTCCAGAGTCGTTCGGAACAACTGCAACAGTCGATCTTTCGACTTCTTGTGTGTCCAGTCTCTCCTAACTGTTTCAGACGTCAAAATTTGTATGTACTTAATTAAGAATTTGGTTCAGCGCAACTCTGGAGCGCATGTCCCAAACGGTGTTAGTTCCCTGTATTGCTAAAGCAGGTTTTTTATTTCAATATAACTATAAATCCAAGTCTCACAAAAGTCTTCATGGTGAAAGTCTTTCATAGACCCATCCGTCCTCTCCTTCTTTGACAAACTTCCCGTCGAGGTTTTCATCAAGTTGGGGTCGTCGGAAGACGATTCTGTCATGAAGTCTGTTACTCTGTCCCTGCCAGAACTCCACCACGTCCGGGACCACTCGGAATCCACCCCTGAATGGAACAAAAATCAAATAAACTTTACATAAGATTTGTCCGTTTCCAACCTCAATAGAACTTTGGGTGCAGTTTTGTAACCAATAACAGTTATTGGTTATGACCGTCCAAACGTTCCCCTGCAGATTGTGCAGGGATGTGATATCTGGCTGTTTTTATTAAACCCCCACCCCAAACAAGTATCAATAAATATAGAGAATTGTTCTTCAAGAAAAAAATGTATAACTGAGACCACATTCATAAGAAAATGAAGATAAAACCATGTGGAACACCCCAGATTGCAAAGGGTAGGGCTTTCAAACTCAAAGATAAATGAGTGTTAGCAGGCTTTGCACTCGCAAGCTTTCGCGCTCGCAAACTTTCATGCCTTGTGCTCTTACTTCAGGTTTTTTTTTCAACATCCCTGATGGTGAAACAATTAGCCCTACCCTTCCCATGAAAATGCTAATTACATTCATGCAGGTTTACAGAATTTATTGACCCTTTGCAGACTCGGGCAAGATACACGCTTACCATTTCCACCATTGTTGGTGTCTTTTCATGTGTACTCCCCAAATGGTGGTTAGGGGGATGTTAGTGCACTGATTCTTTTGTGCAAGGGGTTAACATGGTTGGCAGAATAGAATTGTGCACAAAGGCAGATGCAAAAGCGTTCTTGTGTTACCCCACCATCTACCCAATACATGTACAAAAAGGTGCAATGTTCCTTTATTCTGCCCAACAGTCCTGCAAGTGCACACTCGCAATGAGCAGTTTACGTAACGTGAAGGGTTGTATCTTGAATGCCTTTTTTTCAGCGATTCCTAGTTTGGAAACCTTAATTGTGGCTTGTAATATATGACTTGTGTCCTGGACTTGACTCAGAACTCAGACTTGTGGTAGTTGTTTCAATAGTTGTTTCAATACAGTTCTTTCAATACAGTTCTTTCATGTTCAATAATCTACGGAACCAGACCGATAAGAAAGTCATTTCACCCATTGAGCCGGAAAACCCTCAAACACAAAATCTTTGGACTTCCAGACAACTCGAACACTACAATCATTTCACCTACTGGTGGGTAGATACAAGCCTGTTTTCTTACCAATGATCTGGCCGTGGTATTGTGACTCCAGAGTCCAGGTATTTGTCTTTGAGTTCCTGATCTTTCCTGGTCAGCACCTGTTTCAAACGAGAACAAAGGATTTTTACACTTAGAGCCTGCAGTAAGTCCCAGCTCAGTTACTCTGTTGTGAGCATTTTATATCATGAATAGCCTGGCGTGTTGTGGCTGAGCAAATAAGAGCACTTGACTCAAGCTTTGGTGTTTCAGTTCAGCAGAATGTGGGTTCGAGATCCGGTTGGGACATTTGCGTCATCAAGCAAGACACTCAATTAGTATTGCTGCGTCCTTCGTATGAACATGAAGCCATTGGCCCCAAGTGTTGTGTAACACACGTAGAACCTTGCAGTTCCTGGTTTGAACTGCAGCAAACTGCGCCACAGCAGCTTGTAAACCATTACAGTCGACTCCCGTTATTACGAGCTCGCATGTAACGAGGTTCCGGTTATAACGAGGTTTTTTGCCGGTCCCGAACTGCCCCGTGCGTGTTTCAATGCATTAAAATATGGATAATACGAGCACGGAAGTAGCGAGAACACGGTTATAACGAGGTAATTTTGCGGTCCCTTGGAGACAAAATGTATTGTTTTCAGACGTTTGTAGCGAGGGCCTGGAATAAGTGTGTAAAAAAAGCTTACCTTCGTCAAGGTTGAGAAATGACATGAAGCCCTTAAACCCCATGATCAATACAATAGAGGTGATAATTGCATGGTGCTCGTAGAGTGCCACCAGTCTATTCAACGGACTGGTTTACCCAAGCAGACAATAGAATGGCTTAAATCACGCGCGTGGCTCAAAACCACCAACGGTTTAGTCACTGACGACAATCCTTCTCAATTTCAAAAACATGCCGCTTACTTAATAAATTCATGTCGGCGAACGCACTCGGCAGTATTTGGGGGTTCTAATGATTATTCCTTGCTCGTATCATCCATGCAAAACTTCAAAAACGTCACCGCTGTTCGAGTTTTTTTTTTTAGTAGAGCCCCTTTTTCAATTAAAAATATTATTATTAATTCAATAATAACAATTCAATGAATGAAGATTCCCCCGTTTCCAAAAATGTTTTTTTTTAAGAAAAGAAAGAAAAAAACAAAGGTTGCCCGTCCGGAATATTTAATTCAATCACATCAAAAGATAGAGATGGTTTAAAAGACACAGATACGCAAAGATTTTATTAAATCAATAATATAAATCAAATAGAAAATTATTTTAAAAGACACAGATACACAAAGATTTAATGAATTAAATACTGTTATAAGAATTAAAAGGAGAAATTGAAAAATGAAACAAAACAACTGGATCGGAACAGCCAAAAAAGGAAACGGCAAACAACTGAAACAAGCTCCTTTATACAATCATCACTCCCTTCAGTCCATGTGCAACGGAACTCCAGAAACATCTCGCTGGTGTCCCACGCTTGACATGCTGTTATCATGATACTCCATGTCGATCACCAACGAAAATGAACGTTCAGTGCATGCATCATGTTCATACCATGCGCTACGCGGCAGAATCCACTCGCTCTGAACGGCAAGTTGACATCTCTTTGCTATATTGTTATCATAAATTGTACAAAATATTACATTTCCCTGATTAATCACTCAATAAAAGACATTTAGCAATGATATTCTTGTGTACAAGATGCTCGTAATAGCTGTTCTGATAAGCAAACAGCTCCGTGCAGGCTAACACAAGTGTATATGCACGTACACGTGTTGTGTACAATGTGTATGCACGTACACGTGTTGTGTGCATGCACAATGATGACGTGTGTATCTATATTTAGCGCGCTGCGTTTATAACGAGGTTCGGATAATACGAGGAAAATGGGCCAGTCCGGCGGACCTCGTTATAACGGGAGTCGACTGTACATGGTGATATGTAAATGAATAGGTCTCATACTTCAAAAAACAATGCTCCACAACTTGCACGAAAACACAAAGTGTGACAGAACTGAGCTATATAAAAAGCCATAACTAACTATGGTGTTAAATTAACAACCATTGCAACTTACATTTCTGTCTTCTATAACTGAACTTTGATTGCTAACAATGGCTCCAATTTGGCTTGTTGGAGGTCTGGAGTTGAAATATTCTGTTGACTCTTCGTTGGTAAGCTTCTCCACACGCCCCTCGATGCGGACCTTTTAGTTGAGGAAATGTAACAACAAGGAAAAAACAACATCTATTAAAGTAGACTATGTAGGACTTGAACCTGCGACCTCCAGATTAAAGTGCCTGTGTTCTACCAACTGAGCTATCTAGCCTTTAAGACCCTTGACACTATTGGTAATTGTCAAAGACCAGTCTTCTCACTTGGTGTATCTCAACATATGCATAAAATAACAAACCTGTGAACATTTTTAGCTCAATTGGTCATCGAAGTTGCGACATAATAATGAAAGAAAAAACACCCTTGCCACATGAAGTTGTGTGCTTTCAGTATTTGATTTCAGGACCTCAAAACCTAATTCTGAGGTCTTGAAATCAAATTCGTGGAAAAAATACTTCTTTCTCGAAAACTACGTTACTTCAGAGGGAGCGGTTTCTCATAATGTTTTATATTATAACACCCCTTGCAAGTATTCTGCCTGCTCATTGGTTTAGAGCGCGTCACATGACATGTCTTAGTTTTGCTAGACGACGGCCGTGTGATAGTGCGTTGGTTAGCACACGGCGTGCAGTACCCAGACGTCCGTTGCGTGTACGAGGATGATAAATTAATTAGTCTGTAACCATTTCGGATTGCACGACACTACATGCAGCACAGTAAAAGTGTTTGCAATCTGTATTCGCGTTGTCCGTGGATTGTAGCATTCAGGTCTGTAACTAAATAATAATAGTACAGTATTTAGAAATGTTTGGGGTGTTATAAAACAAATATTGACTGCTTTTACTCGTGCAATGGTTAAAAACTATGACTCCCTCGGTGATCCCCGTAGCGTTCTATTTTCCCTCGGCTTCGCCTCAGGAAAATAGAATGCTCCGGGGATCACCTCGGGAGTCATAGTTTTAACCATAGCACTCGAAACAGTCAATATTTGTATACTATCAACCTCTCCCCATAACTTGTAAGTAAGGTTTTATGCTAATAATAATTTTGAGTAATTACCAATAGTGTCCACTGCCTTTAATGTTGGCAGCTTTTCTATTTTGTCAATATCTTTGTTCAGGTTAAGAGGAACTTATGAGGTTACTTACCGAGCGACTTAGAGCCTCCCAATAGAAAACCAGTGACGCAAATGGATTCTCTGCCTGTGAACAAAACATTGAGTTGCTACAATTACCTCAGAGGGAGAACCTTAACTGAAACTTGAAGTTTTTTCTATGTTATGATTTTCCTGCAAACAATGATTACAACCAAGTTACTGTGTTCAAGTGGTTAGACTGCAGGACTTGCAATCAAAAGGTTTTGGGGTCGAATCCCCCCGCTATCCGCTGATTTCACAATGACTAGAACAAATATTGTCGTCTAGTTAGTTTCTTGATTTGTGTTATTCACAATTATAGATGTTAAACCAATGTTTGTGAGAGAGATTGGCTGTTGCCATGGTGTTTATATCCCTTGTGGGAGTTTTCTGAGTTCCCTTGACGGGAAGATCATTCAAACAAACAAACAAACAAACTGGCAGGGGAAATTTGAATGATTGCGTACCAGTTCTTTTCCTTTTCGACTGTCATAATTTGTGAAGAATCTAAAACCTCTCTTATCGTATCCCTTCAGTAGAACCATCCGAGCAGAAGGTTTTCCTTCCCTGTTTGAAAAACAAAAGAAAAAGAAATTCAAACAAATTTCTCATATATTGATAAAAACAGTATAATCTTGATAAAAACAGCATAAACTTGATAAAAACAATATATATGCATACAGTCAAGCAGCATTATTAAGCAAAAAATGATCTAACATTAGCACTACTGGGGTGGATTTCACAAAGAGTTAAAGATGCTATGTCAGATTTTTGGCCGATTTTACCCCAAAATTTTGATTTAAAATTCAATGGGTATTTTGATGGGGGTCGAGAAAGTTACAAGCTTTCATTTTAGCCATTGCTCGAAAAAGTCTGCCAATTATTAGTAGCAGTGAAATAAAGTGCTCAAAATTAGTTTATGTCGGGATCCCGACAATATATCAAAGCCTGCTGAAAGCTACATTGTAACATACAGCTTGTTAAAAAGTTGCGATAACGTAATCCTCCTGCACCGGCTCCGCCATTGGCAGGAGGGTTACGTTATCGCAACTACTTGTTAAAGTGATCTTACTTGGTTGCTGTTGCAAGAGTCATGGCATTTGCTTCCCCTATACTGTCCACTTTTGACGCTTCCTTAAACCACTCCGCAAACTGGGCAATCGGTTCTCTCGCAACTAAGTTGTTCTCTTGAAATGACTCGTGTGAGGCTTTGTACGCCTTGCGCATCCCTGCCACGTCGATCCCATTGGTGCTGCTAACAATTCCAGACATCGCGTCGTTATGTGTGGGGATGTTTCTGGCAGAATGAAATTGTTGACGACTCCACCGCGAACAGAGACGACTGTGATTATGTGCGACAGACTGCCGATGAATTGATAGGCACCCAAACAGTCCTTTATTGATCGAACGGTACACAAAAGTTGTCATCAGCAACCTGAAAGAAAAAAATATAGCTCCTCAGCTTCAAATATGTAAATGGAATTATTCCAGAAAAAGGACAACATGGCGTTTGCATTACTTTATTTTTATGGAGAAACTCAGTAGGTGGATTGGTCCTGAGACCTTAAGTTTATAGTGATTACCGCCTGGTTTGTAAATTTTGCTGAATGGCCAACAAGGCATCGTGGACGGAAAGTCATCAGAGCACCTTTCCTGCAATGCCTTTCGAACGACCATTCCGCAAAACCAACCAGGCGGATTGGCGATCTTTGTTATGTGTAAACTTACCCCATTATTTAATACCTGATCTAATGAAGCTCTGGACCCAATTTCCAGGCAGGAGAGTACATCGTCATCGTGTACTACATGGGAGTCTGTATCTGGTTCAATACTGCAATCAATCTCCCAATGTGGGGACGTATAGGTTGCAGGTGTGTGGTGCTGGGGACTCTAATTATTATAATGCGCTCTACTTTTGATATTTAACAGGTTTGAGTTGTGTACTACACAGTGTAGACTTTTTTTTGAAAATATCAGGTAAAAAGGAGCTTCTCTCACTCAGTCATTCTCTCACACACAGCACAGCAGATGGGAAGAGGTTCCGTTCTGCTGTACGGACCCATCATATTCATTGCGACTATAATAGAGCAATCGTTACCAAGAATAAGGATCCAGCAGGGGAAAAAACCATTATGTACTCACAGAGTTTAGCTTCTGTTGGGAAAAAAATTGTTGATCTTTTCTCTGCAACAAACACACACAAATACTGCTGTGCTGACTGACTGACTAATCGGCCAAAATATTGTGCACATCATACGTCGTACACACACACACAACCGGCCCGGGCGATACACAAAGGTCCCCGGAATAGTTCATTTTAAAAGAGGGGTTTCTAAACTCACAAAAAAATACATTTTTAAAGAACTTCTCTGCTTTTATCCAGTTGATTTACCAAATAACTTTTGTGACGTAAAACAGAATCTTTGAGTTAATATTTGTACAGCTGTTTGTTGAAAAAAGGTTGAATAATACGCGGGTGACTCACACTTGTGTTTAGAATTCCCCCAATTTGTTTTAATGAATTATTCCTTATGCAACGCTTTAAAAGCACGATTTGTGACGCAAGTGCGCGATTGTGATTATGCAAGAGAATAATATTATTCGTGGTGGTTCTGTTAAATTTTAGAATTTGTGCCAATATTTTTGCTAAAATTTACAACAAAAAGGTCCATGTGCTTATTTTTGCCTCACCATAATCTGTTGAGGATAATTATTATTTTCCCTTTTTATGAGCGGTGGCGAGATTTTCAGGCAGGCACTGAGAGGGCCCGGGTTATAAGCTATTTTTATGGGATAACTAATAACCATGGAATATTAATTATTTCTGACGGAGGCAAGTCGGGGTTTTGGAGAATATTTGTCAATTATTTTACAAAGGCTGCTATTATGTTTTTAGATTTTAGGGCAGATGTTTAGACAAAGCTAATTGAATAGGTGACCCTTCATATAATATTGATCTATTTACCAGGAAAATCTTACTTGATCCATTTAACCATCCAAAGATGTAAGCATCTGACCTGACCTCACAGCAAATTGCCGGAAACTAAATCCCATGAAGACTGGCAATGACAAAATTTACTTTTAACTTCCAAGTTCATCTTGTTCCCTATGTGCTACATCGAAGAAAATTACTTGTTTTCAAAGCACAAATAAAGACCAGACTACCCCCCCCCCCCAATCCTTATACAGCCTCATCAGCTTGGGAACAAATAAACACAATCAAAATCTAAACAAAAGTAAAGGTTGATTCCCAATTGGTTATTTATTTTGTCAAATCATCAAAAATGTTCTTTCTCTTCAAAGTTAACCATCTTACTATTGTTACAAAGTTTACAAGTTCAAAACAACATAAATGGAATATTGAGCTAAACACAAATGGAATAAGTTTAGCCTTAAACTAATTCTATTTTAATGTGGACACTATTGGTAATTATTACTCAAAATAATTGTAAGCATAAACACTTCCTTGGTAACACACAATGGAGAGCTGTTTATAGTATAAAACATGGTGAGAAATGACTCCCTCTGAAGTAATGTAGTTTTTTGAAAAAGAAACGATTTTTTTACTAAAAATGATTGAATTGAATTTGAGACCTCTCCAGCTGAAAACATGTGTTACGTTGGTGTTAAGGGTTTAATACAAATGGTTTTCTCAAATGGGGACGCAAAGACATCACATTAGACTTAAATTACAATTTGTGAATTAAGAATTTCCGCAAAAAAAAAACTACAAAATTTCTCGCAAATGCTGATTAAAGGAGGTATTTTCATTTGAAAAGTCGTTGCCACAAAGTGTTTTATCCACATGATTTTTTTCTGAGAGTCGACTTGTTGATGTTGTTGGCGTGTTAAGTTACTTTTTGATAAAAAGATTTCCTCAAAAGCCACACTCAAATTCTTTCTTTAAAGTGCTGACATGCTATAAAAGATCATGTGATTTCTAAATGAGAAGAATTCTCTTAAAACCTCACAATCAGATAGTTCACAGTCTGTGGATACGCTGATGGATTGTCAAATAACTTTTACATGTAAAGGCTTTTCCAACAACAGTCACAAACAATAAATTGGCTTCTTTCAATGTGTGTGGACCAGCTTATGGCATGTCACGCTACCTTTCTGTGAGAAGGATTTTCCACAAATATCGCAAATAAATGGCTTCTCGCCAGTGTGGACCAGCTTATGGCATGTCATGTTACTTTTTTGTGAGAAGAATTTTCCACAAATATCACAATCAAATGGCTTCTCTCCAGTGTGGATACGCTGATGGTGTGTCAGGTGACTTTTTCGTGAGAAGGATTTTCCACAAATGTCACAAAAAAATGGCTTCTCTCCAGTGTGGATATGCTGATGGCGTATCACACTACCTTTCTGTGAGAAGGATTTTCCACAAATATCGCAAATAAATGGCTTCTCGCCAGTGTGGACCAGCTTATGGTATGTCACGCTACTTTTTTTTGAAAAGAATTTTCCACAAATATCGCAATCAAATGGCTTCTCTCCAGTGTGGATATACTGATGGCGTGTCAGGTGACTTTTTCGTGAGAAGGATTTTCCACAAATGTCACAAAAAAATGGCTTCTCTCCAGTGTGGATATACTGATGGCGTATCAGGAGACTTTTTTGTGAGAAGGATTTTCCACAAATGTCGCAAACATAACGATTCTCTCCAGTGTGGACCAGCAAATGGCATGTCAGGAGACTTTTTCGTGAGAAGGATTTTCCACAAATGTCACAAAAAAATGGCTTCTCTCCAGTGTGGATATGCTGATGGCGTGTCAGGTGACTTTTTCGTGAGAAGGATTTTCCACAAATGTCGCAAACATAACAATTCTCTCCAGTGTGGACCAGCTTATGGCATGTCAGGAGACTTTTTCGTGAGAAGGATTTTCCACAAATGTCACAAACAAAAGGTTTCTCTCCACTGTGGATAAGCTGATGTTGTGTCAGGTTACCTTTGGACGAGAAGGATTTCCCACAAATATCACCAAAAAATAGTTTCTCTCCAGTGTGGATTTGCTGATGGACTGTCCATTCAGCCTCAGATGGGAAAGCTTTTTCACACAGATCACAAACAAATGGTTTCTTTTCAGTGTGGATTTGCTGATGGACTGTCCGCTCAGCCTCAGATGGGAAAGCTTTTCCACAAATATCACAAACAAATGGTTTCTCTCCTGTGTGGATTTGCTGATGGACTGTCCACTTAGCCTCAGATGGGAAAGCTTTTCCACAATGATCACAAACAAATGGTTTCTCTCCAGTGTGGATTTGCTGATGGACTGTCCACTTAGCCTCAGAGGGGAAAGCTTTTCCACAAAGATCACAAACAAATGGTTTCTCTCCAGGGTGGATTTGCTGGTGGACTAACCGCTTAGCCTCAGATGGGAAAGCTTTTCCACAATTATCATCAACAAAGTGACTAGTGTAATCATGCTGATGGTCTGTCTGATTAATTTTTCTGCACAGTTCAGACACGGCCAATTTTGTTCCTAAGCTCACGAACAGACGACGCTTTTGAAAACCCTCTAGCAAGATGCCACTTGCTAACTTCTCCATCACGATTGTCAATTAATATTTGCTCTCCTGTTTTTTCTTCTTTGTTGTGAAGACCATTTTTGTAACTCATCAACAGAATCTGCTAGTAGACACATGCATAGTCCCCAGCAACACCTGGACTATACCATTAATCTGCAGGGGTAGACAAAGGGGTTTCAAAGTTCAAAAGCGCCCTCTTTATTCTATAGACAAACATTACGCTTCAAGTAGTTGCTTCGTCCAGTTTTAAATACAGTTTTTAAATTTGTGTTGGTATTTGACTGGAAATTGAAATGTTGCCATGAAAGAAGATTTTTTATTTTTTTAAAGAAGCCATGTGACACTTTTTATTTAATTTTTTATTTTTTTATTTTTTTGCAAATGACCATGGTAATTTTTAAAATGTCATAAAAATATTTTGAATAAAACGAAGACAACTGCTGGCTATAGAGTCATACACAGAGTCTCAAAGAACACTTGTATTGTAGTCACTGCAGATGTTTCTCCCACGTATGGCTTCACCGGGAAACCATTCTTTCTCGTTTACCTTGAAAACAGGAAAAACTCAAAACAAATGGGACCAGTTGTGAGTTGTTGAAGTCATCGAAGCCTTATTTTTTTAAAGTTTCTAGAACTAGAAACTTACTAGGGTATGGCTGACACAAAATAAGGAGGAAATAAATCGAACATTTACAATGATACTTACATGGGATGACTAATGGAAACTGGCACAATAATGTGGAGAAACTTAACTTACCTTTTTTGAAAGACTTGAAATAAGAAACACCGCGAAGTGCCAAATCAAAAAAAACATCCGCTGCTAAAACTTTGTTTCTTGTGCAGCGCCCTCAAGCGTCAAGTTTGATCGATTATGTGGGGGGGGGGCGGTTGGGTAGGGTAGGGGTAGGTAACAGCCTACACAATAGTCTTGGTTCCAAGACCATTGGTGTTGCGCGGTCACACACAACCAACGTTCCGATTATGCACGGCAAAAACTAGTTACTGTACACGCTTGTAATGAACGAACGCTAGCGGGCGCTCTGTAGAGATCCGGAAATCAGAGAAACAGAATGCCCGCTAGCGTTCGTTCATTACAAGCGTGTACAGTTTTTGCCGTGCATAATCGGAATGAACACCAATGGTCGTGGAACCAAGACTACCTACACAATAGAGCAAGGAAAGCTCTTACTGCCTGGATTGATGGTTTCCGGTTTGTTACCTAGCTACCAAATGAAATGACATGAAAAAAATATCTGTGTATAGTTTACCCAACAAAACGCAGAAAGCTCAGAGCTTCCGTGGTCTTACATGTAGGTACAAATAGTTTCTACCTTCATGGTCTTAGTTAGCTCCCTTGACCCCCACCTGAAACCCATCTTCGATGTCACAGAAATATTTCCTGTAAATTTAGAAGATAGATCTGAAATGCATCAAACAAAGTGTGCCTAATTTTTGTCCCGACCCCTGCATAGCGCTAAAAAGCTCAGAGCTCAGAGACTTCCTCTTTGGCCCCTCCATGGGCCATGGACGCGCCCAAGTGTGTGGGGGCAGGCCGCGCCGGCGGATGGGCTCCACCCCCAGGACCCCCAGACTTGATTTTTGTTCACCCTATTATAGTAAAACGCCAAGACGGGCTGACAGCAACTCCGGGACTCCCCTCTGTGCACCGTACCTAGCCCCTATAGACACACCCCAGGTCAAAATTCGAGTTGAACCTAGTTAAACTGGGTTCAACTGGAACTAGTTGAAACCAGTTGATAAACTAGTTAAACACAGTTAAAACCAGTTGGTTTAATATGGAAAATGGACAGACACCAACTGGTTTATAATTTAAACTCAGTTGAACACAGTTAAACCTAGTCAAAACCAGTTGGTTAATATGGAAAATGGACGAGTTTGGTCACTATCCAGTTGAACCAGTTGACCCCAGTTAACTAGGTTCAACTGGAATTTTGACCAGGGACCACCAAAATGGTTTCCAGTAAATAATATTGAGAAGATTGGATGGATCTGATTTGCTTCAAATGTGTGTCTATTTTTCTATGTCTGTTTTAGAACATGGTGGCTTGATTTTTCAACCCCCCCCCCCCCCCCCCTATGAGGCAGAGCTTCTGCACTTGGACCCCCTCCCAGAGGCCGTAAGTCATTACTCCAAACAGAATCTCCTGCCACCTAATAGTAGTACAAAATCATGGATGAGTGTGCCATTTTGTAGTCCCCCCCCACGCCGGTTTAAAAAAATCCATAGAAACGTCACTCTGGATGAATTGACAACCCCCTTTGACACTGTACACCGTACCTCCAGGCGATCCCGAGGGCGCCCTCTACTGAAAGTACATCACACGCGTGGTATTACAAAAACACAGAGCTGTGGATAAACAAACGCGACATTCCCTTCTATTTTCCCCTAATCTTGAAACCTCGCCCATACCCCAATCACTCGCTGTGCTTACCTTTAGGTTAGCACTTTATTTGATGATAAAGTAGTACATTTATTACAAAATGACCCCCCCCCCCACCCACCCCACACATAACGTCTGTATAATGGAACGTAAACAAAACAACAGCTTCGGTTTTTATTTTTTATTTTAGGGGAAAGTCCCTTTGGTCATTTGCCTGCGTGAAAGTTGACCTTCTGATTGGTCAAAAAGTTGGTGTTGAATTATTCATCAGTAGTGATGTCAGCGCTTTTACTGCGCAAACTGAGTGCGTGGGGGGATGTTCGTCGTGTTTTATTTTGTGTGTGCTGTGTGGTATTACTGTGTGTGTGTACGTGTGTACAAAAATATATATTTAACTTGGAGTTGATGCCGAAGTTTTCCCAATACTTGAAGCAGGTTTGAGGTCAGGTAAGAACACAACGTATTAAAAAAACTACATTCATAGTGAGTACTACTTATTTCTACCCATTGATGAACACTAAAAATACGCCAAGTTAGACAGGAAGGTAAAATTATATTTTGATTCAGTCAGTATTCGTTCAAAAATAAAATGTGGCGTGCGTTCCGAGAGAGTGGTGGCTGACAAAGTAACACAGTGTGTAAACTAAAAATGTAAGGCACTTTATGCCTTTTGCAATGAGTCAGTGTCACTTTCGGCAAGGGTGCTAATGCATAGCAAGACTTTTCAACCTCGGATATGGAAATATTGTCAAGACCCTCTTGAATTGGCAGCAATTTTTGTTTTGCACTACAAATTTGTTAGTGCAAAATTGCCAGTGTCACATAAAATGGGGAATTTCTTTTCCTTCTGTTTTCTAATCGATTCAAAAAAGAGAATCCTAAAAACAAAAACGAAAATATTATCGAGGATGGCAGGTCTAAAGTGCAAAAAAACCAAACTGGTTTCAGTCTTGGTCTCGGACTTTAGCCGAATCGGGTCTCGACTACAAGTCAACTTGGGTACACTGTCCCTGATGAGGTATGTAATACTTGGCAATAAGGTTTATCGCGATTCAGAAACGCAATGCATTGTGGGGCGGTTTCTATGCAGTTTCTACGACTTGCGCACGCAACGCCTATACCTTTGTGTGGGTTCAACAGCGCCCTCTCTTGACATTTTGCTATTTGCGATCAACCTTTTGGACTGGTGCCTACTTGGTCCTTGGTCCATCCCTTTTTAGTCATTTGGCACTTTGCAGGGCTCCAATTTAAAATTGTTATTCTCTGTGTAATACATCAGTACCTTTAAAAGCAAAAACCAATTATGTTCCGATGCTGTAACTCTAATAATCTTCAAACAATACATTTAAATCATGTAGAGTTACATACATCCTAGACCCAGTAACTGGGGCGCTGTACCCCTTTTTTCAAAATTATGTCATCGGTCGTATAGTACGACTGATAATGACAAACTCCTTTTTTCCCCGAAATTTTGGGTCTACATACGTCCTACTAGTGCTCGCTCAAAATCAGTTAAAATGTTTAGAAAGTTTTCCTTAGTCATTTTTATTCTGGTCTTGTAAAACAATTTTTAGTGGACAGTAAAACAATTCTTGTTTACCCCCTACAAATTTGAGCCCTGAATTTTCCTTTAAATTTCCTCACCAGAGTCGCTGCCCAAAACAAACTCGAGGAGCTTATTCCATGGTGAAAACGACACAATTCGCATTTTTTTCACGTAGGGAAATTTATTCTACAGAATTTCTTTGGGCAAGGTTAGATTTTGCCCTCTTTCCACTAGAGATTTCAATGTAAACAAGGCCCCAATAATATTCTTTATTTTGGTCATCATCTTGCAAAAGTAGCCTGCTCCAAGGAAAGTTTTGCCAAGACGGAAGTGAAATTGACTTAGTGCACTCAGGTGTACCCCACAAAAAGAGCACAAATATTTGAACAAAACTTCTATAGAGTTGAGGCAGTTCAATTCCATAACACTTTAACATGATTTTTGTTCACCCACACAATGCAAATAATGTGTATTTCTTGGCAACAGAATCGGTGAGTAATGGTTTATTTTAGGATCCTTTCCGCTTCAAGCGAAGGGGTGATTTTCTTGATAAGGCCTTAGTATCCCCAAAACGTGGCTCACTGGGGTCCAGTGGAAGGTGGTGACACTGTAGAATCAGACCCCTGGAATGGAGCACAGCAAAATCTTATTAAAAAATAACACAGCTTATTATCAACATCCTATCGCAATTTGATGCGATGTAGAAATGGTTCACTATGATCTTGTGATAAATTCTAGATGCATCTAATTATGTGCTCAATATCCCAAAAGAACTAAGTACTGTAGCCAGATATTCTGTCAATTCCTAACATAATCATTTGTAATGTTGTGCCCTCCCTTTCAACTACATTGGGGGGGGGGTACCATGTTATTGTAGTACAGACCCCCCCCCCCCCCCCCCCCCCCCCCCCCCCATTTTCTTTAATCTATTTGTGAAGCTGACATTCTTTCGTTGTTGTTGATTGTTCCTGTTTTTACCTCTTATTGTACATTTTTTTATTTGGGTGTTTAAAAAACACAGTATCCAGTTTGGCCTTCGGACCAAGTTTTATGTTTGTTTCAATAAAAAATCAAAGATACTTGCAGACATGAGTTTGGTTTCAGACTGTCAATCACGCCCGCAGTTTAGTGAGTTTGTACTTAATTTAATTATTGTCATTTTTAGAACACACCCTCATCCTTGTGTACTTGTATACTGCTGTCACAGTCACACTTACTCAAATTGATAGTTGCCATGGTATCGGTAAAAAGTTTTCTTTTCTACTTATTTTTCATAATGTATACTCCAGGGATAGTTCCCAGTGACCTCAAGTGGCCCTCATCAAACTTCCAAAACAATCAGGTTCATTGTGAGTTAGGGGATGACTCATAGGGATGGTATTGGTGGTTTTTGACCAAAGAAACTACAACCAAACAAACTACGTATTTACCATGGAATTCTCCACATGAAAAGCCAATGAATGAACTTTGAATTCATAGTGTACAAATCACTATTAAAAAATACATGAAAAGGCCAAGCAGGTGGATCAAGGTTTTTTTGGCTAGGATCTAAAAACGGAAGTGTATATTAATAGTTTAATCTGACCTGTTTAATCTGTATTTGAACTATTATACTTTTAAACTTGGCTGTAAACTTGCAATACAACTTTCCTTTTTTATATGTTCAGAGGATGTGACATTTCTGTAGTGATCTTTAGGCTATAAAAAAAGGGAAAAGGGTATTAGTTGCACATTGAGTTTTTTGAAGTTTTGCCATGAGATTCGCCAATTGGTTAAGTCTGCTGTCTGTTGCCCTAGAGTAACCCACCCATTAGTACACTTGTAGAGTGACTGTCTTGCCCTCCAGTGACTGCCAACTTCACGGGGGTTGAATTAACGAGATAATGTTGATAGTCCATCCAATTCGTAAATGACAATATGTCTTTCCGTTTCACAAGTAAATTGTAGGATCTACTCTTTAATTAGGAAAGACATTTATTGAATTTTCAGGATGTGGAACTGCACAGTTGTAGGTACCTTTTCTGTGCTACTGTCAGGCAAAATCTTGTTAAACGATTGTGGTCCTTCCTCCATGTGTTTTTACACATGTAGACTGTTGTAATCTTGACCCGATTTAACAAAGCTCTGAGATTGATCTGAACTGCAAATCAATCGTAGTTGCTAAGCAAAGTGTGATCTGTCACAACACAAATCACTATGGTAATACTGGCAAGTCATGTTTTAAAAGATGAATCTCATGCTTTTTGAAATCGAGCCAAAACCTATTTATATGTAAGGATGTGCAATGTAAGTATTTACTGTAAAACATCAATGTATTCATGATCAAACACTTTAGGCGATATCAACTGACTTTTAACCTTAGAAACATTTTAAAGAATACCCCCCTACTTGATACATTTTAAAATATAAATACACTCAACAAGTTAACTCTTTACAATTTTGTTGTCCCATAGTGAAGAAATTGCATGCACAAATTTTGCTGAATGAAACTCTACCGACTCTGTGCAGTTTTTGATGGTGTCTCGCTATGATTATGAAGTATGGTTTTGATTTCAACGCAAGTTTGGGTTACTGTTTTCATTTGTACCAAAGATAAGTTTCCCCACTGCTTCTGGCACTTTAAAAGGTAAGGGACACCCAATTGAGAGTGTCCAGGATGACATATCGCAACTTCCACAAGCAGGTCCGATTACTAACCCTATACTCGGCGCATGGGAAATGAGTGTTCAATCCCAAATACACCTTTGGGTGTTTTTTTCCCCCCAACACAATTAAAGGCAATATTATCTTTGGTTTATGGAACTATTAGATTGTTTTAATCCTAGATAGAAATGTAGTGTATACAATAAAATGAACCGTTTTTGAGATATTGCCGAAACTCCAGAACATCCACACAGGAAGAATATTCCCTATAGGAATACACAATCTGAGAACGTTACCATGGTAACGCTTGTTTTATTCCAATTTTGGGGGATAAAAAGCTATATCTTTTCCCAAACTGTAGTACTTTAAAGTGAAATGTTTCTCATAATGCATTATACATACTATCCAAAGCCGCTACTTGTTATCGCATAAGTTTTTATTGGCATTAATTTTCTGTGTCATTACCATAATTTTCTGAGTCATTACCAAGCGTACATTAATGGACCCTTTAAATGATGAATTGAAGAGGATGAAACATGGTAGCACATTATTCCATGGATGTCATCATCCCAACCATAGAGTAGACCCATACAACATTATCCATGGCACGTTTCTAGCTTGAATATAATTAGCCTAAATATAATTGCTTTGATATGTGTACACATGACTATTGGCCATTCACATTACATGGCAAACATTGACAAAAAAGCAATGTGATAGTTTATTTTTAAAGTTAAATTGTATTAGTGTTAGCATAAACAACATTTGCTCTGTTCATGTTTTGACAGATAAAATCAAAATTAAATCAATCAATCAATAAAATAATTAAGCATAATCCAGTCATGGAATTTCATCTTTGAACGAGCAAGGCTATCTGGTTTGCAGTGGGCAGATTCATTTGAAAATCTTTAAGTCTTGGGAAACTTTTGAAGGGGCACCAAGGTCAAGACCAGGGATGTAGAGGCCATGGTCTCGGAGAAATTCCAGGAATTCCTTTTGAAAAGTTTGAATTCCTGAACTTGATGGTTTTACATTTTTTATAACTTTCCCTAAAATGTAGCGGGAGAGTTGACAGGAAATTAATTAAAAAGGAAATAGGCCATTACTTGCCGGCATTATGGATCATTAAAAAGTTGTCGCTTTAGACTCCCTTGACTGTGAGGGATCACATTAAATGACACATTTTTACAAATTTATGTTTTAAGAGGGATAAAGCACAGGGGTCAATGTAATCAACCAAGGCTAAGGCAAAATGAGTTTTGCGGAATGGAATACAGATCTTCTGCTGCAATTGTTAACTGTTTCATTCGTGACCCTGCCATCACTCTTAGTCTTAGTCCTGTGGAATGATGGGATACACTCTGTGATTTAAGGGGGAATGTCGTCATGATCAATACACACTTGTAGCAGGCTTTAAACGCACTACGAGTTTGAGCTCCAACCCAGTTACTGCATAGTTCACACTGGATCACAGTAGAGTAACGACTGTGCCCCTTTGCGATGTGACGGCCAGCGCACACGTACAGTACCAAGCCTGATATTGACGACAGTCCCCCTCTCTTCCAAACATTGGTTGTTTTCACGAATCGTAGACAAGGAAATGTACAAAGTACAGCAAAGAAACCTAAAGGCAATAAAGTTCTCTTTGAATCATGCATGTCTTTGATGTTTCTTTTTTAAAGGTTTGCGTGTCCCAAGAACTTACCTTGGTTACCTTATGATTGTTGTCATTTCCATGCATGATTTTCTAGCAACAGCTACACAGAAAATTTGATTTCTACTGGTGCTTCATTTCATTTTGACTTCAGTTAGAAAAAGCATGTGGAGGCTATTAACCCAATGCCATGAGTTTAAAAGTTAATCTGTAATCTTGCTCTTCATCTGAGGTTCATGTAGTAAGCTCCCCAAAACTGAGCGGCTTTGGGGGAAAATGTTATAAAGTTCAAGGTCTTATGTTATGTAAAGGGATTACTGATATTAAAAAAGATCAGTCAGTTTATCCCCAGAATGTAAGCCTGAGTCATCAATACTGTACATTACACCATACTCTATGGTTACACTGACCACTGGGTGTGTAACTGATTTCTTTTACACTCATTCAAGTCTTCTGGTTTTCAAGGTCAATCTATAAATATTTGGTTTGCGGTATAACACCATGTGTGTATCTACTTGCCAGGTAGAGTTTGTTCTTAGAGAACTGTCTTGCTTAATTTTACTTCGCCGAGTAGATTGTTCGGGTGGTCGGGAGACTTCTCAGTTCTGAAAAGAACTGTCCTGCTTATTAACTATTACCTGGGCGGATGGAAAAGAAATAGGCTGGGACTACTACTTTAGCTTATAGGATCGTAATTAACTGTACTACCGCGGAGTCAGTTCTTGGGTTGGTTTCAATGTTTCGACAAGCTTGCTCTAGTCATCGTCAGGAGACTAGGTCAATCTAATAACTTGTTTTAAAAGATTCGTAGCGGATGACAATTTTCTAACCAGCCAAAGGTTCCAAACCTGTGACCTAGAAAATCTCATCTCTGAGAGGGTGAGGCCATTTTCATTTTGCAACAGGGCATCTCCATTGGAAGATGTCTATGGAAACTTTTGGTGCCTGAAGCATCCTCTAATTATTCCTACAATTCTTTGGAGCATAGCAGCAGTTTACATGGCAAAATAAAGAATGACACTGAGGACGTGACACATGTTCCACCATTATCAAATAACAAGGATCTGTGAGTGTGGGTTCGAGTCACGGTTGTGACACTTGTGTCCCTGAGCAAGATTTATGTTTCTCTCCACCCAGGGGTAAATGGGTACCTGTGAGGGTAGAGATGGTTCTTGTGATTGTTTTAGCTTGGTTTGTAGCGCATATTTGTTTGTTGCACATGCTGCATACTCCCCAGGGAGCTGAGATGGTTTAAGGAATGAATTAAATGTCCTAGTGGGTGGGGGTAATATTGTTGGAAGCGCTTTGAGACGCCCTTCGGGTATGTAAAGCGTGATATAAACCAATGATTATTATTGTTATCATTATTATAAAAAGGTAGCTTGACATTGATACACTTTATATTTGGAAGAATCTAACCGAAGCACGGTCAAGCACTCAAAAGGATCCAGACCGGAAATCACTGACTTGTGAGAAGGCTTCAATGTGGAGCAGCCCAAGATTAGGAAGAGGAAATTTTTTTTGTCAGTCATGATAAACTCTGAGCCTTCATGATGTATAAAAGATGACGGCTTTTGGCACACTGTGCAGGAGGTACATGTATACAAAGCAGAGTTCCCTCCATTTTCTTTTTTAACTGGGTATGCTGTTCTGGTCTTTGAATGTTTTGTAGTGTTTATCTGTGGTTTTAAAAGCCCCTAGAAATCTTGAGCATTCTAAATGTTTTAGGTGATTTTTGGGGAATTTGATCTGTGAATAAAAGAAATCTTATAATACTGTCTTAAATTGTAGTGATTATCGGCCACACTTCCCATGTATATTAGCCTTCAGTTCTTGCGTATATTATTATTGGCCCGCCCTGCTAGCTTTTGTAAAGGGAAACCCTGATTTAAAGTATGGCAAACCTAATTTGTGAATGGCCTTTCAAGTTTCCTTCTTGTCAATACTATAATAATAATAAAACATTACATGGTAGGCCTATGTGTACTGTAAGCAAATAGTAGTCTGTTCAATTTTCCATTAAATTTTTGTGAAAAAAATTTGAACATTATGAAGGTAAGAAGTTTTTAAAATAATAGCTAGTAATAACCACAAGGGAAATTTACTGGGTAAGTTTTCAATAATTTTAGGTTGAGCAAGACAAATTGACTAGAGCAGGATTTAAAATAATGAATATATGTTCTAAAAGGTGGCATAATTATATTGGTCAACAGTGTCTTTTAATTGACCGGATAGATCACCCTTGTGGATCACTGAGTAGGATAAACTCTAATTCCTGGATTAGTTGTACATGTACACTGTTCCGAGCTTCTGCAGTGACTTATTGGCCGGAGTAACAGGACTAATCATCCTGCCTTAGCCATTCTGCCCTTGCTCAAGGGACTAATCATCCTGCCTTAGCCATTCTACCCTTGCTCAAGTGCAATGATCATTTCAGTGTGGGCTTTAATAATACACGCGTCTTGCCCAACATGAGTTTTAAAAACACAAATTGAAATGCATCGAACATTTTACACTCGCACAGGATGTAAATTTCTATAGTTTTGTCTTATAAAATACCATTTACCCTTTTTGGGGGGAAATAACCATTGGAAAGATTTCTGTATCCTGCCACTACTTTTCCACTCATTTTTACCAAAAAATCTCATTTGAGTCACTTTTTTATTTCATAACAAATGAAAAAGTGGTGAAAGGATACGGACATTTTCCCTAAACTTTTTTCAGTGGAAATAAATACAAACACTACTTTGCCAAGTTTAAACAACTTTTCCCTTGAGTCCTGGTTCAGGCTCTATACCTGGTCTAGATTTGATGACAAAGGTTGACAATTATTCTTTCGATGACTGGAAGTGCTATTGAAAGACACTAGCCAGGTCAGCCAGTCCCCCAGCCACAATCTCATGTATGGTGGAACTTTTTTAAAGGCTAGTTGCCTGTAGCAACTAGCTGTGAGTCAGTCAGTGCTTGATACTAAAGGAATACAGGCTGAATCATAATATCTGCATACACGCATAGTGCAATCTGCACATCCGGCTGTACAGAATTGGTGGCACATTTTCTGATGAAGTCCCTTCGTTGAAAACCCCCACGCATGGACTCTGAAGTAGTGTGGTGAAAAGTTGAATTGTACAGCATTTATTCTGTGTTTATGATTCTTTGAGTATGATTCTTTGAGTTTGGAATCTCGTCTCTGGAACCTCAACATTTTGTTGGATTTATATTCTGTGACTTTTATTATTGTATCATACATTGTGAGTATTTTGAATTTTTTTTATTTTGCTTGATATAAATGCTTATTCTGCTCTGTATGCCTACTTTGTCAAGACTAATATTCAAAGTGTTAATTCCTTGTAATCTTTGTGAAATGTTGTCACTGTTCTCATGAATAAAAAACCAAGTAAACATTTTTTTAGGGTGGGAATATTTCTAGAAAGCCTTCATCGGGGATAAATAATGACTAATGCAAAGACTTTCTGGACACCCTAAACTTTATCTGTCAGCTTAATTTGAATTACGCCACTTAATAGTATTGTGTAATTGATTTGTTGTACAAGGGTGAATAAAATTGTATTTCCCAGGATTGCATCCTGGCTACAGAGCACTTAAAAGGTTGTAATAATTTTGTAAGGCTTCTGTCAGCAGCCCCCTCCTAACAATTTTAACAAAATAGTGAGACCGCCAACATAGAGCTAGATAGCTCAGTTGGCCAAGTGCTGGCATGTTAAAATCTAGCTCTAGTCAATTTGTTTATTTTGTTCAATCCAATATATAATATGTATGTAAACCTGCCATCCATGTGAACACAAAATGGTAGAAAAACTTTCAGCAAATGGGATCAGTGGTATGGTAAACTGTGTATACTGATGTAAGCATGCAAAGGCCACCCAAATTTTGATGATACAGGTAAATTACATACCTGTATGAAAAAGTTCAGTAATAAAACTTTCTGAATTTTCTCTCAGATTTCCGCTGATGGATAAACTCTAGGATATTATGCCCAGGGCTCAGGAACCATGGCAAGCCGCAGGATCTATAGAAAGACACGGTATGACCCTCGGTTTGAACGCCGTCACACGTCCTTATTGGGAGGAAGGCTATACTCAAGATATGACACGGTATCTAGCACTAGAAAAACAAAGAACTCTAATCTATCACTAGCAATAACCAAGTCAGAACCGGAATTAGGTAAGTCTCTTTCAATTTTCAAGCCACGGTTTATTGTGTTTTGTGTAACATTTTGATGTTAATTTAATAATAATAATGATAATGGAGACTTACATCTGTCACAAAGTGACATTCGTGGCACAGAAAAACCCTAACTAAGCTGACACCTGGAACTATATAACAAAAAAACAGAAGGTGAAACAGCTTAAAGAGATGGCTTTTGAGTTCATCCTTGAAAGTGGGGTAGGAAGTCTCCTTTCTCAGTTTGATGGGCAGTGAGTTCCTTAGGGAAGTGAGTTCCATAATTTAACGATTGTCTGGCTCCGGTTTTCCCTGTGAAAAGTGTGGCCATTTTGTCCTCTTAGTTATCATGTTGACCCTTCATCTCATCATAAACCACACCAGGTTCATCACAGACATGGCTACAATGATTATCAGACAGATAATGGCAGTTTGTTTGTGGAGGATTTCCGTAAGAAACTTATAGACAGCTCTAAAGGTGACTTCAGGCTTTGAACTTTGCTCTTGAAGGGACATAAAAACACACCAATAAACACACTTTATGGTGCATCTTGTTCCTCATGCCCTATGTATACACAAGTGAAGCAGACTTCTTAATCCCATGCACTCCATCACTACGCCAATTGTTTGTAGACGGATGTGATGCAACTAAACTGCTTAACAGCTGGATCAGGGATGGTGAGTGGGTTTTTATGCTCCACCAAATGACAGGAAACTGTTATTTTTTTCACTAAAACAAAAATTACAACTTTTTTCAAAAACTCATGCACCTGTCTTGATATGTTTGACACATGTCTATATTATTACACATCTTTAACTGGTACACATCTTTAATTGGCTCCCCCAAACAGAGATACCGAAACAAATATGGAGACCGCCAACATAGGGCTAGAAAGCTCACTTGGTAGAGCGCCGGCACGTTAATCCGGAGGTCGTTGGTTCAAATCCCACTCTAGTAAATTTTCTTTGTTTAACCCCAAATCAGCTTTAATGTCATTTCCACCATAGTGGTTTGTATTGTGACATCACACTTAGCTCAGCGATGAACCGCACTTCCTCAAAATATACAAAAAAATATTTAGGTGTCGGCGTATATGCCGCGCGGCGTATAAACCGCGATCAAAATAAAAAAAAAAAACATGAAAAAACTAACCTCAAAACACGGAAGTAAAGTACGCAAACCTGCCGCGTTACGGGTGATTTTTTTTATCTCACACCACTATCAGTCCTGAGTTATATTTTTTTCCATCAACAACCCTTTTCAAGAATTTGTTGACCATATGTTTGAAAACTTCTTTGGCAACAAACTCTCCGTGAATCAAAGATCGGCCGACAACGCACGCCGATGAACAGTTGAACTTTGCCCTGCATCGCATCGCCCTCTGTTGACAAAAGTTGTTCACGTTTGATTAGACTGGGCCCCGAGCCTCAAAGCGTGTGTCAAACGTTCAAGCTCCCCGTTGTACAATGGGCAGCCGCTCTACTCGATCCGTCCGAAGTCTAGCCAAGATTTCATGAATGGAACTATCGCCGGTCAATCAACAACGGCCAATCATCAAACGGCCAATCACCGCATGCGTGAACACATAGGGGCCGTGCTTGTTTGCGTCCTCTTTGTGGCGATGTGCAGTGACAGGCGGGCGGCACATCAGTCACTCCAGTCAGTCTTGTATAGTTGCCGCAATGTGGGAGTTGCGTCATAATTAAAGTTGAAATGTTTTGAAGTTTACACTATTGATCGTAATTGAAATGATCTATTATAGGATAGCATTATTTTTGTAAGCTGGCAGCACCCCCTTTGCGGGACCACATAATTGTTTGTGTTGGATAATTATTGATGAAGTTACAACTGAAAATACGTTTATTATTGTGATTCTGAAAAAATCCAATAACAATTTTCAAAATTGACAAAGTTAAATCCTACTTTATTTGTTGGTAAGTGAGTTCGTGTTGCAATAAAAAGAAACAGTGCGAAGATGTATATCCAAGGAATCCTTTGCCTTCCGTTTTGTTTAAATAGAAAATAGACAAAACCAAAACCAAACAGTCCTTTTCAGGGCTACCACAACACAAACGAGAGTATTGTCTATATGAGTGTTGTTTCTGTTTACAGTGTATATCGGAACATTTTTTAAACATGCACAATTCCTTTATAAAATATAAAAGAAATAATAATGGGGACGGCTAAAGTTTTCCCTCACTTTTATTGTATAGCGGTGGTAATGAAACAAAATGCGCTACCTTATTGTTTGCGTAATCACAAGGACAGGGGATTCACTTTTATTAAACATCGGAGTAGACGGGAAATAAGGTTGAAATGGGTCTTTCAATAAGGGAATTAAAGAAAAGTGGTTGGCCGGTGTTTCTCCCTCCCTTTTATTATTGTAGTCCCACAACGAGGATCCACAACAGATATTGCAACGACGGACGGGCGGACGGACGTAGCGTGTGTGTGGAGTAATGTATCCTGCAGCGTGCACATTAAGCACATGTACACACATGCGAGTTCGTAAAGCTAGCAATTTGTTAAATGTGCTGCTCAATCTCGAGATTGCACAACAGATGTTGGTGGCACCGTATTGAGCGATGTTCGCCGACGGGTTGCGCTACGCCCTCGCATTTGCGCCGCCTGGAAATAAAATTCCCAATGTTACTGGACTCAACAAGTAACAATCAGGGCAGGTTGAACACGTTTTGTTTGATCCCCCGAAGCGGCATAGTTCTTTGCGTACGTCCATTCACCTTTCTGCTGTTGCGTTGTGCGTGGTTGAGCTGAAGAAACCGCTGGCTGACACGAGTGTAGCCTGGATGTCTGACGTCAGTATACAAAGATCGTGGGATAAATAGACAGGGGACGAGTCTATTTCGCTGAGACACGAGTATAGCTTGAATGTCTGACGTCAGCATGTAGAGATCGCTAGGATAAATAGACGGGCACCAGTCTAGTCTAACCCGAGTTGCGCTGAGAGGGGGAGCTGAGGGCGGTTGATAAACGTTTTACAAAGGAAACATGGAATACAATTGTGGTGGGATTTTCAACAGGATTTTGTCATCACACAGGCAGGTTTTTGTTCTCGTTTAAGAACAAAAAACATTAATTAGAATATTTTACAAACGATCTTTCTTTTAAAAAAATGCCGTTTTTTCTCTTAAATATTTATACGTCGGCTTACAAGCTGCCCGGAGAATAAACCGCAGGAGTTCAAAAAAATGTCAGAATCAACATATAAACCGCGGTTTATAACCCAAAAATTACGGTAGGTGGTAACGTGTCCTCTGTGGCAGTGGATTTGGGTGGGGTTGATACCCCAAATCAAAAGTGTAGCCCTCAACTTGAAGTGGCCATCTGGCTTTGTATGATGTTAGGATTTTTTAAAGGAGTTATTTTTAAAACCTGCCTTAAAAACTGTACTAATACACTCCATGGCAAAACCAATCTGTTGTCCAGTCCGTCAGGTTTCTGGGCAACTTTCCAAATCTGGCCTAGAAAGACATGACACTAAGACCATGACTGCTGTTGCCATGGTGTTGTCCCTGGTACTCCGTCAAAAGGGTTCCCATAGACTCTTAATGGAAGTGCCCTTTGAAAAATGAAAATGGCCTGCCCTCTTTCAGGCTTGTTAAAATGTTAAAATGTGTAATGAAAATTGTCTTTAATTGTTTATTTGATAGTTTTTCTCTTAAGAATGTGTCCAGAAGAAATTAATTATAAGACCTTCACTGAATAAATTTAATCAAAACTCTTTTTGCATGTTTGATTGTATTCTCGTTGTTTACAGGGGGACTTCTAATTGTATGTGTTTTATTGCTAACACAATACCCTAAAAAGTTGTGTTGCAAACTCATGGAAGATAAATGCCAACAGAGGGCGCTGTTTAAGTCACCCACAGAGTGAGAATGGAAGCAAGTTTTGAAAAACTTTTTTGTGTTGTGTATGTAGGGTTTGATGGTGTAAAATATTACTCAACTGAATGGTCTTTTTAGAGAGAGAAAAGTGAGGAACTTTTTGTTTCAAAGAAAAATGATAGAAAAGAAGAAAGAAAAATGATAGAAAACAATGTGAATGTGTTATTTTACAGAGCTTTTAGATAAACTAATTCTAGAATTCATCTTCAAAGAATTCATTACAAAAACAGCCTCTTTGTAAACCAAATTCTTCCCAAGTAAAAACTTGAAAAACAATTTCATATTCCTTGGTTATAGGCGTGTTTAGCGAGAGTTCCGCCTGCGTGATGAAAAGAGGGCTTCAACTTTCCTTTTCAAAGGTAAAAATTTAGCATTTCACCTCTACTTGAGGAGTATTTTAGAAAGGGAAATAAAGCTAATCAACCATTTAAAACCATCAAATAAATCCCTTAAAAAGTGGGGGCGGGATGCAGAACTTTTTACCAGCAGTGTTTATAAGAGTAGTTCGTGGATGATAGCACCCTCTCGCAGAGAGAAATTGTGAAAAAATCAAAACAAGACACAGACAGTCTTGCACCTGAAATGCTATTTTTTTATCTTTAAAACTCAAGCTCACATTTCATAAGGAAGGCGGCCTTCTGATGCACTCAGGCACAAAAGAACTAAAAACGGAGTGTGTTGTCAAGATTAAAATAGATAAACAAAATTGTTGGTGTTTTTTTTCCACGAAGTTGACACTTCAGTTGACACAGACAGTTGAAAGTGCCTGTGCCTCTCTGTATACATTATGCAACCCTTCTGGCAGGGAAGGATACTTTGACCTAAGTTCACGGAGATGCAGAATTTTAGCCCACTGCTTTTACAAGACTGCTCTTTAACTCCCTCATTGCAAATCAATTACGTCACGTTCATTTCCATATTCAATCAATCATGTTAGTAGAGCATGGAGGATTAATGTGTATACTCATGACCCGAGGAATGATATTGTTTCCCAAGACTTTTCATTGGAAGGTGGGTATTGTAAGAGCGCTTCATTGTTGATGATAGTGACAAATCAAAGCATAGAAAGTCTTGCACTAAGACTGTACTTTATGCAATGAAATGAGCTGTATTTGCATGGTCAATTGAACTTGTTGATTGATAGCTTTCCAAATTAGTCTTTTTAAAGGACAGAGATGTCAGTCAACAACTTTTTATTATGACATAAACTTCCTTGTCACTTCAACCAAGGTTTCTCCCCCCCCCCCCCCAACACCTGCAGGGTGCCACCTCCTAGTCCTGGTGGAAGACGTTCTTGTTGAGTTCCAATCGCGAGTATTGTAGTTGTATTAGTGTTGTACTGTTGTTTGTTTTTGTTCTTGTTTGAGTGGGATCTCTACTCTACAAGATGATGCTTCTTGGTTCTTGGAGACCTCCATCCTCACACAATTATCCTTATGTCCTGTTGTGTTTGTAATTATTATAATAAAATGTAAATTATACCACTTAGGGCCCTATTCTTTGTGTGTTGAAAAAAAAGGCCCCAATACATTCAACCATGACTAAACGTTACACAAGTCATGACTTTCCACCGATAGAGGGCGTTTTTGAAAGCTGTGAGTGTTGTGTGGTGGGGTGATCTGGTAGTTTACCAACAGCCGCTAGCGTAGATTAGTAAATGTGCACGATGATGAGAAGTTGAGCGGGGAATAGCGTCCTGCACCAACACGAAGTGGGAAAGATGTTATGGAAACACATCAGAGATCAATCATACACTCTAGACTTCTGATAATATTTAACATATGAAAAACTAAATATAATTTAAAAAAATTGTAAATATGTCAAACTTGAAACCTCACACAAATATAAATATTATTACAGCATATCCGGTTCCTATTACATGAAGAATGCAGCACCCCACTAAACTCCCATAGAATACAGTGGTAGATGCTAAATATTCAAACAATACATGTAAAATGTTCAATAAGTCTCACACTCAACTTTTCACAGTTTAAAGGCTGTGTTTGCTATTGGTAATTAACGAGTAATGGGGAGCTGTTGATAGTATAACACACTGTAAGAAGCGGCTCCCTCTGAAGTGATGTAGTTTTCGAGAAAGAAGTTATTTTTTCACGAATTTGATTTCGAGACCTAAGATTTAGAATTTGAGGTCTCAAAATCAAGCATCTGAAAGCACACAACTTTGTGTGACAAGGGTGTTTTTTCTTTCATGATTATCTCGCAACTTCAATGGCCGATTGAGCTCAAATTTTCACAGGTTTGTTATGTTATGCATATGTTGACATACACCAAGTGAGAAGACTGGTCTTTGACAATTAGCAAGTAACAGGACAAATACACATTCTTATTCAATCTTTTGGAGGAATTTGACTTTTTGGGGGAAACTGGATCATTGGATTGCTCCATTGAATGAATAACCTAAATTTGTCATCCTTTTTTTTTTATATAAATCAATTTATCAACAATCATCTTGAAATTTTCACACTGAAACTAAAGGAGATTTGAATCATTTTCACCCTATCAAATAATTTTATCAAACCTTGATTAAGTTATAAAAACAACGAAACGGAGAGTACGCTGAAGGGGTGCAATAATAAGGTAGACACATGATTAGAGAATACTGCTGTGAATCGCCCCATGCCCGGTTCAGAGTTTAATTGGATAGCCAAAAGGAGACTCAACTCTCAGCAGGGCTGCAGAGGTTCTCAAAATTGAATTCAGATGTTCAGATTTGTTTTATAAAAACTGCAGTGGAAGGAAACCCCTAAACCATGGCATTTTGTTCTTCTTCCAAAGTTACTCCACTACAAGCCCAGGGGTCGCTTTCACAAACAGTTAGGACTAGTCCTAACTTACATGTAGGACTAGTCCTACGAGATATATCAAAAATGTACAGCTAGTCCTAAGTTAGGACTAGTAACTCATCCTAAGACGAGATAAGACTAGTCCTAACTCTTTGTGAAATCCACCCCTGGGGTGGATTTCACAAATAGTTAGGACTAGTCTGATCTCGAGTTAGGACGAGTAACTCGCCCTAACTTAGGACTATCCATGCAATTTGTATATCTCCTAGGACTAGTCCGAAGTTAGGACTAGTCTTATCTCGAGTTAGGACGAGTTACTCGTCCTAAGTTAGGACTACCCATACAATTTGTATATCTCCTAGTCCTAAGTTAGGACTAGTCCTAACTCTTTGTGAAATCGACCACTGGCTGGTTGGATCGTGCCTCCATATCATTGTTCTGTTTAGGACAGAAATAAATGTTATATTGAATTTAAAGGCAGTGTACACTATTGGTAATTACTCAAATTAATTATTAGCATAAAACCTTGCTTGGTAACGAGTAATGGGGAGAGGTTGATAGTATAAAACATTGTGAGGAACGGCTCCCTTTGAAGTGACGTAGTTTTTTGAGAAAGAAGTAATTTTCAACGAATTTGTCTTTGAGACCTCAGAATTAGATTTTGAGGTCTCGAAATCAAGCATCTGAAAGCACACAACTTTGTGTGACAAGGTTTTTTTTTCTTCCATTATTATTTTCGCAACTTCGACGACCAATTGAGCTCAAATTTTCACAGGTTTGTTATTTTGTGCATATATGTTGAGATACAGCAAGTGAGAAGACTGGTCTTTGACAATTACCAATAGCATCCAGTGTCTTTAATATAATTTAATTGAAGCTAAAATACTGAGAACCAGAAGATTTTATTCTGCAATTTCATGTCAGGCTTGTCTTGATTGTGGCAACCAAAATAAGCAGTTGACTTGGGAGGGCATACCTTTAAATGTTATTTTCTTGAATTGCTTAGGAGTTTAGATCCATGGGTTATTATTTCTGAAGGATTGGTTCTGGTATTAATTGGAAATCAATGAGCTTTTACTTTTTTTACCAACTTTCGGTGGTGAAACCATACAGATTTATTTAACTATTAAGCCCTATTTATATACTATTTATTCATTTATTTATTTATTTACTTTTTTTTAGGGGGGGGGGGCAAAAAAAAAATAATGTAGGGGCTATTATATCAAACTATTATTTTTTTGTTTATAGTTTAAATTTCGAGTGTAGGAGGTGGGGCGAGGGTTCTAAGCATCCCCTCTAATTTTTTCTTCAGAGGACGAGATGATAAAAGTATTACCTCCATTGTTATTGTTGTTGATTATTTAAAAAGTGTGGAAAGTAATCAAATCAAATACAACTATTATAATCTCCCTTTTTTTTAATAGCTTTTTTGCATTATTTATTTTTTTTATCTGTACAAATCTCCTCCAATCTACAAAACTATTCCCATTCTTTCTTGTCAGGATCTCCTCATTAAATTAAAAAAAAACATTGTTTATGTCTTTAGGAATCTTAATAAAGTATTAAGATGCAGAAAAATACTTGTAGATCAATGCACAAAAAGGACCTTAGGCTCAAACTCAAAGGTCACAACATGATAAAAAGCATGTTAAAAACCTTTAAAGAGCTTTCGATTGATAGACCCTTTCTGTTTTTTTAAACTCCTGTTTGTAGCTTGAATACTACACATTTAAAAGACTTCCCTTCTGCTTAGCCAGAAAAACCCACACGTTACAATTTCATATGGGATTGCCTGTATAGAAACTTCTTTCAAAGTTTGTGCGTGCGATTAATCCAATACCACATGAGAAATAAAAACCACACAAAGCCTCTGCTATAGGTTTTGTACTCGCTGCTGTAGTAGAAATGTAGACAAGCTGGCCCCAAGTTTGTGGGTCTCGGCTCTGACCACAGATTTTCTAGGATTTGACCTGCCTTCAGATGAAAAAAAGAAGAAAAAGGACAAACTTTCAGCTGACCTGAATTGGAAAGGATGTGGTGTTGAGTTTCAGCATTATCCTCTGAGTGTAACTGGAACCCGCTGCCTCCCCATGAAGTTTGAATGAGCTCAAAGAAATTTACCGGTAAAAGTAAAATCCTGTATCATAGGATAGGCAGAGCTTTGTAAGGATTCAATTGAGGGGGAAAACACTTATAACTAAAGACTCTTTGCGTTTATGTTTACTCCTTAAACTGCAGTACCAGTTCCATAGTTGAACCAATGGTACAACAGGCGTTTGAGATGATTGATGTTTCAGCATTGAATTTGGCATACAGTTTGTTCTTCCTCCATGGTTTGGAAAAAAAGGAGATATTTGGCTATGAGGGCCCTCACAGATTTGTTTGGTGGAATAATAATAACAGCCATTTTAAAATGTTGATATTGCTTTTTAAGGTATTCTGCTATAATAAACCAGAATGGAAACTGCCTGGCCTGGGTCCATTTTAAGATAATTGTTCTGAAAAAATCTCTATGAGATTGAGAAATATCCTGAAGGAGACAACTTGTAACACTGGGACTCTTGTTTTGTTCACCCCCCCCCCCCCCCCCCGAGGTAATGAACCATGGCTGACTGAGACTGAAGGATCCTTGCAATAGAATAATTAATTCATTTTATTGAATTAATTGAATGTTATAAAGCACTATTTTGTGTAGATCCCAGCACTGTGACAAGTGTCAAATCTCATTGGGTATAACAATTACAAGGTTAAAACTAATTGTGTTTCATTGGTTGAGAATTGTGCGCGGCACGTATGTGCTTGCATCCATTTATGTTGATCTCAGCGCTGGCAGCCAATGCAAGGGAATTTCCTCTAAGAGTCAACTTAAGAAAGAAAATAATTATGTCATACATTGGTTATGTTTGTTGAAACACCATGGTGCAACTTCCTATCCAAGTATTGTTGGAATCTATTGAAAAATAAACAGCAACATGAAATTTTAATATCTTAGAATTGTGTAGATTGGTGGTCTTCTCAATAAAGCTATTGTTGGATCATTTGCACAGTAGACAGGAAACGCATACAATCTTCTGTTGTTCTTTAGGATCTAGACTGCTCCATTTTTGGAGTGGGGTTTATTGTAAAGAGAAACACCAGAAATATTTACAAAATGCATCACACAAATAGTGCCCTGTTAAATTGGTGAGCAGTTGACTAGCAGAAAAGTTTTCTAAAACTATGGTGGACTAAGAACTCCATCAGAGTTCTTACATTAAGTACACCAAACTCCCTGATGCCCCAAATCCCATAAACCACCCCTGTTATGAAAAATTGGTATCAACCACTCCTCACAATCACAAACAAAACCCACAACTTGACAAGACATTCCTATTACATCATGGGTGAGTGCACACCAACCTCCTGACTCAAGTGGTTAAATAAATCCCCTCATTGATTGAAAGCATGAGTAATACTATGTTGATGTGAGGTCTCTCTGTAAATTAGTTTATAGCTAGCTGGTCATTCAGATGTTTTGGTGGTGGACCACAGATGTTGTTGTCCACAGATGTTGTTGTCACAGTTTGAGTTGACCAGTTTTTAGTTGAGATCACTGCATGGTGTGTTTCCTGGTTGGTGACCATAGAGTATAGCTACACCACCCATGAGCAAAGTAACTTTTTACAACTGGGACCATTCTTGATCGGAACTTGTTGGATTAAACAACTTTTTGAGGAAATTACTGGCGCAGTGACAGAGAACATTCTGGACTTGGATTACATGGTAAATTAATTCTTTCTTCTGTTTTGTTAAAAAAAATGAAGGAGACTTGGAGAGTAGTGAGCGTGACGTGAGTGAGCCTACAATTTTTTTTTTTTTTATGTATACTTTTAAACATGGAGGTACCTCCATGTTTTAAAACAGTTTGTAATTTGCAAGAGGGAAGTTCATTACAGCAGGTGTTGTACCTAGTGTGTAATTAACATATTAAATTGGGTATGTAAACTAATGTTTGTTTGTTTGCTTGTTGGTTGTCTGTTTTTTAATTTGTTTTGTATGTGCATCCCATCATATAGTTGCAAAAATGTCCCGACGTCCGGCCGTCCCGACGTCCGGCCATCCCGTCGTCCGCGTTATGTTATCGCAACTACCCATCATAACAACTCAGCAAACTCCCACAAGGGGATATAAACACCAAGCTTGCCACAGCCAATGTCTCATACAAACATTTGTATCACGTCTATGATTATGAAATTAAAACAAAACACAAAAAAAAAACCAAGAAATTGTGATTCAGCAACTAGAGGACAATATTCTAGTCATTGTGAAATCAGCAGTTAGGTTGGTTGGATTTGAACCCACACCCTTGTGACTGCAAGTTCTACAGTCTCACCACTAGACCACAGTGACCACTATTTTGTGTATATTGCTTTCAACATAGAGGAAGGACCTTGGGATAACTTTGGTGGCACCACCACTTTTTCACTCATTTTTACAAAAAGGGATATCTCATTGAGGTAAATTAAATACTGTATTATTTCATATCGAATGAAAAAGTGGTGGCGCCATATGGAAACTTGTACTGGCCTTGTGTCAAGTTTGACTGATTATTGGGAATCAGTCCATACAAATTATTTGTATTGTCATGTTTCAGCAGAGAGATCACTAATAAAAAACAGATAAATCATTTCAGCTACAAGTTTCGCGTCACGCTTGTGGACATGAACATCAAACTAAATGGGGAAAAAAAGAACAGTTAAATATTGTTGTACTGGTTTTACCACATCCGCATGACTATGTTTTTTAATAGCTTTGTTCACAACCCTAAAATCCTAGTATTGATCAGGGTGTTCCCTTAACTTGTTATTTGACAGGCCAGCAGGACCAGCAATCTTTTCATTTCACTAGCACACCAGCTTTTAGTCACTGGTTCATAATTCATATTTCATTGGATTCTTTTCAACACTGAACTAACCAGCAGGATCACTTGGACTTTTGAGAGATTGTTCACTGGTCCTCAGGTGTCTTAAAACTGGCATTTGGCCAGCAGACTGAAGTGGAACACTGATGAAATCGCAATGTTCTGCAGTGTACATAAAATGTGTAACTTCTGTACATAGGTCCTGCCTGCCCCTTGCTCTATCTATGGTCTGCCAGATAAGCTTGTTTTAAAAGCAATAAGATTAAGTCTTCTACAAGCAAACACGAGACCCTTTCAGTAAAGTACACACAAACTCCTTTCACTCAGTACAGTGATTCAGTCAACTAAAGTAATGTACCATGCATAGAGTGTACCAACAGTAACTTGCTGCCTTCACTTCACTCATCATTAAACCAACCAGATCTAGTATGCGTGCTGCGTCAGTGTATAGCCCATTGCTGCACCACCGCACACCAAGTGACATTACATCATTAGCCGCATGACTCCCGGAATTTGCCAGTGGATCAACTGTAGTTTTTTCCCTTTTGTCCATGGAAGGAGGAGTGTGTCCGACTCTAATGAATTAGTCAATGTGTGCTGGGATTTCTTTCGTACCTGGAGTCTCCTCATTGAATTTCCATCAGACATCTGAGACAAGTAACCTTTTGGGATTGCTCAATTTCCTGGATTACTTTTACGACTCTTTCTGTCTAGTGTGCTCGGAAGGAATTTCTGAACACTACCAGTCAGAGTTTTTGTTGAGATATCTTGCCAAGCTTAACCGGGATTTGAGGTGAGTGACTTTATAGTGTTTTTTTTAGATAGGCTTTTCTTGTCATGTTGTTGGGGCCTGTAACATTTGTTTACAAAGTGAGTGACTATGTACTTTTCAGGGCCTTTCTGACAGGCTTAAATTATACTGATCATATTGCATTTTGTCATAATTTCCACATAAATTGAAGAGTTATACGTAACAGCTAAACAAGTTTGGAGTTGTGTCACTGTTCTTCATATCAAAAATTGATAAAAAACAGACATCTTTAAAATGTAATATTTGATGTTTTCTTCAATCGGGCTGTTTAATTTAATCGTACCTGCAGGAAGTCAAGGCACTGTGGCGCTTTTATAATCATGTGTTGATGTCACAGGTTTGGTCTATAGAGCTAATTGAACTTCCTACTGTGTACATTTTGTTACTTCTTTTTCTTGATCTTCTTCAAAGAGGAAAGTAATGTACGTGTACGGGATGAAATAGTTGTGATGCATGCAGGCTTTTCATTCTGAATGGGTATTTTATAAGTTATTTATGTGTGACACATTGAAAAGATAAATCATGAAAAGAGTTACATGTTTGTGGCGTTGAATAATCACTTGTTGGTGAGTAACCACAGGATGAACAAAACTAGTGTCAAACTAGGCGTTTTCATTTTGGGGGCAAGCAGGGTACATAACTTGTTTTGTTTGTATCAAATCCTTCATTTCTGCGTTTTGTCTTCTGGATTTGTTCTTGTACACCCCCAGGGGTCCCCCAGGCTACATGTGTACCAATCAAGGTTTCATCCATCTTTGTTGTTGTTGGCAGGACACTGACACCCGCATTCTTAAATCCAGGAATATTGAGGACCTGTAATCAATAAGTTTGTAAATCCAGCCAAGGATAAATGGAGTCTAGACTTAATCCTATAGCAGCTTATCAATGGGCGGCATCTTTATCGCTGCGATTCATTGTCGCTTGATGCTGGAATGTCGGATCTCCACACTGGTCATTGGCCTCAATTTATAAGAATTTTTGGTTACTATCTAATGACTCGAAATCTCGGTCCCTATCTTCTGTTTCTGCTCCAGTGATTTTTGAAGGGATGTCTTATGGGATACTATACAATGCGGATGAGGACGGAGGGTCATGAATGGGTGCAGTTAATTAAAAACTTTTAAATGTAAATTCCTCTTAAGTACTCGGTGTAAACTTGAGAAAAGAAAGTATGTAATTAATGTTGTTAAAGGCTGCCTATTTCTTATGTGTAAAGCACACCTCAGAGATGTTTTCAATTTGCCATAGGCTACAGCGCAACTTGTTGTCCCTTTTCTCTGGGTAATTTGCTTTTTAATTTGGTGTCAAGTGAAATGAAATGCCTAGGCCCCTAGGAAGTGTGTACACGTCCGTATGTACTTTTATCCATGATTAAGAAAAGTTGAATGCAAAAGAAGCAAACTTTACTTTTGTTGATGACACTGGTGTTTCTGATTAGCAGGGTGTCCGTCCGAGACTCAGAGTCCAGATTTTTACATAGTTTGTGTGTTGTGCATTGTGTTGTAATGCACGCCAAATAACCAAGTTACAATTGTACCGTGTAAACATTCTGTATGGTGCTTGCTACATAAATTGGTCTCATCATACAAAAATCTGAAATGTTGCTCTTTGATCAAGTGACTTGAATACCTTGTTGGTAGGTGGACACTATAAGACTCTGGCATTGTTATTTAAAACACAACGTTGTTGTAAGGAAAGTATAAAATCTGCTTTTCAGTGTACCTTGGTTGATTTATGGAGGTAGATCTTCACTTGTTTTGCATCGTTATGCTGGGAATGCAATGATGTTTTATCTAGTTATTTATCTTGAAAAAGATTTAACTTGTAACACATGGTTGCCAGATTTCTGTCTTGATGGTTATAAATCCGGTTCAGTACATCAAAACTTCTTCATAGTTTATTTATATACCGGCAACATCAGCGATTCGGTTGAGACAACAAGGATGAGAATATGGGGGAGACAAAATTAATGATCTTCAGATGTTTGCTTGATGAAGCTATTGTAGGAAGATTTACAATTTTCAAAGGACAATGCTTTCCTCAAAGCTACGTGTCTCTTAATTGAGGGGGAAAGGAACAACTTTACTAAATATTTGCAAGTTTGTAAAACTTTTTGTAAAATATTTGAATTTTTTTTAACAAACTTGGCCCATTTCTAAAATAACGTGTTCACAAAATTCTTTTTGAAATAAAGTTGTTAAAAACCAGGGCCCAATTTCATAGAGCTGCTTAAACATTTGTGTACTATAGGAAAGTGATTAGGATTTTAACAGTCACAAATTATTCATGCAATATCAGAGTTTTTTCCTGGTTAACCTTGAAATTGGGCCCTTAGTTCATAAGTTTGTCCAGGAGGTCTTGTTATCTGAAGCACTGTATGCAGTTTGTTAAAATGGCCTATATAAATATACTTGATTCTCAATAGCCAGGAGGTCTACGTTTAGCATTTCTTTCAATCATTGCTTATCCTTGGGTGGATCTGATGAGTGCAGCTATTCCCCAAAGAGTCCAATGGTATCTGATCTGTGATACGGCATGGCAGCAGACTGATCATCTTGTCATATCTTGTTGCTTGTCAAGTTTGTGATGCAAGAGGGGATTCAGATTCAGATTCTAGTCTGAAATTAAATTACAACTTCTGGTCTTTATTTTCAGAGGGAACAATTGGCTCTCTTAGCTGGGCTTCGTTCGGCCCCATGGGTCTTATATAAGATTGCTGGGATGGGATGATGCTTATTGTCTAGTTGAGGATGTAGTGCTGCATGATGGGAGCAATTGAACTGCTGATCAGCGCAATCTGCACAATCAAATATAACTCACAGATTCTCCGTGGATAATTCAAAAGATATTGAATTAAAACAAAAGCTGCAAAGAGGAGTGTTACGATTGAGCCCTAATTTTTGTACAAAAACAAAGATAACAAATAATTATTTGAGAAAATAGAATTAGCTGTTGCAAACAACTTACCAACTAAATGGACCGAGAGTATAAATGCAAAAAATAGTTAATGGCCTGACGTTTCGACCCTAGCAGAGTGAGCCATGTTATTATTGATAGTCGAATCTTTCGTATTATAAACAGAAAGAGGTGACTGGGGCAGGGGATAGGCCTATCAGGGCATAGAGTGAGGGATCAGGGCAGGGGAAATGGTCCAATCACTATTGTACGAGGCACTGGGATGGAGCGAAGGTTGCGTGGTTGTTTGAGTAGTGTCATTACGTAAGGCTATGTAGGCTTACATAAGTCTACATGTAGATCAAGAGAAAGTCAACACATTTGGTGCAAGGAGTTTTTTTCAGGGATAGGATGTTGTTGTCGCTCTATCAATAGGAGAAGGACATTTGTAGAATAAAGCCATGGTTTGAGGATGCTGGGTGGCAGCAGAATTACCGAGTCAATTTCTTGTTCTTGGAAATGTCCTCGCGCTCAGAACTACGTAAACATTGGAAATTGGCCTGGTATGTCTGGTCAGGGGTCGATTTTACAAAGGTAGTCCTAAATTAGAACTAGTTCTCTTTAGGAGTTATTAAAAACTTAAAGCTACATGGTCCTAAGTTAGTACGAGTAACTTGTCCTAAATCAAGATAAGACTTAACTCTTTGTGAAATCCACCCCAGGTCTGATGCAGCCTCGCACTAAAAAGCCTGTCTTTGTAAAAAATGTTGATAATCGTTTTCAAGTGATGTTGGAGGTTGTGATATCCACCATCTGGTTCTTTCTAGGCTCGCTGTTAATGCATCAAAATGCCACACAGTTGACATGAAAACCCTGCTTCATGCAGCAAAATGCAATAATGGATTCTGTTGCATTGTGTGTGAAGTGAACTGGTTTATGCCAGCTTCGACCCTGCTAAATGCACCATGCATTGAAGTTTATTGGGGACTTACTGCAGTACTGGGAAGTTTGTACTCCAGGAATTGCACATGGACACATCAATGCTAGTAGAATGTCCTAGCTCTATGGTAGAACCCTGCCAATACAGCACAGTGCAACAGAGTAAGGGAATTGAGTTTACTGCAACTTTTACCAATTGTTGTATTTGGCAGGGATAAAGTTAACAATTTAAATGGTTCGAAAGAAACTAATTAGTAAACTTGTGGGTACAACCACATGTAAATCTCTTTTGTGGGAGCATTGGCTCTGAAAAGAGCTGGCAGGGCTGTATGCTTCGTTTTTTTAAGGGCAAGGGCACCAAGGCATTTTCTCTTTGGCAAAGGGCACCCTATGAGGAAATTGTAAATTTCTACTGGAGCATTTCAAGGGCACCAAGGCAATGACAAGGGGCAACGGAGGCAATTGCCTCCGTTGCCTCCGTGAAGTATCAGGCCTGAGCTGGTCATGGTCTTGATGTTTCGAAAACACTATACTCTGCACACCTTCTGGACTTTAAATGGGCGGAAACATTAATTTACACCTAAATGTTCAGGCTAAGTAATAAAATCAGTACCTCATGTACAAAATCATACTAGGTCGGAGCCTAACTGAAAAATAATTAAGGTACGAGGTCGTAGTTGCCGCTGCTTAGCTACATTATTTCTGTTTTTAACAATGGCCTTTTTAACGGCTATGCAGTTTAGTAATTAACTTTATGCAATGTTTGTTGTGTTGGGACTGTAATTAACTTCACTGACAAGTCTGATCAATAATGCAAATGATGCAAAATCGATTTCCTGTAATTAAACTTCCAAGGAAGATAAACATCTTCATTTAAACAAAATACTAATGGTGAAATTGTGCACTGGGAGTGCAGGTTAATTTGTAGAAAAGTCTTTAACTGTAATGGGCTGTCAGTAGTCTAGCCGTCAGATGTCAGGTTTGTACCCAGGATTTTTGAAAATGTGCACACATTTTGGCATTCTGGATGAAAATATTGAAAGTTTGGCTTAGCACCCTTAAAGGAGGTCATCAGAATTGGCAGTAATTGGCGTGTATCGACACGTATTGGCCTGCAATTTGCATGTACTGGTTCTATTATCTAGCTTGTGCATGGAAAGAACCCTGGATGAAGACAGTACCTTTTCCGTAGATTTTTTTTTGAAGACTAATCCATAGTCCTATAGGTTGTCCTCCCAGTTTTACAAAGCAGGTTGATAAATATTTCTCTATTGTCCAATTTGGTCAGTGTTTATCTTTAGAGATTACCAACATGGCTGCTGGGCTTTATTTAACTCTGTACTAAATCCACCCATATATACAGGTATTCTCATTGCAAGGTCATGACCTTTCTCATCTCATCACAATCAAATTGAAATTGGCCCTCTTGAATCTGTAACAACCCTTCAACACCCTGGCCAGCCATACCCCTCCCCTCAAGGAAAGATTGCATTGTCAAACCTCACCTCAAAAGCCGCCCGCCTCTCCCCCTCCACCTCCTCTCAAAATAAGGCAAAATAAATATAAAAAAATTGTTTAGCGTCCTGCCTTTTTGAATAAAGGAAGGAGGAGGCCCTTTTTTTCTTCATTCAAAAATGGTTGCCTGGCACCGGCTGGGCTTTAAAAAGAAATGGAAAAAGTTTTTAGTACGTGATCGTTAAAAATGTATCCTTTTTTATGAAAAATAACAAAATCTAAAAATAATTCTTTTTTTTGTTACATAAAAAAAAAAAGAGGACGAGGCTTCTAAAAAATAAAAAAGGAAGCAGGTGAGGACGCTAAACACTTTTTTTTTTTTGCCGGGCCTAAAGTGACAATGGGGTGATGCCCTCTGGATGTTTCCCTAAAGACAAGTGGGACAGGAGGTGGGATTGTCCTGGACAAATTTACTGATCCCCCTGGTCTCTTGGAGTACAATGAAGGTGATTGAGGTGTAGCTTGCTTGTTAATGAGGGAAATGTTTTCTTAGGAAGTGAAGTCCTGAAGGGGTTCTACTGCGGCTGGTCTTTTGTGGTCATGGAGAAAGAATCCCCTTTTTTTCACCGCTTTAGGGGGTTGGAGTAACACTGTTTTGAGGGGCTTCCCAGTATTTGGGCTGTGGTTTTTGTTAAAGGGTTTGTCCACAGATTTACATTAAACTTACCTGGTTTGAAGATAATGATAGTAGAAAACTTCCCTTAAAATATTACTTGCTGAGGGGCTGTAGATATTGAGCAAAAGAGTTAAACAATTTCACAAAAATAATTTGTGTCTCAGAAGACAACAATTATTTTAACAGATTTACCAGTGCTGGCCCACCATTTGTCTTCAAACCATGTAAGCTTAATGTTAATCTGTCGACATTGTGTTTTGTGTTACAAAAAGTACCCAAACCTTTAAAAGAAAATTGTTCCAATCTGCTTTTCAGGGAAGTCAGTAATTGTATAGTTCTTTTGTAGTACAAGCTTGACCTTAAGACAATTTTATTGAGAAATATTGTGTCAAGTCTTGCGCATGTTCTGTACACTTTCATGGTTTAACTTGTGAGGTGTGGTATTTTTGTCTGGTTACTAAACTTTGAGGGTCATAGTCACAGTAAGGTGTTATGGTGTTGGAATGCCCATCCGGGATGGATCATATCATCTATTGTTGTATGGGAATTCACCACCAATGTGTTTGTTGTCGGTTCCAGTCCGGTTTATTTGAGTGGAGATAAGAAGTTGCCATGGGCCATTCTAAAACAAAACCAACACTTCATATAATCAGCAGATAGCCCAAGAGGAGTTGCCCTCACATTGTGGAGTTTCAGGTTTCAGGTTTATTTCTATACCATTAGGCAGTACAATATAAGGGAAACCTACACTTATCTATTGGAATAGTACATGTATTGGGAGGTCAGACAAGAAGCCTTAGCTGGTACAAGGTCTTGCCTCTTCAACAAAAAGAGGTGTCATTTGCATTGCAGAGTGTTTGTTTGGTCAGCTGACAACTATGACAACTACTTTTTCCTCAGTTGATGCACTTTTGATAATCACCACATCCCAGACAGTGATATGTTTTTCTTGTGTGTAAATTAGAGTCTGGGAAAGACGGAAGATTGCCTCGGGGAGTAGGATATGTGTATTTTCATGGTGACATAGCACAGGGTGTGGTGACAGGGTTCTTGTAATTGTTATAAAGGAAAAATCCACACATAACTCTCTCTTGGATTCACTGGGTACCTCGGGAACAGGAATTTTTTCAGGTGTGGACCAAGAACAGTGCCCTGAGGTGTCAAAACATCTTTGAACTTGAAGTAAGGCTTACCAGTGTGGAGTGACCCTTTTTTTAGTACAGCCTTGTTAATTAAAATATTGGTATATTATATTAGTTCATATTAAAAAATGTTTCAGTTCATATTCACAAATTAATTAGTTTTTCATGATGAGTATTTAGATTTTAACCTTAAATTTGAAAACGTGTATATTGTTGGCAGTGCTTGGTTTACAAAACCTAGTACCGTTTCTCGTGTGTTTTTATTATTGTTCTTAGTGGTGTATGAGTTTAAATTGAAAATGAGAAGAAGAATGTTTGTAAATTGTGTCTTGCAAGGCAAAATATTCAGCTACAGACATAAATAACGGGAGACAACAGAAGTGCTCTTGTTTATTCACAAACTTTACATCTAGTCACGCAACAACCAGAGCTGGAAAGCACAGATATTAGAAATAAATTAATAAATTCTTCCACAATATCAATCTTGAAGTTATGTATCTGACAAGCTTGTTAGTGCTATATCGTGGAATATTTATACACAACCCATCTGGCACAGGGTGACAGGTGACACAGACCCAGGGCTGTGTTTATTCTTCTTGCCTGGTTTTCATGTAAACATCTCCATGAAACCAGAGGCCCTTTTTGGGGGCCAAGTTCATCCAAGTGATAAAACTTGCATACAAACATGTCCTTCTCAATTGCACTCCACACTTGTGTGGGAAAATGTCCACTTGGATTTTAAGAGTTTGGTATACCAGAGTTGAGGAATGTTTTGCGTGTGTTAAAATGTTTACAATAAATATCTAGGCATGCATTCTGGGAGAATGCTGTAGACCTACTTGTGTATTCGCTTCTTCAAGTTCAAGATGGTTTCTACACCATTTTGTATTTTATAGTAAAGAACCATGTGGATTTCACAGGCCTGATATCTCATGGAGGCATTGAAGACGATTGCCTATATGCCCACTGGTCATTGCCTTGGTGCCATTGAAATGCTCCATTTACAATATCCTCATTTACCAAGGAGAAAATACCCCGGTGCCCTTGCCCTTTCAAAAACAAGGTTTACAGGCTTATATAATTCTACAAATATTTTGGCTTGCATCATTTTACATCTACTCATCAGATGTCCCTAATTGACCCTCCCACACGACACAGAACGTACATTGGTACCTCTCAGCACAATGCGCGTCTACCATTTCCACCATTTTGGGAGACCATTCCTTTGTGTACATTTGGACTCCCTAAATGGGGGATAGGATGGGCACGTGTAAGTGTGTAAGTGCCCTGCACATCATGATTTGAATCAGTACATTGGTACATACTCTCTAGAGGCTAATCCTCACCATGCAAATTTTCAAGTCCTACTTTTAATTAGTTATCATTAAATTTAATGTACATGCATGATACAGGCCTATGTGTGTCTTTTTCGAAAGGGCAAGGGCACCAAGGCACTTTCTCCTTGGTAAAGGGCACCCTGTAAGGAAATTTTAAATTTCTACTCTTTGGAGCATTTCAAGGGCACCAAGGCAACTGGCAGGGGGGCCATGGCCTTCGTTCCTCTGTGAAGTATCAGGCCTGATGATACAGTAAAAAAACCAGAACTACAATTTTACAAATATTTTAGATTGCACTTAGGATGATCATTTCAGTTGATTAAACCAGTCAATGTGTTCATAGTAGGCGTATTCATCAACTAAATCAAGTCAGAGACTCCCTCCGCCTCCCACTTGGAGCATACCTAAGATGTGACTACCAAGGTCGCTAGGGGGTCAGCTATTCCCGTCCCAGTGGGAGATGAATTAAATTACCCTTGCCACAGGACCTCTTCTTCAACAGCTTTTTATAGTATTAAAGGAACTGGACACTTTGGGTAATTATTGTCAAAGACTAGTGTAGTATTCTTACTTGGTGTAACCCAACATATGCATAAAATAACAAATCTGTGAAAACTTTGACTCAATTGGTCATCGAAGTTGCAAGAGAATAATGAAAGAAAAAACACCGTTGTTGCATTACTTTGTGTGCTTTCAGATGCATTTAAATTTAAATTGAAAAGAAATTGAAAGAAAAAACACCGTTGTTGCATTACTTTGTGTGCTTTTATTTGAGTGAGAAATTACCTCTTTCGCAAAAAAACTACGTTATTTCAGAGGGAGCAGTTTCTCACAATGTTTTATACTATCAATAGCTCGCCATTGCTCGTTACCAAGTAAGTGATTCAGCTAATAATTATTTTGAGTAATTATTTTGAGTAATAACCAATAGTGTCCAGTACCTTTAAAGTCCATGGTTTATTTAAAATGTTTTATACTATCAACAGCTCGCCATTGCTCGTTACCAAGTAAGTTTTTCAGCTAATAATTATTTTGAGTAATTATTTTGAGTAATAACCAATAGTGTCCCGTACCTTTAAAGTCCATGGTTTATTTAGCCTGCTGTGTGACAGGCATCTCCGCTTTTGAAGGGAGTAGTTGGGGGGCCGCTGGAAGTCCCAGGTTTTTGCCCTTTATTGGTAGCATTTGCTGGGCTAGTGTTTACAGCGCAGCGCTCTAGATTCAGAGGAACTATGCCGAAACAGTTGTTAGTTGTTGTGATTTATACCAATGCACATTTATGTCAGGGTGATGAAGGATGAGATATGAAGTTTGCCTAATGAAGTCTGCTACTGTAAGTACACATTGGGCATGCTCTCAAACTCAAACACTAATGGGGTACTGTGTTGTCGCTTTACCAGTCTTGTGGGTTACTATTTCTTTGTGGGGTAAAAATTGTGTGTTCATGTGTGTGTCTCATAGGACTTGTTATGGCTCAATGGTTTTAATAGGCTATTGGGTTCTCCCTTTGCTCTTTAGCTTGCAATTCAGTTTAATATTTTAAGAATTCAGGCCTGTTTGCTTCGTTTTTGAACTAGGGAAAGGGCACCAAGCCATTTTTTCCTCCGAAAAGGGCACCCTGTGAGGAAACTGTAAATTTCTACTGGAGCATTTCAAGGGCACCAAGGCAATGACCGGGTGCATTTATAGAAGACAATCACTCTTATTGCCTCAGGCAAACGCTTAATTGCCTCATGCAATCGCCTTCATTGCCTCCGTGAAGTGTCAGTCCTGAATATGTATGAATTTCAGACCGATGCAAATAAAAATGGCATTCAGATGCTTGATTTCGAGACCTCAAATTCTAAGACTGAGGTCTCGAAATCAAATTTGTGGAAAATTACTTCTTTCTCGATAACTACATTATTTCAGAGGGAGCCGTTTCTCAAAATGTTTTATACTATGAACAGCTCCCCATTACTCGTTACCAAGTAAGGTTTTATGTTAATTATTATTTTGAGTAATTACCAATAGTGGTTTTGGCCTTAAATCAAGGATATGGATGAAAAATACTGGCAACCATGCTATATGATTGCTACTGTTATTATTAATATTTATTGTCTGTGCTGTTTCAACATTAAAGTTAATCTGTTCGATTTTAATATCGTGATGAAGAATAATAAATGAATGAATGAATACACTTATTTGCCTGAAGTAGCGCAGCAATTGTACATATTTAGACACAGATCTGGAATTTATCGAGCAACTCTTTGTTTTGGCCCACTTCCAACTGAGATTCACAGTCGTAGAAATTGTTTTAAATTGTCCGACTGATACTCTAAGTGGGTCACCGCTGACATCGGGCTGGGAGGAATGTAGCGGGGACATTTTTTGTCGCACTAAGGCAATATTGGAAAAATACATTGGAAACAGCTATGAATGGATTTAAAGATATTTGGATGAATGGACAATAACACTTTAACAGTAACACTGCAAGGGATGTGGTCTCGATTTGTGAGTTTTTTATTTGCTATTTTTGTATACTATCTTATTTATTAATTTATTTATTTATTTTGTGCTGATTAATTTTTTTTTCAACCCTTTACACTTCCCAAATAGTTCCCAAATGCAGTTGGTGTATCTCAACATATGCATAAAATAACAAACCTGTGAAAATTTGAGCTCAATCGGTCATCGAACTTGCGAGATAATAATGAAAGAAAAACACCCTTTCACACGAAGTTGTGTGCGTTTAGATGGTTGATTTCGAGACCTCAAGTTCTAAATCTGAGGTCTCGAAATCAAATTCGTGGAAAATAACCTCTTTCTCGAAAACTATGGCACTTCAGAGGGAGCCGTTTCCCACAATGTTTTATACCATGAACCTCTCCCCATTACTCGTCACCAAGAAAGGTTTTATGCTAATAATTATTTTGAGTAATTACCAATAGTGTCCACTGTCTTTAAACCCCATATCATTTAAAATTTACCCAGTCAGTTCCCTCATGTTGCTTGTATTGTATGATATCAATGCCAAAGTGTCAGAAATACATCAGCAAAGGCAAGTGCTTTCATCAGCTGAATAATTTACTTTTTTTTCACCATCCCAGGGCTTTATGCTTCGTTTTTGTAAGCACAAGGGCACCAAGGCATTTTCTCCTTGGTAAGAGCATAAAAAGTACCCTATGAGGAAAATTGTAAATTTCTACTGTTCAGCATTTCAAGAGCACCAAGGCAATGAGTAGGGGGCATGGAGGTAACTGCCTTCTTTGTCTCCTTAAGTATCAGGACTACGAAGAAGAAAAAACCCTCCTCCTTCCTTTTGGCATGGTTCCATAAGATCATAGTTCCCTCCATCAGCAAAAGATGGGTCAATGGAAGAATAACAGTTGTCTCCTGTCTGTCATTGCTCAAATTAAAAACAACATCCAGCATAGTCCTGCTCCCATTCCAGCCCCAGGAGTTTTGAGGTATTACTGACTGTGTCTCGTGAGGATGGCTGATTGAGGATTGCAGTTCCAGATGTAGACTTGTTTCAAGTTGTTATTTGTTTGTCAAAGTTGTAGTCAAGTCGTGGTGGTGGCATATTAAGTATGGTTCAGGTCTCCACGATCGAAGACTGCTCTCGTGCGAAGCTGCTGGCTGCCGACTACTCCCCCATTATTAAATGAGACTCAACAGAGACTACATAGTACACAGTACGAGAGCAGCAACCCAGCAGTCTCGCGAGAATACCATCACTATCAGTGTCCAAGAATCGTGGAGAGAGTCACACTGCTGACACCGCGACAGACATTTAGCGACTTGTCCACAAGTCTACTTCAGATGCTGACTGGGAATAAGATATTTAATTTTTGAAAGTGATGCAGTGGATGCACTGCCTCCTCTGGTTAGGTGGAGCAGAGCCCTCAATCTTGTTCCTCATCATTTACTCCATCGCTTGATCTTATTTATCTCAGCCTTGCTTCTTATAAGGAGCCGTCCAAACATTTCAATATTTTCAGGGTGAACTTATACAATGTACAAAGGGACGACAGGGTGGAAGGGGAGGGGTGTTGTTGGGGACCTCACAGAACTTCAAAAGGTTTGCTAAATATTAAAAATGTTGATAAGTACTACAGTACTTTGGGCGAATAGGTCCTCATTCATAGTACTACTCTCTCTACATAGATCATGTATCTTCTCTTCAGTGTATCTTGCCCAGAATCCATGCTGTGTCATTTGCAGATCCTATGGAACAAAAGAATGGAACACTTTTCCAAATCACATCAAGGATAAGAAACTGCTCAATTGTTATCTTTTTCAACAAGTGTATTGTAATTAGTTTCATGTAACTGTCTGTAGCGCCTTTGAAGTTGTTGTGTTGATTTTGGCGCTACCGTCTTTTGATTGATTGACTGATCTATGACTCTTAGATTTTTGAAAACTCTGGGTTGCCCCCCCCCCCCCCAACCCAAAGTTCTGATATCACTGAGAAAAGTGATAGTGGCGGACAATGCAGAACTGGTTCACAATTTGTCAGCATTCCGTACTTCATTTGATCATTCAAAGCTTAGTGCTTAAATGGTTTTGATTTGTCCGTGGAAAAGACTTTTGTTAATCCAAGAATTATGCTTAGATCGACCCTAAGTTCTGATATCACTGAGAAAAGTGATAGTGGCTGACAATACAGACCCGGTTCACAATTTGTAAGCATTCCGTACTTCATTTGATCATTCAAAGCTTAGTGCTTAAATGGTTTTGATTTGTCCATGGAAAAGACTTTTGTCAATCCAAGAATTATGCTTTAGATCAACCTTACCAAACCTTAATCTCCTGTAGGGGGTATTGTGTGGTGACAATAGTCCAACTACTTTAAGTGTTAAAATTGGTCTGTTGACAAAGCATAATGGACCTGTCAAGACACAAAAATCTTCCAAGGCTTTGCTGTCTTGTGATTGACGTTAAGCTTAAAGACAATATTTATGCATTTCCTTTGCACCCAAAACAGCCACCATGGCTAGAAACAGTTATATAGGGATTGTTAGTTCAAGGAAAACATAGCATTGGTGGAGGACAATGTTGTTGGTGACCCTTCAAGCTGTGAACACCCCAAAAAAAACATTGACCAAGGTGAAAATTAAAATTGCTTCTACTGTTGAATGTTTGAGCAAACGATGGTGTAGGCTTTTAAAGAAGTGTTGGTGTATGTCAACAAAAGGGACTTTGATAAAAGTTCTAATACACTGTAGAGCCTTTCACCCCCCCCCCCCCCCCCCCCACCAATCATGTCTTCATTTGACCTGTTTTATAGGGTGTACATAATGATTGATAGGAACTACATTGAAGGTTAAAAGAAGCTAAATAGTAATAATAATTATGGCTTCTTTAGGCCACATTAAAACAATAATTGTTGATCGTTCCCGCCCGACCGTTCAAAACCCCCGACCCCATTTTTTTATTTTTTTATTTTTTTTTAAATCATAAAAACAACCTTTTCAATGTACAGGTTTGAAAAAATGTTTAAAGAAGGTTTTTATTCATGTTGGCAAAGCAAGAACAATTCTTCAAATATTTACTTGGGCTACACTGTGCTTAGCCTGCCCTTAGTTGTTTAAAAAAGGTTACAGAAAATGTCATCTAGGAGTGAAATTTGTTTGACAAAACTATTGAAAACATCAAAAACACACAAACCTTCTGTTTTATAGTGATTGTGATGATTTCTTTATTCTTGATTTCATATTTGGCATGTCAACAAAACTTTAAAAAAAAACCATCCCTCCCTCTCCCATCCGCAAAAAAAAAGGACGATCAACAATTTTTTTTTTTATGTGGCCTTATGTAGCTCTTATAATATCTGTCACTCAGTGACGCTTGGCAATTCAACATTCAGTATTTTCCTGCAAGGTATTGTGGCGCTACATTTTTTAAATATGAGACCAAATTCTTTACAATACATAGCTAACCATGTAATGGTTTACAAGGTGTTGAGGCGCAAAATGCAGCCAATCAAACCAGGAACACCGGGGGAGGTGGGGATTGGGGATTAAAACAAAGTTATACAGCAGGGATTCCAATTTAAACCATTTTAAATATAATTATGCGATGCAACCAAGCTAAATGGGTCGTTTGTAAGAAATATCATTACTACTTTTTCTCTCTTAGTGTTGTTTCTTTCACAACTTTAAATGACCTGGGTCGACAAACGACTCATTTTTGCATGATCGCATCTTATATATCTTATTTTTGAATTGAATGAATTGATTGAATTTTTTATTTAATTCTTGTTACTGCCTCTTTCTATTTTTCTTTGTACAAAATGCTGGTACTAGGTCAGACCATCAGACAGAACAATTTCTATAATTGTCCAGTTATGTGTACCAATCATTACGATTGTACCTTTATCTTTATGACGTTGTAAAACATTTAATCCCGTCTGTGATTTCACACCAGTTCCCCCTCACTGCACCATTACTCATCATCAGTCGCTGTCCTTGCTTCAGTATTTTTCAACCCAGCCAGTTGTTGATGATGTTCTGAAGGTAACGCACGTTTGCACAGTGTGTTTTCGCGTGTCAGTTGTCAATATTGGCAGACACAAAAAAGTTGCTAGTATATCATGGAAGGATTATCTTTGGAGGGTTTCTGCTGTGAATGATTGTTAATCTTGGTCGGTATGTAGCCTCAAAGTTGTTAAATAAAACGTGAGACTGTATTGTACATTTGTAACACACATCGGTTTATGTATTGGTAAAACCAAAATTAATATTCTTTATCCCCGATGCAAATTTAACATCTTTTAAATCGTTGCAGTACCCGCTGCTAAAACAATGAGATTCAAAATGCCTCTAGCTACCGGGCAATCTCTGTTGTCTAGTTGGTATGACACTGCTCTAAAATTGCAAAGGTTGTTGGTTCAAATCCTACCCGAGTAATATACCATTTTTCACAGAAATCAGGGAAAGTACTGAGTATACAGTGCAACACACATTGATTTATATTAGGTTAAACAAAAATGAATATTCCTTATCCCGATGCAAATTTAACATCTACATTTGTGATGCGATCAAGCTGAATGAGTCGTTTGTCGACCCAGGTTTTTTCACACAATTAAAAAGAGCATTTATAATATTATATGCTTTGATACTGTTAAAACCCCATGTTGATACCACCTTTGGTTCATACGTTGTGAAAGTAATAAACAGAATGAAACTGAGAAAAACCGTTCTAAAGTCGAGATGTTTATTGAAAATACATCAGCACTTAAGTTTCAATTCTAATTGTAACCCTTTATGGGTTTTTTATCAGGTAGGAAGTTGCCAATATAAAATAATATAGCAGGGATACGATTTCAACCAGCAATATTGCATTTAACAAAATATTTTGACTATGAATAGATTTTGTGCACAGTGAATGCTAATATTGAGTAGCAAATAATGATTTTTGAGAAGCAACCGACACATTTTGCGTAGCATTTTGCTCTGCTTTACAAGGGAAAAGTGGATGGTTCTTCAGTGCACCACAAATAAACCTATCCATGTATTGAAGTAGTTTCCCTGTTTTTGTTCCAAAGGAAAGGTTTATTATTCGTGTCTTTTTTACATTTAGTTTCACCATCCTTGAACTGAAGTAACAAATTGAAAACAATTTCCTGCAATTTTCATCAGAAAATTATTAGTGGCTTCATATGTATCAACAAATGGTGAGTCTTTTTCATAGGATAAAATATTGTATTCTAACCTTTTTTCCTAACATCTGGCTGGTCCAGATTGTGCATAAAATTATGGTCTTTTTGTAGAATTTGTTTAATTTTATAAACACATCATTTAAGTATTGCCACGTTATACTGTCGACACTGTGTTGTGTTTAAACACCCTCCCTCCCCCCCAAAGAAAAAATATATAATAATAAAAAAATGTCAATGGCAACACGACACAGTGTGACAGAAGAAGTTACAATGCAACTTTATGTTGTGTTGTCATTTTAGCCTTTGAGAACTAAAAGACTCTGCTACTAGGGTCAGAACGTGAGACCATTACAAAAACAAATTGCATTTATATTGTAATGCACAAGTTCTTTGCTACTCAGTGACAAATGTTGCTATTGATTATTATGTGAATTTAAACAATCATCATTTTTGTATTTCACAATGGCAATGAAACTCAGGAATGTGCAATGTCTCGCTCTACAATTGTACTTGATAAACAAAGGTCATTAATGTTAAAGGGACAACGATGGTTAACAGGTCTATAGTTCTTTGAAAATAGAGGATTCAAACTGCCCCTAGCTACCAGGTTCGAATCTAACCGAGTAATATATGCCTGTTATTTTCTTTTTTACAGAACTCAGGTAAGTACTTAGTATAGAGTGATAAGACACATCGGTGTAATGGGTAACACCAAGATAAAAATATAGTCTGACCTCTTCGTACTTGCATGCATAGGGAACCAAGAAAGTACGCAGATGGCTTCAGCACTGCCAAGATTGACTTTCAGCAATTAGCAGATTGGTTAACTGCACTACATGTAGTTAATACTTCTTGACACATTTAAAGGCACTGGATACCTTTGGTAACTGTCAAAGACCAGTATTCTCACTTGGGGTTTCCAACCTACATGTATGCATAGAATAACAAATCTGTGAAATTTAAACTCAATTAGTCTTTGAAATTGCAAGAGAATAATGAATGAAAAAATACCTCAGTTGCCCGATATCTGCTGCTTTTAGATGAATAAAAAAAGCTTCAGGTCTGAATGAAGTCTTTGAGTGAGAAATTACCTCTTTCTCAAAAGCTATATTACCTCACAGGGAGCCGTTTCCCACAATGTGTATACTATCAACAGCTCTCCATAGCTTGTCCCCAAGTAAGTTTTTATGTTCACATTTATTTTGAGTATAAATTTACTAATAGTGTCCAGGGGTCGATTTCACAAACAGTTAGGACTAGTCCTATCAAAAACGTACAGCTAGTCCTAAGTTAGGACTAGTAACTCGTCCTAACTCGAGATAAGACTAGTCCTAACTCTTTGTGAAATCCACCCCAGTGCCTTTAAGTACATCAAAAAGAGTACAGGCCTAAAGTTACACAGACTCTCTGATTCGTATAAAGGCAAATACATGCTTTTAACAGAGCAAGGTACACTTTCTGACCCCGCTTTTCAATTAAAAAATGCAATTTCAGAATGGGCCTGTGATTTATGAGTTTCATTCACGTGAGTTCGCAAAATGTATGTTGCACGGTAGACATACATGTAGGGTCAAATAATATGTTTTGTGAGGTGAGGCTGTTGATTTCATTGTACAGTATGTCACGTAGTCATGTTTTTTACCTAATGGGTCTGATGATGTAGTTAATGCAAAACAAGCTCACGGAGTTGAACAAAAAAATGTAATTAGTTAGTCCTACCACTACCTTGTTTTAGTATTAGACTAACCATAGAGGAAGGACGGGACTAACATACATATCAACTTAATTGATACATTAATTTTCACAGAATTTGGGAAAGTACTGAGTATACATTGCTATTAACACACATCGGTATTTAGGGTAAAACCAAAACTAATACTCTTCATCCCCGATGATGCAAGTTTAACATCTCTTAAATTGTCTAACGAGTTTTTCACTGTTAAGAAGCATGCCATCACACAAAAAGTATGTATTGTATTTAGGCACAAAGACAAACGTTGTGTTTTGAGGGTGGCCATGCATTTGTAAATAACCGCAATAAAGCAGCATTATAATGAGGCTTAAATTTGACAGTAATTTCTACTAATCAGTCTTATTAGGATTAACTAAAATGAGCAGTTATATTTCACCAGCCAAGTGTGGTTGTTTCTGCAGCCATACAACTGTTGACCCCCATGCCCCTTGTTTATTGCATACAAATAATAATCCCATGTTAAACCACACAGCAAGGTCTATACTCCAGTGTTGAGCCACATGTGCCAGAGAGAAAAGAACAATAGCGCCAGAGAAAAACTGTAAACACAACAGTTAGTAGTGTGTGAGTCATTGCATAGAGCCTCACTCTCTAACACATGTACATCACTGGATGATAAATGGGGGGAACATAATATGCTACAGCATTGTAAAGGGATCTGGCAGGCTGGATTTTACAATCTGTACACAAAAGCTTGCCACCACTTGATGAAGGAGTGCTGTGTATAGCCACAATAATGAAAGCCACTGTTGTGTCTGTGATGTAGACCAAACACAGCCTGGCTGGTGGGTGTTTTTGGGTGTGGAATTTCACCCTTGTTTTGTTTCTACAGGGTTATCATCCCTGCATTTTTTTAAGGAACTGGAAATGAACTGGATGGTACAACAATGCGGATATCAACTTTTGTTTTGTACTGGGGGTAGATGACTCTCATACTCCTCTCAGATGACCTTGTTGTATAAATATGAGGCTCCACTTGTGGTGGTTTCGAAAATTTTCTTCTTGAGTTTTTTTTCTGTTGAATTGCCTGGAGTGATTTACCCAACCACAGATTAATATTTGTGGCATCAACCACAAGGACTTGTTCAAACCGTGGAGAACGCTGCTGAAGTGTTGGAGCTCCAAGAAATTTACAAAAGTGTACAAGGTGTATGCTGATCAACTAGCGGCAACAACAGTTTTTGGTGTGGACCACAAATTTTCAAGATGTGGAGTGCGAGCCGAATGTTTGTAGTTGATTTCTAAAGACTATTTTCCTTCCGCTAGTGTGACTTTATTGAGATAATTTTAACTCTTTTGCTAGTGTCATTCTGTGATTGCAACTTGGCTAAATCCCAAAAATTACCCGATGAAATATTTACTCGTTGGTGTATTGTGCGGATAATTGAAATCGAAACACACTGGAGCGTGTGTGCATTCTAAACTGGCACGTTCTCGTCCGTGTTTATGCTTGAAGGAGGCATCTTTGTCACCACACAGCTTTATACTCTTGTGATCCATGGATGGCTAACTCCATGTCAAGGACCTTCTTAGGTGTAAATACACTGCTAATTCACTGCGGTACATTACAGGTAGTCTGTGTTGTGGTGTGGCATTGAGTGCAAAGTGCATGCCAAGTGTACCTTGATCAGTCAGTTGGATAGTCTGGGATTTGAGTATCACAACCATGCATGTTCAGGAGTTTGATTTAGTTAATACCTGACCACAGCCAGATCATCAACCGAGTTGACCTACATCTCCGTGGATGTGAGACTTCATCGTCGTCATCATCATCACCACATTAAGCACGCCACATGATGTGAGACTTGTGAAGTGAGTTCTACAAGTACAAGCACATTGGATTGTTACACATCTTTCTGGTGGTCGGTATTAACCTCACATGTTTACAACATCATGTACCCACTGGGGACTGTGAGCAAAGAGCAGTAACCTCGCACCATCCAAAACGAACTCTGATTGATGTGTTGTAAAGCATCCTACACTTGAATTCTGTGAAAACAGCATTGCGGTTTGACAAGAAAAAAAACTCTACTGTCAGTTTATTTACCAACAAACAACATCTACTGGTACCAAGAAATATCTGAATGACCGGATCATCCCAAGGAAATCTTTGTTGGTTTATTTTATGTGAACGTGACTTGATTTGAGATCTGAACTCTACCAGAAGCCGTGATAGTATCAGGAGAGCCTTTGAATCTCTGAGCCTTTGTGTGATTTAAATCAATACAGACACTGTGTGTACAGTTCAGTGCTGTTCTGGCTTGGACAGTTTTTCAGAGTATTTATGAAGAGTCAGTGCTGGAGCACTACATTATTTTATACCTGTGATTTAAAGAAGAGTGGAAAGCTTTAAAACAGAAGTGAGACTGACAGCTTTAAGAAGGAACCCGTTACGCCCTAATTGGACTAAATCCTAGTCAAGTGGAACAACAGACCAGCTGTGTGACGTGTGCACAGCGAGTAATAAATGACAACACTCTGTACGTCAGATTACTTCAGATGGATTACTGATTAAAACGATAATAACCAAAGCAGGCAAAGGAGTCCAGTTTATAAGATAAATTGCCGAAATGATGAAATGCAAATGCCTACACGTACAGTTTTAGGCTAGTTGAAACTTTATCGCCACACAGTAAAATTATTGGAGTTTGGATTGTGGTTTTGGATACAAAGTTTGGTTGTAGCTTCAGCGGAAAGAACCGAAATGGATTATTCATATAATGGTAAGTGAAAATTAGTATTTTTTGTGTGAGATATTCTGTGTTTTTCATTTCTAGATTGATATCATATGTTGGTGAGTGTGTGTTCTAGCCGCATAATTAACAATGTAAGCTCCAGCTATAAACTACACTGTTCATGTGTTACTGAGGATGAGTACAATAACCTGTATTTCACTTGAACAGTAAGGTCTAAAGTGCTAAAGTCAAAAGACGCATTCTTGTCTAGTTAGCTTGTTTTTAAAATATTTACTTGCTAGAGGTAAATGCAAAATAGATCAATTCACATGATTGAAATATCAAGTAATAAACCATGGGGGAGACTGACTTGGGTATTTAGCCTACAATTCAGAATTAACAGGATGTGAACCCGCTATAACGTCCCCATGAACGAACCTAATAGTTCCAGAGGTAATGTAGGGGGTGCCACCATACGGCTAGATAGCCGATGGTAGAACACGTCAATCAAGAAGTCACAGGTTCAAATTCCATGTTGTTCACCCCAAAAAGATTCTGGGTTTTTATTGTTTTAAAACCAACCCATAAAGGATGAAAATGATCGCACTAATCAGTGGAGGATTTCAAACTTAATTCAAGCTGTTTTTAGAAAGGAAATCTCCGGAGGTCAATCTTTTCTCAATCCTTCAAAAAATCCTTTTTAACCCTAGGGCTTTACTGGCCTTGTTTTAGACAACAGCGATTGAACGTGGCTGGTCAATACTGTTTGTGTATAATTGTGCTATTGGTTCCGATCAATAGTCTTTCTAAACCAGATGCCCACAATGTGGTGTTTTTTTTAGTTTGGGGCCATGGACCTTAATTATTGTGTTTACTTGTTTGGGTGAAAAGAACTATACAAGTGATGATGACCTTGCAAGACAATGTGTGTGATGTACTTGTCCACACCCGTCCAGTCTTGATACTTTCACAAAGGCAACAGAGGCAATTGTCGCCATGCCCCTCTTGTCATTGCTTCGGTGCCCGTTAAAATGTGCTGTGAGAAATTCAAATTACTTGCAAAGAGATGATATTTTGCCAATGGAAATAATATAAAAATACTTTCTGATGAGTTGCAAATTGTATTGCCCCAAATCTGTCATGGCAAAGTGTACTGTTTTAGAAACGCAACGCTGGCCTGTTTTGAAAGGGCAATGGCACCAAGGCATTTAGGGCACCCTACAGTATGAGGAAATTGTGAATTTCTACATGGAGCATTTCAAGGGCACCAACGCAATGACCAGGGGGGCATGGAGACGATCACCTCCATTGCCTCTGTGAAGTATCCGGCCTGCTTGAACGTTTTTATCACCTTTGATGAGCGCCAAATCGGGTCATCACACAAAATAATTAACTTTTGATTTAGGCTACCAACAGTGTGCATCTTTTATCTAGAAATGTAAATTACCCTCTGATATCATACATAAAATGAGACACCTGTTCTCATAACCTATCAGCCCTAAGACACTCTGTCCATTTATGGTCATCACTCGTGCAATCCCTACTCCCCTCCAACAACAGCCCACAGTCGTTTGAAAATTGCGATTGCAAATTGCCCGCGAGCAATTAAACCTTAAAAATGTAACAAGTTCTGTGCTGTTGAAAACCCTCTTCTGAGTCATCATCATCGAGGGAAGCTGGATGCGTAATTACTCCTTCTTGACTCGTCTTGGTTTCCGAGGCTGTTATCACTTGTGAATCTAGAATGTTACAAACGACAGATTGAAACCAATACCCTCGTGTGTCTGATGGTCGTTTGCTTCTTGATTTGTATTGTTCCTGTACGCATCATCATCGAGGCTTGGTCTAATTACCGGAAAATCATGAATAAAAAATTAGGTGTTGGGGGATCTCTCTTATTCGTGTTGTATCCTGGACAGATTGGAAAGTCATTAGTGGAATCGGTGCTATAACTGTCAAATGAATAATTGTGAGTCATTGAACTGTAATTGCTACTTTGAATATTTGAAAGATATTGTAAATGTTAAGGATCAGGTTTTGTAATGATGGTTTGTAAAATGTGTAAAGAAGTCTTCATGTCTGTCTATCAGTTAAAACATTTTCTACTTTTTAAAAAATAACAGGAATAAGGAATAAGTTTCATACTTAAAGCCATTATACACTTTCGGAACAGAAAAAAAAAAAGTTTATAGATTTACAAACAACTTGCAGGGTTTACAAAAGGTAATGGTGAAAGACTTCTCTTGAAATATTATTCCATAAAATGCTTTACTTTTTGAGAAAACATTAAAACAATTATCAATTCTCGATGTCGAGAATTACGGATTTGTTTTAAACACATGTCATGACACGGTGAAACCTGGGGAAACAATGGTGGGTTTTCCCGTTATTTTCTCCCAACTGTGATGACTGATTGAGCCTGAATATTCACAGGTTTTTTTTTTTTACATAAGTTGTGATACACGAAGTGTGGGTCTTGGACAATACTGTTTACCGAAAGTGTCCAATGGCTTTTAAAAAATGTAGTCCAGCATACCTTGCAGAAAAAAAATACTGAGCACTTTGAGGCGCCCATCAGGTGTGAGAAAGCGCTATAAGAACTTAGTGATGTGATTTGTGAATTTGTTGGTTTTTCCGCATGTTTGCAGAAAAACCATTAGAACTTAGTACTGTTATTGTGAATTTGTTTATATTGCATAAAAAAGTTCAGCCTTTAAAAATTAAATCTGCTTTCAAATTCTTTCAAAATGTGTATAAAAAATGCTGATATTTTCTGGAACCAAAAATATCCGACCATGACGCTATCTACATGTTTTTGACCTTTTCAATAATTAATTATATGTCGAGTTCAGTATCTCTTTGTTCTTTACATGTGTTCTGTTGGTTAGTTTAGCTATGATTCACAAGACGCGTAGTTCAGGTCAGAGGCAAAGTCCATCTTTGTGATTAACTGGTCACCGTGAATCATTATTTACACTACACTGCATTTATCATATTGCAACATTGTAAAGTGGCACCGATAAGGAGGCAGTGTGGTGTTGTGTAAATTTATTTACCGCAAAGAAAATTACAGACCAGGATCATGTGTGTATATCCAATATTTCAGGGAAAAATACTTGTGGGTTTAAATTGTGTTTACCAAGAATAATGAAATGCATGTAATTCTGGTTTGTGAAACTTCCTGTTCAAACAATGTTTGTTGGATTTTGTGTATAAAGAAATAATACTCAGACTTAGTCTACAAATGTGTGTGAAACAACAATAATAATAATAATAATAATAATAATAACCAGATTTGTATAGTGCCATTCCATCTAGATCATGGCACTCAGCAACAACAGGCAATGAAAAACAAAAACAATTAAAGAGTAACCTGGGAACAATTATTTTAAGTACAGATGATGAAACTTTACTCAAAACAATTGTTTGCATAAAAACTCTCTTGGTAACGAGCAACAGAGACCGGTTGATAGTGTAAAACATTGTGGGAAGTGGCTCCCTCTGACCTTCTGAAGTAACATAGTTTTTGAGAAAGAGGTAATTTCTCACTCAAATAAAAAAGACTTGGGCATCTGAAAGCACACAAATTTGTACAACAACAATTGATGGTTTGTCTTTCACTATTATGTATCTTTCAAATTCGATGACAAATTGAGTCCAAATTTTCACAGGTTTATTTGATGCATATTTTGGGATACACCAAGTGAGAATACTGGTCTTTGACAGTTACCAAAGGTTTCCAGTGCCTTTAAGTGACATAAAACATAAGAAACTCTTGTATGGCCCCAAGTTCAGCGTCTTTCATCCAATGCAGTCATAGGGGCCACCTGTGCTGTGACAAAGCAAAACCAATGTGGCACCAGACTTCACAGCATGAGGCCATGGAGTAGCCATTGTGTCTAGTATTGTGTTGGGCACAATGGCAAATCCACCAAATGGTATCCGATTTGGGAGAATATGTTTTTATAGGGTCCTTTTGCTGTAGGGGCTCCTAAAATGAAGGATACTTGTGATATTTTTTATTTTTAGCTGAATTGTCAGTGTAAAGTTTATATAGTGACATTAAATGCGAACTACTACTGTGCACAGTAGATTGATTTGGTCTAAACCTGTTGATAATTGCATTATACTTACTCAACTATTAATTGATTATATTGGCCAAATTTGTTTCAAGGGTTATTTTACAGTGACTCGTTTGCATAACACATCTGCAGTATCAGCGTTTCCTCCAGGATTGAATTATTTTTAAAGTTTGGTCCTTGGTCTAAGCACGCTGAACTAAAAATGATTTCCTCAAAATGTAGTTTAATTGTGTTTGCTTGTAAAGGCCCTTCTGTTCAATCTGTAGGGCCACTGATTTTCCGTTTCAGAAAAGTGCAAATTCCGTTTGGCCAAAACATGAATTCCGTTTCAGGCACAAAAAATTCCGTTTCATGTTTTTTTAATTAGATAAAAGGTTGTTTAATACCCAGGGACACACTTATAAAAATCAATTTGAGATAAGTTGCACTGTTGACTTCGTAAAATGTTCATTTGAACTGACAAATTTCAAAAAAATACTTTTTTTTATAATTGTGGATTATTTTGTATACTGCTGTTCTAAAAAGGTTGCACTGCGACTGCAGTATCAATGCACATGATGAGATAGACTTGATTCCAAGTCTAAAACTGCAGTTGATTCTCTGCATCAGCCACATTGTAGGCTAATGACAGGAGTGTATCCACAAGAGGGCGCTGTTTCAGCATGATCAAAGACTTGGGAACAAGTCTATGGACGTGACCATTCTCCATCCACAAACAAAATGTCAGCCATTTTGTTTTCGCTTTGGCGACAGAATGTTGACAGTTTACGGTTTTATTTTAGACCTTTCCGAGATGAAAAAACATTGTATGTGTTCTTATAGATCATAGGTAAGCTAGTTTGTGTATTATTGTTGGTAAAAGAGAGGGAGAAAATGCAATTTGGGTGAACAAAAAATGTTAAAAACGTGCCGCGAATAATGCCCTTCGCTTAACCATGTTAACAACGTGTGTACATCATGTGTGTAAACATTGAGGATGGTGTGAAGTAGAACAGAATGATCCACAGTTACGATCTCGTACTTTTTAATGGTCTGATTTCTGATGCCTTTTTAGTTTAACAAAAAGAATCTTAATAAAGAATGCAATTTCAATAGTTTTGGCGTCAAGAAAAAAAAAAAAAAAAAAAAAAAATCAAATTTTCTGAAATCCCGTTTTCCGTTTCAAAGGGCGGATTCCGCGAATTCCGTCCGTTTTCCGCGATCGCGGAAAATCAGTGGCCCTAAATCTGGTGCATTTCAAGTGGTGTACCGGGACATCTTCCAGATTTTTGTGAATCGAAAAAAACTCTCCCCTGGCATATCAGCCGCAATTCGGCGCATCAAGCTGCAATTCGCTGCATACCGGGCTAATACACCACACCTTGTGCATGGGGAAAACCCTGCAGTACTTAAAGGCAGTGGACACTATTGGTAATTACTCAAAATAATTATTAGCACAAAACCTTTCTTGGTGACAAGTAATGGGGAGAGGTTGATGGTATAAAACATTGTGAGAAACGACTCCCTCTGAAGTGCCATAGTTTTCGAGAGAGGAGTAATTTTCCACGAATTTGATTTCAAGAACTTGAGGTCTCGTAATCAACCATCTAAACGCACACAACTTCGTGTGACAAGGGTGTTTTTTCTTTCATTATTATCTCGCAAGTTCGATGACCAATTGAGCTCAAATTTTCAAAGGTTTGTTATTTTATGCATATGTTGAGGTACACCAACTGCGAAGGCTAGTCTTTGACAAATACCAATAGTGTCCACTGCCTTTAAAGCCAATTGGACCCTTTCGGTTCAGAAAAAAAAAAAAAGTTCACAGATTTACAAATAACTTACAGGGTTTACAGAAGGCAATGGTGAAAGACTTCTCTTGAAATATTATTCCATGAAATGCTTTACCTTTTGAGAAAACAGCAAAACAATATAAATTCTCGTTAACGAGAATTACGGATTTATTTTAAACACATGTCATGACACGGCGAAACGCGCGGAAACAAGGGTGGGTTTTTCCGTTGTTTTCTCCCGACTCCGATGACCGATTGAGCCTAAATTTTCACAGGTTTGTTATTTGATATAGAAGTTGTGGTACACAAAGTGTGGGCCTTGGACAATACTGTTTACCGAAAGGGTCAATGGCTTTAAGTAACATAAGGGTTTGTTCTCCATGACTCTAGGTGGTATTGTTTCAACCAAATAGAAAGTGTTGCAACCAACAGGAAAATGGAACTGCTTGTTTATTGTGTGGTATTGATAGATAGCATTGTTCACAAACTTTTTTTATGGTTTGAAATTTCAATTTTTCAAAACAAAACCCTCCCTAAATGTTTCTGTGTAAGTTTCTTTGTGCTGTATCCAATCCTAAGAAATAGATATGGAGGATGTTTCACAAAAACAACACAAACAGCAAACATGTGCAGCAATTGGTTTCACTTCATTCTCCACAACTGTTGAATGAGATTTGTTTTTCTTTCTTGTAAGTTCTGGGGTGGATTTCACAAAGAGTTAGGACTAGTCTTATCTCAAGTTAGGACCAGTTACTCGTCCTAACTTAGGACTACCCATGCAATTTGTATATCTCCTTGGACTAGTCCTAAGTTAGGACTAGTCCTAAACTCTTTGTGAAATTGACCCCGGGTCTGATAGTGACACTTCACGCGGGCAATGAGGCTTGAAATGCTCCAGTAGAAATTTGCAATTTCCTCTTAGGGTACGTTCAGACGTGGGGTTAAACTAGTCCTTAATCCGAGCACCGCGGGTGTCCAAAAGATAAACATGACTTAGTCCAAAATTGGCTTGCGTTCACACAGTGAGTTTATTCTGGTCAAGCGGACTAAACTAGCCCACGATGTTGATTATTGGGTCACCATTGCTGGTTCCGGTTTGTTACATTGTCCATGCGTTTTCCACAGGGTTTCGATCCGCTATCGTCTCTACAAACCTCTTGGTCATCATGTATTCCATTTTTAAAGACGGCAAAATCACTTCATATCCTTGCTTGGCCCCAGCACAAACGCAATTCTATTGTGCCCGCTGAAGTTTCCGTTCCGCACTGCCCTCGATGAACGAAACATTTACACGTTGTTGTTGAAAGCTTAAAATTATTTTCGAGTGTGAACTTTTGTAAATATATCACAACTTAGTCATTGAGAAGTCGTAGCCTACACACATTCTCATGTTACGTTAAAAATTGTTTTTCAATTTAACATAAGTCTGGTACTCGTATAACTGTTACGTAAAGTTGTTGAGGGCAGAAACCAGATACAACTAGTTTTCGAACCCAAACTTTGGTCTTAATTGTCGATCCCGTGTGTGTAGCTTAGCTGTGATTAGATGCCACTTTCTTCAAAGCAAAACCCGTTCGTTATCATAAAGTAGCGTTTCGTACAGAAGAAGTGAATTTAAAAACTAAATAGTGCTACTAAAAATGAGAACTTGTTTTCGTGCGAGGTCCATTTTAAACATTTTCGGCGAAGGGGAATACCGGGGCCCCAACACCTAATGGTAACATAAAGTGAAGGCAGCGGAGAGACGCAAGGAGATATTATCATGCAGACACCACCCAATACTCGCTGCCGATCCATCCATACACGTGGAATGACGTCACCTTTGTTGCCCGGGTCATTTGGGCTAAAATAGACCGGAAGTAGCAGGTCAGTTGCGTTCCAACGATGGTTTACTGGGCCTCGCAGTGGGGGGTTGGTCGTAAAACCTGGGCTAAGTTAGGCTAGTCCACCAATTTTTTTGGTTTAGTTTAGCCCAGCTCAGTGGGTCAAATTAACCCTCGCGGACCAGAATATTGCGTTCACACGCAGGGTTAGTTAAGCACTTTTGGATTAAGGACTAGTTTAACCCCACGTCTGAACGTACCCATAGGGTGCCCTTTACCGAAGAGAAAATGCATGGTGCCTTTGCCTTATCAATAATGAAGGATACAGGCCTAAAGTTTTATAGTGTTTGTACATTCATTTATTTGTTGTACATAATTGTATCATTTGTTTGGTTGTCATGTACAATTTTATGTCTGAGCATAAGGTGCAGTCTGACCCTTTTGTGTAAAATAATTTTGTCTCTTTTTACCAGAGAAATTATTTTGAATATGAGAAGGGGAGATACCAAGGTCGTTATGCATACTATGTACAGATGCGCTTCACTAACAAAGCATAACATCTGTAACAAACCCACACTGGGGCATCCATGAAGCACAAAAACTGCTGTGACCAGACACCACAGGCGTTTTGATTGTTCATTAAAACTTGCACAGATATCCTTGGTTGGGAATAATGTGTGCATACATTTGGAAAGGTTACCAAAGGAATTCTGATACATGAAAGTGAATACATCAGTACACAACACAGGCATTCCTGAGGCACTACACAACAAACCAGCATTGTTGTGTACTCCTACGTATTTAAATTCAGGGATGATAAATTACACCACGTTTGCAACACTCAATCCAGAAAGGTGGATTGAGATTTTTATCACATCGGCAAAGATCAAGATTTTGTGTTGAGTTTAGAACCAGCGCTTGATCCAGCTCTGATCCAACTATTGATCACAGCCGCCACACAAAACACCACAAAAAACAGACTGCCGTTCATAGCAACTCTGTAGTGTAAGGGGGTCCAAATGATGGAAACTTCATCATTTCAATATACCTCCTGATTTGAATCGTAGTTTCAGACCTTTTTTGGGGGGCAATGACAGAGTCGGCCACATACAAAAACATGTTTTCAAAAAGATGAAATTACCCAAAAGGGCCTGCTTCCTCTGCGGTTGAATCATAGCTCAATGGTTGAATTAAGTTGTGAGATTAACATCGATTTAAAGAATTGTGGCTTTTATTGTAAGTAGTCATGAACACACAGTCGGGCGGCACCCTCATTTCAATGTGTGTCTGGCTTTTAATAAAGCACAAAATAAATAATAATGTTTTACAGACAGAAAGGGTCATTCTGGTGACCTCAATTTGAAGTGCAGAAATTGAATTCTTAAATTCATTTCCAAATTTGTGGAACAACAAAATAAACCGGCGTCTGAATACCGCTGAAAGACAAAGTTCAGTTTCATTAAAAAATAGTTGAACTTTGAAGTATTGAAGTATAACTACTTAGTTTACTCACCCGTAATGAATTGGATCAGTCTTCTCTCATGCTCGTTAAATAAGGGGACAGGTTTTCTTCTATTTTGATTCCTATCTTGTAAAAACATTTCTGATCTTTTAAAAATGTTGAGCTAAGCCCTGAAATGCCTCATAGCGGGAAGTTTTGTTGTGATAATCTTATTTTTATTGTATCACAAAATCCGTAACAAGTTGCAAGGAGACCTAATTACAACACTGATACACCCGAGTTGACATTTTAATCAAAATAAGCCATTGAGCCAGGGTACTGTGTACAGTTGTTCAAATGTAATTTGCCTGTCCCAGTTTGTTATTACAAAACCAAAATAACTTCTAAATCAGATTGTGAGGTTTGAGTGCTTTTATTTTTTATTTAAACTAAAGTAGATTTCAACTGATCGAGAGCAATGCTGCTGGGGTTATCCAATGTGACAAGAGAAAGTACGGAAAGGTACATTTCCTTAAAGGCACTGTTGGTAAACTCAAAATAATTGTTAGCATAAAAACTTAAGTAACGATCAATCGAGAGCCGTTGTTAGTATAACACATTGTGAGAAGCGGCTCCCTCTAAAGTAACAAAGTTTTTGAGAAAGAAGTGATTTCTCACCCTTATATTTGAATCTAGGCTGCAGGCCTGAAGCCTTTCCCAGGCATCTGAGTGCAAGCACATAAATTTGTGAAACAAGAAGGCCTTTTCTTTCATTATTCTCTTGCAACTTCGATGACCAACAATTGAGTCCAAATTTTCACAGACTTGATATTAATTCAGATGTTGGGATAAACCAAGTGAGAATACTGGTCTTTGACAATTATTAAAGGTGTCCAGTGCCTTTAAAGTTGGTGAATACCAAAACAATTAATGACCATAATAACTTACTTGGTGAGAAGCACAGCAGCTGTTGAGTGCTCACGGTATAATCTATTTTAGGAAAGGAATCCCTTTGAATTATTAGGGTCATGTGAATCATTTTTCACACAAAAACATCTTAGTCTGAGACACACTTTTTAGCATGAATCACCTCTCAGATTTCTGAGGGTTGGTGCCAATTTGTGAATGCCGGGCCAGAGAAGCGGTCGCCTCGCTAAACATTGGTGGATTTTTTTTAAAGGTTTTTGTGAAAATGCCATGGTAGTTTTGTTGCTGTTTCCTCAGTAAGTATACACTGTTTTCAGCTGAAAGTTTAACTCGGGTGTTGAACAGAGACAAATTGACTCAAATGGGACTCAAACAAACAACCTCCGGATTTACGTGTGCTGGCGCTCCACAAACTGAGCTATCCATTCATATGTTGGTGTCCTTATTCGTTGGTTGGTGGTGTCCCTATTTTGTCAACATTTTTGTTGGGGGGGGGGGGTGTAAGTTTTACTTGTGACTTTTATTCTATCTATCTTTGTAATTGTGCCTATATATTAGTGTTATGTTGACCAGAAACAATCTATGATACTACCCTACTTTAACATTTTGAAAAAGAGTGTATTTTATAGGTTGAAAGGGACTTCCGGGGAAAATTTGCCCTAGGCTTTCAAATCCCTAGAGATTGCCTTGTTCCTGTGGGTAGAACTTAACGAGAATGATTTACCTGTTGATATAAACTACCTCTCGGGGAATCAAAAAAATTTGTTCCTGCTGAGTCTGGGCTATGAAAGGTTACAGGTGATGCTATGTGTATCAAATCGATTGTGTGGATAACTCTTGCACTATTATTTTATCTCCGTTGAGCTCCCTCCTATCTTACAAAAAGAAAAAAGTTGCCGACTGGCAACTGTTTGTAAATTGCCATTACAAGTGAGATATTGTGCTAACAGAATTGCAAGATCCATATGGGAAACTAACTGGTGCCTTTTTGTTAACCCCATTTAACCCTCCACAAACCCTCTAAAGCCAATGGTATTCACCCTCTAAAAGAAAAACCTGGTGCAGGACCTGAGGGAGCTATTTTCCCCCCCTCAGAAATAAGAAAGAAAAGCATTATTTATCTGGGACGGAAATCCGCCCTATTTAGTAATGTCAGGACTTACCCTTGAGATTTTAAGCTGTGATTCAGATCGGGTCAGTCTCTTAAATACTTTTTGCCATCCACTCTTAAAGGGATAGAGTATTACTTGTAAATAACAACAGTTTTTAAGAATGCTATCAAATTTTAACTGATTTCTTTTAGTTGTATATCACCAATCAACTTGATAAGATGCCAAGCAGAAACACCCTTAAGATACCTTTTAGGCATAGTACAGGTCTTTTAAAAAATCCTTGAACAATAGACCTGGAATTTCATCTTTGATTTGAAAGGGCAAGGCCATTTTCACTTTGCAAGGGGCACCTCAATTGGAAAATCTTATAAGTCTATGGGAAACTTTGTTATGGCCACCAAGGCCTGGACACCAGGACAACAGAGGCCATGGCCTATACATGGTATTATGGCCTCCAATTTAATAGAGCTGCTTAGGCAACAAAATGTTGCTAAGCGCAACAAAATTGTGCTTACCAGAATAAGGTTGCAAGCCAAACCGCTATGTCAGGTGTACAATCTTGGACTGGTGTCCTGCTCATTTCTGCTCAGCGGAACAATCTAAAAGCATTATTTTCTGCTAAAGCAGCTTTAAAGCATTGGGCCCAGGACAACCTCTGAAACTCTTGTTCTGCATCCAAGCACCAACTCGAACAGAAACCTCTGCTTTAAAATCAGGTTGAATCGTCTCAAACTCGCTGATTTCCCACCTGAATACAGTTGTTTCTCCAGGTGAACTGTTTGTGTTTTTGTATTCAATCTGTATTGCTTTGTCATGGGCAGCTGTGGAGTTTGATTATTTTGATATCATCTAGGGTCCCGTAGCAAAGAAAATTGTATTCTATCAAATGGCGATGTCAGTGACACAGAGTTTGCCCTCAACCTTTTTTCAGTGGATAGCCAGTACGACCATGAATTAGCTTGCTGCTTCACTAGTCCGACTGCTTTTTCTACCAGTACCAGTATAGTATTTCACATCAAATAGCAAGCCTGTGTGCTTCGTTTTTGAATGGGCAAGGGCACCAAGGCATCTTCTCCTGGGTAAAGGGCACCCTATGAGCAAATTGTAAATATCTACAGGAACATTCAATGGCAACAAGGCAATGACCAGGTGCATAACAAATATTATATCAATATTACCAATACCAGCTTGGAAGTATTAAGCCTTTACTAAGTTTAGCCTTTGACCATGGTGGCAGAGGTCTCTGTGTCACTAAACACTATGCAATATTTATTGATAGGATTTTTGTGACTATCTGGGATATTTATCATATTATGTAGGCCCTACTTGTTACTACTATCAAACGGAATATAATTAGCACCCAAGGGTCCAATGGAATGGAAAGGTGTCTGGTCCTCCGAGACTGCCCTTATTGAGTGAGATGGGCTCATAACACTCCATGGGTATTTCCTCCAGATGGCTGAAAAACTATGCTGTAAACACACTTGCAAATAGGCCCACTGCCAAACAAAGTGTGTATGGTGGAGCAGTGATACATTTTTTGATGTCTTTATTTTTTCTTGCATTGAAATCTAGGGGAAAAGCCCTGGACCAATTCCAAGGGATCCGGTTGAGCAGTGTTTTGTTGTTGACTGTTTTGTTTTTCTTGCGTTCAAATTCAGGGAAAAGGCCTAAGAACCAAATTCAAGCAACTGCAACTTATTTTAACATTATTTCTTTGAAGAGTTACACTTACAATGCATTGTATGACTTCTTTAAAGATTTTAGTTACAAACTGAATAGGAAATATTTCAGTAATTACACACAAACAAATTATTTACTTGAAAGGCAAATGTGTTGCTTATCATACTTTAACAAAATGTATACACATGGACATAGGCCTATGTATTTGCCCTATATCACAGCATTGGTAATTGTCAAAGACCCGTATCCCCACTTTGTGTGGCCCAACATACACGTAGGAATTATGTCAACAAAATTCAAAGTCTAAAACCCAATCATGCAGAGTATTGAATCCCCCTCAATGTTATACTTTATCAACAGCTGTCTTACTAAGTAAGTTTCCATGGCCATTAACATTTGGAATCATTACCAAAGGTATGCTCTCAGGCTTGTTACTTCACGGTGATTGCCTCTGTCCCCCCTGGTCATTGCGTTGGTGCCCTAGAAATGCTCCAGTAGAAATTTACAATTTCCTCATAGGATGCTCTTTACCAAAGAGAAAATGCCTTGGTGCCCTTGCCCTTTCAAAAATGAAGCATACAAGCCTGTGCTATCTCTTTAACTTTTAATAGCTGCTGATTTTGGGTTGCTCAATGTTCAACTTGATATTAGTTGAATCATGGTGGTAGCTAGGCCATTTTCAGTGGTGGGCAATAAATCAAATTTTTTTGAAGTCCACCAGAGGTGAGCGGATCAACAAAAGTGCGGCCAGGTTTCCAACTGTTCGCATTATGGGGCCATGCAATGAGTTGAATGGCATTTTGACTGTCTTCTGTCTCTGTGACATTGGTACTCCTTACCATTAACTGTGTCTCTGATCAATGCACGGTGGACAATTTTTTAATCTGTGCTGGGCGGCACAATTTATTTCGCTTAGAGTGCTGGGCAAAAACTGTGAGTCCTCGGCAGGCCCGCCCAGCACTGCCCATCTTTGCTACAACCATGGAGGAAGAAAATCCTTTTAAATGAAAAGAGAAAGAAAACCCGTCCATGTGTGGTCAGGAAATTGGTACTTGTTTAGAGGACTTCCTGTAGTAGCTGGAGACAAACCACAAAGAGTGACCCCCTAAACAACTTAGGTAATTAAGCGTGACCCCTTGGTGCCTAATGGAGTCCTTATAATGTGATTTATGGGATGTCCTTAGTGACCCAAACTTGACCTCTTGTGATCTTGAATGACCTGAATTGGTAAACATTGGAGTTTGGTCCACAACCATGACCATTATTTCACAGGCATGATATTTGTCCTACTTTAGTCTGTTTTCGGGTTTGCCTTTGGAAAAATCTGAAAAATTGTGATAAATAAAATAGCCGGAAATGTATTAGTAAGAGCCTACACAAGTGGGTCAGTCAGTCCTTGTACTCGATAAAATGTTCCTACTTTTTTTTTTAAATGACCTATTATCACGCTTAAAAACATCTTCACATTTTGTCACCACTTTCATGAAGAGACAATTATTGAATCACTTTGCTGTGAAATGTTTATGTTTCAGGTAAACTGTCTTTGAAATTTAAGTTGAAATAGTTTAGAAAAATTGTTTCACAGGCTGTTTGCTAAGTAAACTTTGACATTTTACAAGCCATGACAGTGGAGACCTTAAATCCTTCAAACATGTTGCTATTTTTATCAAAGTAAGTTTATTATTGATTAGTTAAATTTTTAATACAATTGTCTCTTCAAGAACTGCTTGAAGAGGCAGTGTGCAGCACTTCATGTACATCACACACTAGTAGACCTCTTGCATACTCCAATATCTTTGACGGAAATGTGCACGCGTGTATGGGCTGCACACAATGATAGCTCTTTTCTTCATATCAATGTAAGGGGTCTGAGCAATTAGCTTTGTTACCTCTCTGAAGTAGTATGCCATTACACAAATTTGTGTGTGATTAAAACATGTACATGTACTTCCTTTATGTATTGTGTGCACAAAAAGGTGAGGTTTACACTTATTTTCATACAAGAAAAGTTTTGTTTACGCCGTGTTGATTACACTTCAGATTTCATTTGGGAGTCCCAGCTGTGACAGATTTTGAAGGTGTAGAAATTTGTTCACAACCTTGGAAAGAGTTCATCTTAGTACTGGTTTAGAAGCAGTGGACACATTTCCTAAGGCTCAGTGAACAGTAGCTAGTCTGTGTGGATATATATCAAGATGGTTGAAAACTTTACCAGGCATCAGTTCACTGGGTTGTAACCTTGTATGTCTTAATAAGTGTTAACTCAATTGAGGGTGGAAAAAGTGACTGTGTGTGTAATGATTTTTCACCTGTGCACAGAAGCAGTAATGAGTAACAACAAAAATCAGTACTACAAAGGAAAGTTGTGTACATGTAGGATGTGCCCCTTGCATTTTCTAACATATGTGTACATGTAAGATAAATAAAGTGTGTGTAAAATTTGCCCTCACTTTTTCTAAATTCACGGAGGCAATTAAAGTGATTGCCTCCATGCCCCCTGGTCATTGCCTCCATGCCCCCTGGTCATTGCCTTGGTGCCCTTGAAATGCTCCAATAGAAATGTCCTCATAGGGTGCCCTTTTCCAAGAAGAAAATGCCTTGGTGAGAAAGAGGAAATTTCTCACTCAAATATTAAAGGACATCGAGCCTGAAGCAATTTTTAAGCATCTGAAAGTAAAAGCACACAAATTTGTGCAACAAGGGTGTTTTTTTCTTTCAATATAGTATTCTCTTGCAACTTTAGTGACCAATTTAGTATAAAAAAAATCATTGGGTTTTATTTCATGATTATAAAGTATGTTAGGATACACCAACTAAACATATTGGTCTTTGACAATTACCAAAAGTGTCCAGTGCCTATTTAACAGAAAACACATTTCTGAGAACTTTACTTCCACACCTGTACAGTGTTATAGTCCAGGGCCTCACTCACAGTCCAAGTCTCTGGAGTGCCGCAAGATTGCACTTGATCATGGCCTTCAATTGACCTTACATGACCCCTGCGACCTTGGCAGTTGCTCAAGGAGGCGGAGTTGGCTGAGCTGAAATTGCTCGTGTAAATAAATAAAGATTTGTTGAGAAAATGTTCGGGAGCGTTTTACCATCCTGGAAAAGACAGAATGCTGGAAACAAGTGTTGATGCAGTGTTCTTGTGTGCAGAGGCTTTGCATCTCAGGTACTTTAGTGCAGATTGAGGCTATGCGTCTGACTCTGAGGTACTTGTGCAGAATGAGACTATGCCCATGAGGTACTTGTGTAGAATGAGGCTTGAAATCTGAGGTACTGTACCTACATGTACTTTGTGCAGATTGAGGCTATGCTTCTAAGGTTAGTAAAGATTGAGGCTTTGCGCCTAATGTACTAGGTACAGAGACTTTGAATGTTGTGCAGATTGAAGCTTTGCATTTAAGGTACTTGTGCAGAATGAGGCTTGGCATCTGAGGTACATGTTTCTTGGTGAGATTGAGGCTATGCGTCTAGGGTTAGTGCAGATCCAGGCTTTGCGTCTAAGGTACTTTTACAGATTGAGGCTTTGAATATAATGTACTACTTGTAATATCCTTAGTGCAGATTGAGGCTATGTGTCTGAGGTTCTTGTGCAGAATGAGGCTATGCATCTGAGGTAGTACAGATTGAGGTTTTGAGTCTAAGGTACTTGTGCTGAATGAGGCTTGGCATCTGAGGTATGTGTGCTTGGTGCAGATTGAGCCTACATTGCTTCTGAAGTTCTTGTGCAGATTGAGGCTTTGCATAATTATAAAGTAGGCCTATGTGCAGACTGAGGCGTTGCATCTGAGGTAGTTGGCATTCAAGTTAAAGTGTGAGCTGTCAAGTGATACATTGTAACAACACCAAGTCAGGCCTGATACTTCACAGGGAAGGGTTGCCCTTTACCAGGGAGAAAATGCCTTGGTGCCCTTGCCCTTTAAAACAAAAAGCACACAGGCCTGCCAAGTAGGAAAATGTATCTGAAAAAGCAAGAGTATTCTGACAAGATTTGTGAAAAGCACTTTTACTCTAAAGAAACATCTTTTGGGCAGTGTAACTTAGTAATATGTACACATCGCGGGCACTTGAATCAGGAAGCTATGCACATTTCCAAGTACCATGTACAAGTACATGCTGGAATGTAAATTCCTATAAGATCAGCAAACTGTAGTACCCAAAGCGCATTTCTACATGCAGCCGTCAATGTTTTAAAATACATCTGAATACATGAGCCGAAATTCCTACCCGGTCATCTGTCTACGGGGATGTCTAGCATTCCTAATTTGACGCTGGTGAAAGACATGGTCATGTACTTTGCCGGGGAACTACTAGGGCAGTGTGACTTTGGGAAATTAATAATTTAGCGGAGTAGTCTTTGTATAATCTTTGAGAGTACTTCTTGCTTCATGGGACTGACGTTGCGTGATTGTGCCAAGCTTTTCGTGATCAATGGATAATAGATAGAGAGCAGCTGGGAAAAGCGTACAGCGCTGGGATGGTATCATTAAACAACTTTGAAAACCTGGTATGCTTCTTTTGTTTTCTAAATTGTAACGCCCATTTACCCCAAATTTTGAGTGATTTCCCCACAACAATCCCCTTACTCTGTCTCTGTTTGATGTGTGCTGCTTCTACATGCCCATTATGGGAGCCTGTCATAGTCTCTACGTTTTTGTTTGTTCATACTTTGGTCATACTTTGGAATAAACTTCACAAAGTTTTTCTCATCATTTCCAAAATGGTTGCTATACATTTTTCAGTGCAGCACCCAAATTGTGTAATGATCTCCCGCTTGACAGTGAAACTTTGCCAAGTATGGACAAAGAGAAATATCTGACAACTCTTCAAAGACCAGTATCCACACTTGATGTGACCAACAACAAAAATGTGAAAGTTGAAGCTCATTCAGTTATTGGAGTCATGAGAAAAATGTGGAATATTTTCACTGCTTAAGAACATCCAGTTTTGGTCTTGCACGATAAAAACAATTCCTCGTGACCTTTAGCATTTCAGGCAAACTAATTTCAGTGGAAGTTCTCCACCAAGAAGCAAAATATTTGCCCATTTAAATAAAAAAAACATTGTACCATCTGTGTAGCAAAATGTGCAGGCCTTCCTATAAACTGTTCTTAAATCATAGATCTTGAAGAAGTTGATGGATGACTCTCCATAATTACTCCATTTCCACATACATCTAGGGAATTCCATTTCTTCTTCCTTTATGGTAAAGCCTCAAGAAATGTTTCCAACAGATGTTTCCCAGGTAAGGGTCCCTGTCAGGGAAGATATCAATACTGTCAAAGATAATTGTGTTGAGATTGAGAAGGGGGAGGTATGGTGTTAGTGTTTTTGAGAGAATGCCATGGTAAGATATTGCTCAGAATATCATGGCTGTTGTGTTGTAACTTTTGTAATGTAAGTATCTTAAAAGGCAGTGGACACTATTGGTAATTACTCAAAATAATTATAATCATAAAACCTTTCTTGATTACAAGTAATGGGGAGAGGTTGATATTATAAAACATTGTGAGAAACAGTTCCCTCTGAAGTGATGTACGTAGTTTTGGAGAAAGAAGTAATTTTCCACGAATTTGATTTCAAGACCTCAGATTTAGAATTTGAGGTCTCGAAATCAAGCATCTGAAAGCACACAAGTTCGTGTGACCATGGTGCATCAAGGGTGTTTTTTTCTTTCATTAATATCTTTCCAGCTCTCCAGTGCTCGTTACCAAGTAAGTTTGATGCTTACAATTATTTTGAGTAATTACCAATAATGTCCAGTGCCTTTAACTAAAGACCCAAGGTGAGGTACATGTCCTGGTAATAACACCTTCAGGCTGAGCTGATGTTGATCTAATACCTAGTTTATTTACCAGCCGGTTAATTGAAAGTGGATATCACTTTAGAGGCAATTGATATTTGTTGCGGTCTGTTAGGTCAAGCGACAAATTGAAATGGCAGTTTTACAATCAACACTGCTGGTTTTTCAATTTATCGGTCTGGTGGGGAATTAGACTACACTTACGCCCCCTCAAAAGTGACTTCAGTAATTGTTTACATGGACATGTAGAGTGTAACTGATTTATTTTAAACTAGGAAAATGACTTTTACAAACCCTGAAAAACACTACACTTTGTTGACCAAGTAGTAAATTGACTGGGAATTAGACTACACTTACACCCCTCAAGAAGTGACTTCAGTGTTTGTATACATGAGCGTAACTGATTTGTTCTTAACTAGCAAAGTTAATTTTACAAACACGAAAACACTACACTTTTCTTTGTTTTCCATCATTTGGACTTTTTTCCCAGCATGTCCTGCCCTTTTGTCACCTCGACACAATTCCATGGAACATTTACATGGTAGGATGTGTTTGCTGGTGCGCCTTGTAAGACTATTGGTTTAAGGGGCACCAAGGCAAATGCTGCATGAGTGATATGATACGTACAAAAATGTTGCATGTATATTAAAGTCTAAATGCCCCCACCATGGACACAGATTGTGTTTATCAGATCATAGGTAAACATGTCTTATGTGTTTAACAGCCAGTATATCTGGCACACCATGCACATTACTGGTAGTCTGCCCCGAGAGAACATACTCTCTGTACTGATTGATTGCGTTCGTTTTTGATCAATGATCAGCCATCGGCAGGAGGCTGCTATAGCACTTGTTAATTTGTCCCCCAGTTTACTGACTCCTGTGTAGTACTGAACATTTTGTGTCACTGAATGTTCTACCTTAGGATAGGATATCATAGTTAACATGGTGTCAGAACTTTCATGTGAACCGGTCTTTGTGCAGGCCTATGTTTGTGTGTGCGTTAAGCACTAAATACTCAGTAGGCCTTTACTTTTCAAGGTCCTATGAAAAATTTCCATATATTACTTTGGGTGGGATTCGAACTCACAACCTTTGCCGTTTGAATCCTATATTTTAGCAGCAGGTACCAGAAAGATTTGTATGTTTTTGAGGGGAAGGACAAGCTGCAAGTAAAATTTTGCTGCCATGATCCCATACGGTTTTTCTTAAAGACAGTGGACACTATTGGTAATTGTCAAAGACTAGCCGTCACAGTTGGTGTATCTCAACATACGCATAAAATATCAAACCTGCGAAAATTTGAGCTCAATCGGTCATCGAAGTTGCGAGATAATAATGAAAGAAAAACAACCCTTGTCACACGAAGTTGTGTGCGTTTAGATGGCTGATTTCGAGACCTCAAGTTCTAAATCTGAGGTCTCGAAATCAAATTCGTGGAAAAATATTCTTTCTCGAAAACTATGGCACTTCAGAGGCAGCCGTTTCTCGCAATGTTTTGTACCATCAACCTCTCCCCATCACTCGTCACCAAGAGAGGTTTTATGCCAATAATTATTTTGAACAATTACCAATAGTGTCCACTGCCCTTAAGGAGCCTGGCTGTGAATGTCAACATGAAGTGTCTACTACAATCCCTTTTCACACTACTCTATTCCCTGTGGTTGCCCTCCGCCTCTCCCCCTTCCCCCCCCCCCCCCCCTGGAAATAATGGCCTGCCTTTTCACACTATGCTCGCTTTACCCCAGGTCTGTCCTGGCAAATGCGCATACCCCGGGGAATAGCCCTGCTCTTGGAGTAGCCACCCCTGCTGTGGAGTAGGGGTAAGCGGTAAAACCCACCGGTATTCTTGAAACGCGCAACTGGAACCCCTTGGAATAGGGACACAATGCAACAGCTAATTCTATTTTCTCAGTCTAATTTCTAACAATTTGTTTGTCTTTCACCTGACTTTTACAGGAGCCAATGACCAAGGAGGGGGTCTCCGGGTGAACCCAGCATACCTTGAACAGGGTGAAGCGAATACAGGACAGCGACGGGCAACACACAGCATTGGCAAGTCAGCCCAGAATCTACGCAGACAGTACCTTAGTGAGAAAGATAGGAGACATACGCTATCCTCGCAGGCACCTGCGACTTCATTTGGTCAGGTAAGCGAGACAAAGCATAATTTTTCAATCTTGCATTTTTATAATAATAATAATAATGACATGTGTAATGCGCCTTATGCCTCTAAGCGCATAAAAAGGAACAGTAAAAAGTACTGTCAGTGAAAGATAAATTACAAGTAAAACAGCAGATTACCAATATCAGCTTCAAACAAATGAGTTTTTTTACACAGAGACATAAAAATGTGTACAGAACTAGCCTGGTGAATATGCACAGGAAGACTATTCCCAAGAAATGGTACAGTGTAAGGATGTGATCTTTGACCATAAAAAATGGAAGAAAGATTGGTAGAGCTGACCAAACTGTTGATTTTTGTTTAGGTTTTCAGAGACAGTTTTCTCTTTCTACTTCTACTTATGTATTTTCCTGCTGTAGAAAAAGAAGACGTCGGAATGATGAAAACAACTATAATAAGAGCATAAAAGTAATGCCACACAAATGCATGTAACATGTAGGCCTACTGGTGTTATTCTATAGAGGTTATCCCATAGAGTAAGACCGCGTTCCCACTGGATCCACAATTGCCAGATCGGGATCCCCCAACAAGATTAGTTGCAGGCGTGAAATCGCAGTCGCGTTCCCTTTGAGTATGATCGCACATTGATCCCCTTTTTTGGGAGCGGAAGTTGGTTCAAAAGAACACTGTTTCACTAGCAAATTCCGGGGTCTGATCGCCCTTTGCGTTCCCAGTAGACTTTTGATCGCCCATTAATCCACAAGGGCGATCAGATCCTGCTTTAATCCTACTCCTGAGGAGGATCAAAATTGCACGGTCAGATCCTGATCGCCCTCGTGTTCCCACTGGAGCTTATTTCTCTTTGATTGCCCTTTCGGGGTCTTGATCGCCCTTTCGGGGTCATGATCGCCCTTTGTCGTGAATTGGGAGATCAATGCGGGGTCCAGTGGGAACGGGGTCTAAGGATCCACAGACTTAATTGCCAGTGCAGACCATAACTCCTCCTCCTTTCTGTATGATTATACTTGACCATAAAACTCTTTGAAGAGAGACTGCTGTGTTCACTGGTATTAACCCAGCCATAAAACCCTAATTGGTGCTTTTGATCTATAGCAAACATCCTAGCTCTTAATGGCGCCAAAATCCATTAAAGGTGTCACTATCAATGCTATAATACATTGGGCAAATTGCCATGGATTATGGGCAAGCATGGGGGATCAATGCAGTGGGGGCAATGATAATGGACTGGCAGTGTTGTATGACACAACAAGGGGATTATGTGATGATGCTTTTGTGCATGTCCCCATTGGTGTGTGTAAACAGTTTCTTTGATCTTGATTTACTATTATTCTGCTAACCACAGTATAATGGAAATGACCTCAGGGGTATAGAGTGAAAATATAATGTTGACAGGGGGTTTTACCATGGTTTTAACAAGAAACTCCTTCCTCCATGAATGGTATTCCGGGAACTGATTGAAAGAACAATTTTGTTCACTAGGAATTTGTTGTTGTGCAACTGTAACTGCAGCTGTAACTGCACACAATAGTATGGAAATGACCCCAGTGATTTAGGATGAAATGATAATGTTGAGTTGACACTTGGATTTTACAAGGAATTCCTTCCTCCGTGAATGGTCTTTTTGTCTTTACTAGGAATGTTTGGTTGTGCATCTGTGATGTGGAGTTGTCTGTTTAACAGAGCAAAATCAAACTTCCCAACACTACATTATATGGAATGACTATCCATGCTCTAAATGAGTTTGGATTCAAAACCGTTGGTTTTCCACCATGCAAAGTTTCAAATCTTACTCAACACTACACTGTTCAAAGTCTGGTAACTTTCTCATTTATATTGTAATACAGTAAGAAGTTTTATACTAAAATATACCTTGCAATGTAGGCTACATGAGTATTGACATTTCCAACTTTGAGTCAGTCCACTTTTTTCATACCGTTATCATTAAGCATGACAAAACGGATTTGCAAGCTATACTAGTCGAAACAGTGAGACAAATTATTAAGAACTCACTCTGCAGTATTGACGTTAACATTGATTCACTAAAGTAGTATTCGCGGCCGATTTTCTACCTTCTGTCAAGGTGGTCGTTAAAAAGGGGGACAGTTCCTTTCAGAACCGGGATACAGTGCTTAGCATGCATCAGTGTGGGTTAAACACGAACGGTAGCCCCTTTATATGATGCAAATTTCACTTTGTTAAAGTTTGATGCGTAGCACTACTCCTAATTCTGTGAAATGTGTTTACAGGCAGTTGACACTATTGGTAATTGTCAAAGACTAGCCTTCACAGTTGGTGTATCTCAACATATGCATAAAATAACAAACCTGTGAAAATTTGAGCTCAATCGATCATCGAACTTGCGAGATAATAATGAAAGAGACAACCACCCGTGTCATACGAAGTTGTGTGCGTTTAGTTTAGATGGTTTGATTTCGAGACCTCAAGTTGTAAATCTGAGGTCTCGAAATCAAATTCGTGGAAAATTACTTCTTTCTCGAAAACTATGGCACTTCAGAAGGAGCCGTTTCTCACAATGTTTTATACCATCAACCTCTCCCCATTACTCGTCACCAAGAAAGGTTTTATGCGCTATTTTGAGTAATTACCAATAGTGTCCACTGCCTTTAAAGTACATGTATTTTTGTGTACCAGCATTGACCCCTTTTCAAGTGAGGAAAAAGTCATTAAAAAAGTGAAATAACCCACATTTGTTGGAATGTACTCTTTCAACAGATGGACATTTGTTTTCACAGCTGTGGAAGTTTTAGCCAAACATGGATTATGGGAACACCCAAACAGTTGTTCTTTTAATGTTGGTCATATTCCTAAATCGTTTTTCTTCACTGTGTGTCATTGTTTGATTGCAATGTTGTTATGACGGCTTTCATACTACAAGTATAATGAAGAGAGTTTTTCATAAACAAGTTTGATTAATGTTGTTAGGAAATCTGAACTGCTCACTGTTTATGTTTAGTTTTTGATGATAGGCCTATAGTCACGCTTCAGTTTTTTAAGGTGTTTTTTTTTTCTCAACTCCCAGATAGGCCTATCTTGTTTCTTGAAATGTAGAAGATTAAATTATAATTCTGTTACTTGACAGACACCATCTGGGCCCTGTTTCATAGAGCTGCTTCAAAAGCAGAAATGTGTGCCCTGCTTTATATTTTATTATTACTGCTGAGCAAAACTAAACAGGATACTCAGTCAAATACAGCTCATGTGTTTTGGCTATGACCCATATTCTGCTAACCAAAATTGTGTTTGTGCTTAGTTACTTTTTGTGCCTAAAGGTTGGGTCTAAGGACTTGTATTTGTCAACGTTAAATGCTGATAATTTATAGGCAAAATGATGAAGAAAGATCATGTGAAAGATTCAGATGACAGTGATTACAGCCAAAAACTGTCACTGTGTTTTCACAAGATTGTTGAATCCATATGTGTTTAGTGAGGTGGCAGAGGATACCAACCGCATCTCTGACTGCAGCATTCACAATTGTACACCAAAGCCTCAGAAGTCTGAGAAAGAAAAACGATCCAAACCATATTACTTCAAAGAGAATCCTTTCGCAAAATAGTTTGTACTATCAAAAGCTGCAGTGCCTCTCACCAAGCAAGTTGTTATGAATGATCATTCAATGTATGACCATGGTATGACCGTTGAATGTCTTTCCGTTTCAACTAAGTGTAGTAATCATATCGAGGCTGCAAGGAAAAATAGACTGGTCCCCTTTTAAAGAATAGCAAGAATACCATAGTCTTGATTGATTGTTCACACGGGGAACGTGATGCAATCTTTCTCTCAGAATAGATCTCCGATTCAGATTTAATGAACCATTGCTCACCAGCCCACTCCGCTCAGGAAATGAAATCTCCCCAGTTGAAAAGAACCTGCGTCTTTTACCATAAACATCACCCATTGTTGGGGTCACCTAATGATCACTGGCAATAAATACTCCTCGAGTGCCAAGGTGATTTGATATTTTAGACCCACGCTAAAGAAAAAAAACACGCTAGGAGAGTAACCAAGTCTGAGTCAACCTGAGACTCGGAATCTGAGGCGCCTCATGAATTATTCACTGCTGTATGTAGAAGATGCTAAAAAAACTGTGCATTTGTTGGTCGTTAGTATAAAGTATGCAGTGTGGAAGTGGGATCTACTCTCTTATAGGTTGAGTTATTCCAGGGATTTGTGCTCGTTGGGGTGAGTAGGTTTACAGGTTTTTCTAGTGAGCTGAGGCAAGATTATGAATCCATCCAAGTGTAATTTTTCCTCTTCTTAACCTAAAGTCAGTTGTTCTTGGTAATTTATCCTCCTCTTAAAGGCACTAGACACCTTTGAAAATTGTCATAGACCAGAATTCTCACTTGGTGTATCCCAACATGTGCATAAAATAACAAATCTGTGAACATTTTTGGCTCAATTGGTCAAGTTGCAAGAACGAAAAGAAAAACACCCTTGATGCACAACTTTGTGTGCTTTCAGAAATGCATCTGAAATTCAGATGCATATAATAACAGGCTTCAGATGATTATAGTGAGAAATTAGCTCTTTCTCAAAAACTACTATACTTCAGAGCAAAGAGTTGCTCTATGGTGTGATGTAATTTACACAATGACCATAGACTTCTAATTGTATTCAATTTTAAATAATAAAGCACAACTTTACTTTCAATGGATATTTTTATCACCAGTTGTGATCTTCACATGTGACACTTGCACCTTGGCTTTTGTGTTTGTTATCTGCTCGTTTTGGTGAAACCTAGTATACTGTTTCAATAAGTTGTGTTTCACATGACGTACTCTTTATACGTAACTAATCATATGATGCACTGTCGAGATCTGTCTGAAGTACAATCCAAGGGCTGAAGGGCAATTGTTACAAATGTAGAATCGTTGAGTGTTGGATGTGGAATTGCGTACAGTGCATTTATTCGCATTTACTGTGTTGTACATCGCAGTTTTTGACAACTTGAGGGTTTTGGAAAATGGGGAACTCAAGTAAAAGGCATGAAGAGGTGAGAGCTTTTAGTACTTGTACATAGTTGTTGTTTAACAGGTTGAGGAATAATACAAACTTTATGGAGTGGTTTGAACTGTTGAAATGCTTTTTTTTATATTTGTTTTTATGCAATTCGCCAGACACACAAGGCCTGGAGGCCACTTCAAGGTGTGGGCTACAATTTTTGTTCTTCCAGAGGCCGTTGCCACCTACTCAAAGGGCTAAAACAGGATTACCCCTTTTACAGTCCATACCGATGTAGGCTTGGGTGTCATCAATCAGAAGCCTGGCTGGTAGAAAGCACTACCTCCCCAACTTTATGTAGCAATTGTCACGACCTTGATTCGAACCCACACTCTGCTGATCGAACACCAGAGCTTGAATCCGGTGCTCTTAACCGCTTGGCCATAACATGCAGTAGACAGGTTGTGGTCTTACTGTTGTGATTGATCTGCTTATAGTAATTTCTGTTTGCTTATTAGAGCCATATTTTAACTTAGTAGGACCGGAGGACTTAGGGAATGTTAATTATTACATTGAGGGACAATACAGACACATTGTGGAGGCCTTCAATTTGGAGTGGTTTGAACTGTGGAGACACACAGTTTGTGATCTTCCTGTTGTGATTGATGATGCTTAGTAATTTCTGTTTGCATATTAGAGCCATATTTTAACTCATATTAGAGCCATATTTTAGCTAAAAGTAAAAGGCATAAAGAGGTGAGAGCTGAGAACCAGATCTTGACCATACTTTTAAAATGTATTGTAAACAATTCTGTTTTGTATGCAAGCTGTCCTAGGGCATTTCCTCAACAGTCATTTTTTTTCTTTTTTGGTAATTGTACGGTAACCTTCATATACGGAACTATGATAAAATAGCTGCAGAATCAGTTGTGTGCAATTTACTTGACTACATCTGCCTGACATTCCGATACAATCATCAGTCTCTCAAGGAATTTAGTGAAATTCTTTCCAGGAATTTGGGACAGTTTGTTTCAACGGATAAGAAGAACTTTTTTGTTGTTTTTTTTACGGCAAACACTGCTCCCCAACTTCCTATTTCAACTAAGGATATAGTTATTGATTTCTCAATTTCTTCTCGCTGTCAATAAGGGGGGGGGTAAGCATTGATTTGAGACGGGTGTTCTATTTCAACGGAGATGCCAGCAAGTTTCACATCAGTCTCGTCTCAAGCAAAGAGATCGTTGGAAATAAGATTCCTGTTCATTTAATGGACTACCATTTGCTGTTTTGGAGAAGAAGAATTTGGATTTAAAGGGGTGGTGATAAATTAAAGGGGTGGTGATAACTTAAAGAAAGCAGCTGCATTTGTAGAGTTGTACAGCTGCATTTGTAGAGTTGTACAACAAATTGTAACGTACTTCATTTTGGGACCACTTTGGTTTAATGTACATTGCTGTTTAATGAGTGAAGGAAACAACTGTGTGCACTTCAACAGTTGCAATGTTGGAACTCTGTAGGTTCTTAGGTTTCCAATACCCCTCTCCCTCCCATTCAAACTTTTAGGCTTACTGGAGTGCCAGTAACTAGTGCAACCTTCCTGTACTTGTGTAATTCCTGGGGGTTACATAAAGGTTTAAAATCACCAAAATAATTATCATCATGTTTTGTGTTTTATTTTTTAACTCCCCACAGAGACCATTGACCACAGAGCAGAAGAGGGAGCTCTTCATGGAGTATTTAAAGGAGAAATACCCGGACCATTCGTCCACCATTGAAGGAGCCAAGACACCAGAGAAGGTAATTACAGAAACGGTTCTCATTTTATAAACAGATTCCTTGGTGTGGTCTGGTGGTAACACTGGCCATTTTAAAGGCAGTGGACCCTATTGGTAACTACTCAAAATAATTATAAGTATAAAAGCTTACTTGGTGACGAGTAATGGGGTGAGATTGATGGTATAAAACATTGTGAGAAACGGTTCCCTCTGAAGTGGAGTAGTTTTCAAGAAAGAAGTAATTTTCCATGAATTTGATTTAGAGACCTCAAGTTAAGAACTTGAGGTCTCGAAATCAACCATCTAAGTGCACACAACTTCGTGTGACAATGGTTATTTTTTTTCTCCATTATTATCTCGCAACTTCGATGACCAATTGAGCTCAAATTTCCACAGGTTTGTTATTTTATGCATATGTTGAGATGCACCAACTGTGAAGGCTAGTCTTTGACAATTACCAATAGTGTCCACTGCCTTTAAATACCACATAGTAGAAGCTGTGTTCCCATTGGACTTTTTCTTATGCTGCCACGTGGAAAGTTATAGTGGTTGGCCTTAGTGTAACTTTATCATGCGTTCCCTTGTGGACTTATTTTCTGCGAAGAGATACAGTGTATAATATACAGCCAGTGTAAAGTTACTGCCCTCGTAAATAAGGCCAGAACGTGAGGCAATTTAAGATCACTGCTCTCGCTCCCAAGCTGCTGGCTGGCTGGCCACTGCTACTTCCCTGTTTGTGAGCTTGCACAGCGCCAGGGCATTAGGCAGTAGTTTCGCGGGGGGGGGGGGGGGGGGGGGGACAGCAGAGAGAGTTGGAACGCTATCACCGCATCAGACATTAATGACTTGTCCACAAGTCTAGTCCTGAGCCGACATCATCTTGATGTTGTTCCACATTACCCATAAATATATCACTGTCCCCCATTAACACTTATCATGCACTGTGTCTCTCCATTTTTGGGACTGCAAAGGGACAGCCATGCATCTGCGGACATGATTTATGATGTTAATTACAACAACAGAGAGTCATAATTTACATTTTGGTTCCATGTGATAGCCAGGGTATCAATCTTGCTGGGGAATAAAATTACAATACATTGGCTGGTGGACCCATGGGTTCACGCTTAAAATAGAAATTCCAGAACAGTTTCACTTAAAGACTGAATGAAATTATTCAATTAAATAAATACATTGTAGGTCTACAGTTTAAATGGTTTAAAGTAACATTCTGAATCAGAGTTATTTGTAGGTGTGTGTACTCTGTTATAATGGGTGTCTTGATGGAATAATATTACAATACACTGAACGGGTTCACGCTGAAAGAGAAATTTTGGAACAGTTTCAAATAAGCCTGTACAATGAAATTATTTCCAAAACTACAGTTGAATTGGTTTAAACTTAAAGTAACATTCTCAAGAAATGTGTCTAGTTTGACGAAATTATGTTCTGCCTACTTGAGTCTGATTTCTGACATTTGTGCCCTAGAAAAAAAATAGGAAAAAATTGTTATTAGATAACCTGAGAAGTTTAAAGCTTACACCGTATAGACAAGTACAGGTTAGCCCTTGTGCTCAATGAACCTTCTTACCCTTCCCCAAGGACCTATAAATACCATGTCTTAGTCTGGCAGGGGCTAAAGTGAGCCCAACCCTTGTCAAGAAAAGGAGTTTTGCAAAACATGCCATTGTGTTGAAAATTATGAGTGATGCCACCAACCTGTGAATTGAAGCTTTGGCGTGTCAGCCTTGTGAAAGAAAAAAGGAAGATTCATGGCTTTGCAATCCCCTTCCACACCTCAATAAATATCCTACAATAGACAGCGGATCCTTTTGGTTGTAAACTCCCATTGATGATTACACCACACTCCAGTGTACTACAGGAACAAGGACCACACTGTTAGGCTGTTGACCACAGATGCAATGCCATATTTATTACTATACCTGAGAATGGAACTTGGAAGGGGCTAAAGTGGGCCCATCACCTATCAAGAAAATTACACTCACAAGTGAGTTTTCAAAACATGCCATTATGTTAAAAATTACCAGGACTGTACGTAGACTGTATGAATCGATGCTCTGGCATGTAAGCTATGATGACAAAGGAAGATACATGTATCGATGTAATGGGTAAAAACCAAAATTCCTTTATCCCTTTATCCCAATGCAAATTAGACATCTACATGTATTCAAAAAGATTCATCTCTTGCCCCCCCCCCCCCACCCCACCTCAATAAATCTCAACAATCAAAGCACAGATCCTTTGGTTGTAAACTTCAATTGAGCACCAGTTGATGATTGCACCACTCTCCAGTACAAAAGGGAACAAGGACCACAGTGTAAGGGCTGTTGACCACAGATGCAATACCACATCACAAGGGAGTGATTTATGTACATTTCTATGACAAATCAGACAGTCAATAGATTTTTACTGATGGAGTCATCGGGTCGTAAAACTCTGCTACCAGAGTTATTAGGAATGGTGAACGTGGGGGGGTATTGTCATGGTAAGCTCAGAGCCCGAAACTTTAATGGTCTTCGGTCAGGAAAAAATCTTTTTAGAGAGCAGCCATGATATTCTTCCTTCTTTAGCCTGATTTCCAATTTGTTTTGCCCTTGGAAAAATCTGTACAAAAAATTGTGTTTATAGCCTCCAAAGTCTAGTGGAGCCTGCACCATGTTGGTCATCCCTTGTCACTATACTTTTTTTCAAAAACCAAATATCATGCCTGAGAGAGCCGGGGGATTAGAAATATCAGATTTTTTTTGTCTGAAATTAGACCATTTTTAAAGCTGCCTGGTGAAAAACATTTGCTTTATACAGGGTTCTCCATTTAATTTTTTTAAAACTGTTCTGAGCATTCTGGACCCGAATTTTGGAAGTTTGGCTGAAGATCACTGATTTGAAATGAGTTCTTCCGAGTGTTTTCTACTCGGTGTTTATCTTGGTTTTGAATGCCAATGTGCGTTCTGGAGCATTATAAATGGTGATGATTATTGTAAAATAAGTAATAAAATAAATGTATTACTATGACTGTTGCCTCTGACAAAGGGTCGGTATGGATTGAAGGCTGAGGCCATCTCCCCTACTAATTTGATAGATTATGATTGTAATGTGTTTTTTTGTGCGTATCAGCCAAAATTTTCGCGTATTGGAATGCAATCCGTGTATCGACCCAATAAGCTAGCTTGGGGAGAACCCTGCATACTTTACTACCTCTATTGTGTATTCATCCCACAGGATCCACTTTCCTTCTCTAATGGTTTCTACGATGATGATGGAACAATGTCCGAGATGGATACCCAAGCCACCGGGTTCCAGCGTGGGGGTAGAGTGAGGGCGAGTCTTCCAATATCCAGAATTTCAATCAACAAGTCCAAAGAAAAGCCACTTGGTACGTTTCATGAAACATCATATTGGAGTTTGCACTCCTTTTTATACAGTTAACCCTGCACTGTTTGTGTTGGCTCAGTTCAGTTTAAAAAATTAGTTGAAAGAAAGAAGGAAGTTCTTACTCACATATTAAAAGAAGGCTAAAGGCCTGAAGTCTTTTGATATATTTTTTTTAATGGGGGGGGGGGGGGACTGAAAGCACACAAATTTTTGCAACAAGGGTGTTTTTTCTTTCATTATTCTCTCGCAACTTTGATGACCAATTAAGTCAAATTTTCACAGATTTGTTATTTTATGCATGTTGGGATACACCAAATAAGAATACTGGTCTTTGACAATTACCAAAGGTGTCCAGTGCCATTAAGTGAAACAATTTCTAACCCTCTAGGTTTGGTGAGATATTTCAAGTTATTTCAAAGTATTTCAATTGACATTTCTGAGAAATTCCTTTAAGTGATTGAATTTCTTAACTCCCAGGTTTGGTCTACCTCAACTATATGAATGAAACCAAGCGAGCCTTGATGCCTAATGAGGTAACAGGAATGGACACCGTCAAGGCACTCTTCGTGCGGGCGTTTCCCCGCAAGCTAGCCATGCCGATGTTGGACCTACCCCAGAGGAAGATCTACATTAGGGATCCTGTCACTGAAATATTCTACGAGCTCGAAAAACTAGAGTAAGTAAAACTTTAAAAAGGGAGGGTCGAAAAAGTGGTTTGCAGAGGAGTATACAGCTACTAGCACACCATCTTTGAAATTTACACCTCTACTTTTCAAATCAAATCATACTGCTTCTTTAAAGATCTCTCACCTCTCACCTGGGTCGAATTTCGTCCTCTGCTTACCGCCGAATTGTGCCCTTACAATCACCATTCTCGGCCTAACTTTGTGCTAGCTGTGTAAGTGTAGAATGCCTAGTAACAAGGAGTACGGCACATGCACAAGCAAAAATTCCTTGCCAACCTGTGACGGGCCTGTATGCTTCGTTTGTGAAAGGGCAAGGGCAAATATCATAAATTTCTACTGTAGCATGGAGGCAATTGCCTTCATTGCCTCTGTGAAATATCAGGCCTGCCATGAAATATGCTTGACAAAAGCATAGAATTCTCTGCTTCCGCAAGTGGCGATTCTTTGCTTACTGTAAGCAGAGCCATGAAATTGGGCCCTGCTTGTTTCTCTTTGTTTCTGCGCCTCATATTACGACCTTGGTATTATTACTATTTCAATCTTTTCAGTGAGGTAAAGGACAGAGCAATCCTGAAAATCTACGAGCCAGGTTTCGTCGAGGACGGCACGTTGAACATCCACAACTCCACCTCCACGCCTCTCGACCTCAACGTCTACTCAGACTCTGAACTCCTCGACGTTGAGCTGCCAGATTTCAGGGAGAGAAACTACAACACGGTGGGGTCCAAACCAGCTCGAGCCAGTCGGGAGCGGGTTGAACCGCACAAGAGGCCCAGTAGCACCACCCCTATGGAGATGGGTAACAGGAGGATGTACACACAACAGGTTGGTGTTGCCCTTACCTTGCTGGGTTATTCACAAGTTGAGCATGGTATTTCTCCAACTTATGTTGTTCCATCAAGACGGTATTGTTTTCGGTGAAAAATCTGAAAAACTTTCAGATTAAAATATTGTTGTCAAAAATATCGTTGAAAATTAAACCGGGACTAAACTAAGTATTAAACTGATGTAATGCTGGGATTTTCAGTTTTCTTTTGACAAAATTTGTACTTGTTCAGCGTGATTTGGTCGTCCTCTAGGCTGTTAGCCACTGCCGATAATTGCCTATGGCACACTGGATTCTCAAACTTATCGTACATGTAACTCATTGCTGCGAACAATGGAAATAAGAGGCAGCGAATCGGTCTATCAAATTCTTGGTTGGCGTGATTTGCAATGGTTCCATTCCACAGTGGCCCGCAGAAGTTTGATTGTCTCCTCAAAGTCGCTGAACATGTTTTTATTTCAGGAGCGGTCCAGAAGCGGTATACCTCAACGCTCCCCATCTGCAGAACCTTTCCAACGAGGAGTTCCAGAACGCTCCACAGCCCCCGTGCGCTCCGCACCCCCAGGTCCCTACCAAAGAGGGAGCCCTCAACGCATGAGCAGTAAGACGCTTCCTCGTTCACAAGACGGAAGGACAACCCCAACGAATACGCCGAGGAGTATGACCATGCCACGCCAGGGCGAGAAGGGGCAGGTGTACAGACCGCACCCAGAGAATGGAGGGAGACCCATGGAGCAGCGCCTGTCTGGCGAACAGAGGATACAGAACACTGTACAGACAACTACAATGGGTAAGCAGACCTGTATGCTTGGTTTTTGAAAGGGCAAGGGCACCAAGGCATTTTCTCATTGGTAAAGGGCACCCTATGCGGAAATTGTAAACTTCTATTGGAGCATTTCAAGGGCACTAAGGCAATGACCAGGGCCATGTAGGCAGTAGCCTTCGTTGCCTTTGTGAAGTATCAGGCCTGGGTAAGCGTGGCTTAGCAGATAAGAATTACTCAAGCACTGGGGTTTCTGATTAGCAGAGTGTGGGTTCGAGTCCTGGTTGTGACACTTAAGCAAGCCACTCAACCATTATTGCTGTGCCCGTCGGATGGGGCGTAAAGCCATAGGTCCTGTGTGTTGTGTAATGCTTGTAAAAGAACCCAGTGCACTTATCATAAAGAGTTCACCCCGATGTTCCTGGTTTGATGGGCAGCATATTGTACTACAGCAAACCATTACATGGTTTAGAACATTTATGTTGGAGAAAATTGAATTCTATAGGGACTGGAAACAAAAATCATAATGTCTTGCTCTGGGGCCAATTTCATAGAGCTGCTTAAGCAAAAAATTTGCTTAGGCACCAAAACAGCTGGCTTATTTTACACATGTTACTGGCCAAAATGTCATGCCGTGTTCGTTGTTTGAGACTGGTATTTAGCTGTTGTTTACTTAGCATAACAATTGAGTGGGGTCTAGGTCGATAATCTGATTTTACTAAGCAAGGAATTTTTTGCTTAAGCAGAATTTTTTGCTTAAGCAGCTCTATGAAATTGGGCCCTGGTGTGAGCGGAATTACAACTGGGATCTATAAATGTGACAGTTGAGAATGTAAAGAAATCAACAATGCTGACATGATTTTCTTTATCTGAACAGCAGCAGGGCCAGGCCACGAAACACCACAACGCCAATCAGAGCCAGGAAGACACCCTTCAGAACCAGGAAGACACCCATCAATGGAGCGTCGTCACGACCCCAACTACCCCCAGCATCGCCCAGACTTCCAGCCACCCAGGAGCTCCACTCCCCAACAACAGCAACGGGGCGGGCGAACCCTAGAACGGGGCATGGCTGGACCAAGAGGTCCCCCTCCACAGAGAACCCCGGATCCAAGAGGTGGTGGACCTCCTAGAGATGGACCTTATAGGGATAGGCCTGGTGAGAGTCCAAGGAGGCAGCCCCCTCCTCAGGGCGTTGGTAGCCCAGTCAAGGCTCCTCGAGGAGAGTTTAGGGCTGATGGCCAGCCCTACCCACGGCAACCCCCTCCTGGGGATATGACGGGACGATCCCCAAGCAGGAATTCAGGGTGAGTTTTTTTATAATGTTTCTCAAGCTTTTGCCTCCAATTTTTAGTTAGTCTTTTATTTTTTAATAATAGTTGGAAAAATTGTTGAGGTGCTTCTTTCTTTTTTTGTTTTCCCGAGGATAACAATTTATTGTTGACATTTCACATACTTAAATCATCTTTCTTAAAATTATTTTAGGGACAGTACAATTTTAATATCTGTTTCCTTAAAGGCAATTTACAAGCAGTCAGCTTCAGGCAAACCAAAAAGAAAATCCATTCCAATTGAAGTGTAATTGTCTAATTTTGTAGAAGCTTGTCTCTTCTGCTGTCAATTTGTCCCTATGCATGCAGTGCAAGTGGTTGCCTCCAATTTGACCCTTTACATTGTGTGGCAACAAACAAATATAGATGTAACTCTTTTCTGTTTTGAATCGACACAGGCAAGGAATGAGACAGCCACCTCCGATTCATATGCAGCAGCAGCAGGCAGGGTCTACCCGCTCCATGGACAGAACCCTGGACAAACCCCGCGACAGATCCATGGAGAGACCCCGGGACAGACCCTATGAGAACCGCCCCATGGAGAGGCGTGATAGATCACAGGAGAGACCGCGCAGCATGCCGCCGTCCCACACTACACCACTCAGGGGACAGGGCCCCCCTCCGGGTAGTCGAGAGATGGAGGCGAGGGTCGTGAAGCAAGGACATGGTTCTCCCATTAAGGCAGGCGGTGGACCTGAGACAGAAACCTCGTAAGACTGACTTTTTCTATACATTTTTTCAATAGTTGATTGCAAAAATTGTTGCTTTTGAGCTAAAAGTTCTGTGGTAAAAAAAAACATCTTTCATGAGACTGAGACTTCAAATTAATTTTAATTTTGAAGGAAAAGTTCCCTGCAAAAAATTGCAGTATTTTAAACAAATTTTGTCTTGACAACTGGGTACAAATATCAACTAAAATAACTCCATGATTTCAAGTTTGCAAGTTTTTTTTAACAAGCCCACATGTAAGCATGCACTCAATTTTCGTAGCACAAAAGTAAAAGAAAGTCAGGAAAGTGAAGTCAGACTCATCCCCTAATTTATGCCCTTTATAAGACCTTTTCAACAATTGGGAGACCAGGTAATAGTTAATAGTGCATATCTTTTTAATCTGTTATCCAATCTAGGGTAAGAATATCTGCCATGGAGCAGCAGATTGCCAGCTTGGCTGGTATGGTACGCTCCGCCCTGAAGCCTGGGGAACAGCCACCAGGCTCCCCACAACATCAAGACAATCACACAAGGGGACCTGTCCCAAAACACAGTCCTGAACGTATGCCCCCTGCACAGGTAATTAACAAAAACATACTCGGGTTTAACTTGTCACCAGGACCAGTTTAACTGGACTAGTGGAAAAGCTTTGTACATGTACCAAGTGAAACCCAAATCTAACTAAGTTGGAATATATTTCACTACACACCCAGCTTTTTCACTAGTTCATTTATTACTTTCTAGTAATGAAATCAAAGCATCCTCAAATGTGACTAGCATTGTAACATATAGGCCTGACGACACCTGTGGAGAGAAGATGATGAAGAAATGTCAGTTTAAGATGAGGGAGGAAAACCCCAATTGGGGGAAACAAATACAATTAGGGCCCAAGTTCATAGAACTGCTTAGCACAAAAATTTGCTTAGCCTGAACTTTCTTTCTTGATAAACACAGGATTACCAACCAAATTTCCATTTGTTACACAGTGCTTGTTACTGGTATTCAGCTGTCGTTTGCATATCCTGAAAATCACATGAAAATTTGGTTGGTAATCATGTTTTTATCAAGGCAAAAATTTCATGCTAAGCAAATTTTTGTGCTTAGCAGCTCTATGAAAATTGGGCCCAGGTAGGGACTGAAAGCCCAATCCACATGCAAGGCGCCGGTCTGCGGTTCAAACCAGTGTTCACAGAGGTGAAACAGGCAGGAAAGAAACCACTGAGTCAAACTGAAAACCTGAACCCCCTTTTAACACTGAAATAGCTATTGGCTCAAGATGTTCTCTTTCCTCTCACCCTACACCTTGCCCACCCACCCTAGCATCAAGAACAAATTATTCATCAGGTTTTGTGTTGTTTGTTGCAGGCCATGAACCGTAGTAAGAATGAACTGACTGGAGTGAACGAAGAGGTCATCCGAGCCACTCAGAATCAGCGGAACTATGCCTCAGTAGACAGTCTCCGTGGTAAGCCTGCCCTCGTTTATTGCATTCTTATCATTTTTGTAAACGATGTAACAAGCCCAAAACAGTCCTCCTCACTTGGGTCAATAGAGAGATTTCACACGTGAACGGATACGCATACGCATACGTTTAGCTCTCCGTAACCTTACCTGTAGCAAGCGGGATATCATCAGTGTCATCTGCACAAATAGCAGATAGTGAGTAGCGTATGTCGTCATAATGATGACAGATCCGTCGCACTAACCAGATCCGTTCCCATGCGAAACCTCCCTAATGAAGAGCTATCGTTGGTTGAGAGTCGTGCACAGTGCGGATACGCATACACATTTCCATCAACATCAACGATGACGGCCATTAACCTTTTTGAGAAATGGCAGACACTACAGGAGTGCGCTGTTCGGTTTAGGTGTCATATAGACAGATATACCCAAACCTTTACATTGTCATAGCGTTGCGAACACCATATCTCAGAATGGCTTATTGCAAGGGGTCTGTTGGGTTACTATAGAGTGATCTGTTTTAGCTCTGTATTATTCATGTTAATGTTCTTTTTTTAGAAGTTAAACATTAATTTTAAATAACCTCATTTCTTTTGATAATTATTCAACCCCAATAGCAGAAAACTTCATAAATACCAATAGTGCCTGGCAGGTTTCAAGCCCAGGAATCAGACTCGAGTCCACTTTGAGAGTCACAATTTCTGGGACTCGACTTGGGTCCCAACGGCCAAAGACTCGGACTCAGCTATCATGATACTGATTTGTCACTGGCGGATAGTAAATTTACATGCCTCCCCCCCCCCACCCTTAGGTGTGCAACTATGCTAACACCTTGCTGGCAATCTTTCCACGTTTCATTAGATTCTACTGACAGCACCTCCGTTACACCACAGCCGATGGCGGCACTGAATGCCAGGGAGCTACGAGACACCACACTGCGTCTTAAACACTCCGTCAAGGACGTCAGAGATCAACTCAAGCAGATACGCAAACTTCAACTAAACATGGTAAGCACGTTAAGTTGAATGTCATTCTAAAATGACCCCACTTCTAAGACAATTACACTGGCTCCCTTTAGCCCAATGAATCAAGTTCCACACACTGGTCCATACCTACAGATCAATAAAGACACTGGACACTATTGGTAATTGTCAAAGACCAGTCTTCTCACTTTGTGTATCTCAACATATGCATAAAAATAACAAACATGCAAAAATTTGAGCTCAATTGGTCGTTGAAGTTGCGAGAGAATAATGAAAGTAAATACACTGTTGTCACACAAAGCTGTGTGCTTTCAGATGTGTGATTTTGAGACCCTCAAAATCTAATTTTGAGGTTTCGAAATCAAATTTTTGGAAAATTACTTCTTTTTCGTAAAATACGTTACATTTACTTCAGAGGGAGCCGTTTCTGACAATGTATTATACTATCAACCTCTCTCCATTACTCGTTACCAAGTAAGCTTTTATGCTAGCACTTATACTTTGAGTAATTACCAATAGTGTCCACTGCCTTAAAATCACAGTGCTCCAGATTATCTCTTTTCACGTTTTGAAATCCATGACTGCACATACTCCCTTCAAAGCTATGATGCCATCTCCCTTGTGGTGAACAAGTCACCCAAACTAGCTGGTGAGAGAGCTTTTTCTACTGCTGCCTCTCGCCTATGGAATTGACTTCCTGTCCCCATGAAAAGGCACATGACGAGTTAAGAAGTTGAATGCCACAATAAAAAGTGCATGTACTTTGGATGATAATATAATATGGGAGACAAGGTGAACTCCCCAAGCTAGGGAAAGGATGTTCATCCATCAAGCTCAAGAAAAGAGGTCGAGGTAGAAATTAGGTGCATTAATAAAAAACTTAGCGTCACTTTTACATGATGTGCTTAGGATATATAGAAATAAGAGAGGGGGAAGGGGGGTAGGGAGGTTTATGTATGATTATACAAGTAGGTGTATTCTAAGCCTGGTGCGAGGGCAGAGGGGAGGGAAGGGGATGTGAGGGAGTGAATTATAAACCCTTGATCTATAAATCCCATGCCTAATGGGAATAGGGTAACTGCGCCACGTTCTGGGCCATGGGGAAGGGGGGGGGGGTGCTAGTTTTTTCAAACTTATCTTTGCCTGATTTCATAATGTCCTTCAAAAAAGGTCTCAAGTCCTGTGTGTCAGCACTGAATACTCTGTATTTTCACAAGCTGTGTTAAAGGGTCGATGTACCTTTTCCTAACACAAAACACAACGTCCAAATATTCACATTAAACTTACACAGTTTGAAGATTATGATAGTAGAAAGCTTCCCTTGAAATTTTACCTACTGAGGTGCTGTAGTTTTTGAGAAATGAGTCAAACAAATAATTTTCGTTTTAGCATGTGAAAACGTATTAACCAGTTATGCTATGGTTATGGTTTTAATATCATAACTGGTTAATGGGATTTTACATGCTTAAATAATTTTCATCCTCCTGAGACGAAAACTATTTTGTGACTTGTTTCATTCATTTCTCAAAAACTACACAACCTCAGTTAGTAATATTTGAAGGGAAGCTTTCCACTATCATTATCTTCAAACCCTGTAAGGTTAATGTAAATCTATGGACATTTTGAAAAAGTACACAATTCCTTAAAACAAAAACAAGGTTTTGGTGTAAGGGTAAAAGTAAAATTTAGAATTCTTTATCCCCGATGCAAAACATCTATTTTTTTTAATAATGTGTCTGTAGGTGCAGGATATGAATGTAGCTTTCCGAGCTACCAATCGCAAGGTGCAGTTGGCCTTAGAGGTGACACCAGCGGGTAATGAGCACCCAGTACGCTCACTCCGCACCAGGACACAACAAGACTACGTCAGATATCAAATCAATCGGGACAACCTGGATAAAGACATACGGTACTTTCAATGTTTTCATGGTGTTTTTTTTTCCGTTCTTCTTTTAAAGACACTGATGGACACATTTTGTAAATGTCAAAGACCAGTATTCTCACTTGCTGTATCCCAACATTTGCATAAATTAACAAATCTGTGAAAGTTTTGAGTCAATTGGTCGTCGAAGTTGGAAGAGAATAATGAAGAAAAAAAAAACACCCTTGTTGGACAAATTTGTGTGCTTTCAGATGCCTAATTTTTTGTGTGTTTTAGTATTGTAAATGTCATGTAATTCATCTGTTTGGGGGGCTGCGGGATATGGTGCAAGATTGATTGATTGATTGAATGTGATTTTAGCAATAAACCAATTAATAATAAACAAGTTCAAATGACTGCTGTTTTTCAGGGACCTTGAGTCGTCCGTTGAAGAAATGCGCGATGATGTCGTCAATAAACACTGCCATGTCAATCTAGCTGAAGTGGATGCGTTGGCTCAAAACATCGGTAACAGCAGCAAGCACATCGCACAACAAAGAGGTTTGGATAGTATTACATTTAAATGCTACAAGTGGTGATGTTCTCGCGTCTAAACCTGTTATGTAGCCTAAGTGCCATGTCACACTAGGCAATTTACAGGCAAGGGCAGGGAGATCTGGAGACAACTCTGTCAAAACGTCTTTGATTGAGGGCACCACTCATAATAGAAGCTTCTGCCATAAGATGGAATAAGCAGCCATGCTTTTCCCATGCACACTGTGTGGTCACTTGCCTGGTTTTATTTACCCTATACACTCACTATGAGTCGCATGATTCTGGTCATTCATCATGTATTGGTCTAATCGAGGTATTGGTCTTCTAAGTATATCACCAGGCTGCTTATCATCTTGCCTTGCTCTCTACCAACCCCCACATATCAGCTTGCGATCAGCTTCCGACACCACACGCCTAACTGAACACTCAACCATCAGAACACTCTCATCTGCTCACAACCGGACTTTCATCTATGTTGCTCCCCAAATGTGGCACAACCTCCCAGCGTCTGTTAGAAATTGTGTTTGCCGAGTTACAGAGATCTCTTAAATCTGTATCAAACGTTATATGCTGTAGTATAGTTCTATTGGTTTGCTCACTTTATAATGTAGCGCTTTGATCTTGTCAAAAAGGGGCTTTATAAATGCTCTGTTGTATGTATGTCCAAGCTAATTTGACTTGGCTTACCTCGGCTTCCTTTACCCCGATAAGAATCTTTATTTCTCTTGTCTTTGTCGCAGTTGCTTTCCCTGTGTTGGCTGACAAGATGAAAGCTGTCATGCAAGGAGAGATGGAGGTTGTTGTCAAGGAGGAAAAGTAAGAAATAGTTGATCAATATTATTTGTGTATTGTTATTATATATGTATTTATATATTTATTTAGGTAATGAAACCAAGGATGCCTCATAAATGGCAAAGAAATGTTTATGCTGCTCCATTTTTTTATGAAAATTCTTCCTGTGCATATTCGGCATATTCTTTACACTGTTTTTAAAGGCAGTGGACACTATTGGTAATTGCCAAAGGCTACTCTTCACAGTTGGTGTATCTCAACATATGCATAAAATAACAAACCTGTGAAAATTTGAGCTCAATCGGTGGTCGAAGTTGCGAGATAATAACGAAAGAAAAAAACACCCTTGTCACACAAAGTTGTGTGCTTTCAGATGCTTGATTTCGGACCTCAAATTCTATTTCTGAGGTATCAAAATCAAATACGTGGAAAATTACTTCTTTATCGAAAACTACGTCACTTCATAGGTAGCTGTTTCTCACAAGGTTTGATACTATCAACCTCTCCCCATTACTCTTAATCAAGAAAGGTTTTATGATAATAACTATTTTGAGTAATTACCAATAGTGTCCACTGCCTTTAATAAGTCTCTGTTCAAATTCAATTGAATCCAGGGCCTGTTTTCGGTAACCACTCGTCTCTTTTTGACACATACAAATAGTTTAAAGAAACTTCTAACTCAATGTTGGTTAAAAACAATTTTCCATATAGTTTCATCAAGGATGAGCCAGGCAAGCTTGATGACTACATGAAGCGCTGTAAGAAAGTTACCGGCACCCTGTGCACACTGAAGAGGTACATAATGTATAAGTAGGATTTGAAACTTTGCATGGTGGAAGTAAGATATAGAAAAGTTTGCGGTAACACCATGTAATATCAATCTCTCAATGAGTTGGGGTGGTTCTGAAAAGATCCGTTGGATTAACTCGACGTTTCGATCAGTATGCTCTGATCGTCTTCTGGAGAGATTGATATTACATGGTGTTACCGCAAACTTTTCTATATCCTACATAATGTATGTTATATTATTGTCCCAAATGCAGTACTAACGCTATATGTTCTGTGCAAAAGTAGGGCCTTCGCTGCAATTTTGTAAAATAAAAACACAACTTTGAATACATGAAGATAGTGGTTATCGCTTTAAGAGTAACTTATTACAATAAATAAAGTTGCATCAGCTTTCGAAGCATTAACTACTTCTCCAGATGCAAGTAGTTGTTGCTACAAAAGCGCATGCGTATTTTTAATGTTATTAGTTAGACTTAAAGTGCTGCCACTACCTTCCATCGATAAGTTTGCCACGAAAGCAAAAAGTACTCAAGTTCTTCATGAAGATTGCACCAGTGTTTTGACATCCTTTTCTTCCTCCCCCAATTTTTTTCCAGACTTGCGTCAGTTCAAGAGCATCGTACTCCAGTTGTGCCTGTCTTTGAGCAAACCTCGGAACCTGTCAACCGTGAGAGGTTGATGGAAACCATTCAAAGCATCTCACCAAATCACTCTGAACGTGTCAAGAACTTACAGGCGAGTTTAAATTTACCTCTAAGTGGGTAACGAAATGTGAACTCATGGAGTGAGAAGACCAAATAACCCCTCAATTGCTATGAAAGTGGCCATAATGTAGGACAGGTCGTATGCATGTATAAACGCTTACATCAATGAAGCACGCAGCGTTCCTGATTTGATCATATATATAGAATATAATACCTATGGGATTAATTTCTATAGCACACACATTTAAGTCATTACCAGGTTATTTAAACATTTTAAATGTCTTTGATTTTTTTCTGTACAGGCTGCAGATGCATCCCGACAGCGCAAACAGCGCAGGACGGCTCAGGAGCTGCATCGCTTCCAGATGGATCTCGGCAAGGGACGTCAGACCCTCAAAAAGACCCAGAATGTCGACAGGATCAACCAGAAGAGAAGAGCTGCTCTCCGGGAGCTCTTCAAGAGTGAAGAGCATGATGCTATGACCCCGATCCTGACCCCGGAGAAGATGGCGAAACAACAGGCAACCGTAACGAAGAAGAAGCTTCCCCCTCCACCACCTCCGAAGAGGACCCACTTCTCCCAGCGAGTGGTCACAACCCACTCGCCAACCTCTCCTAGTACTCCAGGTGCAATTTTGAGCCCGAGCCCAGCGGTTGTGGTCACCTCGCCAGCGGAGAGTGACAGGGCGCCGGCGATCCCACCCAAGCCTGTCCTGTCGCCATCCAACAACAGCCAACAGGTGGAGTCTAGTTCCGCACGTTCTACCCCTGAACTTAGTTTGTGCATGATTAGCTCAGTTAGTGTGAATTCAGAGTGCCGTTCAAGTCCCAAACAGGTCCCTGCGTGTGCCATGTCCCCCTCCGTATCAAAGAGTGAACCCCTGCTTGCCGCCTCCAAGAATGTTAAACCTAGCATGATTAATTCTCAAAGAGAGGCCTTGACCTTGAAAGAGGTCAGGGGTTCATCCGTAGGTCAAGCTGCCATGCCAGTTCATGGTACTATCATGACCTGTCAGAGCAGACCCATGGGGTCGCCTGGAGGTCAGACGGGGTTTACCTCTCCCAAAAGTAGCGTGACCTCTCCACGCGGGGTTGTAACCCCCGAGGGTGGGGTCATGCTCTCGCATGGGGCAGTGATGATTGCTAAGAGTGGGTCCGCCACATCTCCTGGTCTGGCGACTACCCCTCAGCGCCAAGCACCTGTTCGGCTTCTTAGTTCCAGTTCCCAATCAAGCCCAAGTAAGACCAACTCTCCAACTTCGCCTCAAACTAAACTGTCCAGCATCCCTGTTTTCAGGAAGCCCCAGAATTCCCAGCCATTGCCACAATCTCCACAAAAAAACACAAACTGCATTCCACAAAAAAACACAATCGGCATTCCAAAACCAGCTGGATTCAGGCAACCTTCAAAGACTCAAACCTTACCCGCGCAATTCCATGCGCAACCAATTAAGAGGCGATCCAGCGTCCCGTCCATCTATGATATTACGCCCCCACCCAAACCTCCCAGGGGGCGTATTGATTCACCCGTTGAGCCAATCGATGTACCCCCCAAGTCCGCATTCCGCCCCTTCCCCATATCAGGTTGGATGGAGACGAGTTTAGATGATGTACCTCCAAGAAAAAAGTCCGGGAACAACATTGACAGACAAAGGAGGCACACCGTCACACTTCCTCAGCATCAGAAGCGAAATGGATGGGTACCGCCACCTGTTGCAGAGAAACCTTCTCCCGCCCTCTATCAGAAGAGCCAGCCAGCCCCTCAGAAGAGCCAGCCAGCCCCTCAGACTAAACCTGTTACTTCGCCACAAAGAATCTTAGTGGCAAGGACATTGGAGACCACTGAAACAACTGTTACAACAGTCAAAAAAGGTGTCCTGAATAAATCTTCGTCTGGGTTAGACTGTCAGTCTGAAACAGAGAAAAACACAACATTGCATCGACAGAATTCAGATCCAGGTGCTCGCCCACAAATAACCATTGTTGACAAGAAAGGTGCACTGAAGATCCAACAACTCAAGGAGCAGTACGCCAAGCTACGCAGACTCCAGGAAGAGCAGAAGAAGACCGAGGACGATCAGACATCAGAGACAAACCCAAGAGAGTCGACAAAGACTCCAGAACCTCATGCCGATAGCAATGGAAAAGAAGACGCATCAACTGACTCACCGTCCAAGACTCCAACGCCAACTGAAGTTGAGGTGGATGTCTCCTACAGCCAAGGAGAAGCCTCCAAAGCAGATGACCAAGATGAGGTGACGCCCCTACTCTCCTCCAATTCTCACCCCCGTTTTTTAGCCACTCAAGCTTCTCCTCCACACGCCAAACACCTTGCATTCATTTCAACTGCTTCCCCGTCTGTCTACCAAAGGCATAGATTTAAGAAAATGTTCAGCATCTGAATGCCCTCTCTCTCTCCACATTCCGCATTTGAGCAAAATCACTGCAGCAGTAGTTTTTGAGAAACGGTAGAAATGTAGCTGCTCACAAAAAACACCACAAATGTACATAGACGAGGGTTTCATTTGATGGCAGGTAGCACTAAACTGCATTTAATTTGGTTATAACCAAATTAAGCAAAAACAATCCTAACTAAAAACTAATTTACATTCGGCTTATGTTGCCATTTTTAGACATGCAACTTTTTAATTGCAAAAAAAAAAAAAAAAATGGCGGATCATACTTAACTTTTGTTAAGTGTTTTTCAGTTTTCTATTGCACTGTTTTGAAAAAAAAAGAGAGGAAAACAGCTGATCAGCTGAAAAGTTGCATGCCTGCATTTTGGATGGCAGGTTTAAAAACTTAAAACAACAACAGTAAGTTGTGTGTGACAATGTTTCTTCACAACTTGTGTCAAAGCTATCGGAAGAAACCCCACATGTCTGTGTTTTTTATTGAGCTGCTTACAGTCATCATGCTTGTTGGGTATGAGGTGTTTTCATGTTCCAATTTTTACCTTGGTCCACCTTGTGCTTAAATTTTGCTCTAATAATGTTAACACTCTCCATAAATTATTAATTTACCTTTCTGCCAAATTTTCTCTCCCCCCCCCCCCCAAAAAAAAAAAGGAACAAGTAGTCATAAAACTTAAACACGAATTGCAACACCAGTCAAAATATGGTAGAGTTATGCCATACTTTTATTCAAAAGTGTACTAAAATGTTCTTGTCGCAAACCACCAGCGTGCTTAAAATAATGGCCTGTACGATTTCAGATCTGTTTTATTTTTCTTGGACTAAATGACAAAATAAATTCAGATATACCTGATTCAAAAGGCTGCACAAAAATAATTTGTATACTGACCGTTTGGTCAAATGACACGATCTTCTGCAGAAGATTCTTATTTGTTCCTTTTTTAATGAAAGTAAACGGCTTAACGGCTCAAATGGGCTTTTTAAGTGTCTCCTTCCCACTCTGGTATTCACTATAAAACTGAAAACTGCTCTTTTACTTTTTTTAAATTTCATCCAAATTATTTCTAGCTTTTTTTCTTCTTATTACATTGACAATGATCAGACCTGGGGTGCGTTTCACTGATAGGCTGTAAACACAATCACCCTCTAAGGGTATTTGAAGAACTTCAAAATGTAACTTGATTTTGTTCGGCCTTATACTGATGTGTCTTAAACAATCAGAACTTCCCTGATTTCTGTGAGAAAAACCACAGGCAAATCACTCAGGTGGGATTCGAACTAATTACATTTCGCACTGCTAGAGCAGATGTCTAACCACCAAACCAAAGAGCTTTATAGCCCGGTGGCTAGAAAGTTTTAAGACAATAATAATTTCTGAATTTTCAAACAGTTGTAAAATTTTCATTGCGGAATATTGAAATTGCTTCCGTAAAATGTCAATAAAGTTATTTACTATTGTTACCCTAGGTCTGTTCATAATCCGCACTGGCCTTTATTAATTCAGATGATACAACGTTAAAGTGAGTAACAAACAAACACAAACTCTTCTCTCAGGAAAATGTAATTGTTGTCTTCTGCACTGTCCCTTTTTTTCCTTTTTCTTTTTCTTTTTTCACTTGCCCTGTATTTCCTTTTGCTTTCACTGTAAAATATTGTCAGTTTGTGGATCAGTCTACTTGTAACTTTGCCTTTTATTTTATTTGCTTGGAAAAATTGTACTGCATTTGTATAGACGATGTGACCTATGTTTACATTCAAACCGCCCTCTGTTGAAAAAACACTGTATACGTCATGTTTCGCCGGGCAAAAAGAGTCGTAGTCATGGTAAGATTGCATACACTTTCTAGCTGGCTGCCAAAACACAAAGGTTTTGCCCGGCGGTATGCGCTCGAATCATGTTATGATTTTCATGTGACGTCAGAGGTCACATCGTCTATAAAAAGATCAAATAAGAGATGTCATTTAAAACTCAGTTTGTTACTTGTATGGTGTTAAATTTTTGTTAGCATGAAAAAACTAGAAATCGTTGGTAAAACAACAAGTTGTTGATAATTAGCTGCACAGTTTTCTGTACCTAGTTTGGGGCTGAGCTGTAACTGGTCAAGCTTACACAAAGCACAAATTATTTTGAATATGGGAAGACAAATTATGTTCCCTCTTTACTTAGTCAGTGTAGTTAGGGTAAATTAGCAAAGCTTGGTATCAGTTTTGTGTTGCAAAGCTTTTCGAAACCGGCTGTCATATCATATCACAGGTCTATAAATGTTATGTTATGTAATCATAAATAAAGTATGATCATAACCAATATTCTTTTTTTGAACGACTGCTCTCTATTTCGCTGTCGATTTCGCCGTTTATATTTTGTTTTCAATGTTGCTGCCAATTGTCTAGTATTACATGGTTATTTTGCTGATTAAGGGTCAAGGTGGCATTTATTTACGATAATGTGTTTTTCTTGTGTAGAAGCGCAACGTGGAAATGTAAGACAAGTTTTGCTTATGTTTTGTACCAGTAACATATGCATGCTCAATACTTCATGCGTTATTTATCCGTTTTGAAATGCATGCATTTTTGCGTGGTTTATTGCCTGCTTCCTTTTTCTCTCGCTACGTTGTGATTGCATGAAATTATAAGTGTCGTGAATTAAACTTACAATGTCTTTCTTCTGTGTGACTTCAAAACATTAACATCTCATGTTTTTCCATTTTCATCAAGCTTTCCTTGTAAATTACCATACATTATTAAAGATTGACGAATATTCACTACGTAATTTGACTCAATTACCATATATTAAAATAAGCCCAATTACCATATCTTGCACCTGATTCCATCATGATGATTCATGATTTGATATTAGCACTATTATAAGTAATTTCTACGCCTCACTGCCTAATATCCGTGTTTCTCTTCTTAGTAAAATGCATCACTCTATTATTTAAAAAAAATAGGAGGTCCTTTTATTTCACCCAGGGGTTTCCTGATTAGGGACTGTTTGTATCCTAGTTGTGAGAATAAAGGTCCCAAGCCGGGTAGTAGTTGATTGGAATCTTGGTATAAGATTATCCCAATCTGGGTTTCAGATGATCCTAATGTGGGTATCTGATTACCCAAATCTGGGTTTCAGGTTATCCCAATCTGGGTACCAGCGTATCCTAATCGGGGGCCAATTTCATAGAGCTGCTTAAGCAAAAAGTTTGCTTAAGCTCGAAAATAGCTCACTTAGCTTACACATGCTACTGGCCAAAATTTCATGCCACATACATTGCTTGTGACTGATATTTAGCTGTTGTTTACTTAGCGTAACAATTGAGTGGAGCCTTGGCCGGTAATCTGGTTGCAATGATTTTTTTGCTTAAGCAAAATTTTATGCTTAAGCAGCACTATGAAATTGGGCCCAGGAGACAACAGCTATATAGACAATAATGTTCACCACTTAACGATTGCTAATAGTTAGACTTAGTGCACAAAATAAATCGTAGAAATGCTTCACTCCGTGCTGCTTTAACAGACATATACTCACTGCTTTCCTTGACCCTAATTTACCTAACTTTCTTGGCTTTCTCCAGAAATGTGTATTATCTGTAGAAGATTTAAAATTTAAACATTTAAATCATTCAGTATAACATCAACAGTGATCAGTATACAGCCATTCTGTGGAAGTTGCTTGTTGAGTCAAGAGACACTGGGGCACTAACCCAACCCAGATACATTTCAGGATTATCTTGGCAAACTTCTCTTTTTCTTTCATGTGATTTTCCCTGTGTTATTGTGGTTGTTAAGTAAATTGAAGACAAAGTTACCGTGTTTGAATGAATTACCATATTTGAATATTTATAAATACACCCAAACATAATTAGTAATACCAAGCGGCCTAATTGTTTGCCCAAATCAATTCTGAAAATGAACTATGAATTATTCAACATGACTGCATTTACAACTTGTTTGATTTGTCAAGTAGTAACTTCAAATTTCCATAACTAAATATTCATGAGTGGATTATTCATGAGTAAAAATGAACCATGAAATATTCAACACTGCTTCCCTTAAAACTCTTTTGATTTGTCAAGAAAAAATTTCCATAACTAAATATTCATGAATGTATTATCATATGATTTTGCCTGCAGGTATCGAGCTACACAAAGCAAACCGTAGTGTACAGAGTCGGCCCCAAACCCTACCAGTCTAATTCCCTTGAACGTGGTGGAAACATCGCCACGAGAGAAATCATTGCTGACAGGTGAGTCTTAGGAAATAGCACCCTCTGTTGAAAAGGGGCACTCAGAAATAGTCACAGAAAGAGAACATGGAAAATGGCCAGTTGTCGTTAGACTAGTACCTGTTGTTATTAGACTGGTACTCGCTTTTTCCTGTTCTGAACCGAAAATGCCATCAAACTGCTGACTAGTGCTGCCTTGGTTCATCCCAAGTGAATAGTATTTCTTGAGTGATAATGCCGTCTTGTGATCAAATGTTTACTAAGGGTCGTACATGTACGATTTAGGACACAATGGTACATCAAATTTATCATGTATGATAATGTTGGTTTTGGAATACATAAAAGAGATCTACATGTACGAACATGACACAGACAGAGTTCAAAAGAAAAACAAATGAACATTTTTCTTTTAGATGACTTCAATCGAATGCTGTCTTGTCAGCATTTCTTTCTCTGAACCCCTTCTCAAGGTTGATTAATAAGTTGATATGTGTTTGATCTATAGAATCATGAAAACTTGTGCGTTATCAAGAACTGTCTTACTCTTGTCTTCCTGACGTTTTTATAATACAACATTCTCTCAATTAAAAATATTTTCCTGATTGTTACTTATAACTTTTTCTCTTTATTTCTTTTGATCCTTTCCCATAATCACCTACAAATGATGTTGCTTTCTAAACTCTTCCTGTTTAATTCTCTCAGAGCTTGAAAACTCGCCGGTTCACCAGCCAGATAAAAACAAAACTCTCTCACCTTGTACGTTCCTCTGTCGCTGTTTTTGAAAAATGCTGTGCTGACTGTTGGCTTGTCTAGTCTTCTGATCTTAACCTTTGACCTTAATCTGGGTTGTTTTAAACCCATGATTCTAACATTTTAAAACAAAAGTTTAACTTTGTCCTTTTTTATGTTGCCAATTTGACAATTTGCACTACCAGAGCCGCCAACTCTCCTTGATACTGCAGAAAGTTCCCTGAAAATAAACCACTTATTCCATGGTCTGGGCCCAATTTCATAGCGCTGCTAAGCAAAAAAAATTTGCTTAGCATGAAATTTCTCCCTTGATAAAAACAGGATTACCAACCAATTTTCCACGTGATTTTTAGGATAAGCAAACAACAGCTGAAGACCAGTACAAGCAACAAGGATGAAATTTCATGCTAAGCAAACTTTTGTGCTTAGCAGCTCTATGAAATTGGGACCTGTAGAACAAATTGGATACTCTCCCTGATTGTATAGAAACTTCCCCCCCCCATAATGTTGCAATGCCATTCTAAATATCTCCCTGATTTAATGTTCTCAATCCCCTGATTGAGTGGTGCAAATGTTGAAAGCTCTGCACTAAATGTGAATATGTTTGAACTGACTAAAAAAATATCAAAAATAACAATTTTCTGCACTAAATGTTAATATATTTGAATTGACTAAAAAAAATATCAAAAATAACAGTTTAAAATTCTGTGAGTTTATTTTTTTTTTAATGTGTTTTATGTATCAATTAGTTCAGAAAGGTGGATAGATTGTTTTACTGGTTTAGAGTTGATTCAGTCCACATTGTTAAAAACAAATACTTTTTAAAAGATTCTTGAAGTTGTATGTGGTCACTGGTGATTCTGCTTGCTTACTGTGGGTTTCTGTGGCTTTTCTGTGTTAACTTTGTGCGTTTCTGAGTTTAAAAACTCTATGACATGTTCAAGTTGTGTTGTTGATGCTTTCTTTTTCAAGAAGGTGATTGCATGAAATAAGCTTACCCTTTTACACAGTTATTGGTTGGAGTTAATTGGTGTTATGTTTTTTAGTTTTTTATTTAGAAGTTAAAAATGTGAAAAAATGACACTTCAGGTTTTATCAAGGGATTAATTTTTTTTTTTTTTTATACTTCAGAAATTAGAATTAGCTGTTGCAAACAACTTACCAACCAAAAGGACCTATGGTACAAATGAAAGAGAGAAACAAAAGGAAAGACTCTGGTAGGGTCCAAACATCAGGCCATTTTACTATTTGTTTGCATTTTTAAATACTTTTTTTCAACTGTCGAGTCCAATTGTTCTCTAACCCGAAATACTGATGCATGTGGTGATAAACTTTAAGTAAAAGTTGTCTCAGCACTCCATCTTGACTTTGCTTGACACCGTGTGTTTTCCCTTTGTTTATCTTAAATTGTTAAGATTTGCTACAGTTTTGCATGATCTAAAATGCCTGTGATTGCTCACTGCTCTCCCCTCCGTTTCTCACCCCGTTTTCCCCCTCCCTCCAATAGCATCCCCGTCACCAATGGTATGGTCCACCAGCCAGTCTTCTCCCAGCTCAAATTGCATGAGATGGCTCCCCGGAACTTTGCAACCAAGGCCAAGGCGGGGGTGGTGACTTCCCCTCAGCCTGTGAATGAGAACAGCACGGAGGAAAAATCCAACTTAAACAAGAACACAGTCCATCCCAATGGAAACCATAATACAGTCGCCAATGGGAAAAACAACACAACTATCGATCATGCAAAAACAGACAGCCCCAAACAAGTGATAACCAATGGAGGTGGTAAGAAACCAGTTAATAATGGCAACAACAAGAGCCCAGGGGGACCAGAGAAAGAGGTTGTGACGACAACTGAGAAGGAGGTTGTCCAGAAATTAAACGCTGTGAACGGAAAACACAACGGAAAGCCAGAGTTGAAGACTGTCTACACTAAAAAGCTTGAAGAGACTTTTATCTTCTAGAAGTCTTCTATTCAAAAGCTTACACTTTGTGGCGATTGCATGGTTCCCTGTCTACACAATGGGATTTATACATCTAAATCTCATCTCACTGATAGGAATCAGACTCATGTTCTTTTGTTTCTTGCTGGCACTGGACACTTTTGGTAATTGTCAGAGACCAGTATTCCCACTTGGTGTATCCCAACATATGCATAAAACAACAACCTGTTAAAATGTCGACTCAATTTGTCCTTAAAGTTGCAAGAGAATGAAGGGGAAAAAACCTCACTTGTTGCTCAAACAGCTCTCCATTTCTCGTTACCAAGTAAGTTTTCTTGCTAACAGTTATTTTGAGTAATTACCAGTAATGTCTGGTACCTTTAATGCAAATTATAGACCTTTCTTTTGTGGATGACACTGTCAACCTGCAGTTGGCAAAAGTGAGGGCTGCCAGCCTTCACTGCAAACAATATAATGTACAATCTACGAACAATCTATCTCCAGGCCCTAAAAGCTGTTTTTAAGAGAATTCTTAATCCATATATCCAACTCTTTAAATTTCATTAAATTACTCTCTGAAATTTGTAAACTCCCTGTCAAAGTTTTGAACAGGACTCTTAAAGGTTTTCATATTTTAAGGTAACCCTAACTTCTAAATGAAAACAATCAATAGAACCTATGCAAGATGAATATGTAATGTTATTATATACAAAAATAAGCACTGATTCTGATAGTTAATTTCATTCAAACTTTGCCTTGTTTACCATTGTTTTCTCCCTAAAAGTTGTAAATCCTTTTTTTTTAATCAAAACTATTCTTATATAGTTCTTAATTTGTTCACAGACATGATGAACAAATTATGTAAATTATGTACATAGCTGCATGAATATTCAAATTGAATAACCTGTTATGCAAACACTGTCTGTCTGTAATAACTTGATATCTTTAACTATTTCAAAACTATAACTTATAACTGTCCAAGTGTTTAATATTGACAAGTGAAGTATTGGAATCAACTAAAACTGTAAGGCCGAGTGAGCGGCTAAGGCTACGGCTAGACTTCTGCATCGTCATGCATTTAAGTTTAGGACGTCCTTAGCAACAGCTGTAGCCGTAGCTGTAGATAAAAATTCGGATACGACTAAGCTCGAGTCCATGATTGTTTTAATGGCCCCAAGGCTGTGTCAGAAGTGTCGGCTATGGCTTTGGCTGTTGCTAAGGGTGTTACTAAGGCAGCCTATCATTCAACACATGCTAACTTGGTGATCTAGTCGAAGTCACTAATTCAGAAATAAGTTGCTCCAAATTGTCTTGAGGGGAGTTGAGCAGCTATGAAAGGAGAGTGCAGGTCAAAATTTTGAATAAAAATAATCTGATCTATAGAGCTTATTCTTCTCTCCATAATTGGAACAGCAGAAAGGGGGGAACACTATTTTTCTACAGAAAATAATGCATAATTTATAGAACTCGTTAACCCTGACACATCAAAGTTTGTATTTTGAACGTTCGGTTGAGGGGAACGCCAATTAGAAAAGCCGAATTCAATATTTCCTCTAACACAAAACTAATTTGCGTAGCAGTTTATGGCAAAATGAAAAGTTATAAGTGTACATTATTTGGGCAGAAGATGCTTTTAATTAGCAATACCTTCATATATTTATTGCTGGCTGTTGGCCTAAGATATATTTTATACAAACCTTTAAAAAAAAGGAAAACTTGAATACTGGTAATTCTTGGTGAGTTTTAATTGTCGTTTAATTTGTACATAGATATTAAAGTGTGTGTAAGTTAATGGTGATAGAAATTTAAGTATCTGACTGATTACTGGTAAGTGTTGAGTAGAAATTGTGTGTATCGATTTCGCTTCAGTAGTTTGGTTGAAAATGGCGTTTTCGGCTTGACCCTTGCAGCTTTCGATCATAGATGATGGTGGCTTTTATTACTTTGGGGTAAATTAAGACGAGGCTTAATTTGTTATTTTGTTTACGGAAAAATAAGATGAGAATATATCAAGCTTTGCTCATTTTGTGGTCGGCATTTTTTTTTCTCTGAGCAAAAGTGGGTTGAAAGGCTCAAGACAATCACACTATTTTAACAGCGCCCTCTGTTGAGCTGTAGTTACCTAGTGACAGCTTTTACACATTGAATTCATCATTATTGTCGATTTTTGTTTTCACAGATCACATTTTTTGTACAATACAGTCTACAACAACTTCTTTACATGAGGAAACATCCAGTTTTATACTCCTTTAAGTATAAGCTACAGATGAAGTGCGCCCTGATTGTAAAAAGTGAAATTATGTATACATTTACTCAGTTTGATCCCTAATAATAAATTGTGATTAGTAGTAAGTTTTCCAAAGCCTGGTGGCGGTAGCAATAATTGTACGTAATGCTGAATGAAAACAATATTTTTTAAGTGGACACATTGTGTTGATGTTTTCTGATTGATTTTGGTGCCTTGTATATTGCAAAGTATTTGTGAAATTTAAACCACAATAGTTGATAAAGTTTCAGGTTGTGGTTTTCTGATTATATCTACTTTTTAAACAAGTTTAAAAACGAATTTCGTTCAGAACCTTAAACTTTAAAAAACAAAGATCAGTACAAATGAAGTAAAGCTAATTGTCATGACTTGTTTGCTCTACTCAACTTCTACCACCATTTTAAGCCCCTTGTGGTTTTGATTTTAAATAATAATGGTAAAGCGTAGCCCAGGTGTTCATCAAAATTCTAGCCCAAGTGCTTATCAAAGCCTTCCCCCAAGTGTTTATCAAAGGCTAAGCCCAAGTGCTTATCAAAGCCTAGCCAAGTGTTTATCAACGCCTAGCCAAAGGGCTTATCAACAAAGCCTATCCAAGTGCTTATCAAAGTCTATCCCAAGTGTTTATCAAAGCCTAGCCAAGTGATTATCAAAGCCTTGTCCAAGTGTTTATCAAAGGCTAAGCCTAAGTGCTTATCAAAACCTAGCCAAGTGCTTATCAAAGCCTAGCCAAATGCTTATTAAAGCCTAGCCAAGTGCTTATCGAAGCCTAGTCCAAGTGTTTAACAAAGGCTAATCCCAAGTGTTTCTCAAAGCCAAGCACAAGTGTTTCTCAGAGTCAAACCCAATTGGTTTAATTTGACTTGCCTCGTTCTAATAAATAATTCTTGAATCCAAATCCATTTTTATTCAATAGTGACTTATCTCCACAGAACATATGGATACCTTTTAATTATAAAGGGTTTGACCACCAAGTTTGATGCAAACAATGGTATATAAACTATTGCCATTTTCATTTCATTGTGCCTTCAAAGTTTTAGCAAACAAATAAACACAACAATCTTCCAAACTTGCGATACCTCTTTATTGAAACACATTTATGGCTACCTGAAAAAGCTGAAATTCTGTACATAGTATAAATAAGGCAATGTTGAATTTTTGTATAGATAAAAGTCTGAGCAGACAGCAGTGTTTTAGTTTTCTAAATGATTGATAACTGATTGATAACTGATTGTAGAGATTAAATGTTTTCAGCTGACCTCCATTTCTTGTGAGTTTCTTTGTGTTTTATAATTACCTTATATTGTATGTTAAAGACAGTGGACACTTTCGGCACAGAAACAAAAAAGTAGTTCACAGATTTACGAATAACTTACAGGGTTTACAGAAGGTATTGGTGACAGACCTGTGAAAATTTGAGCTCAATTGGTCATCAGAGTTGGGAGAAAATGAAAAGAAAAAAAACACCCTTTTTGGACGAATTTGTGTGCTTTCAGATAGGAAAGAAGACTTCTAGCTAGATGTCTTTTATTATTTTAGTGAGAAATTACCTCTATTTCAAAATCTATGCTACCGTTTCTTACAATGTTTTATACTATCAACAGCTCTCCAATGCTCATTACCAAGTCGGTATTTAAGTTAATATTTGTTTTGAGTAATTACCAAGATGTACCTTCCCTTTCACACAGTCCATCATCTGAAACATTTTACTTCATGCTGCTTATTTTGATTGCCTGCTGATTGATGATGAAAAAAAAATGTTTGTTGTTCGTAAAGGAAACGTAAATTATTTAGTAAAATCTTTACTTTCATATAATTGTGAGACCAGGACTGTCAAAAAGTACGAGTCCACTTTATATTCATAATATTCTGCAGCGCGGACAATATTTATCTTTGTTTGTTATTTTTTTGTTTTTGCTTTGGGGAAGATTTTGAAACCAAAACAAGTATTTTGACATTTTGCATTTGGTTTCTTAAATGTTTTTGATTATCAGGTATTGTTTTTTTTTTCACATGCAATTAATGTACATTTTGTTTTTGTTCTTGAACTACCCGGCCACTGTTAAATTATGTTTCTTTTACAATGTTTACAAGACACAAGTTTGTTCTTGACACTTCTTCTTTTATGCAAAACTGTAACTCTCAAACTGCTAAGAACACCAGTGTCGCAAGGGATTATGACCCCAGTGTGTATTTCCCCTACTTCTAGAACTACAAGGCTCCCCTGTAATACCCTTTTAAGTTCCAGAGTGTCCCGCCACCCCCCCCCCCAACCCCTCCCCTCCATAGGCTAGGGGCCTACAGTAATTAATTAACATGGGCTGAAGGAAGTTGTGTCAGAAGAGGGCGCTATCAAATTAATCGTCGGACCTTTTCGCATCCTCGGCTTTGGATTCGGCTGCCGAATCCTCGGCTTTGGATTCCGTCCTCTCGTCTGAAGCCCCGAGCGCGTACGCGGGGCCAAGCTAGCCTGAGCAAAATCTGGAGCCAAGCCGTGTATTCGAAAATGGGCTCAGCTCTATGGGACAGAACCTTCTACCACACCAGTTCTGTTTTATCTAATTGATTATTGAATGCAAGTCAAATCACGTATTTTACCCATTGCTTTGACATTAATATAGAACGATCAAAATGTTAATGGGGTTATTTAAACCGCCTATAAGTGTAACTTAAGAGTGGTACAAATTTGTTGTCGGTGCGATCAGCAAATAAAGAGAAGTTAGTTTACTTTGCTGTCCTTTGTTGGAAGTAATTTTTTTAAGTGATATTGTTGTCTTTGAACCATGCTCAAAATGCGAAGAAATATCCCCTTCTCACAAGTTATTCCCATACTTTAACACGCTAACTTGTTTCTCTTGTACAGAAAGGCCCCTCGAAAGAGTTCCTAAGGTTCCAAGCACACAATGAGAGTATAATGGGGTATACACCATGCCTCATATCGAACACTAGTACCCCACAAGAGACTGCAAATAATAAAGTGTTATACCTTCCCTGCAATAGCATTGGATGCATGGGTTTCTTCCGTTTGGAAACACCATGGCTTGTGTTCCGTGGACTTAAACTCACAGTCTGCTGCGGTATCTTGTGGCAAGACAGGATCCATTTGGGTAGGCGTGTAAAGTAAGAGATGATTGTATTGCCAATAGACCCTTGCATTGACCGCCATATTTGGTGAACTTATGCACGCATGAAAGGATATCACTTGGCTGAGATTGTGACGGCGCGAACACGCAATCACTTTTCCATCAAAGATGGTGGTCAATGACGTCATGTGCAATCCATCTATACACTGGCCCAGTTCGAAAATGTAGCTCCGGCCTGGGACCGTCGGTGTCGCATGCAATTATGCCTCTTTGCAATACTATCCGGAGGACATTATTGCATATGCAATAATGTCCGCCGGACGGTTTTGCATATGCAATTGTGTCCGCTCGGACACAACTAACTATGCAGTAGTGTCCGCCCCTGTGCAAAACCGTCCTTGCAGTAAATTAAACGCCCTTGGTCGACGGAACACTTTCGCCATTTTTTTTACAAGGTAAATGCATGTCATGAATGACATGGGAAATGTTCGGCCGTTGGGTGCTGTTCGCTGCAATCATAATACGTGAATATTCATGATGCATATACGTAGGTTCAGTGCATGCACGCTCGCTTACGCGCGCAAATACATGTACAGTCATATACATGTCCGCCGGACGGTTTTTTGCAAAGCCCACGATTGCATATGCAAAAGTGTCCGGAGCGGACAGTTTTGCATGGCGGACACAATTGCATCTGATTAATTTTGAACCTGCGCATTCAACACATAGCTTCGAAATCCAAGCAAGTGCCCCCCCCCCCGCCCTCCAATTACTGGAAGAAGTTGATTAAAAAGAGGGTGCTATCAGACGTTTTTTCTTACAATTCGCCGTATGGGAAGACAATCTCTGGGATGCAATTGCCACATGCTGTAGTGCTTTTCAATGGGAATTTTGTGTTCTTCTAAATCGATTCAAAAGGGGAACATTATTTTTTGAGGATGGCAATTTTGATGTCCATTAACAAAAGTCGCCTCCGCTCCAGGATGCAGAGTCTCCTATTTCCAAAGGCTCCTGCCACACAAGAGACCAAGCTTCGAAACATGTGTTGTGCCCAGTACTCGTCCGGAACAATTGTAATAGACCTTTCCAGTGCTGATAAACATGGTGCGTCAGTTGGCATGGGCGGCCGATTGTTAGCAAAATAAATTTGTGACAAAATTCAATATTTTCTTAACCAATCAATGAGCCGAAATTTTTCTTAAGATTTGTTGATTTGTTTCCAACAAGTGCAACTTGCTTTTGAATGTGTTACATTTCTACAAACTATGGCTATTTGTTTTTTATTTGCATTTATGGCTTTCCATAGTTTTTCATCCCGGTAGGCAAAAACTCGGGCTGTGACGTTGCAATAGAAAGCTTTTTACGACGAGCACTTTTGCGGGGTCAATGTCATCGTTGTTATAATACATATTGCAAATTGGCGGGAAAAAGCAGGTGAATCTTTAACAATTCCCGCGTAAAGATTATTGGCATGATGGGCCCGTGTTCAAAATGCATTAGGAAGCCGAGGTCACGGGCAAAAGAGATTTCCAGAACACAAACACCAAACAAAAGGGTCGGGATTAATTGCGTCTACCAAAGGAAATAACTCTATGCAACCATCATTAACAGATTAATTCATCTGCAAATACAAAATTTCAAAGTGGAAATTAAGCCATTCACGGTGTTTTGAAATGTATTTTGTAAATGATTTAGTGCTAGGGATATTGGTGGTACAATGTAAAGTGCAAACGTCGTGTGAATACACGCAGATGTGGCGAGCTTTTTTAAGACTTGAGATTTTCTACTTCTCTTTGTATGGAAATGGATATTGTTAATTTTTAACGTCACCTTTGGTATGTGAAAACAAATTGAGAGCAGTTGAAGTAACACAGTGACGAGGAGATGGACTATAGTTACGTATTGTGTGCTTAAAAATGTGCCCTTAGGTGAAATTTATGTTGAGTTTGCATAGGTCTTAATGTAGATGCACTCTGTTATGTGCCTAAATAGATTTTGCTTTAACATTATCATCAAAGTTGTCAGAGTATACCAAAATATTATTTTTACACTTAGTAGGGCTAATCTTATCTGCCATTCAAAACTTTTCCGTCACTTCTATGAACAAAGTGGTTCAGGCCTGCATGGGACCAATGACGCAGAGCATGTTGCTATGTAATGCTGTGCTGCAAAACTAAAACGAGCAGGATACCAGTCACACGCAGCAAAACAAAATGAGCAGGATACCAGTCACAATGATGGTAAATAGTTTGGTTGTTCATTTTATTCTGAATTCTGAGACCCTATTATTTAGCACCTTATAAGGGTTTACAAGGTGCTACGGCGCATACAGCAACACATGGGACCAACGGCTTTACGTCCCATCCGAAGGACGAGGCAATGGTTAAGTGTCTTGCTTAAGGACACAAGTGTCACGGCTGGGGATTCGAACACACACTCTGCTGAGTGATACGATGGTATCAATACATCATAAATCTTAAAAGCAAGTGATCGGGCCTACTATGATCTTGGGGTGGAACAAAGAAAACATGACTAGAGTGGGACTGTGGGACCTCCGGATTAACGTGCATGATCCGATCATTTTGAACCAAAGTTAGCGGCAATGTTAAATTGTTAGACTGCACAACCAAACGCACACAGTCTCTGGCACCCTGTGTGTGCAAAATTCATACTAACATCCGGGAATGTGTCAGAATGATACAACCAGCTTGTTAACGGCAAAACCTTGACTATGTGAAGGACATTGTTCCATAATATGCCGCAATGGATCTTAAACAACAACAGATCGGTGAGCTAAAATAAGATGCTCGGGACAGCTGCTTTTGAAGGAAGATGCGTCGCCCGGACTATGCATTATTAATTTCTCTAAAGTAGGATCTCTTTTTAATTATTGATGAACTTTCGGTTTAATTTAAAATGTATGACAAGCGTACATCCAATAAGAGACATGACGGAAAGGCCGTTGTGTATGCAAGCTTGAAACCGCTCGTCTCGTGCCTTTAAAGATGTATATTTTGGCTTTACTTAAACGTTAGGTGCACCAAGGCTTAACTTTCAAGTTTTGCAGGGCCCAATGTCATGTTTTTCTACTTTTTTTGGGGGGGGGGGTGGGGGTAGGGGGGCCAAAGACATTTTTGTTGGGGGGGTCCAGATTAAAAGTATCAACATCTTCATTATGTATTTGTTCGATCTCATATTTGGGGTTTGTGTGGGGCAAGGGATCTGAGCGGAGGAGGCACCCCGTACCCTCTGGTTCCCACTGGTATGAGTCTCTATGCTGGGCTGAACGGATAAGAACACCGAACTCAAGCTCTCGTGTTTCTGATCAGCAGAGTGTGGGTTCGAGTCCCAGTCGTGACACTTATATCAAGACACTCAGCAATTATGATTCGTCCTTCGGATGGGATGCAAAGCCGTTGGTTCCGTGTTGTGTAACGCACGTAAAATAACTTAACGATGAGGGGTTTCACCCCAGGGACCCTGGTTTGCTTGGCGGCATATTGTGCCACAGCACTTTGCAATGGTACTATCAAAAGAATATGTCCCATACTCCAAAAACGTTGCTCCACTATCACCTTGCAGGACAGAAAAAAACGCTTTGATGCGCACCTACGGTGATAAAACCCAGTATTATTACATCATGTAAGCGCATCTCTGAAATAAAGTACGTTTACCCGTTCATTGAGCTTCATAGACAAAGATACATCACATTACAGTGATTCCCCCGCCAAAAAGAAACCGCCTGTTTGAATAGTTCTAATTATATACAAATCACCATCGACAACCTGCCTGGAACGGCGAGTGGTGGTTGGTAAAGGCAGCTGGACGACCGTGGTTTCAGGGTCGATAAATCAAGCCAAATACCAGGCCCGTTCCATAGAGCTGCTTGAGAACAACAAAATCTTGCTTACCAGAATAAGGTTACCAGCCAAACTACCATGCCACGTGTTCAATGTTTGACTGATATCCTGCTAATTTCTGCTCAGCACTTTTTGTGCGGAACTATGAAATTGGGCACTGATCTGATTTTTTCAGAAAAACTATTGCTCGCGCATAAAATCGGATGGCGTTAAAAACTATGTCTACCTTGCTTAAAACATGAATTTCAAGTCAGGAGTAGGCCTACATGTTGCAATAGACACATTGAAACGACGCAAGCCAAAAACAGTCTCCTTTACTTATGTCAATGAAGAGCTATCATTGGCTGAGACGTATACACATATTTCAAATATTCAACCTGTGGAGACATATTTTGTTCTTTCCTTGTCCCTGTACTTCAGATTTTGAGACGTTGTACACAGAATTCCTTGTGGAGCACCCAGGTCTTTAGAACTTCCCTATGGAGTCCTGTTATTTTCCCCTTTTTGTTTTGTCCTTGGTCTCCAGGAGGTACAGAATATGAGAGCACGTTTCGATTGTTTAATATCAAATATAGTGCCAATGCAACGGTTTACACACTGAGTGTAGTAAGACACAATAGCGTTATGGAAAAGTGAGTTCACGCTCGGCACTCGGACATTCATAAGCACCATTAGACGGTTCCAACGGTCAAAACCCGTTTATGGGCGGGGTAGAGCTGGAGTAATGTCAGAGTGTTTCTTTCTCGGCAGTATACATTAGTCACAGACTAATCATAAAATTCATGAAATAATTGTTTGTGTTTAAGTTTGTGAATAGAGCATTTATGGATATGGTGACCGTTTCTGTTGCGTAGGCTTAGAGCAGCAGGGGAATGCTGGACCGTCTTTGTTTTACTGTATGCAACACCAACCATGAACACCAACCTATTACATCGTTGCGGTACCCGCTGCCAAAACATAGGATTCGAACTGCCTCTAGCTGCCGGGCAACCTCGGTAGTCTAGTTGGTAAGACACTGCTCTAGAATTGCAAGGGTCGTGGGTTCGAATCCCACCTGAGTAATATGCCTGTGATATTTGTTCACAGGACTCGGGGAAGTATTGAGTATACAGTGCTAACACACATCGGTGTATGTGGGTAAAAAACAAAAACAAAAAAGAAAAAAAATTAATATTCTTTATCCCCGATGCAAACTTAACATCTTAGTAAACCAACCATGACCAAAAGTGAATGACCACCGATGGAATAACAATACTCTAATGTAGTCAGAATAATTCCTCTATCTTGATTTATTTGATGCAGTGATGCAGATCCATAGCGGTTATTTCACTGTACTGCTTCCACTGGTAATTTGGGAACCAGTGATTCCGAAATGCTGTAATGTTCTTCTAATTTTAGAAAGTGCTTACTTTATAAATAATATTTAAAAAAAACAGTTAATGCAAAATAATTTGTAATTTTTGACCGACTCACTGCTTTGATTTTCTATGGCCTACTTTTTTTGGTAAGAAGAAGATCGGCCCAATTCTATAAAGCCTGTAAGCAACGCTTAGCAGAAATAGGTTACCAGCATTGTTTTGGCTGGTGTCCCACTCAATTTTTGCTAAGCAAAGAAATTTGTCAAGCATTATTTTCCCAACCGAGTGATGTTCCTGTGATTTTTTTCACAGAACTCGGGAAAGTACACAGTATACAGTGCTAACAGTACACACATCAGTGTAAATGGGTAAAAACCAAAATGAATATTCTTTATCCCCGATGCAAAATGTGTCAAGCAGTACTTTCTGCTTTTCAGCTTTATTAAATTGGGCCCTGGTAGGGACGTCAAGAACCACGACTCTTCAAGAGCCATCACTGTTATTTAAAAGTCTTGTGACCTGCACATTCGGTTCTGAACCACACACCATGATGGATCACCAATACTCAGCTGAGAGCAGAATGCGATGGGGTGGATTTCACAAAGATAGTCCTAACTTAGGACTAGTCCTAGGCAATGCTAAGAGATAGGTCAGTCCTAAGTTAGGATGAGTTACTGGTCCTAACTTAGGACCAGTCCTATCTCTTAGCATTGCCTAGGACTAGTCTTAAGTTAGGACTACCTTTGTGAAATCCACCCTGGAGACATTGCTGAATAAGCCACTTGCGTGTTAGATTTGAATGTTGTCAGGTACAATGACGTGCTTGATCACAAGTTACCACTTAAATTTGAATTCATTAGACTAGAGACAGTTGCTATGTCACATGATTAGGGACAAGCTTTTGCGTAGTTACGTAAGAGACGGTGAACACCCATGTACTGACCTGTTATCATTACCATATTATATGAATATTCATAAAAACAACCTGCATAACACACCACTGTAAAATAGCTGCAGTTTATACAGTTTCAAATCAAAGATTTGCCACTTTCTCATAAATTTCAACAGAAATATCATTATTTCTTCGAATTTTATTGTTAAGAAATATATCCAATGTGGACATAAAATAAACTTTGAAGCAAAATACAATCTTCAAATTGAAAATTGGAAATGAATGTTTGGCAACCATGGGATCTGGGAGGAGGCGTTTTAGTTAGACTGTTTCTCATCATTCTAAACCTCACCTCACTCAGTAGAAATATCACTGACCTGCTTTCTTCAAAATAAGAAGCAGTAAGTGTATGATGAGTGGCTAATATGACTTTCATGAGTTTATACGAAGCCTGGGTCCTCGTTCGGTCCGATCTTGGGTTCAAACTCTGACCAAATTTCTACTGATTGAGGACATTTTCAATTGCCATTGAAATAACAATATTATAAACCACAAGGACATATACGAAGAGTCATTGAAATTCCTTACAATTGCAAAATGGCGATACTGATTCAAAAAGAAAAGATGATGAAAGGGAACAAACCTGAATCCTGGAGTTTTTGTTTACAAGATCATATCCCACATTCTTGGTATAAACAGTAATATAACGAGGAAGTTTGTGCATTGTACTTTCCACATCTCTTTTAACACTTTGTGTAACGACGAGATAATATGCCCTACTTCCTTACACCCCCGAAGACTGTAACAAATTACAAGATCACAAAATACAAGATCACACAGTTCAACATTCTTGGTCTAAAAACATTAACATATATAAGTATGTGCATTGTTTTTTCCACATCTCTTATATAACTCCGTGTAAGGACGAGATAACACGCTCTATTTCCTTAATACACCCCTGAATCCTAGAATTTGTTTTAACAAGATCATGAGTCCCACATTCTTGGTCTAAAAACAGTAACAGATAGAAGTTGGTGCATTGTATTTCCCCATCTTTTTTAATACTCCGTGTAACGACGCGATAAAATGTCTCTATCACTTTTTGAACGCAGGCTGCGCAGGCGTTAAGTACTTCCATTGAAACGACTCACAAACGACAGGTGTTTTTGACAAAGGGTATCGCTGAAGCTTTCTTTGTTCATTTCCGGATTAGGGGAGGCTGTAGACAACTTGATGTAACTGGGATTGTGGGCGCACCAGCTACGATCTGTAGGAAGGCAGGTGTTTTGTGGTGTTCAGCAATCGTTACTTTGGCACACTGGCTGTGCGGAGATGCTTCTCATTAAGGGCATTGGATGGTCGCAAGATGGAGGAAATTGACTTCCTTTGGGTCCGCACAGTGCAGTTCCATCATCGTGTGAATACACGATGATTCGGGGATGGTGTGAACAATGCGATAAAATCTCAGATATGAGTTACCAATGGAACAATACCCAACACGGTAAATGGATGGCCTTGAGTTTGTCATTGTTCCATTGAAGATGATTTTTTTCTGAGTTAAAGAGAAAGAGAGAGAGAGACCGACCACTGGGGATGACTTCAACGCAAGGTCATTGGACGAAACACCTCAAAATCTGGTGACGCAATTAGCATCATTTATCCCAACCAAAGGAAACTGTCGACCAATTTGAAATGCTTCTTCAATAATGCACGCTGTTTTCCTGTCACCTCAGGAACACCACAGTGCACCGAGTTTCCTGAGATACTTTCCCCCCTCTTGGCTATAAAACCAGCGTGCCGCGGCTGGTGTGAGCACACAGCTGGCGTTGAAGGGTCTACATAACAGTCATCATCTACCGGCGCGGACTTGGCGCGTTGTTGCCGCTTCAAACTACGGAGTAAAAACACTTATCAACTTGGTGCGCGAGAGCCAGAGAGACGGCAAAAAAAAACCACCAATATTTAATAGTTTTAACTTGAAACTTTGCTTGGTGGAAATATGATAATGTAAGGTTTGTGGTAACACCATGTAATGACAATCAGCATCAGAGTCCATCTTTCTCCAGAAGACGATCAGCTCATACTGGTCGAAACGTCGAGTTGAAACCAACGGTTCTTTTTAGATACTCTCTAAACGAGTTGCGGTGGTTCTGAAAAGAACCGTTGGTTTCAACTCAAAGTTTCGATCAGTATGCGCTGATTTTCTTCTGGAGAAAGCTGGACTTTGATGATGCATGCAGATTATCATTACATGGTGTTACCACAAACCTTACTTTATAGATTGGACTATAAATTATGCCAGAGAAATTCTAAACAAAACCGTTTTGTTATATCAATTCCTTCATTTGAAAGTTACATCAGATTTATAGATCAACAGTACATCTGATACTTTCAAAGATTAATTCAAAAGTACCATTGACTGTTGTTCAGAAAAGCACATAAAATGCAAAATCGATAGTGAATGTGCGGTAAGTTTCCAAGCGTGAATTTACGGAAGGCTTAATATTGACTCCATCATGTGACGATCATGGTCTCCAGTGGTCTCCTTTTTGACTGAGACGACGTCTTGGTGCTATTTCTCGAGAGGGATATGTGAACCAACACTAGACAACAAACGTTAGGTGGCACCGAAATAAGGTAAGGCTTAACGTCGGTTCATACTTTCTGCAAATGCGAATGCGATACGAATTTTTAAGTCACAAATTCGCAACGAATAATGGTTACTTCTGTACAAGAGGAAAAGAGTGCGTTCAAGTATTATTATTAAGTATGGGAACATTTCGAGGAGGGAAACCCCCATCCGCGGCCTATATCGAGCAAAGCAACTGCGCAACATTCGGCTGACATAGGTCGACTATAATCGAATTCATGTCATATATCACTTGAACATGCTTTAAGAAACAAAGGCACATACCAAAAACTAATTGTGTAGCTTGGTTGATAACATTACCGATGTACATTTATTCGCAAGTATTCTGACGCTCACGTTACATTGGGTGCGTTCGTTTAGCTTCCCTGGATCAACCCCGGTCTGCCCCGGTACGTTCGAATAGCTGTGACGGGGCTCACCCCGTCAGCCCCCAGTGCCCTGCTTGTGGAGTGGGTCACTTGGGGTGACCTGAGGTGCATGCCGTCACCACGAGAGGACGAGTGTGATCGTTCGATTAGCTCTTGTCAGGGGCTCACCCGAGTGAGCACCGCGGGGTAGACCCAGGGAAGCTAAACGAACGCACCCACTGAGTATTACCCCGATCCTTGGGCCGTTTCACTCCTCATCTCAGCTCCCTGTGCACAGAGAGCCGAGATTTTTATGGAGTATAGCCTATGTTTCCTATAACCAGTCAAGCTTAATCAATCACAGACAAGAAACACATGTTACCCCACAGGTACCCATTTACTCCGGGGTGAAGAGAAGCAATTCAGTAAATTGCCCAATGACACAATTGTCACTATCACCAGAACTCCAAGCTCGTTGCACTAGGCCTCGTAGCCTATTTTGGCAATACTTACTATTGAGGAAGTTTAGACACCATGTATTGTGAAATCCCATACATTGAGAGTTATTTATAGTATAGTCTTTCGAAATGTACATTGTGTTTTTTTACGAAACAATCAGATTGAAGTACTCTTTCAATTTCACTATAATACTTTAGTTCATTCCATTTTAGCATAGGGTCTAGTTCTTCATCAATTTGTTTTTCACGGTAATAAACCGATTCATACCTTTACTTTAATCTTATAAAAGAACGTATTACAAAATTGTTAAGAAAAAAACTCGTATAAAATCAAAGATTTACATAAAACTTAAGACGGTCTAATGATGATGATAGTAGAAAAATTTATAAAATTTATTTCCCGTTTGGAGGTTATCGCTCATAGTGAGCGTTTTATTAAATTTTATTTTAAATCGATGTCATGCAAAATGTGTAATCGTCCCCCCCCCCACTATTTTCTCGTGACCCAGATGGCCGGTTGGTCTCAAACTTATACAGGTTTGTCAGTTTACGTATGGTAGTATACATCAAGTGCTTATAAAAACTGCCACCAACTGTTTTGTTAGCAAAAACCGATTCTGTAATGTTCCTTTAAGATAATCACAGTATAAAACACCATACGATCTTGGTATGTTGGACCTCTATGCAATGTTTCAGCATACGTACGTATGTAAGGTGTATGTAAATTAATCACGCACCAGACACACAGCTACGTGATTGGCCAAAAGTAACAAGGGGCGTGGCTTATATTCGATACGCGATCGTGCGCATGTCTGAAAGGAAACGGTGTAAGGGGAATACTAAAAGTAAAATAATATGATTGATAATGATTGAATGTTAAAACTGTTTTTAATATCAATATAAACCACAAGGGAAACTGACTGGGTAAATTTTGAAATGATTTTTTTGGGGTTGAACAAAGAATTGACTAGAGTGGGATTCGAACCAACGACCTCCGGAAACATGTTTTTAATATCAGAAGCTTGATACCATTAGCACGTAAAAAGAAACTATTATTTCGTTTAGTTCATCAAGTAGATTGCCGGAGTAAAGTATTGTTGTACACAAGATGAGATCCCTTTTTAATTTGTACTAAACATTAAAATGTACCACAACCTTAATTGTTAATTATTTTCTATTTATTCATCGAAACTACCAAATTGTTTGGCTCAAAACCTGTGCTTGGAACCATGTTCCTTGCAAGCCACAAGTCTTTATTCTATCAGTTTGGCTAATCCAATTCTTCGGTATGTTACCTTATGTAACACATTCCGTCATTGTCCGTTCTTTCGCCACACCCGAGTGCACACATTATATTTGTTGTGTCCCTGTGGATACATCTTTTGCCCTTTTCTTTGTCCCTGTAGTTAAGAACATTCCGTAGAGTTTATACACAAATTTCCTTGTGGAGAAACCAGGCCTTTAAAATTCCTTTATGGAGACCCATTGTTTTTCCCTTTTCTGTTTTATTTTTTATCCGGTTTACATAAGGCATAGTGCATTAAATCGCTATGACTCTAAACCCATAGACGTTCTTTGCATTTTATTTTTTACTTAAGCATTGTGGGATACCTTGCAAAAGTGGTATTGTTTCGGGCGGGCCCAGCGTGCAAAACCTGTCAATACAAATCGTTTTGTTCGTTCGGCTCGCGTCAAATCATGACCACGTTTCTACGAAATTCTGCAAACCGACGGCAATTTTTTCACCACAACAAGGAACTATCTAAAGACCATGGAGGAAGAAATAATTAAGAAGGCTTCTTGTTCCCTGTGGAGTCAGGCTTGTGGTAGAATTTGAGAATTACAGTTGGAGACCTGACGAGGATTTACAGCAACTTGAGCCCGTGGAGGTAACCATTTTGAATTTTGTTTTCATAGAGTCGTGCGTAAAAACGCACATAGCCGCCTGCATGTAAATTTTGAGCACATTGATTTGCCCTGTTTGTGTTTCTGCATGTGAAGTTTGAGCACATTAATTTAGCATGTTCGGGTTTGAACGAATACCTGCCAGGGACAGTTTACCTTGTGGTTTATTACTTGATATTTAATTTGACATGGATTCATCTAATGTCTAAGTAGTCTCTGCCCAAGACTATGGCGCTTGATTCTGGATAGTGTACTACGCGCAGTTGTAAATCAGTGTAGTCTAGATTTCAAGCTCCCAGTTAACTAAATCATACCGTACCGGGCGCGCTTTGGCGATTTGGAACTGCGCGTAGTACACTATCCAGAATCAAGCACCATAGTCTTGGGCCAAGACTAATGTCCAAGGGACTATTTATCGCTGTGGAAGAACAGTCAATAAACTATACATTAAATAGAAACACCGAGTTGGTGACCGTCCTTGTCTTGGACCTCAAAGTTTAGCTCCCTCCGGCCGTGAAATTCCCCTCAATCTTGTTATATTATTTTGTCTAGTCTTTTGATAATTAATATCAATTCATCATTGATTTGTTAGCCAATGTTTCTTTTTTAAAGGCACTTGAAACTATTGGCAATTGCTTAAAATAACCCTTAGCATAAAAAACTTACTTGGTAACTATTATTATTAATGGTAACTATTAATGGAGAGCTGTCCTGTTGATAGTATAAAACATTGTAAAATCATGTAGATTTTGAGAAAGAGGTAATTTCTCACTCAGTAACCTTTTTTCTTACAATGTTCTCTGGCATCTTCGATGGATAACTTTCCGTATGGCGCCACCACTTTTTCACTCATTTTTACAAAAAGGGATATTTCAATCAGGTAAATAAGTTCCCTTTATTATTTCACATCGAATGAAAAAGTGGTGGCGCCATACGGAAACTTTTCCTCTTCGATGACCAATTGAGTCTAAATTTTGACAGATCTTTGTTATTTTCCTCATGGGGATACACCACGTGATGAGCCTACTGTATGTTGACAATTGACAATGTACAATACAATAACAAATCTGCATGTCATATATCCAAATGTCAATTCTGCAAGGTGGTGTTATTTTTGTCTCACTATATATCCCTATTGTATATAATGTTTCTTCTGAATGAAACAACATCCTACAATTGGGAAGATTCAATCAATTATGTGTCAGTTTCACCTGCTATGGGGTGTGATGTTGGCAGGTTGGCTGTTGATGTACAGTCAGGATGTGACCACTGATGTTAAACAGAATAACATTTTGTGATTTATTTAAAACCTCTTTGGGTGAGACAAAGAGACCGACTGGAAATTGGAATCCAATTAACTTTTTCACAGGTGGTACTTTAAAAAAATAAAAAATCTGTGATAATTTTGATTTGTTGTTGTAATGAGGACCAGGTGGGGAATGGATGCATACTGCTATACCATTAACTTTATTATTTTATAAAGTGTCTACCCCAAAACCATTAACATCTTTTATTTATTTTCAAGATTTGCAAATTGTGATGATTTGTTTTGGACTTTTGACCAGTCTTGTTTGCGCCACTGATTGATTTTGTATTTGTTATTTGTGCCACTGATTTATTTGTTATTTGTTATTTGTAAAGTATTTACATAATTCAGATTATAACTTGTATTGCCCCTTCACTCAAACTGCCTGTAAGCATTGTGTTTGGTGTTTTTCATAATTACTTTATTATATTGCCCAAGTTCTTGATACATGTGCACTTGATTGTTAATTTAAATAATATTGTTACCATTAGACTAACTTGATTTGTACAAAAAATATTTTATTTTATATAAGACTGTCATACCTGTTAGTTACTTACCACCATTGTCCGCATCCGCATACCTTGAACAATCACACAGACACACATTGACAAAAATTCATTTCCCAAACAAACATTTATTTTCCAGAAAACAAAAAGTAAATTATATATCACACAAAACAACAACTCCATGTCAACATTTGTACATGATTAATGCAATAATGTCACATGATCAAGTTACAGCACTAACACTGAATTAATACAAAGTTAAGACTATGACCACAACTTCCCTTATCAATTTAAAATTTCTTAACACTTACTAAAATATTCATATACAAGTTTTAATTGTGATAAGGCCGAGTGAAAAAAAAAACATGTTTCAAGTCCGGGTTTTTCAAAAAAAGAAGAGGGGCTTTTTATTTTTTATTTTTTATTTCAAGATGGCCGCCATTCTTTGTTAAAATTTCAAATATCCATTGTTTTTTCTACTGCTGAAATACACAAAACATAAATGAAACAATTTAGTCGAGGCATTCAGACAAGACATTCAGATTGTTTTTGCTGAGATCATTTAAAATAACCCTATTTAAAAAAAAAAAAAAAAAATGTGCATAAAAAAATAAAATAAAAAAGGAGGCGGCCTGTAAAAAGGAAGCGGGCGGGGACGCGAAACATGTTTTTTTTTTTACTTGGCCTAATGGGTCACATGGTTCATAACATGGATAATATTTTTAGCCAGCTCTATCAAAATGTCCCCTCACTAAGTGAAAGACAATCCTACATGTACACCATTTTGAGATATGGAGGGTGCTTTCGTTTAGCTTCCCTGGGTCTACCCCGGTCTGCCCTGGTACGTTCGAATAGCTTTGACGGGGCTCACCCGGGTCAGCCCCCAGTGCCCTGCTTGTTGTGGAGTGGGTCACTTGGGGGTGACCTGAGGTGCATGCCGTCACCACGAGAGGGCGAGTGTGATCGTTCGATTAGCTCTTGTAAGGGGCTCACCCGATTGGGAGCACCGCAGGGTAGACCCAGGGAAGCTAAACAAACGCACCCATAGTGGACACATTATAATCGCACTGTTTGGTTTGGGTAAATCCTTTAAATATGTACATATAAAAGCACCCAAACTAAACAGTGTACTCTTATGGAAGGCTATTATAGGTCTTGAACTTCGCTCTTGTAGGGGCACAGCAATTTTTCTCTGGTAAGGGGCACTCTACGAGGAAAATGTAAGTTTGCGTTGGAACTTTGCAAAGGGCACCACGGCAAAAGCACAGGGCACCACGGCATGCGCAATTGCAATGGGTGCTGTGGATTATTTCAGGTCTTGTATAAACAGTGGCTTATATACGCCTTTCTTAATATTTATGCATGAGGTACGTCACAATGCTAATCCAAAACGAGGCGATGGGCGCAGCCACTGCAAGTGATGGGGGACGTGCGCCCATAGCCTCATTTTGGGTAAGAATTTTGACGTCATGCATAAATATTAAGAGAGGCGTATAGCGCTTATATCAAGGCACTTCTATATCTCAAGGTGCTTCAACATTTTCCTGCAAGGTATGTGGAGCTACACTTTGTTTAAACTATAAGACTATTTACATAGTCACCATGTAATGGTTTACAAGTTGGTGTGGTGCAATATGCAGCCAATCACACCGGGGCTGACCCCTTCTCTTTTTGATAAGTGCACCAGCCGTCGATTTCACCAAACTCTTTCTAACTTAGGATTAATCTTAGGACTTAGGACAAGTTCAATTCCGTATCCAAATACGTAGGACGCATTGAACTCATCCTAACTTAGGACGGGTTACTCATCCTAACTTGAGATAGGATTGATCCTAGCGTTTCGTGAAATCAACTGCAGATTCTTTTAACTACTTTACACAACACACATGGTTGTGGGAACTGTTCAGTATATCAATATTCAAAATTTAAACCAATAATTCCAATAATACTTTCTTTAAAATTGATTAGTTTCTTCCCTATACACAAGAACCAATACCTAAATTTAAATTTAAGGCACTTTTTAAAACTATGAAGTTAGGTTAATTTATGTACACTGCTCGGATTTGGTTGTTTATACACTACAGCATTAACAGTTATGAAATGCATTGTAAGCAACGTTCAAACTAACTCTGACACAACACTCAACCAGACAAACCAATTCTTCTTTGGGAACATTTTAATGATTGTACTTTTGTACCTGTTTTGTAATTGTTCCTGTTTCCAGTGTGTCCCTCATTGGCAGACTTTACATTTCTTCTTATAAGGGTAGTAATCTAGCCAATTAAAACTCTTACTCTGCATACATCCACTGCCAAGGACTCCGTTCTTCTTCCGATAAAACTTGGCTTAAAGATGCTATGTCAGATTTTTGGCCGATTTGACCCAAAAGTTTTGATTTAAAATTCAATAGGTATTTTGATGGGGGTCGAGAAAGTTACAAGCTTTCATTTGAGCCATTGCTCGAAAAAAGTCCACCAATTATTAGTAGCAGTGAAATAAAGTGCTCAAATTATATCACGACAATATATCACGTAACCAATTCTTATGTGTTTTATAAGAAACGTTTTAAATTTTTGTCATGGTTCCTGACCATTAAAAGTAAAAGTTAAACTTTTTTTTCGTTAGAGCGGGTGATACTCTTTGAAATACCATTCACTCAAAAAATTTTTTTTTTTAATGTTTGGGGCCAAAAATCTGACAGAGCATCTTTAACACTCATGAATCTAGATTAACTTATGGCAAACACGCCTTCTCACACTCTGCTGCTGAACTTTGGAATAATCTCCCAATTAATGTTCGTAAATCTTCTTGTGTTGTTACTTATAAGAAAAAACTCAGAACCTATCTCTTTCCTAAATAGTAGATTAATTATTTGTTTCTTGCAAGTTTTAATTTGTCCTTTTCTTTGTTTATGCGCTTTGATCATGTTTTGGAAAAGCGCAATAAAAATGCCTTTTATTATTATTTTTTTATTTTATACATCTAAAAAAAGACCTTATTGCTTTTTTACCTTTTCTCCAATCCACAAAGTTTCATTTAGTAAAAAAACATTGTAGATTTGTATTAAATATCGTGCAATTACCATCCCTTCCAAAGATAACAGCTGATACACAAGCCAATTCTTACCACAAGTGAGAAAGGGAACAAAACAAACTTAAAGTTATCAACTTAATGTTGTCAACTACCTTATTATAATTAGTATGCCATACTTATAGTCTGTCAGTATCCCCCATTAATTTAAACACACAATCGTTACAACTTTCCATCACCTTTTACAAAACGTAAGTTGCTTTTGGGCTGCAATGTTATTATTACTATAATGTCCAAAACCAAACTAACCAACTACAGCAGCCCGAAACAAACACAACAATTCAGACCAAATATGTTGAACTGTCTAATTTTTATCACACTAGACAACTATACAAACCACACTTCTATAAGCTAATCAACATAATAATTATCAAAATAGAATTTCTGATGAATTTACAACAAATGGACATTAAAAAAAAAGGCACAAAATATATTATTTTTGATGAAACTTTGTATGGCTTTATGACTATACATTTCCGTTATCTACAATACTGTCTTATATACAATACAGCCCTATCTATAATATGCTGTTACAGCATACAAATATGGTTGCCAGGCAAAGAGGCTGTGGGAAGTTGGTGATATCCATGGAAACATGCTAAAAATTTGGAATAAATTACATCAAATGTGACAAGGTTTCATCTCAAGAACCCTCAAATGTCCATCAAGTTGTATGAACTATTAGAACATTTTGCAGGTTTTAAGATCGCATATCTTCAAACCCAACTCTCTCTCAACCGAAACCCAGCATCCTGTTGTTGGTGTTTTTTTTTCTTTTGGACTGGAGTTGCTACTATAGTAAACTGATCATGCTTTACATGTGATCAGGCCTACCACCATACTCAGAGTGCAACATTTTGGAGTGTTGAGTTACTGTATGATGTTGGACTGAGGACTGCACTGGTAAACTGATCATACTTTACATGGGATCAGGCAAACCATCATAATTACAGTCCAACAGTTTGCTGTTGTGTTTACCATAATTTTGTTTTGAGTGCGGAAGGCTATTAATTTTGCAGTAAATCTTTCATGGGAGTTGAGGTTTAGTATAAAATACAATAAAGCATTTCAACTCATTACTGGAGCCCCTCATTTATATTTTTAAATGAGGGTTTTAAGAAAACAGACTCCTCCAGAAATCAATGCAGTACCATTACTCCAAGTATCGTCAATTAGCATCAAGTATACTAATTGTGGGTTATACCCATATACACTGTACAACGATGTGTGTTAGCACTGTATATACTCAGTACTTTCCCAAGCCCTGTGAAAAAAATCACAGGCATATAACTCTGGTGTTTTTCACAGAGCTCCGGAAAGTATTGAGTATACAGTGCTAAGGCCGTGTCCGAAACGGCGACTTCGGCTACAGCTACGGCTAGATCGCGCGCGTCTGCCTATTCTTCAACACTGGTAGACGCGCTGATCTAGACGTAGCTGTAGCCGAAGTCGTCGTTTCGGACACGGCCTAACACACATATGGGCAAAACCAAAAACATAATATTCTTTATCCCGATGCAAATTTCCATTTTTTATAGCACCTAGTATATTACCATTTCCATCAGCCTTAAGCCTAGCAAAAAACGTTATTCTGTAAAAACAGAATAGGTTCTACATCTCAGATGTGATGAATTTCATCAGAACTGGGTAAAAAGTATTAGCATGACAATCTGTTATATTATGATACAAAATGTGCAAGAGACTTGGATATAATATAAGGCCACACTTTTAGTTACATTTTAATTTTTATTATACTTTCCTTATAATGTCAAAACATTTAACAATCATCCAACCCCAAATATACATGTTTTTACACACAAAAACACAACTTACAAAGCAACCCCCAGAGCCCCTTAACGCCCCACTCCCCCCCCCCCCCCAATGGCGTAACCAAAGCAAAGGGCAAGCTAACTTCCTAGGGGTTCTTGCAAGCAGATGAGTGCAAAATGTGCTGTAAGGTCTATCAGATACACTTTTGAGCAACAGTTAGCACAACAGTTTGCTTTCAAGCAATTAGACAAGCAATTATTTTACAAGACCTGAATCAAAATGAGAAAAACCTTGTTTGGAACGCTTCATGCAGAAAAGTTTCATGCAGATTCATGGTCAACATTCGAACATATTTTTTCTTTTTAAAGATATAACAGAGTGAGGTATTATATTTGAATGGAAAACACAAGAACATAAGCATTCTTCAGTCATGAGTTTACCTGGCGTGAACATCTTTGGCCTCAATGTTTATTTTGAGGTACTTATCATGTAAAACAAAAAGAGGTACATGTCCAACAGTCCTGATTAACTTGTGAAAGACTTGGAGTAGGTTTTCCAGATGATGGCAATTTAAATACGAGGGGTCCTGCCTACATGTGGCTACCTTTATCACCACCTCCCTGAAAAGATTCACCGTTAAATATAATGCAAAATTGATTTTTTTTTTCCTCTAACACTCCCTTGCCTTCCTATTTCGCTAAAGTGTTACTGGTTCCCCTCTGCGCTTTACACATGCTAGCGTGGAAAAGGCAACTGGGACCAGTTAAGAAACCATCATGAGTTTGGTCGACCACAATACGGTAGTAAAGTAAACCAAAGGTCGACCAGCCCGGGGTTCGAGTAAAAATGGTCAACCTTTAGTTAACCATGGTGCACACTGAAACTTGCTCATTTGAGCAGGTTTCTCAGGGCAACGGTAAGAAGCAAATTGGAACCCCACCAACATGGATTACGCATGTGATAAGTATGTCTCGCAAGAACCACCATGAAGCACAATGCAATAATGCAAAAAGCAGTTCCTTGTTTACCCTTTCCAATAACATTCTACCATAATGTTTGCTGCAGGGGCAATATAGTAGAATTCACGCTGAAAGGATTGAAGGATCGTGTCACTGATTGTGTTTCGTAAGTAAATTATGTTGTCGTGATTAGTCGTGAGTGTCACAATTGGTTCACCGAGCAGGTAGTCGAGGGAAAGAAGGCCAGGCAGGTAATCATGGCTAAGCGGCACGATTAACCGACAAGTTGAAAAACAGTAGTCGTGACTTGACTAAGCAATCAATAGTCGCGACTACAACACTTAGTAGGCCCACACTGAGCAGTACATCACCATAGAGTGCAAAGCTCCCACTTGTCGGACGCCCTCTAGAGGTGACATCTCTCTATCGGTAGCAGTGAAGATGACATTTGCCTCGAGTTTCCTTTATATTGGATCATTATACAGGTGCCATAGCTCAACAGCTGACACATTGCTCATGTAACCATGGCAAAGCTCCCAATCCAGACATCTCGTTAGCTCATCCAACTCCCTGAATAAAATAAACATTAATAGACAAATGAGTAATAGTCACTAGAAGGTAGTGCTCCACCAACCAGGCTCCTAATGGGTGATTCCCATGCCTACATCTTCACAGACTGTAAAGGGGGTAACTCTGTTTCAGCCCCAGGAGTAGGTAGATGGCGGGTGTCCCATCGATGGCCCAATTAAGTACACACATTTTAAAATTCAAGAGCTTGAAATTTATTTCAAAGTTGTTTTGTTTGCTAATCTCTACTGACTGCCTGGCCAAGATTTGTTGTTGTTAATCATCCAGAGATTTACTGTTATCTACACTTTATGTAAACTGTAATATCCTCGTGATGTTCAGTTTTCCTTTTTTAAATTAATGATAATAATAATAACAACAACAAGTTCTTATATAGCACATTTCACAACAACCGTCTTAATGCGCTTTACAATAGTGCCCTGGTCATTGGACCAATAACATTCCTTTGATCTTCCTCAGCTCTCTGGGGAGTGTACAACCTGGGCAATCGTAGCGCTCCAAAGGCTTTTTCCTACACAATACCAACCTCTACTCTCGCAGGTACCCGTTTATACCCCTGGGTGAAGAGAAGCAGTCAATCGAAACAAATAAATAAGTAAAATGGATTTTTTTGGTGATTTACCTTGACTTGCTTTGAGGTGGCGTTGCTAGTAATCGTAAATGTTGAGACTGCAACCATGTATCCATTTCAGTAAGCGAGTTGATACTTGATGGTTCGGGGCCATACAGCATCATGCCAGTTCTGAGAAGGATAGAAAAAAAAAATTATAAAAAGACTCAAAGACATACACAGGATCACATGTCAAGCCTGCATGCTTCTCATTTGAAAGGGCAAGGGCACCAAGGCATTTTCTCCTTGGTAAAGGGCACCCTATGAGAAAATTGTAAATTTCTTGTGGAGCATTTCAAGGGCACCAAGGCAATGACCAGGGGGCATGGAGGCAATCACCTCTACGCCTCCGTGAAGTAAGGCCTGACATGTGGCGTGTCATGGCCAAGCGGTTAAGAGCACTTAAGCACTGCTGGTGTTTCTGATCAACAGAGTCCGATACTTGTGTTCTCAAGAAAGACAATTAATCATTATTCCTTCGTTCTGCTAACCCCATTTACGCTGCTGTTCCTGAGCTCACTTGGTGTCAAATTAAAGGGGTTTGATACCTTTTGTGTATCAAAGTTTTTGGCCAAAACATGAATCCCTACTCACTGTGAGTGAAGATCAGTTAAATGTTATATAATTTACCTGTAGAAGTTTTAGCTTCATTTTCGTCAAGGTTTTGAGGAAAAAAAAGTGGAAATCAGAGTAATGTTTTCGTAAGAGTCGCTTAAATACATTGTTCATGTTAAAATAATTGTCGCCTCACTGAGATAAAATTTATTTTCAAGAAAAACTGAAAAAGCACCTCAGCAAGTAATGTTTAAGGGAAGCTTTCTACCATCATTATTTTCAAACCGAGTAAGTTTAATGTAAATCTGTGGAGGTTTGTGTTTTGTGTCATACAAAGAGTACCCAAACTGTTTTCAAAGGAAGACACCATAGTTTATCATCCTTCGGATGCTTGGTGGCACGGTTGGATTATGCGTAAAGCGCTCGCCTCTCACCAAGGTGACCCAGGTTCGATTCCCAGCCAGGGCCATATGTGAGTTGAGTTGTGTGTTGGTTCTCTGATGTGCCACGAGGGTTTTCCAGACTATCCGGTTTTCCTCCCTCGGGAAAAATAAAACACTTTCAATCTTGGCTGTGGTCCGTGGTCATAATGGGTTGATGTGGCTGGTAGCTGAAGGCGCCCTTGCATGCCTGCCTCTCGAACACGTTGTAGCCGCGTCCTTCGCAATTCAGCTGTAGCTGCGAGTTAGGATGACTAGCCCCCCAAATTATTATTATTATTATATAGATGAAATTGTTTCCTGTACCTTAGTATGGCCTCCCTCAGAGTAGGTCTATTCGCAGGGTTATCCTTCAGCATACGTCCAAACAATGCCTTCCCCTCCTTAGACAGAAACCCTGGCACCTCCAGAGAGATTGTAGGTAGACACTTTGCGATCATCCCAGGTGATGGAGGAGACTGTTCTCCGTCTGGCAACCTATTAAAAAGGCAACACAACATGGCCGCCGTGCTGTAGAGGTCTGAACTCTCATAGACATCTAGAAGTGTTAGCTGTAAAAAAGACAAAAGAGAATAAGACAATCTTAATGGACCCCTTGCATAACGCGAAACGCTAGGTCATTTTGACCTGGTCATTGCCTTGGTGCCCTTGAAATGCTCCAGTAGAAATTTACAACTTCCTCATAGGGTGCCCTTTTCCAAGGAGAATGTCTCGATGCCCATTTGAGAATTTTATTCAGCCAATCCACATTTCTTTTTAACTGTTCTTTTGTCTTTACTCCCTCTTTGCTTTTACTGCACTTTTGTTTACATGTTCAACATGAAGGACAAATTTTTGCAGCTCCTTATTTCAACATTTTACTCACATCTTTCTGCCATGACTTTGGCGGTCCGTTGACTGAATATTGAAGCAACTCCGGTGACCAGGCCAGCGGGTTACCAGCACCAATCTGACTCTTCTCCACAAACGGAATCCCTTGTCCTTCATCATTCCGCAATCTCCTCGCATATCCAAACTCCCCCAGGACGAGTCTTAAGTTCCAGTCCACAACAATGGCCCTTGAGTTAATATCCCTGTGGGCTATTCCATTAATTTGAAGGTATGAGAGAGCTTCGAGTAACTGCAGCAGCAGTCGCAGCACAAACAATTCACTTGGAGAACGTATGGATCCATACGTCAATGTTCTGTCTGCTCGATAGTTCGATACCAAATGAGACAACGTCGTACAGTAGTCCGGAAACACAACCATTGCAGTTTTGTCTGCCAACTGACTGTAGAGGGTGCCGTCCAAGAACTTAGAGACATCGGAGAAGTTATTCAGTTCTGAAGTCTGGATTTCGAAATTGTGGTACATCCTCGTGATGTTCAAGTGAGGGTTGTCACTAAGAGATTGTAGAATGTTGAATTCAGTTCCTAGGGAATCTCCAGGGCACTTGTGTCCTGATGGTTTGGGAGACCTTCTGTGGTTCATCAAGACCTACAAGATTACAAAAAGTAAATAAAGAACATATTAAAAGCACTGGACACTATCGATGAAAACTTATTTGGTAATGAGCAAATGAGAGCTGTTGATAGTAAAAACATTGTGAAAAACGGCTCCCTCTGAAGTAACGTAGTTTTTTAGAAGAGGTAATTTCTCACTCAAATATTAAAAGAATTCAGGCCTGAATCCTTTTTTGTGCAACAAGGGTGTTTTTCTCACATTGAATTAAATTGAATTTACAATATGCACGGTCCCCGCTACTTGTTGACAAGAACATTCTGTCCCCTTAACAAAGGTACATGTAATTCCTATTGCTTGTTGATGAAATGGTTTGGGGGCCAATACTCAATGCTGCATTATAAACGACTAACCTTTATGACGTATGTTTGCTTTTTATGAAGAATCCGAACGCAAATTTGAGAGATCAGTCCATCCTCGGACTGCTTCAACTCTCTGTCCACTGGCCTACCCTCAATGATCTGATAGTCCTCATTCAACAACCACTCTTTCCCTTTCTCATCCAATGAAAACACATCGTTCCTTTCGTTCAGGCTTAGCCGTAGTTCATAGAGTCTCTGATTGGTCGAGGCCTTTAGAGTTTGAAACACAGTCTTGTCATTTTGAAGATGAGAAAAAACTTGATGTATCATGGTGCTTTGACACAGGTACGGCTTCTCCATGAAGGAGCAGATGCTTTTAGTCAGAGAGCCTTCCGGACTCTGATCTTTATGACTCGAGGTCCCCACTGATGTCAACAGAGATGACACATCTGTGGATGAGCCAATCGAGGACCTTTTCCGATTCACCAATGGCGACTCTTTCAACAGAAAGAGTTCATTTGACAACTGGCGCCCTCTCGTGTCAGAGTTCCTTCTTTCTGTCACGACCATATCCTGGGTCGGGCTGCTGCTACCCCCTTGCAGCTTCGCTTCTAACGCCTCTTTTTGAGACGTCAACAGAGCTACCTTGAGTTGGAGACCATCGATAGCCCCAAGGAACTGATCACGCTCCGTCTCATCCTGCTTGCGATGAAAGTCAATCTCATCCGACATTATATTGATCTCTTTGGTTGGGTCGGAGAAGTCCGCAATATTTGGCCGTCCGCCAAGAAATGCTGGTGTCGGGTCAGAGAAAGGTCGGTGGTGATGGTGGAAGGTTTCCCTGGATGTTGTATCGGATAGCTGGTTCAGAGCCATGGGAATTTGTCTGGTACCAGGTCTGTAAAAAAAAATAACATTGATTTCACATCAAGGTATTTAAAATGGAAATATTTTAATAACTGTATGACGCGTATGATGCATGGTTGTCAAAAATTAACTTATGGTAAAACAAATAATATAACAAATTTAAAGTGATAAACCACAAGAGCTGACAGATTAAAGGCACTGTACACGTTTGGTAATCGTCAAAGACCAGTGTTCTCACTTGGTGTATCCCATCATAAGCATAAAATAACAAACCTGTGACAATTTGGGCCCAATCGGTCATCGAAGTTGCGAGAAAATGATAAAAGAAAACACACCCTTGTTGGATGAATTTGTGTGCTTGCAGATAGGAATAAAAGACTTCTAGCAAGAAGTATTTTATTCTTATAGTGAGAAATTACCTCTTTCTCAAAAACTACGTTACTTCAGAGGGAGTCGTTTCCCACAATGTTTTAAACTATCAACAGCTCTCCAATGCTCGTTACCAAGTCAGTTTTTAAGTTAATATTTGTTTTGAGTAATTACCAAACGTGTACCTTCCCTTAAAAAGTAAAACTTTTTGGGGTTGAACTTACTAGAGCTCTACCAAATCTGGAGGTCGAAGATTCAAGTCTTACTCAAATTATTTTTTCTGTGCACATTTCATCAACGAAGGCGGCAAATGTCAGGGGTCTTTTACGGTCTTACCTCTCCCTCAACTCCACTTCCCGTTTCTCAAGAGATGATGCGAGGAGGTTGTGTCTCAGGCTTGTCTTCTTGTCTGTTCTAAGTAGTGCATCATCACTGTCACTTGCTCGTAAATACTGCTTTGGCATCAGGACTTCCCGGTTTGCTGTTGTGAGAGGGAACGATGAGGCTCGTTGAGCTTTTGTTGATACACACAGCGTAAAAAAGCAGACAGAGAGAGATAGAATGCACATGCAATGTTTAGTTGGTTAGGCTAAAACTAAAACCCGTTTCAGACAGGTGCTCAAGCGAGTCGCGCCGAACCAAATTCTAAATTAAGTACATGAAAAGTTTCACGTCTGAAACAGTTGGGAGCGACTGGACTCGCAAAAAGTCGAACGCTCAACTGTTGCAATTGTTCGGAACGACTCTGGAATGCCTTGGTTTTAGACATTGATCTTGTCATGCGCCGATCCAATGTAAAAGGTTTTGTTAAGTGCGTCTTTCTGAAACCCAAATTTATTTGGGTCGACCTAGAGTCCAATAATCTATTTGGTTCGGCGCGACTCTGGCGCACATGTCTAAAAAGGGTGTAATACTTTAACTACAAACAAAACCTCCATAGAATGAGAGGATAACTAACAACAACAAAAAGTAAAAGGAATTATCTCAGCAAGATATGAATCATAATAATCCCGTCACACAGGGACGGCAATACAGCCCAGAAAGACAACTCGTCAAGAATGTCCAAACGAGCTGGAGCAGCCAACCAAGAGTGTCAAGATTATTACAATTCAGAAATTGGTTCTGAAATAAAACTGGTCAGTGCAGAAAAAAGTAAAGGAAAACAGAGTCATAACTTAAGCCCCTTTCAAAATACAGGCCTTGAATTTCATCTTTTAACATGTTGAAAGGGCAAGGCAATTATTAGTTTTACAAAGGGCACTTTCACTTGAAAATCTTGCAGTCAATGGGCACCAGGGGCACTCAAGGCCTTGGCCTCCGTGATCTGCATGTAATTCCAGCCCTAAAACTAAACAAATTTCCTGGGACAATCCTGGGAGAAATAGGTTAACCTTTTCAAACTTTCCTGGGCAATATGAACCCTGCTTGGGAGTGGGGTTAAGCAAATTATTGCATACAAGTGTTAATTTTACCCCAGGAAAACTGCATCAAATATCATGGAGTGGTTGTGGGGGGTCAAAGCTCCCCAAACTGTCCTGGGGTTTTACTCCCTGGGGATTGGCTCTGTGGTGTGAACAGGGTTATAATAAAGTTGATTGTGGAGTAGTCCAAATGCATTATCCGCAACATAATCTATTTGTCAGGTCAAAATATTTTGCTTGTATTAAAATGGCAAAAGAAAACATGACAACAAAAACAAACGGAAAAGGCCTAATATCATGGCTCAGATTAGTGTTAGCTAAACAAAAGAAAGTTATTGGACACACACGCATGCCTATTTAGTTTGGGCTGGCTTGGGTTAAAGCATAGGGTGCGTTCGTTTAGCTTCCCTTGGTCGATCCCGGTGTGTTGCGTTTTTATCTGCACACGTTTGTCCTCGTAAAAGAAAGTGCCACACACCGGGGTTGACCCGGGGAAGCTAATCGAACGCAACCATTGACTAACTTTATAAAATAAACTGATCTTATAGTGGTCACTATCAACCTTTGGGTTAGAATAAAAATCAGTTAGTGCAACAAAAAGAAGTTGGGAAGTGAAGGTAATACATTTGATAGGGTTTGCGGTAACGCCATTAATGGAGTGGTAATGGGGGGGTCTAAATGAGTTGGGGTGGTTCTGAAAAGTACCATTGGTTTCAACTCAACGTTTCAATCAGTATGCTCCGATCGTCTTGGTTCTGAAAATAACTGTTGGTTTCAACTCGACACTTCGATCGGTATGCTCTGACCGCTTCTCCCCCAGAGCATTCTGATTCTGAAACGTTGAGTTGAAACGAACATTTTTTCACAGAACCACCCCAACTCATAGAGAGAAAACCTTACTAAATCGTATTTCCACCATGCAAAGTTTCAAACCCAACTGAATACATACCAGTTTTCTTCTCTGTGAGTATCTTGGTAATGTCCTTATGCTGTGCCCCTTGAGCTTCCTGTTGAGATGTCTTCCCATTATTGTTGAGAATGGTCTGGTCTGCCCCGTGAGTCAGGAGGATGATGCAAGCGTCACTGTGCCCGCGGAAAGAGGCAAGATGAAGCGGTGTGTCACCGTTGTTGTTTTGTGCACTTATGTTGGCACCACTAAGATAGCGTAAATAGGATTGAAAATGTAGAAAATGTTTATGAGATAGTGCCATCAGACCCGATAATAATATATAAAAAAAAATATTTATACTATGGCAATTCCAGGCAAATCTGTTCAAAGGCGCATGACAATGAACGATAAAAATATTAAACATTAAACCATCTAGGAAGTAAACAATAAAATATAAAAACACAAAGTGTTTAAAATGCAGAGATCCATAAAAATTAGAAAAAGAGACAACCAAAATTAAAGGCTCAGAAGTGAGGGAATGCAACACAGATCAAAGGCGCAATGAACAATAAAAAGTAAACCATTAAAGCACACAACACATTAGGACTAAAAATACATAGAGGAATACCAAAAGCAACGAAGCAGCAATAAAAAATATACAAGTATACATGTACCAGTATGCTTTTGTTTTTTAAAAGGCAAGGGCACCAATGCACTTCTCCTTGCTAAGGGCACCCTACGAGGAAAGGTTTTATTTCTACTGGAGCATTCTAAGGGCACCAAGGCAATGACCAAGGGGCATGGAAACATGAAGTATCAGGCCTGCGATATCAGGGCTGCTAAGGCATTAAAAGCAGCTAAATGTGCTTAACAGTAAAAGGTTATCAGCCAAAATACCATATTACATGTGCTGTATGTAACTGGTATTCTGCAGAATGTTGCTTAGCAGAGAGGTTGTAAGCATTTTTGTTCTGCCGCAACCCAAGGCAAAGTTTTGAAAGGCGAAAGAGGATCTGAAAATTGTCTTGGTGGAAAAAAACAATAGGATGCTTACTTTTCGGCAACCACTTGTTTTTTTTTACTTGGTAGAGTGTATGTTGATAATTGATTGTAATGGTACTGACTAAAAGGTCAGGAGACAAATTAAGCATTGATGTTTGCAATTTTTTTTGTCCACAGGAAATGTGAAGGAGGGAATTATTTGATATTCTGCCAACGTTTTTCTTATTAATGGTTAAGTTTTATATCTTGGACTGTCGCCAGAGCTGTTCTTAGTTTGTTGATCTTACCATCACCGGTAGAAATATAAAAGAGGAAATTATTTGATATTTTGACATCCGGTAGGCCCATCACTTTGCAAACCGACGCGGTTGGCCATTTTTTGGAGTAAAAAAAAATGACTCCACAAATTAGAGTGCTGTGTTAGTTCATGACATAAAAGGAAAAGGCATATTTGTGTGACCATTATAATTATTCTATCTTTCTAACCACATGTATTTCATAGCAAACGGTTACAAACGCGTTTGCTCAGACAAACTCGTCCGATCCAAGGCAACTTTCCCTTTAATATGAGAGAGAAGAATAAAAGTTGCTGTGCCCTACTGCAATTTGTTGGCCTGTCCATGATTGTTCGTGTATGTACCTATTCAGTTTACAGACATGAAAATCCCTTCAAAGCACTTTAGTTTGGAAGCCAAATTTAGAACTCTACATTTTAATACTGGGTTCTTATATAGTGCTTTTATCACACCCATATGGGCCTATCAAACTGCTTGTTTTATGTTTTGGTATTAATGCAGTTCAAAAATCCCTTTATAGCACCCAAGTTTGGAAGCACAAATTTAGAACTCACACGTTCTAATACTAGATTCTTACATAGTGCTTTATCACACCCATATGGGCATATCAAAATGCTTGTTTTATGTTTTTGTATGTATGCAGTTTACAGACATAAAACTCCCTTTATGGCACTTTAGTTTAGAACTCACAATTTCTAATACTGGGTTCTTAAATAGTGATATCACACCCATAGGTGCGTATCAAAATGCTTGTTTTATGTTTTTGTATGTATGCAGTTTAAAGACATACAAATCCCTTTATGGCACCCAAGTTTGGAAGCCAAATTTAGAACTCAACCTTTCTAATACTGGATTCTTACATGCTTTATCGCACCCATAGGTGTGTATCAAAATGCTTTCTTTATCACACCCCTAAGGGCGTATAAAAGCACTCGCTAAGGACATATCAAAGCACTCTGTATTTGCTTTCCACAGGATTAAGCAAAGCTATATTTTGTATTATGAAAACCATTTATATAGCATATTCTAATAGTTTACAAGGTGCTACTGTGCATTCAGCAGCTACCGCCGGAAAGAAACCCCTTCTCTTTGTGAATACTGTTTCCTAATGGGAGCAAGAACTCTATACTTTCCCATAATGTTGCGCATCAAACTAAATCAACCACAGCAACCATCTCCACCATCACAGGAACCCATTTACTCCTGGGTGGAGAGAAGCAATTATAAGTGCCTCGGTCAAGGACAAAAGCTCGGTCATGCCCAGGATTCAAACCCACATCAATATGATTTTGCCAAAAGAACTTGAGTTCCGTGCGCTAGACCACTCAGCCATGATACCCAACAAATTGTTTTAACTCATGGGTGCAAAATTATTTTTGCAATAGGTCAATACATAAGGAGGCAGAGCTTGATTGATCGGTCTAATACAGTGATATCTTTGTTTTCATAAATCTGACTCTTGCGGTTTTTTACTTGATATTTTAAACAAAACCCGCATCCCCTGAAGTTGATCCCTGTCTGGGCCACTTCCAAGATTGTATTGTAAACCTGTGATTCCTGTTTTGTAATTGGTCAGTTCATAAGGGGGCTAAGCTTGAGGGGTGGATCTATTTATCACTACATAAACCAGAATGTCATTTAGACAGACATGGCGCATTATAAATGGCCACTAATATCATTATTATTGACGACGACTAGAGCAAGCTAGTCAAAACGTTGAGACCAATTACATGTAAGAACTCACTCTGCGGTAGTGAAGTTAAAAACAATCCACTAGAAGCTAAAGTAGTAGTCCCTGCCAATTTTCTACCTTCCGCCTAGGTACTAGTTAATAAGCTGGAGAAATCTTTTCCAAACTGAGAAGTCTCCAGGCAAATCCGAAAATCTACTCCGCGGTAGTAGAATATCTAGCAAGACAGTTCTCTAAAGAACAAACTCTACCTGGCAAGTAGACATACACATACCAAATATGTATACCAAATATATATTCTGTTAAAAATCTTACTATCTTATGAGGTACTTTATGCACTCCGTTTTTCCACGGTCGGCTGCAGCATGAAGTGGCGATGATCCCCATTGCACTGCCAGATTAGGGTTAGCCCCCTTGCTGAGAAGCAACCGGCAAATATCTGAGTGACCACTGTGGAGTTAGAACAAATAATAATCAAAATAAAAAGGGTGTTAGAAAAACGAAAAAGCGAAAATTAAAATGAACCCAGTCCAAGCCTGTATTCTTCGTTTTTGAAAGGCAAGGCATTTTCTCCTTGGTAAAGGAGGAAATTGTATATTTCTACTGGAGCATTTCAAGGGCACCAAGGCAATGACCAGGGGGTAGGAGGCAATCGCTTGTGACAGTCTCTTGTGTATAACACACATCGTTGTATATTGGTAGACCAAAATTAATATTCTTTACCCCGATGCAAATTTCCATCTATTCAATGGAATGGAATGCTATGGTATCGATGCTAAATATAGGATTCAAACTAACTCTAGCTACCGGGCAATCTCGGGTGGTCTAGTTGCTAAGAAAAGCGGCTCTAGAATTGCAAAGGTCGTAGGTTCGGATCTCATTCGAGTTACATGCCTGTTATTTGTTTACAGGAAAGTACTGAGTATACAGTGCTAACACACATCGATGTATATGGGTAAAACCAAAATGAACAGTCTCTTGTGGTTTGTTACTTGATATTTGAAACAAAAATCGCATCCTCTAAAGTTGATCCCAGTCCTGTCACTTCCAAGGTTGTGTCATAACTTGTGATTCCTGGTATTTACAGCAATTTCAGGTTTAATCGTTTTTCAATTGCACCCCAAACATAAATACTGAGAAAATAAGGGCTAGATAGATCAGTTGGGAGAGCGCCAGCAGGTTCATGGAGGTCAAAGGTACAAATCTTGCTCCAGTAAATTTTCTCTAAGAGCTTGTTTTAATTTTAACAGTTCAAATGTTAAACTGTGTAGGAATTTATTGGCCCATTTGAATCCGGGTCTTAAGAAAGGTTCAAGTGCACTTATCCTTGTCAGCTACACAATCCCTGTGGCCCCCTCAAATTCAGCCTAATATTTCAATACATTTCTTTACAATAAATGAGTACCCCATTGTAGTGCTGACCAGGGGTCGCGTTGTACACAGCTTGAAATGACACAAGGATGCAACTAACTGGCTTTTTTTCTGTCCCTTGTTCTTGAGCTTTATTTACACTCAACAAGTCATGAACATACACAAAGCAGAAACCTAAACCAGAAGACGCCCTCTCTGGCGAGCAGATTTACCGATCGGCCTGCATGGGAAACCAGCAGTGCTCCGATGGGGAGTTGTGCTGGCGCCCCCTACAGGTTCGATCGGCACCGTTACTACAATAAAAAGGCACTGGACACTATTGGTAATTACTCCAAATAATTGTTAGCATAACCAATTACTTGGTATTGAGCAAGGGAGAGCTGTTGATGGTATAAAACTTTGTGAAAAACGGCTTCCTCTGAAGTAACATAGTTTTTGAGAAAGAGGTAATTTCCCACAAAGAAATTGGCATCTGAAAGCACCTCATTACACCCCTAGTGCGCATGTACCGAGTATTTGCGATAAGGTCCATGGCAGGCCTGATACTTCACAGAAGCAACGAAGGCGATTGCCTCCATGCCTCTGGGTCTTTGCCTTAGTGCTCTTGAAATGCTTGACAGTAGAAATTGACAACTTCCTCATAGGGTGCCCTTTACTAAAGGAGAAAATGCCTTGGTGCCCTTGCTCTTTCAAATCGAAGCACAGGTCTGTATGCTTCGTTTTTGAGCAAGGGCATCAAGGCATTTTCTCCTTTGTACATGCAGCTCTATGAAATTGGGCTCTGGTCCACAGATGCACATTTTTTTCAAAGAATCAATGAAAATTTGATATAAAAAACACCCGTAAATGTTACTAATCAAATTCAAAGGATTGGAATAAACAAACGGTTATGAATGAACAAGCTCATTACGATTAATTTCATTTGGGGAAATTTGACATCTTAACCCTCCCGTTCACAATTACTTTTAATTCCCGGGGGGAGATTCCCTTAATTTTCCTCCTTTTTAAAAAGTAGATTGGTCAGTTGCATTCCTTTAGCATGTATAAATAGAAACTAATTTGTGAAACTGTAAGCTACATAATATAACACTGTGCATTTCCTTATATTGTTTCAGATAAACCTCAGCAATAATTCACCAAACATGTCGGGTATATGTTTATAACAAATCTTTGCACTTAATAAATTGGAAATGAGCTTCCCTGTAGATTAAAAGGCACTGGACACCTTTGGTAATTATTGTCAAAGACCAGTATTCTGTGCCCTGAACACCCAGCAGGGTGGATACATGCGCATTACAAGTCTAATTATTATTATTATAACTATTATTATTATTATTCTCACTTGGTGTATCTGAACATGCATAAAATAATCTATTGGTCACCGCTGTTGCAAGAGAATAATGAAATAAAAAAACACCCTTGTTGCACAAACTTGTGAGCTTTCATATGCCTACTTTTTGTGAGAAATTACCTCTTTCTCAAAAATTACGTTACTTCAGCAATGCACCTTATTCAACAGTTAGCTCTTATTGCAATGGGTATTTGTAAAAAAGGTCTATGAAACGGGGTCTCAGTAATGTAACATTTTCTTAAATACGTTATTTTCCCCAGTCTTACCCGCAAGCTGACCAGTACAAAGGTGTCCCACCCTCGGCACCCTTTTGAAGCTCAGCTAATTTGATCGCCAGCTAGACCAGCATGCACCTCATTCAGCAGCTAAGCGCTTATCGCAGTGGGTATTTGCGAAAAAGGTCTATGAAACAGGGTGTCAATAAATAATCTTAACTATGTTATTTTCCCCAGTCTTACCCGCAAGCTGACCAGTACAAAGGTGTTCCACCCTCGATATCCTGTATGTCAACTGGGGTGCCCTCTCGAAGCTCAGCTAGAACGCGGTTGTACAATCCATGCTTAGCAGCGAGGATGATCTCTGCCATCTTTCTGACCTACGACCTGGTGTTCTCGACTCCTCGTCCCGCTGGAGATGATGTGAGCCTTTCAATCATTGAGACAACCTGTTGGGAGGAACCCAAAGAAAGACTGCTCAATACTTAAGGTGAGATAAAACTTAGTTTCGAGGTTTTTTAAAGACACTGGACACTATTGGCAATTGTCAAAAACCAGTCTTCTCACTTGGTGTATCTCAACATATGCATAAAATAACAAACCTGTGAAAATTTAAACTCAATTGGTCAACAAAGTTGCAAGATAGTAATAAAGGAAAAACACCCTTGTCACACGAAGTTGTGTGCTTTCAGATGCTTGATTTCGAGTCAAATTTTGAGGTCTCTAAATCAAATTCGTGGAAAATTACCTCTTTCTCGAAAACTATGTTACTTCAGAGGGAGCCATTTCTCACAATGTTTTATACTATCAACCTCTCCCCATTACTCGTTACCAAGTAAGTTTTTATGCTAACATTTTGTTTGAGTAATTACCAATAGTGTCCACTGCCTTTAAGTTTTTGAATTATGAGACCTATTTATTTAGCACCTTACATGGGTCTTTACAAGATGGCACTGCAAGAAACACCTGGGTGAACCCCTTCTCTCAGTGATACATGAAAGTGTGATAGGGTCCTTGTATGAAAATTAAAATGGCTGTGTGCGTTCATTGCTAACAGCAAAAAAGATGTCCTCGGCAATCTCTGGGATATGTCCCTTATGTAGGGCAAGTGCACCAAACTTGACACAAATTAACAATAACAATGTTTATTCCAATTTGTTCCCTTTTTGTATTGTCACTTTCCCCATTTCCTTGTGTGTTTGGTATTTAAAAAAAAACCCAGATGTAATGTCAAGGTTGGTAAGAATCCATTTGCGAGCGTGACAACTTACTGGAATAACATAGACCGCGTTCCCACTGGATCCAAAGTTGCGAGATCAGGATCCCGCAACAAGATTAGTTGCAGGCGTGAAATCGCGGTCGTGTTCCCTCTTGAGTATGATCGCGCATTGATCCCCCCCTTTTTGGGAACGAAAGTGGGTTCAAAAGAACACTGTTTTGCTAGCAAATTGCGATGTCTGATCGCCCTTTGCATTCCCACTAGACTTTTGATAGCCCAATAATCCACAAGGATGATCAGATCTCGCTTTAATCCTACTCCTGAGGAGGATCAAAATTGCACGGTCAGATCCTGATCGCCCTCGCGTTCCCACTGGAGCTTATTTCACTTTGATCACCTTTGATCGCCTCTCGGGGTCTTGATCGCCCTTTTCTCGAACAGGGAGATCAATGCGGGGTCCAGTGGGAACGGGGTCATATACACCCTAATCACACCTCCTCTTTTCCACAACAGCAGTACTTCAAAGCAAAGGTTTCTAAAAACGCATTTATACTATCCAAAGCTCCTGTACTTTTTAACACGTAAGTTTTTATTGCCATTAATTTTCAGAGTCATTATCAAACAAATATACACCCTTGCCAGAAACAAAGTGAACCTACGGTTTGAGGTAAGCTGCAACAATGACAAAAAAATGCATTTTATTGAGACAAAATAATCTGAAAATAGTGTTTGTTTTAGACTTGTGGACAAGTCGTTAATGATCTGTCACGGTTAGATAGCCAAGTTGTAGCAGTGGCGTTATTCTTCAGGTTTCCATAATCGAATACTGCTCTCGCAAGATCACTGCTCTCGCATGAAGCCGCTGGCTGCCGACTTTTGCTCCCCATCACAAATCTACGTTTGTTTCGGCTAAGCAGGATCTACAACTGTGGAATTGAAAATGCTTGGAGCAAAACCAAAATTATGGAGGAACTACCGACCACAAAATAGGACAATATAGTACCTAAAAACCACAAGGCAAAAAAACCTTTGAACTGATAACAAACATGTGTACACTGTGTTGTAATACAAATTATTAATATAACTGTGGTTGATCAGTTGCCCAAAGAATTTGTAACAATGGGTTGCAAGTTTTGGGGAAATTTAGGGACACAATTAACAATGAAGCTTCAGTAACCCCAACTTTCCCTGAAATTACAACAGCTGAGCGAAAAAAACACCCAACTAAACAACAAAATCGAACAAGAGTTCAGAGAATGGATACTATTCAGCATGCACATCATGTACATTGGACCTGTTTTTAGTAAGCATCCTGAAAAGGTCAAGTTCTCATTATAACTTTAACACATTTAACAGTTTTTATGCAATTTTCAAACCAAATGTCAAAATCTGGCAGGATCTGTTTTTTTTGTCATCTGATGTGGGTACTTCGTGGAAGTCGTTTGCTTTTTTTAACTAACACACAAGTTATTCACAATCTGTTGTGTGGCAGTGCAATCACATTGATACCGAAATACAACTTTTTTTCACAGCAATTGGGAAAGTACGTGTATACAGTGCTTTACACACATCTGTGTGTGGGTAAAACCAAATAATATTCTTCATCCCCGATGCAATTTTATCATTAAATACACACTAAGGGTCTATGTGGATTATCTGGGGAAGAAATAATCTCCAATATAGAACTACAAATTTATACAACAAAACAGTCTGATCATGTTTCACCCCTCATTGAACTTCACTGCCTTCCTGTTCACAATATGCATAGATTTGAAAACTTGCACTTTTAAACTTTTTAAAGTTCGGTGAAAAAAATCACGGGCATATTACTCAGGATGGATTCGACCATACCACCTTAGCAATTCTACAGCAGTGTCTTCCCAACTAGTTGCGATAACGTAACCCTCCTCCCGTCGGGAGGAGGGTTTTGTTTTCGCAACATACCTCCCAACTGGACCACTAAGATTGCCCGGTAGCTAGAGGGAGCTCAAATCATATGTTTTAGCAGCGGGTACTGCTGAAAACACAGCAGTATACAGTGCTAATATACAGTGCAGTATACAGTGCAGTATACAGTGCTAATGATGTATAAATGGGTAAAACCAAATGAATATTCTTCATCCCCGTTGAAATCTAACATCTATTAAAGACTTTGGACACTATTGGTAATTGTCAAAGACTAGTCTTCATAGTTGGTGTATCTCAACATATGCATAAAATAACAAACCTGTGGAAATTTGAGCTCAATCAGTCGTCGAAGTTGCGAGATATTAGTGAAAGAAAAAACACCCTTGTCGCACCATGGTCACATGAAGTTGTGTGCTTTCAGATGCTCGTTTCGAGACCTCAAATTCTAAATCTGAGGTCTCGAAATAAAATTCGTGGAAAATTACTTCTTTCTCGAAAACTATGTCACTTCAGAGGGAGCTGTTTCTCACAATGTTTTATACTATCAACAGCTCCCCATTACTCGTAATCAAGAAAGGTTTTATGCTAATAATTATTTTGAGTAATTATCAATAGTGTCCACTGCTGTTAAATTGAAGTAAATGTAGACTTTGTTGTACTGTATTCAAATTTCATTGGGCATAATACAAAATAGAGTACTCACAGCTTGTCCCCAGTCAAAGACACTTGCTAAACTCCAAAGCTTATCATCTTCCAGACCATATCCAGCAAAAAGAAGAAAAATAGCTCTCTGAACTGTTAAACTTTTAAGGTTCTGCTCTCATCAAACACCATAACTAAAAAAATCCATAGCTAGGTGGGTCTATTCCTATTACACATGGAGCATTCAAACTTCCGTCACCATCAAAAGCTACCTTATGTCACAATTTGTACAGGTTTTTGCAAGCGACACTTGACATGTCCGTTTATGGTACATATTGAAATGCAGGTCACTCCATACTTGCAAACAGCACAGAAGCTGTAGAGTCTACAAGTTCCGGATCCTTCCTAAAATTGCCCTGTACAGTCAGTCATCCCACTGCAAACATGTACTTTGAGACTTTACTCAAGTCACCAACGCAACACTTAGTCAAATGTCACACATTTGTTGGTTCCGCGAGGCTTTAATAACCAAACCAGGAAGTAACTGAGCAAAAAAAAAAGACTAGGAAAAGAAATGTAGTATAATAGAAGCAGTGATTAGGTTAGTACATTATGTGCAGCATTTACACTGTACATATGTATTTTGGACGTGGACTTGCCATCTAGCCTTTGCAATCGACAGTCACTGAACCAAACCTCCACTCTTGAAAAAAAAATGATATCAAATTGAAACCTTTTTTTAATATCCTTTAGAGATGTATTATTACACTGTTTGAATCCCTGAATACTTCATACTGTACAGAGAGTTGCAGAATATTGCACAAGCACTGGATTTTGAGTATTAGGCAATGACTTCATCTCCTGACGATGACTAGAGCAAGCTTAAGTCGAAGCGTTGAGACCAATTAAGAACTCACTCTGAGCTAGTGAAGTTAATAACGATCCTCCTCAAAGTTGAAACCAACTGTTCTATTCAGAACCACCCCAACTCATTTAGAGATGGTCATTACATGGTGTTATTGCAAACCTTTCAATATCGTTTTTCGATTGAATTTCGGTGGACAGAGAGAGGTCAAATCCCAAGGAAGATTTCAGCTTTGGTTTGATAAATTCAGCATAAAATAAAGATATATCTTTTTGAAGACCTAATTCTGCTTCAAGATATAGTACTTCAAGATTTTAACAACACAAATTCCCAAATCAAACTAGAAATTTCTGATTGGTAACTAAATCGGTTTATCTACTAATCTTTTAATTACTTTATTTTTATTTAGAAAATATGATAAGCTGCAGCAAACTTCTTACCAACCCAAAAGACCTATGAAATAAAAATAGTAAAATGGCATGACGTGACCCTGGCAAAGTCTTTCTTTGAGAATAACTCTCCTTGGGTCGAATGCCAGGTCACTAACTATTGTTTTACTTTATTTAAGCACAAGTAAACCCAGATTTTTACTTATCATTGTACATGCATACAAGGGCATTCAGTACTTCCTTTTACTACTTAATATATGTGACCATCCACCACCAATAGGCTGTAAGTTGCACTTGTACATTGCAGAGCCTATTAAATTGTTTGGGTTTTCAAGAAATCTTTGAGAAATCTGAATAAAAAAGTAGGTGGCTTTGAGAAATCATAACTTCGTCAAGAAAAGTCTGATTTAAATGTGGATGGTATCATTTTGAAGCTGATTACACACTCTCTCCAAAAATGCATTGAGCCCATAACAGTAAAAGTGTCAACTTTACAGCCCATTGGTGGTGGATGGTCACATATAGCCTATAATATTATTATAGGAGCAAAACTTCTTTGCACATAATTTATACATACCCTTCAGAAAGGTTCGCCACAAAATGGCATCGCTCAAAAAGAAGCCATGAGTTTTGTTTTAAATCAAAAGCGTATTAACTAACATGTACAGAACATGTACATGACGCTAAAGAAAGTTAATCTGAGGGTCATTCTCTGGTGTGTCATCTTACAAAATCACAATAATATAAGTAAAGACAATAATTTACTATAAGGATGCCATTTCAAGTCTGCTTGCACCCGTGACAAAAGAGGTTTTAAAAAAAAAAATTTAATCACAAGTGTGTTTACTAACATAAACAGTACATGTACATGCTGCTATTAAGAAAGTTTTTCCAAGGGTTATACTCTGGCGAGTCTGCTCACAAAATCCTTAATAATGACAATGGTTAACAAAGGATGCCATTTCATTAGAAAGCACTGTTTGCACCTGTGGCAAAAGAGTTTTTTTGTTTAATCACAAGTGTATTTACTAACCTGTACAGTATATGTACATGACGCTTAAAGGCAATAGACTAGCCTTCACAGTTGGTGTATCTTATCATATGCATACGATAACAAACCTGTGAAAATTTGAGCACAATCAGTCATCGAACTTGCGAGATACTAATGAAAGAAAAAAACATCCTTGTCACACGAAGTTGTGAGCTTTTAGATGGTTGACTTCGAGACCTCAAGTTCTAAATCTGAGGTCTCTAAATCAAATTCGTGGAAAATTACTTATATCTCAAAAACTATGGCACTTCAGACAGAGCCATTTCTCACAATGTTTTATACCATCAACCTCTCCCCATTACTCGTCACCAAGAAATGTTTTATGCTAATAATTATTTTGAGAAATTACCAATAGTGTCCACTGCCTTTAAGAAAGTTATTCCAAGGGTCATGTGTAACCGCTTACAAAATATTACAAAATAAAGACAATAATTAACGAAGGATGCCATTTCAATAGAAAGCACTGTTTGCACCTGTGGCAAAGAGACAAACAAATACTTAAGGGAAAGTCCCAAAGTGTTGTGCTGGTTAATTCTACTTCCTTGTGTATTGTTCATTGTGGCAATGGCATGGCTTTTGGTAAAGTTCAATGAACAAAGTTTATACCCGCATTAAGTTCCATTTGTATAAATTTCACAGTGTTCTGTATGGATGTTTTTAGTAGATTAATAAAAGTAGTTCCCTGTTCTTTGTGTTCATTTGAATTGGTTAGATACTTATGAAATTATAGGTACCTGGTGCAAAAAGGTCCTGGGAAAAAATATGCTTTTAAAACAAATCCAACAGTTAAGGTTGATCAGGGGCCAATTTCATAAAGCAACAAAATTGCTTAAGCACAAAAATAGCTCACTTGTTTTACACATGTTACTTGCCTAAATGTCATGCCATATACATTGCTTGTGACTGATATTTAGCTGTTGTGTACTTAGCATAACAATTTAGTGGAGTCTTAACAATTTAGTGGAGTCCTGGCCGGTAATCTGATTTTACTAAGCAAGGATTTGTTCGTCTAAGCAAAATTTTGTGCTTAAGCAGCTCCATGAATATGGGCCCAGGTTGTCTCAGTGGTTTCTTTCCCTGCCTTTTACCTCTGTGTACCCCCACTTCAGTGGAGCCTTGCATGTCGACTGGGTTTTTAGTCCTTGCATGAATGGGCTTTCCTCCAACATCTAAAACTGAACATTCTTCTTGTTCCCCATTCATCCTAGTATTATTGGTGCTATTGACCCCTTGCTGGCACGTCACGCGCGGTGACTGTGCCACGCTCACCATTTTGGTAGGCAATATGTTTTACGTGTAGACGCCGCGTTGCCTAAATGAATAACTCACTGTGACATTGCCCACCAGTATGGCCCAGCCAAGATTATTCTGATGACAACGGCAGGTGAATTGGGTCAAAATTTTGCATTTGGATGTTGTTATATATTATCAAATAAAAAAAATTGCATTTGGATGTTGTTATATAATATAACAAAATTTATTTCTTTAGCTCAGACAGGGATACTTTAAAAAATAAAAATTAACAAATCCCACAAAAAAAGTATCAACCTGTATATATAATGCTCTACAAGGAAGTCAAAATTATTTCCCTGGGTCATGTAAAAATACACGTAGGCTTCATGAATTATATAATGAACAAAGTAAACCTGTAGTATAAAAGAACTACTGGAGCATTGGGTCAACAAACTTGAGTGACAGTGTTTTCATTTGTAAAAAAAAGGGTGCCTGGTCTACATCCTTTTCAAACAAGCTCTGTGGCAATTCACTATTCATTTTTGACAGTCATCCCCTTATACATACAGAGGTATATTGTATGGTAGCTGTGGGTTTCTACCAAGGTTATGCTTGGCAAGAAATTCAGGCATTACATATGTTAACCTTATTTCGGTAAGCACAATTTTGTTGCACTTAGCTACTTTTTCTGCTTTTAAAGTAGCTCTATAAAATTGGGCCATGGGGTTGATTTCACAAAGCAATAAAATTCATTGAAAGACAACTTGTCAGTATAACCATAGTGATTGATTTATAATGTGACACCACACTTTACAATTAAAGCAACTACGATTGATTGGCAGGTACTTATAACAGTTACTTGATTTTAGTGTAAAAGAAAATGTGTGGAAATGCTGTTTTTTCTGGCGAGGAAGTTGTAAAATTTAAATTTAGACATTTAACCAAAAGAAAGTTGTTGCACTAAGTACCTCTTAAACATGGTAGCTCTAAAACATGACAACCTAAAAACAAACCTGGGCCCAAGTTCATAGAGCTGCTTTTAAAGCAGAATAAGTAGCTAAGTGCAACAAAATTGTGCTTACCATAATAAAGTTACTAGTCAAACTACCATGTCATGTGTGCACTTTGTGACTGGTATCCCGCTAACTTCTGCTTAGCAAAAAGTTGTTTAGCCATATTTTCTGCTTATGTAACACAGAGGCAATTGCATTCATGCCCCATGCTTGTTAAAAAACCAAAGGACCAGTCAAAATTCTCTCAAAGTGGTCCGACTGGTTAGAGCACTGTTTAAAAAGCATCCCAAATAATATGAAAAACGGACTGCTGACAAAAAAAACTGACTAAGACAAGCTAACTGGACCTAATGCCCTGTCACTGCAAAAGTTAAACTAAAAACCCTTATACTCTGAGTTCCTCCAATTTGTATGCTCATGGTATGCTCAAGTGAAGGATTGAGAAGGATTTGAGTCAGACATTCTAATAATATAATCCAAACAATGTGGTGTTTAAATGGTGTTTGAAGCTTTGCTTGGTGTGAACTGTAAACTTGGTGTTTAGTGACATAGGAGAATAGAAAATTGAAGGATTTGGGCTGCACTCTAGCCAAACTGCCTACATGTAACTAAGAGAGGTTTGCGCTTACTAAATGTGAATATCTGTTTTGAGTAGTGTTGCTTCTGAAAAGAACAGGTGGTTAACGACTCAACGTTTTGATCAATATACTCTGATTGTCTTCAGGAGAAGTGTTACTGCAACCTGTCTTAGTTATACTTCCACCATGCCAAGTTTCAAATCTTACTTGCTTCCATGCAGTCTGTGAAGGGCAAACCCTGAAAAGCAATTCGGCTTTTATTTAGAACATTGTTTTAACATACACCTTATTAAAAAAAACTATTAAAAAAATCAAGAGCTGTTTTGCAGCGCTGCGCTACGAAACGGCTAATAAAAACAAATTCTTACCTAGTAAACACCACTTCACTTGTAGACAATGTACGTGAATACCTGATGACCACCACAAGTAATAATTGAAGTTTGCGAAAAGAAATGTTTAGGCCTACTTCCAAACTGTTGAAGTGGAAGGTTAGAGTCTAAATCTACGCCTCTTGGTTATGTTGGCAGGGGTGCAATGTTGGTTCCCAAACTTTTATGGCGGGGTGGTGTGATCTGAGCAAAGCATCCTCCGTGTATTTCCGATCTTTAAAGCAGCGTCCATTCAAAGCGGATGTACAGGACATTATCGGCCACTTGCGCCGACAGATTGTATTTCCAGTAAAACATTAAACAAAGTCAGACATTAGTCAACCCTCCAGGTTACTAACATCTCAACGCCCCAAAAATATCTTAAAGCAACGCCAAAATCTGAGTTTATTCACTCTCGTGAGTGTCAATATTGAAGACTGGAAAAAAAAGCGTTGGATTTCAAATAGAAAACCCCCACTACAAAATGTCAGATTATAGAAGCAATACATTTTTTGAGTGCCCTCAGTCAGTTGCAAAAGAAGGGACAACCCTAACCTTATCTGTTAATGGAACGGTCCAGTGATAAAAGGGGAATCCCCATTTCAGTCCCCTTATGGTCTAATGAATTATTCATGAAGTACTTATATTTAGCAGTGTGTGTTAGGCTATGGAGGTTTATGGGGGGGGGGACTCTGTTTGAATACTATAGCAAGGTTTCCTAGGTGTGCCCTTACAATCTAATGAGATAAGCCTGTTTACAGAATCAGCAGAGTATCTCACTAAAATGAACATTACATGATACTAGGTTTTTGCAACAAAACAGATGCTGACAGTGTAAGAACTATATTTAATCATGAACATGTTTGCCTTAGAATCCCATAAAAACAGGGCAGGCTCAGTCACAAACCGGATCTGGGCCAAATTTCAAAGAGCTGTTTTTAAAAACACAAAAGGTAGCTTTCAGCACGAACAAAGTTATGCTTTCAAGAATAGGGTTGCCAGCCAAGCAACCATGTCATCTGTAACAGTTTCGAATGGTATCCTGCTCATTTCTGCTAAGCAGTTTAAACATAGTTTACAAATAATGAGCCCTGGCCTTCCACACATACGGGGAGTGCCTAAGGCTTGCCATTTAGGAGTCAACAGGCAGGCCTGATACTTCACGAAGGCAACGAGAACCACTGCCTCCATGCCCCTCTTGTCTGTCATTGCCTTGGTGCCCTTGAAATGCTCCAGTAGAAATTTACAATTTCCTTATCTATGGTGTCCTTTACCAAGGAGAATGCCTTGATGCCCTTGCCCTTTCAAAAACAAAGCATACATGCCTGAACAGGTAAGCGTGTACCGTCGATAGAGAGGTTTCGCATGCGTGCGGATACAGATACAGATACGGATATGATAACCGTTTCCATTCACGTCAGCCGCGTGTTGGATTTTGTTTCGCAAAATGTAGGTATGTGTCACTTGAGGGAGCTCGCATTCATCATGAGTGTTTTTCCGACATGCATGACCGATAGAGACCATGTGTTTTATACACTGCATTTTCTCATCGTTTTGCTTGCAAATGACTATAACAAATTTCTATCAATATCAACGATACCAGTGAAGGCAACTCCGTGGGAAATGTTTTTCATCTAGGACAAAAAGACAACTAAAAGTCTGCAAAACAGTATCCATTTTTCTACGACGCGTATGAGCTCCTATAATCCATTGCTAACGTGTGTGCAAAATACACAAAGTGTCGACATATCGGTATCTGTATGTGTATCCCTAGACTAGAAACCCATGTTGCCTAAAGTTCCAACTAATACTGTATAGCAGGGACATTAACATTAACAATTGGGTCAATAAAATGTTTGAACAAGCACACAGACTGATCTGATTTCTCTTATGGGTAAGTAAACTTTGATACCGAGCAGAATTGAAAGATATTTATCAGAAAAGTCAACATTTGAACACCTTGTTTTCCTTTTCTATAAAGATATTGAATTGAAGACCAATGGACTTGTCCAGTCCAGAGTTAGCTGGCATGATTCTAAAATCGCTGGACTATGGCCCTGTTCTCTGGTGTTAATTTTAGTATGAATTACAAGAAAAATTACTCAAAATATCTCACTTCAACTTTTAAACATTTTTGTTTGTTTTTCTATAAATGCAAAAAATAGTTGATGGCCTGACGTTTCGAACCTAGCAGAGTCTTTCTCGAAGGCTAAATGACAACACAACAAACATGAACAGGTAACTAAGTGAAACATAAGTGCAATTTCAAGGCATGTTTGTGTGCATCATTGTATTCTACTTTAACAACATCTTTCCACCCGATATGCATTTTATAACAAACGGTTACAAACGCTTTTCAAAGACCAACTCGACAGATTCATGGCAACGTGTTCCGTTAAATACAACCATGGAGGTAGAAATCCCTATTTCAACCTCCATATTACAAGTTTACAACTACCTTCACTACCTACATGGAGAAATGTTAGTGGAGTACCATTCTAACACAGCTTTGCATTGGTTCAATGTCGGCCATTCCCTGCAGTGGAATCGACAGTGGTCAACTGACCTTCACACATACAATGCCTTTGATTTTTGTTTACAGAGCTCGGGAAAAAGTACAGAGTATACAGTGCTAACACACATCGGTCTATCTGTAAAACCAAAATTAATAATCTATATCCCTGATGCAAATTTCCATCTATTAAATACAATGCAGAATTGCCAAAAGAAAAATCGTAAAAGTATAAAGCCTTACCTCACAGTTGGTTGCCTTACTCCATGCAATGCCAAATATGTCCACACGCTTGACCATCTCATCATACAATACTGGTTATAAATCGCAGCCAGAAACACCCACCTTGAAGTAGTAGTAGTATTATACTGAATACAGATGATTCACACAACTTATTTACATTGCAGGCAAGACTTGCATAGTCAGGGTTGTGTATTAATCATGCCTGCTACAGTTGATCTGGAAAGCCACTACATGAAAATGACAGTAAGAAAAGTTTTAAATATTAAGTACGATTTGAAATTTTTCATGTTGGAATTTCTTTTAGTAAGGTTTAGCGGTACACCATGTAATGATAATCTCTAAATGAGTTTGGGTGGTTCTGAAAAGAACCGTAGGTTTCAGCTAAAAGTTTTAAAGTATTTTTGCCAACAGAAAGTGCATTGATCTGGAACGTATAGACCATACATGGACCAATTCATTAAGCCTATCATAAGTGTAACCACAACAAAATTGCTAAGCACAGAATAGTGTAGCTTTGAAACACGTTACCAACAAAAATGACATGGTTTGCATTGTTGTGGATAGTGCCCCACTAATTGCTTAACCACGGAAATTTGTCAAGCAGTACTTTCTGCTAAACAGCTTTATGAAATTAGGCCATTGCGTATAACAAGGAATTTTTATTTTTGGAAAAGCGAATATGAATTTGGGAGGAAAGGGGCGTATATGAAAGAAAACTTACATTGGAGCACTACCTGTCACGCAGCTATGTAGAATAGAATTGGATTGAAAGCCTAGTTCAAGCCATTCGGTCAATTGTTGTGCTTATTATTTGTTTTGTCCACTATTGTCATTTATTGTTGGCATACTTTCGTTTTTCGGCAAGGGCAGGGGGGGGGCTGTCTCTTTTACTGGCCTGTTGCAGACTTATTTATAACACAAACCAGCTGCATCAATTTATTTTTGTACCAACTTTCAATATTGATCACACAATGATTCTAACAACAATGTGTACAGAACACCTTCACTGTTTGTTGGCCTGTAAAATTTGACCTGCATTTGTACACTGTATGGCCTGCAGTAGGGAGTCTCAATTCATTCGTAGAACAAGATTTTTAAGTAATAAACACAAATCTGAATGGCTTGGGCTAGCAATATCTGACCTTGAGAATATTGCTGAGTAACGACAACAAGATTTGTCATTTTGAATTTGATCACACTTTACCGAATAAACTAAACTGTTCCCATTCTTTGGTTTTCAAAAGAGTACACAATCTATATGACTCCTCTATGATCCAACTAACATGTGCAAATATCAACTTCAATGGCCCATAAAAAAAATCCCAACAACTTTTGTCTGGGATATAAACAAGGGTAATTTTTTTGGTAGTTAAATCATGGTTAAATCTTGGTCTCAGCTGTGAAACCTGGTTTGTTTGTTCGTCAGACCTGTCTCACATGCTTTAATTTTGTCTTGCCAATGTTTAAAGCTATTTGGGGTTTGAACAAATTGTTGACTATTGGTCTAACATATTTTTTGGATTTGACAAATTGATGACCAAAACAACAACTAGAAATCATTGTCTCTTGTAATTACTCAAAATAATTGATAGCATAAAAATTTACTTCGTAACAAGCAATAGAGACCTGTTGATAGTATAACACATTGTGAGAAATGGTTCCCTCTGAAGTAACGTAGTTTTTGAGAAAGAGGTACTTCCCACTCAAACTTTTAAAGACTTCAGGCGCGAAGCCTTTTATTAGGCATCTGATTTGTCACAAATTTGTCCAACAAAGGTGTTTTTTCTTTCACTATTCTCTTGCAACTTCGATGACCAATTGAGACAACATTTTTCACAATGTGTTATATTATGCATATGTTGGGATACACCAAATGAACGTACTGAAAGTTACCAAGGGCGTCCAAAAAGGGCAAAACATCTCTCAAGGCAAAAATGGAAGTACACTTCTGATGAACTCTCGTTCGGGTAATTAGTGATAAATGCTGTATTCATCAGTATCCTTGGTAAGTGGGCGTAGTCACCCATTCTCATTGTGATCACTAAATGAGTGGGTGCTTAACAGACAAATAAGGGGTACAGGGTACAGGGGGGGGGGAAGCAGGTCAAACAAAAGGTTTAAGCGCTAAAGGTTTTCAAAACAGTTGAATCACTTCATGCCTTCCTGTATGACTTGCTTTTAAAAGGAAAGGAACAGTTAATGGGAACATGAAATTCATTCAAAAACCACCAAACTGCAAACAGGTGTGTCTACCTACTAGAGGGAAATAAATCCCTAACAAACATTATTAGTTTCGTAAAGATTGTCTTAAGGCTAGGCCCCCCCCCCCCACCACCACCAAAGAAAAAGAAGAAGAAGAAGAAATAGAAAGTGCCACAGATGGACATATAGGTGTCAGTAGGACCATGGAGGAATAGTACCAATCTAATTCAACTGTTTTTTATTTTAAATAGGAAAGAAAGTCACTTGTAAAGTTGTACAGCTATTTTTAAGAAAGTTTTAAACTGAGCACAATTTCGTTTTACTCAATTCCTATTTGGAATTAGAAGAAAAAAAGGGAAAAACTAATTTGTTGCTATAATCATTTTGCTTACTAGTTTATTTATATTTATATCAACTACCATGGTGTGTGTAGAAAATGAAGCTGCAAAACATTTGGAATTAGAAGAAAAAAAGGGAAAAACTAATTTGTTGCTACAATCATTTTGCTTACTAGTTTATTTATATTTATATCATCTTCATCTACCATGGTGTGTGTAGGAAATGAAGCTTCAAATAATGAGAGTCAACCCTGCTTAGACCAAATAAAAATTAAACATGTTTAGCGTCCTCGCCCGCTTTATTTGTAGTGGTTTTTTTTATAAATGATTTTTTTTTCCAGGAAAAAAAGGATATACCACTTTTAAAAAAAATCATTTCAGCCGTTTGTTTTAAAAAATGTGGTGGCCATTAAAAAAAAACTCCTTCCTTTTTTCAAAAATGAAGAACGCTCAAACGTTTTTTTTTTATTGGCCTAAACAGGTTGTCAGCATCCACTGAGCGGAGGAAGCATGGTAACAGTTAACTCCCACATTGCAGACAGTCTTCCAAACAAAGTTGAATCATCATAATTCCTTCCTGACTGATTTACTTCAAGTGGCACTTGATTACCATAAAATGACCCCAACAATCCAGACAGGTCACCCATTCTTGTACACTGTATTGTATTTTAATGTCCACGGTGGCACACCATTGTCATGTCATTTGATGACCATGTCATTTCATGGCACTTGATGACCATAAAATGACCCCAACAATCCAGACAGGTCACCCATTCTTGTACACTGTATTGTATTTTAATGTCCACGGTGGCACACCATTGTCATGTCATTTGATGACCATGTCATTTCATGGCACTTGATGACCATAAAATGACCCCAACAATCCAGACAGGTCACCCATTCTTGTACACTGTATTGTATTTTAATGTCCACGGTGGCACACCATTGTCATGTCATTTGATGACCATGTCATTTCATGGCACTTGATGACCATAAAATGACCCCAACAATCCAGACAGGTCACCCATTCTTGTACACTGTATTGTATTTTAATGTCCACGGTGGCACACCATTGTCATGTCATAATAAATATGACCACCTTATTATTTAGTGGAACTGTCTAGTGTATTGATGGCTGAATCATCTGGTGTGTGGGTTTGATGCCCACACATGTCCTTCGTGAGATACTTTAAAGACAATGGACACTATTGGTAATTGTTCAAATCCAGTCTTCTCATTTGCTACATATCTCAACATATGCATTAAATAACAAACCTGTGAAAATTTAAACTCGATTTGGTCATCGGAGTTGCGAGATAGCTATGAAAGAAAAAACACCCTTGTCACACGAAGATGTGTGCTTTCAGATGCTTGATTTCGAGACCTTAAATTCTAAACTTGAGGTCTTGAAATAAAATTTGAGGAAAATTACTTCTTTCTCGAAAACTACGTCCCTTCAGAGGGAGCCGTTTCTCACAATGTTTTTTACTATCAACCTCTCCCCTTTACTCGTTACCAAGAGAGGTTTTATGCTAATAATTATTTTTAGTAATTACCAATAGTGTCCACTGCCTTTAAGCCATAATTGTTTCTCTTTACCCAGGTTTATAAATGGGATGAATGAATCTGCATTTACAGGATAAATGGGTAAGAAGAAATGGTCAACTTTAGATGTGGTACGATTAAAACCCCAAGTAGGAACTCAGCCCAATCCAGATAAAATGTTCCAGTCTGAGGTGGGATTCTAACTAAGCTTGGGCGATATCGAATATCACGATACTAATTTGGAAAGGATTTCGATATCGGATCGATTTGGTTTTAATCAAAATATCGGTATATCGCGATATCAATTAAGTATCGCAATATCGCGATGTATTTCCTAGCTGATGAGACATCTTGCACCCCATAGGTTTGGAGTAAAATTAGAAGAATAGGTCGTTAGAACACCTCTCTTATGCTATGACTGTCTCTTCTACAACTTTCACTGGGAGTTTGAAGACTGACGATGTCAAATTTAATTAATCACGATTATATCGAATATCGCGATATATTGTCTGCGATATATCGTGAATAAAATAAATCGATATCGCCCAAGCTTAATTCTAACCAGTGTCAAACATGAGAGATTAGGGCCTATAAGACAGTACTAAGAAACCACTGACACTGAGCAAACCTATCCCTGATAGATCTTCTGCTATTGACCCCCTTGCAGGCGCGTCACACGTGGCGACTGATGCCACGCTAACCATGCATGGTGGTCAATAGGTTTACATGTAAACGCTGCGTCGCCTAATATGCGCGCTTCTCTGAATTAAAAAACACACGTTGGCATTGACCACCAAAATGGAACATCCAAGATTATTCTGATGATGACGTCAGGTGAATTGGGCTATAGGGCCTACATTAAGAGGCATCAGGCATCAATGATAACTTTGCACTCAGAAGGGAATTGAAGCCTTTTATAGTTCCTATCGTTGCTTTGTGAAATGGTACACTGGCAAACGTTCTGGCAAAAGCAGACAAGATCACCGGCCTCAAGCTCTGGTCTTTCTGTAAGCAGAGTGTGGGTTCGAGTCCCAGTCGTGATACTTGGTTTTGTGTGTATGCATGTAAAAGAACCTGGTAAATGCTTACCGGTATTTATTTTTTAATAGATCTGCTGTATTTTCATTCCAGTACAATACAGGTACATGTACTGCTGTACATGATGAGAACAAAAATGCACCAATTATCACATACCTACAACCCACCGAGGGCCCACTACAGTCCTGAGGGTCTTTTTAATCCTGCCAAAGTGCACCCCAACTGTGGTTACTATACATGCACGACAGTTTTTGCACTTCCCCTTTCTCTCTATTCTGGTCACAAAGATTGCCCAATTAACTTAAGACGGATCCTTAGGGTCCATGTCTCAGAAAAAAGGAACTGAATACTTTGACAGCGATATTGTGTTAGATCCTTCCTTGATGATTCAGTGTACTTTTTGGAGGTCAAGTACTGTGACCTTCTCAGTTGGACCACAGTTAAGTAATGTAATATTGAAGTCTTATATAGCGCATGTAACTACCAACAAGGTACTCAATGCGCTGAGTACATTGTATATATACAAACTTTCAGAAAGATAGGTTATTGAAGTGATGAATTCTGACACCCATTTATGTAGCACCTTATAAGGATTTACAAGGTGACTATGGGGCATTCAGCAGCCACAGCCAAGAACACTGGGGCGAACCCCTTCTCTTTTTGATTAGTGTACTGGGTTCTTTTACATGCGTTACACAACACATGGGACGGCTTTACGTCCCATCCGCAGGACGAAGCAATGGTTAAGTGTCTTGCTTAAGGACACAAGTGTCACAGCTGGGGATTCCAACCACCAGAGTTTGAATTCGGTGCTCTTAACCGCTCGGCCACAACACTTTTATTTTAAAATATTTGTTGAGCAAAGGAATGGTCCTCTTTGCTCTACACGACCCTTGCATGGGAAAAAAAGCTATAGCCTATACCTAAACTAATCTCATTTTGAGAAAAGGAAACTTGTACAGACATTAGCTGTTTTGACATACAAACTGGGTGAATCTGTTATCCATCCACATTTCGTAAAGTTCTAAAGACTCACCTTTTTACATGTTAATTGCTTTCATGGTGCACTACATACTATGATCATAGAGAAAGGACAACTTTTCTCTATGCTATGATCTTGATGGAATAGCGCCTTCAAATGCTATGACTGTTTAAAACATGAATGTGTAAAGGTGTAAATTCCCCGTGTGGGTGGGGAGGGAGGGATGGGTCCAATGCCCTTGATATTTGATCTTCCTCTCTAACTAATCAAAGAGCAAACATTAATCATTCCAGAGAGTATACTGAATCAACAGCTTTACCTAATGCACTGTAATCACTTCCATTGCAGGGAAATCTTATAAAACAAACAGCTTTGTCAATGACTCTGAGACCATACCTTGAATGTTGCCTCACCATGTTTGCATGCAACGGGAAACGGATTACATATCTTATTTTATTTTAAATTACACTTTAAAATCTGTGCCACTAAAACTTCTTGGGATCAATTACAATGCCCAGTTATAAGCCTGAGGGCTAACTTTACAAAAAGCTTAGCTTAAAGCCATTGGACCCTTTCGGTTCAGAACAACAAAAAAAAGTTCACAGATTTACAAATAACTTACAGGGTTTACAGAAGGTAGTGGTGAAAGACTTCTCTTGAAATGTTATTCCATGAAATGCTTTACTTTTTGAGAAAACAGTAAAACAATATCAATTCTCGATAGCGAGAATTACAGATTTATTTTAAACACATGTCATGACACGGCCAAACGCGTGGATACAAGGGTGGGTTTTCCCGTTATTTTCTCCCGACTCCGATGACCGATTGATCCTAAATTTTCACAGGTTTGTTATTTGATATAGAAGTTGTGATACACGAAGTGTGGGCCTTGGACAATACTGTTTACCGAAAGGGTCCAATGGCTTTAACGCCTGGTGAACATGTATGCCTGATAGGGAACTTTTTAATTTTTTTTGATGGGCATACCATGGAAGAATAAGAACACGTTCTGATTCCTCCATGGGCATACTCAGTACACCCCAAACTGCTTTCCTACTGCAGTCAGTTTTATTCAAAACCCCCCTGACTACAAAATGACTATAGTAAAACTGTCTAACTTCATTGAGAAATCAGGGAAAATTGTATCCGTTTGATGACTACACTGTATTGCATGAATAGAAGAAAAAGTATTTTGAATAAGGGAATAAATATGTGCTTGGCCGCTTAATACCGGGTACAGTCCAGATGCGATATCCGGCTCGGGTAATTTTCAGCATCCGGACTGCAACCGGTTTTAAACAGTGTTCAATACCGGCCAAGCACATTTTTATTCCCATTCATAAATACCTTTTTCGGTCAAAAATCATGAAAAGTTTTGGTCCAAAAGTATTTTAAAAACGCAAAATTTATAATTGTTCAATGATTTATTTCAACAAAACACCCCTCCAGCTTTGAAATGGTAAGGCCCTCTAGTAAACAACTCCTTATAAAGAGATTGATGTGCAGGTCGTGCGTATCGCGTGATGCGACACAACTGTTCCAGCCGTTGCTCTCGACCAATCTAGAAATAATAAACTGTCTTATAAGCACAGGTAAAAGCTCGTGTGTCATGCCCATGTTTAAACACTTTTTACTGGTGTTACATCATCCGTTTAAACACCCCCCACGTGATGCCCTCTCGACCAATCAGAATGGATAAACTGTCTTCTAAGGTATTGATGTTGCGATGATTGCACATGTAACTCTTTAAGGTTGACCTTTAGCCTAGTAATGTTTGGACTTTAACAAGACAATACAACACGTAAGCCTATGAAACTATACAAACACAAACCAACAATGGAAAACCACTGGAAATATGGGTTTGTGCAAATGTTTTTAACCACTTCTGTGTCTCTTCACGGAATAGTATTTTTTTTGGACAATTTGTTGGTAGGCATAGCTAAGCCCAATCTTTATTGGGCTGTTACGGATCTCTTTTATCACATCATCATCAGTCTTATCATAGGCAACTATGATAGGACTGATCCAACAAGGTTACTCGGATATCAGGGCCAAATTTTATAGAGCTGCTAAGCACAAAAAAGTTTCCTTGATAAAAACCGCCAAATTTCCATTTGTTGTGATTGCTTGTTCCTGGTATTCAGCTGTTGTTTGCTAAATCCTAAAAATCGTGGGAATTCGGTTGGTAATCCTGTTTTTATCAAGGAAGAAATTTCATGCCAAGCAAAATCTTTGTGCTTAGCAGCTCTATGAAATTGGGCCCAGATGTGGCTGAGCGATATTTATAATATATAAGTGCCGAGTCAAAGGGCAAGGTCCTTTACCACACAGCCATGACCCTTATCAATTAAAGGCTCTTTAATAAAATTCCCTTTCATAAAAGATGCCCTTTTTCGTTGGAAAGCTTAATGTTGGAAAATCTTTAACAAATTGTAATTCCTGTCATTGGGACTAGCCTCGGACTAGCCTCGCTGTGTCATGCTCCACGCAATGGTTTCAATGTCTTACTAAAGTTGCGACTCTGAACTAGGAAATGATCCAGTGTGTTTACCTGTTAACTTGTATTGGCAACCCCTTGTACTACACACACGGGTCATACTACTTGCCGTCAACTTGCCGTCTACTCACTTGTGCCGTCAACTCGCGGTAACTCCTCCAATATACATTTAAAATCCACAAAAGAAGCATAGAACTGTAAAGTATTAGCAAAAAGAGAATTCGCGTAAGTTTTAGGTTACATTTTGGAGAAAAAAATTGAGTTTTTTTTTCTTGTGAAAAAATAATCTCAAAGCAGCAAAACCGTCGACCGCCATCTTGCTTTTTCACATGGATTAGTCTTGGCCCAAGATGTCAATGATTGTTTTTTGTTTTTATCAACACACAGTCGTTTTTGTAAATGAAATTTTACGAAAAACCATGAGATTATGTACCGGTAGTTTAGTTTAGCACAGACTTAACGCTTCCATGTCCCACTTACAGACCTACCAAGTCTCACCCATTAGGCGTGAGACTCGCGCATTTGGGCTCTATCTCACGCTCACACGACGCACAGCAACCATTTTCTCACGCATTGGGGCCAGACCGGGAATTTTTTTTAAAATAACGACAATGCATTGCCAAATCGTGTGTGTACAAAAAAAGCAATCAACAAAGTTTGCACAATCTTCAGATTGCACGCAGTTTGTCAGAATCATCAACTTGACCTGCCGCACAAACAGAGCGCAAATTTGCAGATTGCGCACACTTTTGCTCTCCAAGCAGGTTCAGCTCAAATTTGGCAGAGCGCAAAACGGTTATTGCGCACAAGTTTGTCCCGATTCGTTTCGCAAATTCATTCAATGCGCTCCACTAGACACAACAGGCAGAAGCAGTGAGCGGAGGATTTTGGACATCATTTTTAGTAGATTTATTTATAGTTTTGGGGGAAATAATCTGATACAATCATACTTTCATGTTAACCAGCAGTATCTCCTGTGTACCTCATGTGAATTTTAATTATTCTGAAGAGGTTTTTGATGCATTTTGGAACACTTTTTTGTCCACAATTAAATTTCTGCATTTTTTTTGGAGGGGGGGGGGGAAAGAAGAAAAAAAGTTGGCGACGATTTCGAAAAGGCCTTCTTAAAATCACAAAAAAAAAATTCCCGGGGGGTTGCAGGGGGGGGGGGGGTTGAGCTTTGAAAAATCTCACGCATAGCTGGCCTCTGGACTTGGCATCTCTGCATAATTTACAAAAAAAATTATGTAAATTTAACGAGTTGACGGCACGAAAATGAGTTGACGGCGAGTTGACGGTATAAGTCGGCGGGTTGATGGCAAGTAGTAGGACCTACACACACAGCTCCCCCCCCCCCCCCCCCCGCACAGGAAAACGACTGAGTCGGCTTTTAATGTTTGTCTCTGTTTCCCTAGCCCACCTTGTTGAGCTGTTAATTAATGGCTCCGCTTTTAACATCGGTCTCATCACTGTCGCCATAGTTATAACATGGAGGTAGAATTAGAACTTCTACAAAACAAAATCTAACAAATTCATGCTTACCAACTACTAGTCCACTGGAAACCAAGAATAGTGCTTGCAATACTCATGTCCTTCACATTCCAAAAAAGGAGAGCAAAGTGAACTCTAAATTGTATTATTTAACATTATTTTCACGATTGCTCGCCAAAACAAATTAAATCGATCGAGTTATGCTCGCAGTTTAGTCGACCTTCGAAGCTCTAGATAGATGCCGTTCGACATGTTGTGTATTTTACCTCATACAGACGTCTGGGTTGTGTGCATCGCGTGTGTCTGTTGGTCGTTCAGGTAAAAACGGGGAATCCCCAATAAATCCCGTTTAACGGATCCGGTTAAACCATGGTTAAACCAAGCATTGAGTCTTCGCAGAAATTCTCACCGCATAACTGTGCATGGTTTCCCCCTTGCTCTTCCTTCTTACTTTTTGCCCCAACTATAACAAAGTAAAAAGCAAGGACACTCAATGTTTAATTTGACCAGGGTGCTTCTCTTTTTAGATTAATGACTATCAGCAGAATGCACCGTTTTAAATCGTTAATAAATAATAATAATAATAGTGTTCATGCGTTTTGCACGTACGTAAAACGTTCGTTAAGCTCCTGGCCAATAAAAAGGTCTGCTTTGAAGACTCCATCCCAAGCCCCTCCCTCTACGACTGTCCACATCCTTATAAATCCCACAACGAGCCCCGGTTTTTCATTGTTCGTTTCTTTCACCAGCTTGGTTCGTAAGGAATGCCGTCGAGAATACAATGCTAACACTTATACTCTTATACTAAAGGAGTATTCCAATCCCAAACCCACATCCCCAGTCGTTACGACTCTAATTCAGCCACCAGCAGTGGTGCAAAGTCTTCTAAAACACCGTTGGAGAACCCGTTGAATGGCTGCATTATACATGTATATATAAAGTATACTTGTTTAACACGTTTCTGGTTTATTTTCAAGACAATCCATTATCTTGATCATCTATAGAAGACACATCTCTAATTGTTCTGATATAGTGTTATTGTAAACAATGGGAAGGTTATGCGATAATAGTAGTTGTTTTTTTGGGGGGAGGGGTCGGTTAATTAGGAGTCCGATCCCAAAACACGATATTGTGATCCATATTGCTTGTAGGTCTTCCTCCATGCGGTGTCCAGAGTGTTGTTGGTGAAAACCAGTAACAGTTCCCTTACAGACAACATTATCATTGCAAACTAGTGTCTCCCAATCCTTTAGTTACATCTTTTATGTTACATTTTAATAGACAAGGTATCGTTTGAAAAGACACCTAAATCCTTTAGGTACATCTTTTAAATCTCATGTACAGACAAGGTATCGATTGAAAAGACACCTAAATCCTTTAGGTACATCTTTTATATCTCATATGTACAGAAAAGGTATCGTTTGAAAAGACACCTAAATCCTTTAGGTACATCTTTTATATTACATTTGACAGACAAGGTATCGTTTGAAAAGACACCTAAATCCTTTAGGTGCATCTTTTATATTACATTTGACAGACAAGGTATCGATTGAAAAGACACCTAAATCCTTTAGGTACATCTTTTATATTACATTTGACAGACAAGGTATCGATTGAAAAGACACCTAAATCCTTTAGGTACATCTTTTATATCTCATATGTACAGGAAAGGTATCGATTGACAGTGACTGTTGAAATGATCGTAAAGTCCGAGTAGGGGAATAATGATGAACAAGTTCAGATAAATAAGCAGGAGATTGACATGTTTGAGCCTTGAAAGTTAACAGAAGAATTTTGTAAACTGTTCGAAACTTAACTTAAACTTAGAGATGTGGTCAGACTTTTCACGCACCTGAGAATTCTCACTGAGTTTTGTATGGCATAGGCCATTGCCATTTACTCCAAAATAGATCATGTATCCTATTAATAAAAAGAGACCTCGTTGTTTTTATAGCTAGCTATTAAAGGCAGTGGACACTATTGGTAAATACTCAAAATAATTATCATCATGAAACCTTTCTTGATTACGAGTAATGGGGAGAGGTTGATAGTATAAAACATTGTGAGAAACAGCTCCCCTCGAGATATCAGTAATTTTCCGCGAATTTGATTTCGGGACCTCAAGTTTAGAACTCGAAATCAAGATTCAGAAAGCACACAAATTCGTGTGACGGAGGGTGTTTTTTCTTTCATTATTATCTCGCAACTTCGACGACCGATTGAGCTCAAATTTTCACAGGTTTGTTATTTTATGCATATGTTAAGATACACCAACTGTGAAGACTAGTCTTTGACAATTACAAATAGTGTCCACTGTCTTTAAACGAGGAAATTGATGCATTTTAGTAATAGAGATATTTTATCTAATAACCATGGAAGAAAACAATTCATCCGTAAGGGTTGTCGTCCTGGGTCCCGACCCGTTCATTGCTCTCTGCTTACTGCCGAATTATGTGCTAATATACGGTCACAATTTTTTATATAAAAGATGCAGCCATAAGGGCCTAATTTCACGTTGTGAAAGTAATATTACGGGAGTTAATGTGTCATATCCGTATGAGCCCAGGGTTTACGAAAGTTTGAACAAACTTTTGTTTGTTCTGAAAATCACGTGCTGTCGTTTGCAACAAACCATTCGTTTTACGCAATAATAATTATTGCCAAATATTGTGGCAGGTGTTAATTGCAGTGGACAGTGGACACTATTGGTAATTACTCATAATAATTGTTAGCATACAACCTTACTTGATATCGAGTAATGGAGAGCTATTGATAGAATAAAACATTGTGAGAAACGGCCCCCTCTGAAAAGTAACGTATGGTTTTCGAGAAAGAAGTAATTTTCTACTAAAATACTTATTTGAGTTTAATAGATGTTAAATTTGCATCGGGGATATAAAAGAATATTAATTTTGGTTTTTACCCACTTTCCTGAACCCACGACCAAGGGTCGTGGGTTCGAATCCCACCCGAGTAACATGCCTGTGATATTTTTTTCACAGGACTCGGGAAAGTACTGAGTATACAGTGCTAACACACATCGGTGTATGGGTAAAAACCAAAATTAATATTATTTGAGTTTGATTTCGAGACCTCAGAATTCGATTTTGAGGTCTCTTCGTGTGACAAGGGTATTTTTTTTTTACCCATTATTATCTCGCAACTTTGACGAGCAACAAATATTGAGTTCAAATTTTGACTGGTTTGTTATTTTGTGCATTATGTTGAGCTACACCAAGTGAGAAGCCTAGTCTTTGACAATTACCAAAGGTGTTCAGTGTCTATGACATTTTCAGCACAATGTGTTGACCGATTGCCCTGGTTTTAAGGGCTCGTTTACCGCGTATCGACACCCTTGCAGCCTCCTGTCTACAATTTTTGGAGTAATTAATTCCTTTGTGTATGAATCTCATTTGTTTATATTCGTTACTCAACAGAACGGAAAGGGATCAGATTATGAACCCACAAACCAATCTGTGGTAGGCAAATTGGGTCCAGGAGCACAACATCATGTGTTTGTTGCATGAGGGAAAGTTAAAACTTGTTGTTTCGAATCCTGTTTAGCTACCCGTCTAGACCCAATAATGCGCCCTCCACCCGTATACCCCCCCCCCCCAATTTGAAATCCAGACTACTTTGGGGTTATAAATTCAGAATAAGCTCTGATGTAGTATTGTCGATTTTATGTACACCCGCAAGAATTTTCATTCCGGGTCAGATTTTATGCGACCACAAAACCCATTATACTGAGTTTGTTTATCGCTCATTGCAGGAGAATAGAAAACCATTATGTGTCACTGTTCAATTTTATCAGCGGTTGTATTGGTCACCCCCCCCCCCACCCCCCCCCCCCCCACCCCCACCACCACCGCCACCACCACCACCACCACCACCACCACCACCCCCACCACCCCCACCACCACCCCCACCACCACCCCCACCACCACCCCCACCACCACCCCCACCACCACCCCCACCACCACCACCACCACCCCCACCACCCCCCCACCACCCCCACCACCCCCCCCCCACCACCCCCACCACCCCCACCACCCCCCCCCCACCACCACCACCCCCACCACCCCCACCACCACCACCCCCACCACCCCCACCACCACCACCCCCACCACCACCACCACCACCACCCCCACCACCACCACCACCACCGCCTTGTCCTTTTGCAAACCCAGGCTAGGGCGGTGTCTCAGAGATAGTGGGAAATTAAAACGGACTGGAAGAGGATGGTTCAAAAGAGGGCGCTAACAGAGAAGAAGTTTGTACACAGTTAGTCATAATAATTTATGCATGGGGGACAGCATCTACGGGGACAGAATCGCCTGCCACACCGGTTTCGGCTTCGCGGTGCCGTCAATTTGTGGAGCCGAGTAGACTCACGGTGCTCCAACATCACACCGAGTCCGGAGCGGATGGCCGGGATTTGACGATCGAAGCCGCTATGACTTAAGCTATTATCCACAAAGAAGCTTCCCTATGTGCTCTGAATACTAACACACATTTCTTACCGGAAATGTGAATCATAATCATGTTTGTGAGATCAGCATAATCACTATACCGGGAAGTGCGGACTGAAACCTACACATCATAATTCTGATACAAGGCATATTTCTTTAAATACGATCCTCAATCAGCTTCTCTTGGGTCCCCGTGGCAGGAGATTATGTGATCTGTCCCACTGATTCCGATAGCACCGGCCCTCTTTGAATTGTCCTCCTTCATTCATGTTAACTTCCCAAGTTATGGGGACAGATTCTCAGGTGGACAGAGATTTCCCTTGGACACAGATTCAATAAAGTTTGCCTATTTTTGTTGTTTCGGATCGTCAACGTGAATGAAAGGTTTTCACTTCCTCGTATTCTCTCTTCAGATGGTTGTTTCTACTAAAGGAACACGTTGCCTTGGATCGGTCGAGTTGGTCTTTGAAAAGCGTCTGTTAACCGTTTGTTATAAAATGCATAATATGATTAGAAAGATGTTTTAAAAGTAGTATATAATAATCCACACTCGAACTTGCGTGGTTTTCCTTTTACCTCGTCGACAAACACGGTCGGTCATTCATGGGAGTCCAATTTTTGACTCCCATAATGGCCGACCGTGTTAGTTCGCAAAGTAAAAGGAAAACCACGCAATAAATTTTGTGGCAAATGTGTGTGGATCAAACGGTTACAAACGCTTTTCAAAGACCAACTCGACCGATCCAAGGAGTCTCGCATACCAGGGCCCCAATTTCATATGCAGAAAATGTGGATTAACACTCTTCTGCATAGCAGAAATGAGCATGATATAACCATAAACCTAACATAACGAAGCTATGAATGGAAATCTGACGAAGTGCATGTTGTTCTATAGACTTGGCCCCTGTCTTTATTATCCGCAAAGTGTGACGTCAGATGTTCAGTTAGTGATGTTCCTCACACAAAAAGTAGCGATAGAGGGGGCTATAGTCACAAAACATGAACAATTATTTCTTGAGTCTGCGTAGCACCAAGCGCCTGTGGATGTTGTGGGTCTATAGGGTCCTACACGATGAAACGAACTCATCGACTATTTCCGGTTATTGACCAGCATCACTTGATCACAATATGGCGCAATAACTTTTAAAGGTGCACTATCTAGAGAACATAACAAGTTATCAAGAAAAAAGACACTGCATGGCTGTTGCTCCTTGGTATTTTTGTTGTTGTTGCAGAAGTCACTCACTGATTTTTTTTGGCCAAACAAATTGATACATCAACATTACGAGAGACTGACCCGTTCTAACGATTATTTGACTATTTTATAGCCCTAAATCTGTCATTAAATAAACATAGAAGCGACAAAAATCTAAATTGGTAACTAATTAGCCGACCCACACCTTTCGCTCGCGGCCTCCACAATGATAAACAAAAGAAGTAAAGTTGCAATTTACTAGTTTACCCATGGAGGAAGGAATTCATGGTTTACCCGACTTGGTAAAATAGTTGGCTGGTGTCCCAGGGAATTCTGTCCGCTGGAGATTCGGTTCCTCATGTAGGAAATTGGGCTGAGAAGTGTCTCAAAAGAGGGCATTATCAGAAGTAGTTTGTACACAGTTCGCCGTATGGGAGCACAGAATCTCCGGGCTTGGCGTCTCGCGTCCCTTGCCGTTTACGTCCGAAAACATAATAGTGATTAAACCATTCAATAATCCCTGCCTTTGTGCCAGAAATGCGTTGTTGGACGAACTTCCGTCTCTCTACACCTGTTCAATTTGCAACGCAATATTCCTCATTATGGTAGTGTTATTGTTACACCGTGACGATGGTGAGCACACAACAATGGGCTCAAATCGTAAATGAGAAGACGAATAACGTCCGTTTCGCTCTAAAAACACGGCACACAGGGGAAACAGTTTTACCCTGGTCTCAATGCATTATTTACGCATTGTAGTAGTTTTTCGGTGTTTGATTTAGTTTGATTTGAATTGATTTATTTGACTAAACAAAAACACACATTCGAATAGGAACTTACTAAATTGTATAAAATGTTTAAGAAGACATGCAAGAAACGAGGTTTTTGTCGAACCAAAGTAATAGACATATTCCAGCAAAGTGTGGTCATCGTCTCTGCAAAAAAAAAAAAGGTGAAGACCATAATTGTCAAAAAATGACCATTACTAAAACAGCTCCCTATGATGTAAAATGTAGATTCGAGAAAGAAGCAATTTCTCACCAAAATATTTGAATTTGACTTCGAGCCGACCCAGAATTAGACTTGATACAAGTCCCGTTCTCGTCATGGCAGAGGAACAGGTTGGGGATTCCAGAGCATCACAGAACAATAGTTTTCTGACGATGGCACGGGATTGGGACTTTAGTCAAGTCTAACCCAGACTTAAGAATACAATGGAAATTTAAAGCTCGATTATTATTGAAGGCATAATAAAACGTTGACAATGATTTTTTTTTTTGCTATTTGCTTTTTGCTTGTTTGTTTGTTTGTTTGTTTGTTGTAAGTTGCTGTTATTTTTTTGTTTTTACCCCCTTAAAAGGGTTTTGATTAAAAGGGTTTTGATTAGTAAGCATTAACTTTTCATGCATAATTTAGTTTGCAAGCTGGACTCAGTTTCTAGTTAGTACTTATTAGGCCTACGGTAATTTGAGATGATCGAGTTGGATTGTTTTACAAATAAAAACACATCAAAATGGCCTGACGTTTCGATCCCATGAGGCTTAAAGATTATTATTATTTTACAGGTGTATAGTAGGTCTGCTCTTTGGTCTATAGATACATGAAGCTCATTAACATATCTGACCTACTTAAAGGAGTTAGCCGCCTGCAGCCCAAGTAAAACGGTGGCATCCTTTTGATCGATGACGGTCATTGTCAACGCGAACGCTCATCAAACCACGGAGCAAGCCTCAACTCCCAAAAACTCCCTGCTACTCAGATAAGAAAACCCACCCCTTCCCCCTTCAATCTGCTGGAAATAGTTTCCAGAAAGGAAACGGGATTATCTATTTTGGGATATGACGTCATAAGAGTATTCAAATTTCAAGGCCATTATCGATTTTTAACCTCTACCGCCGCCGTAGCATTATCACAGTTCAAGGATTACCGACAACTTCCGAAAGCTACCGAATCAGACAGTGACGTCAACCGACTCAGACTGGTGACATATCCAAAAGGCATCGTTTCTCTAACTAATATTTTGGACGATTGCTCCCCTTTCTGAGGTAAGATTTTAACCCCAACCCTTGTTATTTTTCACAGAGATACCGTTTGAAATAAAATGTTGCTCATTAATAAAACTGTAGGTTGATTTAGTGGAGTAAAAAGACGAAATACTCGTAGTTTTCTAGTTTCCAGGAAAGCGCCATCTTGGATTTACTCAAGATGTGATTTCTTTAAAAGAAAAGAGGAGACATTCTTGGATGTCTAGATGGTCTCTTAATTTTTTTCGAGGCTGATACGTTTTTCTGTGTTAAGGAGCAATTGTTGTGGGGGTAAAGAAATGTCAAAGTATTCGTACATTGCTTGGTTGTAAATGTTCTTTTTAATTTACACTGGTCAATATGTTTTACATTTTGTTGGGGGTGGCCAACCAAACATTAAACAAGACCAAACCATGTTCAATCATTGTCGGACCATGCTGGTGTCCTCTCTGATTACTCTGTACTGATTCTGAAACAGATTTAGTTTTCATTTTTATTTAGGAGTCGCGGTTCGACAAAACTTTTCGCATCCTGCCACAACCTTTTGACAGACCACCTTATTTTTTTAGTAAATTAGATAGCCCACCTACTATAGTTAATTCCTAACAAATGAAAAAAGTGGTGGCAGACCGGATACGGACAATTTTCCATTACTTTCATACTGTGAAGCTGCTAGTTTTTTCGGAAAGGTTTCCGTATGGCGCCACCACTTTTTCATTTGATGTGAAATAATATAGTATTTAATTTACCTCAATGAGATATCCATTTTTGTAAAAATGAGTGATAAAGTGGTGGCGCCGTACGGAAAGTTATCCGTTTTTTCTACCACCAAGCATATTACAAAAGCTTAAGCAATTTATACCATGAGCCAAAACAATCATGGCCTGGGAACTAATTTTGTAACGGAAAAGTTACCACTTTTTCATTCGATATGAAATAATATAGTATCTTATTTACCTCAATGAGATATCCCTTTTTGTAAAAATGAGTGAAAAAGTGGTGGCGCCATACGGAAAGTTATCCTTTGTAACAATTACGTCCATCACATTTTAAATTTGGTCGATATTTCATGTCAATAATCAGTTGCCCTTTTGTATTACTTCTTCTCTAATGTGCCCCGTAAGCCTCTGTAAGGCCATAAATGTTGTCATTGATACATGAAGATAATGTAACACCCCTCTTTCACAGAATGTTTGGTCAGACCATTAGAGTTATTCAAGTGTTGAGTGTTCTTTGACTGCAGCAGCCACAAGAATTGAGTAGTGTGTTGAGAATGTATTAGATGAGTAGTATTCCTATAGGAAAGTGAATTTATTGCTGTCTGAGTCCTAGAAAATGTTGAACTCTTATTCAATCAAGTAGTGTTTTGAAAATGTGTCATTACGGAGGCTCAAAATGCGTGACCCCTACAAAGCTCAGGGGGTGAAATGCTTATCTTATGGCATGCTTTTTGCTAACAGAGGGTACAGCCGTCAATTTCACCAAACTCTTCCTAACTTAGGATTAATCTTAGGACTTGGGACGGGTTTGGTTCCGTATCCAAATACATAGGGCGCATTGAACGATCCTAAGTTAGGACGAGTTACTCGTCCTAGCTCGAGTTAGGATTAGGCCTAGCGTTTCGTGAAATCGGCTGCTTGTCTTTGGCAAAAACCAATGTTGTCCTCGTGCTTCAATCTATTTGTAATTTCACATCAATACTTCAAAACCATTTTTTCCATACTTTCTATCCAAGCAGAATGTAAGCTACTGTCGTCGACCCAGCGTCTTAAGTTTTTCACAAAGGATATTCACAGCCAGACATGATGCAGGACTTTCGGAACTTTGATCCTCAGAGGTTGGAGAGATTGGAAGCCCGCTTTAAGGGAAATCGTAGCCAGCCACCAATCGTCATAGATGATGATTCCAGTCAGAGTGCAGGCAGTCACAGCTCCCAGGCAGAAGACAGTGAAATTCAGGTATTGCAAGTTAGGCCAGGGGTCGATTTCACAAAGAGTAAGGACTCGTCTTTAACTCGTCCTTACTTAGGACGCATCCTACGACGATTTGTAAAAGATAAGAAAGGTTCAACGCCTAGTAACTTTCATGGCAATAGCCCCGAGCCTGTCCTAAGTTGGGTGGTATAAGGTTCGTCTTAGCATACAAGTTTGTGTTGCTTGTTATAGTGCTTCTGTTGGCTGGCTTACCGCGAAGATAAGAGACAGGGGCTACAAAGAAAATAATACATCCGTCACACACTGGACTGTCATACATTTCCGGGGCAACATAATTTGTAAAATGAAAATAACGTGGTGAAAAATGTTGGTTTTGCTATGGTGCAAGGTTCAATGCCTGTTGGGCTGTATTTGAGTTATTGGCGATATGGTTATGGCTAAAGATCTTACATGAATAGTTCTACCAGGGCTCAATTTCATAAGGCCTCTAAGCACAAAGTCTTGCTAAGCACAGACAAATTCTGCTTTGCAGATATACCAGCCAACATTGCATAGGTTGCCACCGGTGCCCCACCCATCATCACGTACCAAAGAAGTTTGCTGCGCAGCATTTTCTGCTAAATAGCTTGATGAAATTTGGCCCTGGGCTCAATTTCATAAAGCATGATAGCCAAAAATCTGCGAAGTATAGACAAATCTTGCTCACCAGAAACAAGTTACCAGCCAACCTTCCAAAGTGTTTCAACTGGTGCCCCACACATATTTTGCTTAGCAAAGACATTATTGTTACGCACTAAGCCGTATTTTCTGCAAAACAGCTTTGTTAAATTGGGCTCAGCAAATTGGCCCGCCATTTGCTTTGGTTACGCTATGCAGTGGTTGTACAAATCTGATAAGGGTTGCTCAGTAAGCAGAAACCTTCTGTGAAAACGCTTTATGAGTTTGGCTGTTGTTCTTGTGGCCTGAGGGTACAAAGTTTGTATCATAAATGTCAATAATAAATCCTTAAATCTGATGGGAAAATTGGTTTACCCTTTTCACCTATAACTTTAGTCTCTTCGGGCGGTAACAACTGGAACACCGGAAAGAAAGGAGAAACGAAGAAAACGGAAACACCCTGAAAATCACGATCAGAACTCCGGTGGAGGTATGTATCAGTCAATCTGTCTGACATTTGAAAATATGTAGAACTACAAATTTGAAAAGCTAAATATATTTAGGTTTTTCTCAAGGCACTGCAACTATTCCCTTCTCACCAGATGAGTCAGCAAGTTGAATGAAAAAAAGGTGCTCACAAACTTAAAGGGATGGTACACCTTTGGTTTTTTTTTTGATGAAAATATTTGTTCATGGAAGTTTGTAATCTGACAAACTTTTTTAAAATCATAAACAATCCTTGAAAGTGTGTTGACATCAGGGCCCAATTTCATAGCGCGGCTTAACGATAAGCAAATTTTCGTGCTTACTGCAGCAGAATAATTTGCTAAGGTGTAAGCATATTTCACAGGTTAGCAGAACAATTGGGCGGCCATATTGCGCGTTTAACATGGATTTGCATTGTGACGTCATTTATTTCCGTGCGTTAAGCACCGGAAGGTTAGCATGCCTTTTCGTGTGCTTACGGTTAGCATTGCTATGAAATGGAAATTGCACAGTGAGCAGAAAATTGGCCGCTAAGCAGCGCTATGAACATGGGCCCTGCTCCTTTCACAAAGTTCCATTTCATTAATTAGGAAAATATACAGGGATGCTTAAAGGAAATGTATACCTTTGGTGTTTGGAACCCTTTGATTGCTTTGAACCTATATATAAATGTAGATATTTTGAAAATTTCATTTCAAAAGGTGGTAGCGTTTTTTGATATATCACCAAAAATCCAGAGAGGTTTATGTCAACACAATTGAAATACACAATCCAACAGAACACTACTGTACTCAGACTTATGTGTCTATAAATACAAAAATTATCTTTTTTGCCTAACCACATTACTCCCAAAGTGAAGTGATTCTTAAAATGGTTTGTGCTATCAAAAGCTGTTGTACAAGTACTTCTAACCGAGTAAGTTTTTATTGCCGTTCGTTTGAAGAACGAAAATGTATAGCTTCCCTTTAACTGTACTTAAAAATAAACAATTTGTTTTTGCGGTAAACTTTGCAGGCCATGGTCATAATGCTAAGAAGATCAGCGAGTATTTCAAGACATCAGGAAATAGTCCGGGAAGGGCGCCAAATCCAAACCTCATTCCTAGATCTCCTTCAACGTCTCAATCAATGGTAAGTGTACGCCTCGTTTACAAGATTCTTTTGGGAATAGCCCCCCGTTATCTTAGTGAGTTATTGTTTGTGAAATGTACTACATGTACTCTTTGTTCATCTTCCTCCGGTGTGGTATACTCAAACCAGCCAGTAGCCAAAACTAAATTTTATGGTGATCGTTCATTCTCGATTAATTCCCCCGCTCGTTTGTGGAACAGGCTGCCAGCAGCAACCCACATTTTTAAATCTTATCTGAAAACTTTTATTTTTCTTCATACGTACACTTTTAATATTGCTGTTTTTCTGCAGTAACAAGACATAAGACATAAGACATAAGAAAACTTTATTGATCTTCAATAGAAGAAATTGCATTGCAAGTGTTTCTTCTGTTTTTACAAAACTGCCTATATTTTTATTGGTATAATTGTAAAGCGCTTTGTGATGTCTGTGACATGGAAGACATTTTTTAAATAACAAATATTATTATTGTTATTATTATTAAGTCTCAGTTCACATTTTATTTATAATATGTGCTGTTCCTACATTCACTACATATCATACTGCAGGCTGATTTCTTTATTTGTTAAACACATCCAACAGCACAGTTAGTGCCAATATAGGATGAAAAGGAAACAAGAAGAAATAATGAGATCTGTATTGTATGTAGGAGGAAAACCACAATGTGGGAAAACCGACGCAATCAGGTAGGGAGCCAACCCACATGCAAGGCTCCAGTGGATTGTGGTTTTGAATGTCAACCCGCCATATAGCGGAGTTAGCACATGTACTACTGTGAAATAGTTCTAATTAGATGGTCAACTCGCTGGAAAATGTTACCATGTATACCCCAATATAATGTCTGAGCAATTGGTTCTAAGCACTGCACATGTCTCTAACAAATAATAGAGATATTACAAACTAATACCTAATCCAATTCTGATGATTATTTCCTTTTTGTGTTTTAGTATCCACCGTCCCCCTCTCCAAATTCCAACCATGTGGATCTGGTGACCATGCAGTACCCACCACAGATTCCACCCAAAGAAACGGTCACATGTGCAACTCAGGTAACTCATCGTCCAGCCAAGTTCGTGAACACTTCCTGCAAATGCGAAGCCAATTTTGACATCACAGGGCTGTTTTTGCAGCGAGTGTTTCGCAGGAGTTGAACACTGCTCCACTGTTGCAAGTTTTTCCTTTCGAATCTGTGACACCAAAATTCGTATCGCATTTGCAGGAATCTTTACACAGGGAGTGTGTTCTACTTGGGCGAACAACCCAAACGTTTGCCAACCTGAAATGTGATTGGCGCGTATGGTGTTTGCAACAATTGCAAAATTTTGCAAATGGTGTCGAGGGGTTGGAAGCGTATATTTGCCAACTTAATTGTGATAGGGCAAAAACAGGTATGCGTTTGGCGCGGAAGGTGTTTGCAACCTTTATAAAAAAAAATTGCAATATGGTGAAGAGGAGGTGGAAGGGTATGTTGACAGCAGCAGAAAAAGTTCCCAGGAAGTTTGACTAATCTGACCTAAACCTTACCTCAAACAAACAGGATTGTTTGTTGTAAAGTGTTTTAATTTGTTGTGCTAAACTGAACTTCCTCTTTCTCTAAAAACTATATCACTTCAAAGGGGGTTGTTTCACAATTCGTTTACAATATCACCACCTCTCCAGTGCTGTTTTTATGGTCATTAACACGTTACCCAAAGAATGCTCTGCATAAGTTTGAATATAGGAGGTGTAACTGATTGGACACTCTCTTGTTTTGTCAGCTTAATGGTTGTATTTTTTAATCTTCAATCTTCCAATAGACTGTAATGACCCTTGATGACATCCGTAGTCTAGAAGGAAAAGTAACGAGTGGTTTGAGGGAGTCACAGACAGCTATACAATCTTTAAAACAGGTAAGGATAGCTCTAGTTCCTCACAAATAGGCCATTTGAGAGTTCAATTTTTTTTTTACTGAGGGATGGGTATTAGGGGACATTCTTTGTGGCAGGACGGCTTTGTGGAGGTGCTGGTCACCTTTTCTTCCTGTCACTCACTGGCTTGTTTTTTTATATCTATTTTGCTTCTTTGTATCTTTATGTATCGATTTGTATATTTGTTTTTTTATGCCAGTGTAAAGTCTAATAAAACTAATATGTCTGGTACCCTAACTTGCTTAGTCACAATGTAACGCTTGCATTCAAATTCCTCCGACTACATGTATAGAGACAGTTGCTATATTACATGATTAGGGGCAAGCTTTTGTGTAGTTAGTATGAGACGGTGAACACCTATACACACTTTTGAAAGGATGTGTATGGCACAATGGTTCGCTCATCTGGAGGTTGCTATGCAAAGGCTTGCCCCGAACAATTTGACATAGCAACTGTCTCTATAGTCTGAGGAATTCAGATGAAATCGTACATTGTGACTAGGCGGGTAATAGACCCTTCCCATGAAATATGTAAATTGCACATAGCGCGTGCGCACTAACGTTTTGGTTGGCAAAATGAGGGAACATCGCACTGTTTTGTACACGGCTAATGGGTGCGGGACGTAGACACGATTGCGCGTCTGCTTAGTGCACAACTCTATGGTGTTTGCCAACCAACAGGGTCTGTACGCATGCGTGAATGTAATTAGCATATTTCATGGGAAGGGTCCTTGTGACAGACATTATTCAAATCTTACTCACAAATGCCTTATTGCCATGGAGGCCATTACCAAAAGGTCTGACAGACAGAAGGTCTTCATAAACAGTTTGACTCTAATAGATCTGCCGGGGGAAGTTGCTCTGCCCTGTTTATCTTCAAGAAAATTTGAATCCATGATTCTGATAATCGTTCCCTACCAACAACATCGTGATATTGTACCAAATTGATATCAAACAACCAGGGCTGACTTCACAAAGAGCATATAACGTTCTTGAGTGAAAATTTTCCTTTACTGCTAAGCAAAGTGTGATGTCACAATACAAATTCACTATGGTAATTCTGACAATTCATACTTAGATGAATCTTAGTGCTTTGTGAAATTGACCCTGTGAGAACCATAGATAAAGAATTAAATTAACTAGATCGACCGCGCGTACATACGCGCCATTGCCTGTGAGCAAAAGTTTTTGTTCGCCATGGGCGCGGGAAAAATTTCTCGTTCGAAAGGCGACGCGCGGAAATGAAAACGGGAGATAGGCCTTTGACGCGCTAAATGTCACGTGCTGATGGCAAAAAGTCACGTGCTGACGGCAAGACACAGAAAATGTACACAGGACCCGCGTATGTACATACAGCCGATCTAGTTATTCTTCTCTATATCTATGGTGAGAACTTCAGATCATTGCAAACTAAAAACTGATTTACATAATATCATCATACTTTAGGCGTTGCAGACCTCTGCTCTGAAATATCAACACTACAGTTGGAACTTTTAAATAACACTAATAAGATTCTTTATTTCCTTTTTCTGTGAAGACACAAACAGAATCCCAGAAACAGGTGGAAACTCTTCAGAAACAAATCGCCAAAAGCATGGTCATGACCAAGAAGTTACTCCTTGAAAAGGTGAGTGTTTGAATCGAACCCTCCCTGCCCTCAGCGTTCTGAAAAATAGAACAAAGAGAGCCATGTTTAAAGACGGAACTGTTTGGAAGAAACTACTGTTGTCCAGCAGCAATTTGCAGGGAATTTCCATAAATAACACACGCAAGTCTTGCGCAAATCAAAAGGGATAACAAATCTTGAATTAGGACTATATTTTCCTGTAAATTATGTCACATGAAATGGATCTGTTCAATAAACAGCTATTGGAGCTCTTTTTTTTAACCAAATGTTTTGTTTGATCTTAATCAAGGAAACTAAGTTATCATGAAACTTTATTTAATTTGATAAACAAAAATTTGTCTGATTTATTTCAAGTCGGACATTGACATGAAAGAGGCGAGACGGAAAAGCATGGAGAACCGACTGAGATTGGGTCAGTTCACTACCAAGAGGCAGGGAGCTCAGTTTGTGGAAACGTGGCAGGATGGATATGCATTCACGGAACTTGTCAAGTAAGTTTTCACTCATGACCAATTAGTCAAAATATTCTCTTTAGTGGCACTGCAATCAGTTTACAATACCCGTAGCAATCGATGTGCTATGCCTGTAGGAGCAGCAGTTCTTGGTCAAATTCCCCATACATATGAGGTGTTCTATAAGAATTTTTTTAAATGTTTTTACTTGTGTTGTGGTTAAAAAAAGACAAGTTCCTGTATGATCCCTTGGTGATCCCCACAGCAATCTATTCTCACTCGGCATTGCCTCAGAAAATTTATAATGTGCTGAGGATCATCTAAGGGTGTGCTAGATGGATCATCTTTGTAGTTTTAACCATGGCTTACAAAGCAGTGAATATTTGTTTATGGGTCATCCATCTTTTCCTTTGTAAACAAATGATCAATGAAAAGTTGTACTTTGGATTTTTTTCTGTAATACAACAGACAACAGGAAAGATTAGGCAAAGAAAAGGAAGAAATAGAACAACAGCGAAAGTTACTCACCAAAAAGAAACCACCGACTCCTCAGGCAGCCTCGGCCAAGGCCAACAAGGCCAAAGCGGCCATGGCCAATGGTCCAGACGATGTGTTTGCTAAGCCGGCCGTTGAGACCCCAATGACGCCCTTGGAGTATTATGAGAGAGATGAAATCTTCAAGTTAAGATTAGCATCTCTGAGGAAGGTGAGTACATGGCGGGGAGTTTTTCATTAGGCCATATTCAAAATGGTGGCTATCGCTATGGCTACGACTATTGCTAAGGGTTGTTTCCAAGGAACAAACTGTTTTAAAGACACTGGACACTATTGGTATTTGTCAAAGACCAGTCTTCTCACTTAATGTATCTCAACATATGCATAAAATAACAAACCTGTGAAAATTTGAGCTCAAATGGTCATCGAAGTTGCAAGATAATAATAAAAGAAAAAATGCCCTTGTCACACGAAGTTGTGTGCTTCAGATGCTTGATTTCGAGACCTCAATTTCTAAATCTGAGGTCTCGAAATCAAATTTGTGGAAAATTTGTTCTTTCTTGAAAACTACGTTACTTCAGAGGCAGTCGTTTCTCACAATGTTTTATACTATCAACCTCTCCCCATTACTCATTACAAAGTAAGGTTTTATGCTAATAATTATTTTGAGACATACCAATAGTGTCCACTAGTCCTTTTCTTCAAATATTATGCTTTTCTACACTGAACTAGCCAGCAAGACCACTTAGAGTGAATTTTGAGTGGTCCTCGGGTATTTAGACTGGCACTTGGCAAGCAGACGACTGATAAAGACAGGGATGTGATTTCTCTGTTTTTACCGGAAATCCTTTTTTTTTTTTTTTACAACTAAGATCAAATTCATAAGAAAACTAGACATTGCATTTGTAAACAAATGCTGAGCTGTTTCGCCAATAACTATTTCAAAAATCCTCAACTCAATATGAAAATTTTGTTGTAGTCCAATTAGTTATGATGTATCAAGCCTGTTTAAAAAATGGATTTAGATTATACCATGTTCAGTCAGCAATTTATGACTTAAAGGTAAAAAAAAAAATCATAACAATTTTTGTGATGACGTCATCATGACGTCATTTTAATATTTACAGGAACTTGCCAATATCTAACAACCTACCAAGTTTCAACATGATTGCGCCAATACTTCGGGAGTTACAAGACTTCGAAAAGTGCACCTTTAATTCCATGTCATGTAAACCCCGATGACGTAATCGATATGAAACTTCACACATATGATGGCTGCCTAATGGTCAACATGTGTGTAAATTTTGAAGTGATTACAAAAAACTTTACGGTCACCACACACATCTTCAAAAAGTCCTTTTTTTAAACAGTTTTCAATCTGGTATTTTTTTTTAACAGCCCACCCTTGCCAGACACTAGTATCGGTGAAAGCAACTTCATAACTCTAGCCACTTATGAATTACAAGGCACTTCCGGTTTCGCAAGAAGAGGTCACTGCGCAATATAAATGTCCGTTTTATTATTATTTATTATTATTATGTGAGGTCACGCACACGAAATAAAATGAAGATCTAATATATCCCTATCCAATCCCGCAAACAGAAACCTACGGTCTCTTGTGGCTGATTTGATGCGAATTTTCAAATATTTAAAATAGTGTAGCTTTAAGATGACGTCACGTGACAGGTGATGACATAATGTAATGTGAAGACTATACATCAATACCTTTCATCTCTGAAAGTTTGATTGCAATCGCTCATTGGGAACATTGCAAAACAGCGCGTAGACAATTTTGAGTTCTGAAAAATACAAGTAAAACAAATAAAAACAAAAACTCTAGCGAAAACAAGAGCTGTTTCGCTGCGCTGCGCTGCGCTGCGCTACGAAACAGATAATAAAGACAAAACCGTGTAGAATACCCAGATTGCAGAGTAGGGTTTTCAAAACCAAAGATAAGTAAGCAGGCTTCACACTCGGAAGCTTTTGCGCTCGCAAGCTTTCACACTTTGCGCTTGCAAGTAAGCTTGGGCGATATCACGATATTATCGAATATCGCGATATTAATTTGGAAACGATTTCGATATCGGACGGATTTGGTTTTGATCGAAATATCGATATATCGCGATATATCGCGATATATCGCTTAAATATCGCGATGTATTTGCTAGCTCAGACATCTTGCACCCCATGGGTTTGAAGTAAAACCAGAAGAATAGGTCATTAGAACACCTCTCTTATGCTATGACTGTCTCTTCTTCAACTTTTACTTGGAGTTTGAAGACTGATGATGTCAAATTTAATTAATCGCGATTATATCGAATATCGCGATATACTGTCGGCGATATATTGTCGTGAATAAAATAAATCGATATCGCCCAAGCTTACTCACAAGCTTTCACGCTTTGTGCTCATAGTTCAGGTTTTTATTTCAACAGACTATAACATCCCTGTAAAGGAGAACGCTGGAGAGGTTATGTTTGTATCCAACATTGTTACCCTGATACAATGAATCAGTTTAGTTCTTGGCAACTTTCATTTCTATTTTTGTTTGGATTTTTATATATTTTGTTTAACTATCATTTGGATCTCACAAAAATACCTAACTGCTTCCCAATGCTCGCAGGAGGAATCTGACTTACAAGGAGAGCTGGAGAAGTTAGAGAGAGAGCGTAATGTTCATATACGGGAGCTAAAAAGAATACATAATGAGGACCAATCAAGGTTTAACCACCATCAGACGCTCTCGAATCACTACCTACTGCTGGGACTGCTTGGAAAAGGTGGCTTCAGTGAAGTCCATAAGGTAAATAATAATAGTAATAAGTAGGACTTGAAACTTTGCATGGTGGAAATACGATATAGTAAAGGTTTGTTGTAACACCATATAATGATAATCGCTAATTGAGTTGCGCTTTCTCCAGAAGACGATCATGGCATACTGATCAAACTCATTTAGAGATTATCATTACGTGGTGTTACCGCAAACCTTTACTATATAATAGTAATAATAAAAGTTATAACAATTATAGAGAGCTAAATATGTAAGTTTCTAAGTGCTATAACCAGATTGACAAAACAGATGGGTTTTAAGGAACGATTTAAAAATGTCCAACAAAGGTGCTGCTTGAATGTGGGTGGGTAGCTTGTTCTAAAGTGTTGGAGCTGTGACTGAGAAAGCACGATCCCTTTAGCATGTCATGGTGCGGGGTACCGGGGAAAGCTTGAAATGAGCGATGGAAGAAGAGGAAAAGGCGTCGGGTAGCTGATGAAAGTGAAGATGAACAAAGGGCTTTGAGGTCTAGGAGATAAATCCACTTCTTCTTTCCATGCCTCTGCAAATAGACTCCTTGCATATGGCGTTAGAAGATCAAAAACAGCGCCCTCGTTGAGGTTAGATGACGACCTATTAAGTGGTGTGGTGCATACACGCTTGTATATTTATTTGGTATTGTGTATTAAAAAACCTTTGGAGCGCTATGGTTGCCGGGGTTGTATACTCCCCAGGCAGCTGAGAAAGATTAAAGAAATATTATTGGCCCAATGACCAAGGCACTAATGTAGAGTGCATTGGTAAGATTATTGTAAAATGTGTCTATTTTTACTCCACTGCAGGGTTTTGATCTAAAAGAGCAGAGATACGTTGCGTGTAAGATTCATCAACTCAACAAGGAATGGAAGGAAGATAAGAAAGCCAACTACATCAAGTGAGACTTCATTCTTATAAATTTAGATTGGTATAGGTGTGTGCATGGTTCAATCCATACACAAGCTAGCAGATCAGGGCCCAATTTCAAGGCTCTGCTTACCGTAAGCACAGAATCGGCGCTTACGGAAGCAGGGAATTCTGTGCTTACGGCAAGCGTATTTCACGGGTTAGCGGCGAATTTGGGCTTCTGCGCGTGCGTACTTCACGTTACTAGGCATTTTACGCTTACGTAAATTTTTAGGCTAGCGAAGAATCTCGGCGCTTGCACATAAGCGGAGAATCACGATCGTAAGCGCAGAATTCGGCGGTAAGCAGAGCCATGAAATTGGGCCCAGGCTGATATAGGTGAATCGGGCCAACAGGATGGAAACAAAAAACTACAAAAACCTTTTTTTATTTGAGGGGGGGGGGGAGGTATGCGTTTGGTAATCACTGTTTTAAAAAAGTTTCTCTTCAAAGTACTGTGGTTATGTAAAAAGATGTCAATTTATATGCCCCCAAATTCTGAGAAGTGTTACTGTCAATTTTAGTTTCTTAGATCGTGTTATCCTATTAGGAACTATTCTTCATGGACATATTTTCTCAGGATTTTTGGTGATATCTCAAAAACGCGACCGCCTTTTGAAATGAAACTTTCACAAGATAGTTTTATTATATACTTGTACATTTACATAAGATTAAAACATTTGAACGGTTCCCAAAACCCAAGGTTTATCATTTGCCTTTAACAAACATCGGTGCAAGGGTAAAACCAACGTTTTATGCTTTATCTTGTTGTTGTTTTTTACAGACACGCACTTAGGGAATATGAAATTCACAAGAGCTTAGACCATCAAAGAGTCGTCAAGCTGTATGATGTCTTTGAAATAGATTCAAATTCGTAAGTATTTCTTGGTTTTATTTCATGATTGGTAAAATGCTGTGTAAGGATTGAAATCAGCAGAAAGATTGAAAATGAATGGCATATAGCTGATGGACGTAAAGCCGTTGGTCCCATGTGTTGCGTAACGCATGTAAAAGAACCCAGTGCACTTATCGAAAAGAGAAGGGGTTCGCCCCGGTGTTCCTGGCTGCGGCTGCTTAATGCGCCGTAGCACCTTGTAAACCCTTATAATGTGCTAACTAATTGGGTCTCAAAATTCATCTCTGCAATAACCTATCTTTCTGAAAGTTTTATATACTCAGCGCCTTTAGTACCTTGTTTGGTAGATACGTGCGCTATATAAGACTTCGATATTATTATTATTATTACTAGCTGAGGTGCTTTTCATTGCTTGTATTTTACATTGTACTGTTTTTTTTAAAGTAACGTTTACTTCTTGAAAGTTTCCCCTTCTCATTGCTTGTATTTTACATATCACTGTACTCTTAAAGTTATGTGTATTTCTTCTATATTGTTTTATTTAAAGGCAGTGGACACTATTGGTAATTACTCAAAATAGTTATTATCATAAATCCTTTCTTGGTGACGAGTAATGGGGAGAGGTTGATGGTATAAAACACTGTGAGAAACGGCTCCTTCTGAAGTGTCATAGTTTTCGAGGAAGAAGTAATTTTCCACGAAATTGATTTCAAGACCTCATATTTAGAACTGGAGGTCTTGAAATCAACCATCTAAACGCACACAACTTCATGTGACAAGGGTGTTTTTTTCTTTCACTATTATCTCGCAAGTTCGATGACCGATTGAGCTCAAATTTTCACAGGTTTGTTGTTTTATGCATATGTTGAGATACACCAACTGTGAAGACTAGCCTTTGACAATTACCAATAGTGTCCACTGCCTTTAAATGCATTGTGCATTTACTAACTTAACGTTTGTGTGAAGTGCCTTGGGCACCTTATTAGGTGTATTCTGCGTTATATAAGATATTGTATTATTTTTTATTTGTTTTGTTATCTCTAGTTTTTGTACAGTGCTAGAGTACTGCCCCGGCAACGATTTAGATTTCTACTTGAAACAACACAAGATGATAGGAGAGAGAGAGGCACGCTCTATAATGATGCAAACAATCTCAGCCCTGAAATACCTTAATGAGCGAAAACCACCTGTTATTCATTACGATCTAAAGCCAGGTGAGTAGTTAAGTGTATATTAATGGTGGTCCTAAAATGGATACCTGGGGCACACCAGTTTGACTGTGCATGTTAGTATAGAGGACATAATCCATGCTTGCTGGAGACAGTGGTGTAACAAGATGGTGGGGGAGGAGAGGGGGGAGGAGGCTGTAGCCACACTCTGAATCCTTGCCTCTTTCGTCTCTTGCCCCCTCCCCAAAATGAGATAAAAAATGGATGGTTCTACTTATTAAATAGGTCCCCTTTCTAGTAAAAAAGAAAGTTTTCCGAGATAGTACAGGTAACGTGGTATTTTAGCTGTCTAGGTCTGGTAAACATAATGTTGTTGTGCTGACTACTTTATGTGCTTAAAGGCACTGGACACTATTGGTAATTACTCAAAATAATTGTTAAGCATAAAAACTTACTTGGTAACAAGCAATGGAAAGCTGTTGATAGTATAAAACATTGTGAGAAACGGCTCCCTCTGAAGTATCGTAGTTTTCGAGACAAAGTTACTTTCCACCAATTTGAATTTGAGACCTCAGAATTAGATTTTGAGGTCTTGAAATCAAGCATCTAAAAGCACACAACTTCGTCTTACAAGGGTGTTTTTTCCTCCATTATTATCTCGCAATTTTGACGATTGATTAAGTTAAAGTTTTCACAGGTTTGTTATTTTATGTTTATGTTGAGATACACCAAGTGAGAAGACTGGGACAGAGAAGCAGTTTTGTGAAAAACACAAGATAGAACCTGTGAAAACAATTCAGATCATGCATAGAAGAGCTTTGAATGATTTCTTGAGAAAAAAATATCTCCTTACTCATCAATTCGTTGTTATCCCCCCACTAAAAGGTAATATTCTTTTAAGTTCCGGAAACGTAAGTGGAGAGATTAAGATTACAGACTTTGGACTGTCCAAGATCATGGACGATGATCACTTCAATTCACAAGAGGGAGGGATGGACCTAACATCACAAGGAGCCGGCACATACTGGTAATTATTGACACTTGGGTCTTAAGAGTTTGAGAAATTTCTGGTGAAATTCTCAGGCAAATTTTGCTCTTTTTTTGAACCGAAATTATATAGAAGATGATTTGTAATTTAGGTGATAAAACGTTTTAAAACTGACGCGACAAATTTTGTTTTCACATTGGTCTCCCCGATTTAGGCTACTCGCTTTTAGGTTCCATCTTCTTTCTGGATCTGAATAAATATTCTCAAAGGTCTAATTAGAGCCAAATGAGAAGAGAAGATGATGAATAAATTACGGTTTTTGATGTGAGAGGAAAACCCCAAAGAGTTATTACAGGGAAAACCCACGCAGTCAAGTAGGGACTGAAAACCCAATCCACATAGTGCCCCCGTGATTTGAATTGGGGGCCCAGAGGTGGAAGGGGAGGCAAGACACCACTACACCAACCTAACCGCCAATTTGTTTTACAAGCTTTGGTTAACATGTTAATGTTGGTTTTTTTAACTACTGTAATGTATATATTTGGTTTGCGGTAACACCATGTGTGTATCTACTTGCCAGGTAGAGTTTGTTCTTAGAGAACTGTCTTGCTTAATTCTACTTCGCCGAGTAGATTGTTCGGGAGTTCGGGAGACTTCTCAGTTCTGAAAAGAACTGTCCTGCTTATTAACTATTACCTGGGCGGATGGAAAAGAAATAGGCTGGGACTACTACTTTAGCTTATAGGATCGTAATTAACTGTACTACCGCGGAGTCAGTTCTTGGGTTGGTCTCAATGTTTCGACTAGCTTGCTTTAGTCATCCGCGGTAGTAGAATTAAGCAAGACAGTTCTCAAACAAACAAGCTCTACCTGGCAAGTAGATACACACATGGTGTTACCGCAAACCAAATATAAATTGATACCTCACAATGCAATGCCTCAAATCCTATATACTGAATTGATTTCCTGTTTTTTTTAATTATTTCAGGTACCTGCCACCAGAATGTTTTCAAGTTGGCCAGGAGCCGCCTAAGATCTCATCTAAGGTGGATGTATGGTCGGTTGGTATCATCTTCTATCAATGTCTGTATGGAAAAAAGGTATGTCGTTGTTGAGCACCGTTGAGCCTTCTGAAGATTTGCAATTATTTTGTGTCTTAGGGTTTCAGGCCTGTATGCTTCGTATTTGAAATGGCTAGGGCACCAATGCATTTTTGAGGGGTAAATTGTAAATTTCTAATGGAGCATTTCAATGACCTGGGGGCATGGAGGCAATCGTCTTTGTTGCCCCTTTGAAGTATCAGGTCTCAGGCCTGGGGTTTACACGGTGACGCAAAGCAATTGTCACCGAACCATTCCATAGACACAGGGGCAAACCCCTTCTCTTTAATACACCGGACACTATTGGTAGTTACTCAAAATAATTGTTAGAATAATAATTTACTTGGTACCGAGCAATGGAGAGCTGTTGATAGTATAAAACATTGTGAGAAACTGCTTCCTCTGAAGTATAGTTTTTTACTAGTGTGTTTCATTCCTCCTTTTCACAATTTTGTTTTAATCCAACTTTTTATTTCAGCCCTTTGGTCACAATCTGTCGCAGGCATCAATCTTAGAGCAAAAGACCATCCTTAAAGCAACACAGGTTCAATTCCCACCAAAGCCAGTAGTCAGCGCAGAGGCAAAGGTAAGGCTTAAGTTTCGAAGAGGGTCAAATTTAGCTTTTGTGATGCACTCATTTTCCAATAAGCCTTTTTGAGGTATGGCGGACGTGATACACGCGCATCACACGCCGCGACTGATGCCAGGCTCACCATGTTGGTGTTCATTAGGTTTACGTGTAAACGCCGCGTCGCCTAAAATGCGCACTTCACTGAATAACATACGTTCTATTTCTATGGTCAATACGCAAAAATTTACCACAACTTTACAGTGATGTAGCATTGTGTCCGCCATATCTCAAAAAGGCTTTTAGATTTGGTTCTCATGAAAGTGCGGAAAACTTACAAACCTGATATAAAAACGTGTAAAGTAAAGCCCTTTTCACACAACAACAAAATTATCTTGGTCCCTCGCTAAGAATTTTACAAGCACTGATTGTTATATTTGTTGTCATTGTGCATGACTGGGGCTAGCCATCTTGTTAAGGTACATTTTTTTTTTTAAATTAACAACCAATTTTGCAAGGGACGCAGTGGCATCTTAGTTTCTGAAAATTCTTCCACTTTCTTCTATCCTTTCCGTTCAGGAGTTCATTCGTCATTGTCTCGTCTACCAAAAGGAGGACCGCGTCGATGTCCTAACCCTTGCCAAACAACCCTACCTTCTCCCCGTCGGCGGCAGGAAATCACTAGCTGCAAATAGTGTGACCACGAACAATGTTACTAGTTCCAGTACAGCAGTCAGCTCCTCGAGTACAACAAGTCTTGAGACTAGTTCTCAGTAAGCTCTCAATAAGGAGATTAATCTTATCTACAACCAAAAGCTAGTCTCCGGCCCTGCAGCTGCCACAGACTGGGATCAAGTTCATGCAAGGATCAATGGATAACGAGTGGTTGTTCAGTGACGTACGTAGGGCACGCGTACAGAGGTTGAAGTGTGAACGACTCTTGTCAGGGCAAACGGCAACTCAACACACGTTTCACGTTTTGTTATAACTGGTCCACTCTGCGCTGTACTATGAAAACGGCTGTTGGTAACCAGCGATGCGACCATGCCCAGTAGGTTGGTTCCAAAAGTTGACTAGCGTAGTCCAACTAGACAGAGTTTGGGCAATGTTAGAAAAGCTATGGTCAACGATAGTCCTTGCGTGAACTTGGCCCAGGAAGCCAGAAAGTTACCTGCGGAAAGGACTGGGGGTGAGAGTACAACATCGTTCAAAGCATGCAAGGAGATCAATCTACATCCGAAAGGTAGTCTCTGGCCCTGCAGCCGCCTGCCACAAACTGGGAAGCTGGAAAGTGTGTACTCAGGGTGCCTTGGAAAAGGACCTGGGCCCAATTTCATAGGGCTGCTTTTAATCAGAAAATATTGCTTAACAGTTATCTCCTATTAAGCAGAAATGAGCATTATACCAGTCACAAATTGTGCATGTGACATGTTAGTTTGGCTGGTAGCCTTATTCTGGTAAGCAAAATTTTGTTGTGCTTAGCTACTCTTGTGCTTAAAGGCACTGGACACTATTGGTAATTACTCAAAATAATAGTGAGCAGTACAAAACATTGTGAGAAGCGGCTCCTTCTGAAGTAACGTAGTTTTTTCGAGAAAGAAGTTATTTTCCACCTAAATATTTTAATTTGATTTTGAGACCTTAGAATTAAATTTTGAGGTCCTGGAATGAAGCATCTTAAAGCACACAACTTCTTGAGACAAGGGTGTTTTTTCTTCCATTATTATCTCTCAACTTTGACAACCAATTGAGGTCAAATTTTTTCCCGGTTTGTTATTTTGCGCATATGTTGAGATACACCAAGTGAGAATACTGATCTTTGACAATTACCAATAGTGTTCAGTGTCTTTAAGCAGCTCTTTGATACTGGGCCCAGGATTTGGCTTCTGTTTGCAGGAATGTGAATGTGTTGCCTGTCGCTTGCATCTCAACAAATACCTGTACTTCACTGGTTTTATTTCAGCAGTAGGGTGTCTAGACCTGGTGCTTTGTATAAATCTTTTAGTTAATTATAAGATAACTGATAAAGGGAAGTTGCACGTTTGGTAATTACTCAGAACAAGTATTCGCTTAAAAACTGACTTGGTAACGAGCATTGAAGAGCTGTTGATAGTAAAAAACATTGTGAGAAACGGCTCCCTCTGAAGTAGCATAGATTTTGAAAAAGGGGTAATTTCTCACTAAAAGACTTCTAGCCAGAAATATTTTATTCCTATCTGAAAGCACACAAATTTGTCCAACAAGGGTGTTTTTTCTATTATCATTTTCTCGCAACTTCGATGACAAATTTAGCTCAAATTTTCACAGGCTTGTTATTTTATGCTTTTGTTGGGATACACCTAGTAAAAAGACTGGTCTTTGACAATTACCAAACCTGTACCTTCCCTTTAATGCTGCAGCATGCAAAGATTTGTCTAACATATTACATTTCAATACCAGAGGGCATCGTTTTCAATCTTGTTGGTTTAGCAAGTAACCCCTACCCATGTACAGGTCTGTATGCTTCATTTTTATAAGGGCAAGAGCACCAAGGCATTTTCTCCTTGGTAAAAGATGCCTTTTGAGGAAATTGTAATTTTCTACTGGAGCATTTCAAGGGCACCAAGGCAATTACCAGGGGGCATGGAAGCAATTGCCTTTGTTGCCTCTTTGAAGTATCAGGCATGCGTGTAACACAGCCTTGGATCGGTTGAGTTGGTCTTTGAAAAGCGTTTGTAACTGTTTGTTATAAAATGCATATAATTAGAAAGATAGTTTAAAAGTAGAATACAATGATCCGCACAAGTATCATTCGAAATTGCTTTGTTTTCTTTTTACCTTGTCGACAAACACGGTCGGCCATTTATGGGGGTCAAATTTTTGAATCCCATAAATGGACGACCGTGTTAGTTCGCAAAGTAAAAGGAAAACCACGCAATTTTGAGGCAAATGTGTGTGGATCATTGTATTTTACTTATAAAACATCTTTCTAATCATATGCATTTTATAACAAAAGGTTACAAACGCTTTTCAAAGACCAACTCGACCGATCCAAGACAACGTGTTCCTTTAACTAAAGAGCAGCTTATTAATCAAGTGTAAAAATGTCACAAAATGCCAAAGATCACCCAGCTCTATCAGTTGGACTCCAAAAGCTACTTAGAAGATGTTGCTGAACCCATTTTGTTGCATACCAAAAATAATATCAAAGCAGCTTTTATTTGGTTTTACTAAAAGATCTGCTACACAAGAAGAACTTTCATATTGACTGAGTGTAGATGTATGCTGACAAGTTTTCAGTCTTCCTTACAAATTGTGTTTTCTTAACTGCTTTCATCTCAGTAATTTGTGCCAAAAATGTGTAAAACTCACGGAACAGAACAATTCCTAAGAGGTCATAAATATAGTCTGAATGAACTGTCAGGTTCATCTCTTTTTGTATTTAAGTACTGCCAAGGTATAACTTCAAGCTAAATTCATAAAATATATTACTGTAATTGTTTGAGAATTATTCGGTAAGCAGTGACATGAAACTAGAACCAGAGCCAAATCTCATAAAGCTCCTTCAGTTGAAAAACACCCCCAGCTAAGCGCAGCAACATTATGCTTACCAGATTAAGATCACCAGCCAACACACCATGTAACATTTGAAATGTTTGACTGGTATACTGCATATTTTTGCTTAGCAGTATTTACCATGTGCTGTGGGGATATTAATGTGTACCATTCCTGTGTCAGAAAGAACAGCTTTGTGATGTAGACCTGTGCCAAATTTCATAGCAGAAATTATTGCTTAACAATTTTCTGCTTTAAGTAATAGTAGGAATTAGCATGATACCAGTCACAAATTGTACATGTGACATGGTATTTTGGCTGTTTACCCTGTTCTGGTAAGCATAATTTGTGAGTGCTTAGCTACTTTTTGAGCTTAAGCGGCTTTATGAATTTGGGCCCTGTCTATTGGTAGAAATCACTGATCGCTGATTACGTTGTATGGCCAACATTGAGTCGCACAAAATGTAAAACTGTTTTTGCACAAATTATGTCCTTTTTAATCGCCTTAAAACCCATCTTTTTTTCATGAACAATTCTGGTACTTTTTATTTTGGGTTGCACAGCTCATTTAAATCAGTGTTATGGGAAATTTGATAGCTTTGTTGTTTTAAATGTGTTACTGTACGTTTCACTGTAAATGGTTGCCAAAATTTTGCAAACCAGGTTTGCAAATATCATGGCACTAAAATCGCAACAGAAAGGTCAATACATGTATAGTGGAAAGGGGTTGGTGTATTTTTTTGCAGATAATTTTGCTTTAAAGGCACTGGACACTATTGGTACTTATAATTGTTTGCTTAAAAACTTACTTGGTAACGAGCAATGGAGAGCTGTTGATAGTATAGAACATTCTGAGAAACAGCTTCCTCTGAAGTAATGTAGTTTTTGAGAAAGAGATAATTTCTCACTCAAGTAACTAAAAGCCTCAGCTGAAGCATTTTATTAAACATCTGAAAGCTCCCAAAGTTGTGCAACAATGGCGTTTTTTCTTTCGAAATTCTCTTGCAACTTTGATAACCAATTGAGCCAAAATTTTCACATGTTTGTTATTTTATGCATAATGTCGGGTTACAAGTGAGAATACTGGTCTTAGACAATTACCAAATGTGTCCAGTTCCTTTAAGTTATCAGAAACTTAAATGTTGTGTCACCATTTTAAATTCCTTTTTTTTATATTTTTATTTATTTATTTTACAACTTACCCTTATCAAGTAGGACAGTTGTTACATTGCATTGTCTGTTTCCTAAGTAATAACGGTTACACACTTATGTCTTGTTATCCCTTATTTCTGACACCCAAATGTACGTTACTAACCCTAACGCCAAACCAAACCTTGCTTGTAGATCACAAAGGGTTAATAGTGGTGTTGGAACATATAGCAGCCACCATATTAATGCTTAATTCATACAAAATATGCAATGCTGTCATCATAGGATGTTCCAAAACAGCTTAAAGGCCGAGTCACACTGCAGCAATAACGAAAACGATAACAATCACAACGCAAGGAGAACGCATTCTATTGGTTGAGTTGCTCCACGCAGAATACGCTCACGCTCATTCAACCAATTGAATGCGTTCTCTGTGCGTCGTTATCGTTCTCGTTATCGCTGCAGTGGGACCAGGCCTTCAGCCTTTCTTCTTCAAAATGTGTTCTTTTTTTCATTGACTATATAGTGAAAGGAAACCCCCCCCCCTCTGCTACGCCCTTCTCCGCAAATTTGTACATCCAGAAAGAATTAGCTGCATTGTACAGATCAATCTGTGCTGTGTACCAATAACTGGCTGTCATGTTATGAATGTTTTTCTATGACGTAACCGATTATATTTTTTTTTATCTCATAATCATAGATGTTAAAACACTGTTTTAAACAGATTGCCAGTTCCAGATTTGTCTCTATATCCACACCTAGACACAATTTCATAGCGCTGCTTAGCGGTAAGCACATTTTTTGTGCTTATCCGTAGCAGAACAAAACTTGCCAAGGTGTAAGCGTATTTCACAGGCAAGCAGAAAAATTAGGCGACCATATTGGGTGTTCACCATGGATTTGCATTGTGAAGTCATTTATTTTCGTGCAGTAAGGTTAGCACACCTTTTCGTGTACTTATGGTCAGCATCGCTATGAAATGGAAGTTGTTCAGTAAGCACAAAATCGGCCGCTAAGCAGATGGAGCTGCTTATACACAAAAGTCGCTAAGCCCCCCCCCCCCCCCCCCCAAATATTTGCTTACTAGAATAAGGTTACCTTACCAGCCAAACTACCATGTCACGCGTACAATTTGTGACTGGAATCCTGCTTATTTCTGCTAATAGCAGAAGATTGTTAAGTAATATTTCTTGCTTAAGCTGCTCTATGAAATTGGGCCCTGGGCCCAATTTCAGGGCCCAATTTCATGATGCTGCTTATTAACGAGTTCTGCTCTTACTGCGCCCTTTAACATATGTATTTGTATGAGTCGTAGCAGGATACCAACCAAAACATCATGTGTCATTGGTGACTGGTATCCTGCTCAAGCTTGCTCAGCAATGTTTTCTATGTTTTGTTAAGCAGCTCTACTAGATAGGCCCTGGTTGAAGGACCTTAATCACGGTGTGGTCATCTTGATTTTACTCCATTTCTACTCATAATAACCAAACTGAGACTGGACAAAATGATAATCTGGTGCCATGTTTGCGCAATGAATAACAGAATTCATTACTGTTATGGATACAGGGAACATGACCAAGATGGTAACAGCGTGCGTGATAAAGGTCTATTGGAGTGAAGGTACACATTCAGAAACCGATAATAGCTTTATTACCACTCCAGAATGTAACCAACATACTGCCCAAGTAATATCAAATTCTACATGCAAGTTCAATTAGCCTTTTTGAGGTATTTAGGACACTATAGGAGTGCACTGCCTGGTTTGGGTGTATACAGACAAATTAACCCAAACCAAATAGTGCGCTATAGTCATTTGTCCACCATGTCTAAAATTGGCTTATAAAATACAAGCATTATTCACCAATTTCACAAACAGTTGTGTTTTGTATCAGATTGTATTAAGCACAGCTTTAAAATAAAACCACAAACTTATGGAGCCTTTCGCATGACATCACAAGCCTAAAACAGCGCCTTCTACTGAGGTCAATGGAGAGCAATCATTGGCTTGGAGGTGCGCGCGGCGTGTACACTTGTTTCCATTGTTTGACCAAAGTGATGGCAACCAATGCATGGTTTTTATATAATACATACATACCCAGTTATTCAAAGATGCTTTGCAGGAAGTTGTTGTTTATGAATCAAATAAATTGTTAGGTGAAAAATACAGGGGAAACTAAAAAAAATATGGCATTTTGGCCAATATCCTGTTTTGTGCAGCAGAACTTTTGCTCTAAACGCAACAACTTTTGATTTGTGAAGCTACTTATAAAAAATTTGCTCTTGAAAACGTAGTATAAGTTGAACATTGGTGAACTGGATGACTTCTGACATGGGTTGCATGCATAGTGGTTTTTAATTACTCCAAGTTGTAAAGTAATACAATGTACATAATTTCTATAAATAAAACTCATTTGCATAACAATGACTACCTTGTACATGTGTCATGCCCATGTTCCATCATGAAGAAGATGCCAGGTTGTATAATTGGATGTAAAATAAAGAAAACAACACAAAGCTTTCTAGCAAAATGTGGATATGTAAAAACAGCTGTTTGTATCAGTAGATTTCAGTTAGTTCTTGTCTTACCCCCCCCCCCCCCCAAACACACACACACTGTATTTGTTCCAACTGATCCAGGGAAAGTTTACTTGGTAAAACCATGGAGGTAGGTTTTACAGAAGTTTCAAGATTATTTAGTGGTTACACATTTTCCGATATCCTTTTGTTCCAACACCCCTATATTCCGACACCCCTATGTTCGGAAACCCCTATATTCCGACACAATTATTTTCTGATACCCCTATATTCCAACAACCCAACTACCCTGTGTTCCGACAACCCTATGTCATGCTGCTCCTCCGCAAATCAAAATGCAATTTGCTTGTATGAAAAGCCCCATTATTTAGTGACAGATCAATTGATCGGGTTAGAGGTGTTCGAACTGCACCAAAAAGACCAATACAGTAAGTTTAGTTTGCACTTCCAGATTTCTTGATTTTACCAAACTACCTCCATGTTTTTGCCATTAAAAACATTGTGCACAAGCCCTTTAAATTTAAATGCCGCGGTTTGACCTCTGAACCCTTGATCAATGGCGCACAGCGACTTTCATTTGCAACGGAACGGTACCTTGACTGCGTCGACCTATTTGTGTACACAATCTTGATGCGGAAACAATCTAAATTTGACAGGAATGCAAAGTACCAGTGAAAGGGCATTCGTCCATGTGGCATGGCAGTAAAGAGTCTCCGGATTGCCGTATGTTTACGTCAGATTTTTCAAGTTAGAACTCTACGTAAACAATTTATCTCGACCTCAGCAAGTCTTACGAAGTCGTGGGGATCAAAGAAAAGCTTACGGGGGCAGAAATTGTGGAAGACGTTTCAAGAAAGTAGTGTTTTCAGCGACGGTGACATGGGTGACACAAATGTTGATGAAGTTCTTGCGCCGTTGCGGGCTGCAGTGAAGGAACAGGTAGGGGCCTACTACTTCTAGAAACTAAGGCTCCCCTCTGTGAGCCTATAGGGGTCTCATATTTAGGGCCTTTTTAACGCTATACGTTTTTCAAACATTTTTTGAGATTGCGGAGTGGGTTCTCTGTTCGCCCCCTCGGACATTGAAATATCAAAGGACACATAGAGCCTAATTTTGGCGAGATTAAATTTAAAATAAAAATAAAGAGAGATTTCTGATTCCAAAATTCATTGAACAATGATTGAACCATGATCGTTTAACGCGTGAGAGCTATAAACCTATGAGGTTACGGGAGACGATAGCCGGACGAAAACGAAATAGTTCTAGGAGTAGGGACCTACGCACTACTCCTACAACTATTTCGGTTTCGTCTGGCTATCGTCTCCTGTAACCTCATAGATGAACATCTGTCACGCGATTAACGACCCATGGTTCAATGAATTTTTGAATCAGAAATCTCTCTTATTTTTTTTGTTAATCTCGCCAAAATTAGGCTCTATGTGTCCTTTGATACATCAATGTGCCGGGGGGCGACCAGAGAATCCACTCTGCAATCTCAAAAAATGTTAAAAATGATAAATTCTTACCGTAATTTCGGATTCCCTATCTACTGTACGTGTTACTCCTCTGCCAACAATTTTGAAAATTACCCGACCTCATTTTGCGATAGTGCGTCACGAGAGGGCGGGTACGATCCGTGATTTGTGTACAAAACATACACGGAACCACGAAGCTCGGACAGGGTACCAGTATGTACACTTTTTGCGCACAGCCGGCACATTGAGATATCAAAGGACACATAGGGGTCCTACTACTTGCCGTCAACTCGCCGTCAACTCACTTGCGCCGTCAACTCGCCGTCAACTCCTCCAATATACATTTAAAATCCACAAAAGAAACATAGAACTGTAAAGTATCAACTCGAAAAGAATTCGCAAAGTTTTAGGTCATATTTCGGAATAAAACTTGAGTTTTTTTCTCGTGAAAAAATTATCTTGAAACAGCAAAACCGTCGGCCGCCATCTTGCTTTTTCACATTGATTAGTCTTGGCCCAAGATGTCAATGATTGGTACTTATTTTTTATCAACACAAAGTCGTTTTTGTGAATGAATTTTTACCGAAAACCATGAGAAATATGTAGTTTAGCCCAGACTTAACACTTCCGTGTACCATTTATACATTTTTCATGTAAATTTAATGAGTTGACGGCACGAAAATGAGTTGACGGCGAGTTGACGGCAAGTCGGCGAGTTGACGGCAAGTAGTAGGACCGACACATAGAGCCTAATTTTGGCGAGATTAAAAAAAAAAAAAAAAAGAGATTTCTGATTCAAAAATTCATTGAACCATGGGTCGTTTAAACGCGTGACAGATGTTCGTCTATGAGGTTACGGGAGACGATAGCCGGACGAAACCGAAATAGTTCTAGGAGTACCTACGCACGGTCTTGTTTGACTGATCGCCCCGTGAAATATCGCCCAAACCACCCATCCCTATCCCACCTACTGATCGAATAATGTATTTATTTTTTTCAGTCTCCACCCTAGTTGCGATTACGTAACCCTCCTTCCGACGGCTGCCACCAGGCCGGAAGGTTACGAGATTCTCACGAGCGGCAAATGACAATATGGTCCAACACGTATAATTTCGACAGCTAGTCACCAGATTTGCCCCATTTTTACCACTTTCAAAAATCATGACACAAATTCTAAGGGCACGAACTTAATCCTCAATATCTAATGAACACTCAAAACACCATTGAGAAAATATTTTTGTAGAAAAAGGACAAAAACAGATCCCGGAGCGAACTCCCAGGTTTACATTTTGAACCTGTCACATCGCTTTGCAAATGCTTTATTTTTTAGCTTGATCCTCAATGTCTAATGAATCCTTGCATAACACTTAAAACACCATTGAGAAAATATTCTGAATAAAAATGACAAAAACTTACCAGAGTCCGGAGCGAAACAGTCTCAAATTTCCCAAGTTGAGATTTTAAACCTGAGTTGGCAGAGCTTCGGCTCTGTGTAGGCCAAAGATTGTAGTGCTGCATGCGGTACCTTGTGTAGCCAACAAACCAGCTATTCCCGTTTGTGGACTCACCTCGCTACACAGACGGACGGGAGGCAGCATGTTATGGTGTATGTCTTTAGTGAAAGCCATTCAAGCTGATTAAATCATGTCATTAGAGGGCGCTCTGTTACAAATTTCTCTGAGCGAAGTGTACACAATCCCAGGCTTGATACTTCAGAAAATGTATTAGTGCCCTAACCCTTTCAAAAACAAAAGATACAGGCCTGCATCGACTATCAATCTCTGACATATTGTGCCATGACTAGCTTGTTCTGATCAGTACTTTGACATTGATTTATTATTATACAAAAACAATAAAGAAGGTCAGTTTGGTTACTCCTAAAACTATAAAGTTTGTTCCGCTACATGTAGACGATAGTGGAACGAACCTCATAGTTCTAGGAGTAAGTGTTGGTTATCTCCCACTTCAGGGTGATCTTGTAAGGAAACTTAAAGAAGAGAAGGCAGATGTGAATGAAGTCAAGAAAGCTGTTGTGGTGCTGAAGGCTCGTAAGAAAGCTCTCGAAGATAAGGTAAATATAAAGTCTAATACAGTTAAATGTTAAACAGGGGCGACAGGATAATCTTTAGTATTTTAACTATTACCTTTTTTGGGCCAAATAGATATGGTAGATACCGGTTTGGAAACCATTTTACGCTTAAAATTTGCATTTAGTAATAAATAATTCACGTAAAAATGCACCTCTCCGCGCGGCTTTTTCAGCCAAGAGTCAAAAACTGCATCTGTGATAATGATATGCAATGAACCCTTGACGTCATTGGCGCTAATTCCCAATAGGCTGTGTGCACAGTTCTCCAGCTTTGGCCAATTGAGAGCGTTATTTTCCATATCAAATATCCGCCAACAAGTTCTTGTTGCGCGGGTTTGTTTGGCATCACGTTTTTCAGAGTTTTAAATTTGAAGTGTTTCGGAGAAAAAACATTTTTTCCATGCTTTTACGCGAGGTAAGAGACTCGTTCAATTTTGTTTGTGTTTCCTATGGACTCCATTCAATAAAAAAAAATGTAATAGTTATTTATTTCAGAGCATCCTGTAGCTGCTCTTTAAAATTTGATCACAAACACTAGGACACAGGGAAGCGTTTTTGTACACGAATCCATCCAGCACTGTTGCATCGCAAAATATTTGTTAGCAAATTTCATCTAATTTTTGTTCGGTAAAGAAAACATACACATAGAAACAAATATACATAATAAAATAGTAACCCAGAGGATTAAAAACAAAGTTTAATTGAATTACCGAAATGGTGATTTTTTTAGCAGCAACTGATAAAATTTGTGTAGCACTTTGCTCTGCTATACAAGGGAAACCATTTAATGACAGGCCCTGTAAATTTTGACCAAAACTGTGGTCTTCATAAGCAAAAAGACCTGGATGTCGAATCCATAATGTTTGGGACACATGAATCCCAATAAGTCTTGCGCCATCCTGGGAGTTTGTAACTGTGGCAAATGCTTCAGTCTTGGAGATAATGTGACCTTCGATGAACAGTTGGTTGCAGTTCTTGGCAGATGTTCTTTTCGACAATATGACTTTGTCACTAATCTCCAGCCACATCTTGAGCTTGGTCGCTATCAATGCCTACACTCTGTAAGGTTTGAAGAATCCAATTGTAAAAATCATTACTGCCCGTAATTAGTTCTTGAGATGACTAGTCCTGCAAGTAAAGATGATTAGCCTCCCAAATTATCATGATTATTATTTATAGATAGTTTTGGTACCCTTAAAAATTTGTCTGTCTTTATTTTGAATGAATCCAGGAGCTGGCCCTTGCCCCAAAGGACGACTTTGACCGAATAAAGATGGAAGATACACTGAAGAGACGCTTTTTCTATGATCAGTCATTCGCTATTTATGGAGGCAAGTCCAAAAAACACTTATCTGTACCAGGGTTCTGCCCAGGATTTCTTTAGTGGTTTTAAAATGGTGCCCTGGAAACCATTGCGAAATGGATCAGTTACAAGGTAGATCATATAAATAGACTCAAATCAAAGAAGTGCTCAAAATTAATGGCTTCAGATACCATTTTTACTGGTACAGTAAGTACCCAATTTTGCATTTCATTGAAAACCTTTGAAAGGGAAATTGCAAGTGTAATTTAAAAAAAATTGCAAAATGGTCGTGGTCGGAGGAAAATCTTCCATTGATGGTCAGGGAATCCTGAGTGCCTGGTAGGTTTTCCGGTACCGACCACTGTGGGCGGAACCCTCTTTTTGAAAAACAACATAACCTTGAGAGTGAGCCATTTCTCACAATTTGTTATACTATCAACAGCTCTCCATTGCCTGTACCAAGTAAGTTTTTGTGCTAACAATTATTTTGAGTAATTACCAGTGTAATGTCCAGTGTCTTTAATTCAGAGTTTCTTTGCCTTCCTGCAGGGGTGAGTGGACTGTATGACTTTGGGCCAGTCGGCTGCGCTCTCAAGGCCAACTTCATCAACATGTGGAGGAATCATTTCATTATAGAGGAAGGGATGTTGGAGGTAGACTGCACCATGCTAACGCCTGCATCTGTCTTCAAGTAAGTCTGATATTCAGCTCCGATTGGGAAAGCCCTGCAGCCGATTTTACGAAACGTTAGGAATAATCCTATCTGGAGTTAGGACCAGTAACCCGTCCTAACTTAGGATGGGTTCAGTGCGTCCTATCATCTATGGATACGAAACTTAACTCTTCCTTAGTTATAAGATTAATCCTAAGTTGGGAAGAGTTTGGTGAAATCGTTGGCTGCTTTTTCAAAACTTTTGAGATAGTTTGAGATAGATATAAGGCGTCACTATTTTTGCTCCGTGATTGCAGTATTGATTAGTTGTTGTAACAAAGAAGACGCAAACAATGACACATGAATCATTTCAAATAGGTTATAACAATAAGTCTACTTTATTTTTGTTTTCAAAAAAGACATACACAGTTATATGTAATATTGTTGATTTCAGAGCATCTGGCCATATAGAGCGATTTGCCGACTTCATGGTGAAAGACTTAAAGACTGGAGAATGCTTTAGAGCTGACCATCTACTAAAAGGTAGTATGAAACTTAAAATGGTTTGGGTAAAAACAAAAACATAGGTTCAGAGTATAGATAATTATGGTAGGAAGATTACTTGCTGAGGTGCTGTAGTTTTTGAGAAATTAGAGAAGCAATTTCACTAGAGAATTTTGTTTAAAGCATGTACAGAGCACTCTACTGAAGACATTACTCTGTGATTTTTACTTTTTTTTCCTCTCAAAAACTTGATGACTAACGTAGCTGAAACTTCTACAATTATATTACACAAGTCTTCATTCACAAATATGGAACCTTAAAGAACTGTAAACCGTTTGATCTTGGTCTTCAATCTGTATCCTTATAGAAGCTGTGACTGGTGTCAGTCAGAGCCAACAATCATCCAAAGGAGATTTTACACACGGTTGTACCCACAAATTTACTTGATAATTCTCACCTTGTTTTCCACACCATGCAAAGCTTCAAACACCACTTAAATTGAATGTATTTAATTTAACTCTTTTTGGTTTGATTGGCAGCATTTTGCCCCAGGGCACATTGTTAACTATTACATGGTGCTATGTAAAAGGAGTAGGTCTCATAATGCAAACATAGTCCCACGTACCTTGCAGGAAAATACTGTATGATACAGTACCTTGAGCGTCACTGAGTGCTGGATATGCACACTATATAAGAAGCTACTATTTTTATTATTATTAAATTGAATGTACTCGTCCCAACTCTCTCTTAAAGCACATCTTGAGAAACTCATTCAAGACAAGAAGACTACGGCAGATCAACGCAGTGAGTACACCACAGTCTTATCACTGCTTGAGACCTACGGTAAAGAGAAGCTTGGAGAGTACTTCAAGACGTACGGCCTGAAATCACCGATCACGAACAACGAGTTGAGCGCGCCCATGGACTTTAATCTCATGTTTAACACCTCGATAGGACCCACTGGAAATGTACCTGGGTAAGAAATAGTGTCCAAATATTAGCTCTGTGGAAAGGGGAGGGGAATGCTTAGCTAATTTGTATTGCTTAGGTTATTTTTTGTCTGGCGTTTGTGGCGGAGTGGTCAAGTACAATTGACTCAAGCTCTGAAATTACCTAGTTTTTTACTCAAATATTACTCAGGCCTGAAGTGTTTTAATATTTGTTTTAAAGGCATCTCAAAAAAAAGAAAAATTGTGCATTAGTTTTTTTTTTTTTTCATTTAATATTCTTTTGCAACTTCGTTGACCAATTGAGTCAACATTTTCACAGATTTGTTACTTTATGCATATGCTGGGATACACCAAGTCAGAAGACTGGTCTTTGACAATTACCAAATATGTCCAGTGCCTTTTAACAAATATGAAATGCCTGGCTATGCATATCTTCTTCAATGAGACTTAAAAAAAATTAACAGCATAATATCCGTCCAGTGCTGAAAGAGGATTAATTGTATACTAGACTATTTTATTAAACTGCTAACCAAGAATTTGTAGAGACCGTTTGTACAAACAAGCCTGTATGCTTCATTCTTGAAAGGGCAAGGACACCAAGGCATTTTCTCCTTGGTGAAGGGCACCCCTTGAGGAAATTGCAAGTTTCTACTGTAGCATTTCAAGGGCACCAAGGCAATGAAAAGGGGGCATCAATCGCCTTTGTTGCCTCCAAGTATTGGGCCTGCACAATATTTGTTGATTAATGCTTTGCTGGTTCCATAGATACCTAAGACCAGAAACAGCTCAAGGCATCTTTGTTAACTTCAAGCGCCTTCTAGAATTCAACCAGGGTAGACTGCCGTTTGCTGCAGCACAGATCGGGAACGCCTTCAGAAATGAAATCTCCCCGCGGTCTGGTCTCATCAGAGTACGGTAAGTAGTAGATTGAGGGACAGATAGATGTTTGATGTCCCTTTAAAGCCAAATCAGGACTTTCCAAAAATGTGCACAGTTTGACAGCTGGTAAGCACAGATGTTTTTTAAGCCCTAAGTATTAAGCCTGGGCAACTAGTTTAACTAGTGTCGTAGTTGCGACTAATGAATGCTAGTCGAGTCGTGACTACCCTTTTCCAACTACTCGGTTAGTCATGACGCCAAGACTACTTCAAAAATAGTCGTCACTACTACGAAATAGTCGTGTTTGGTGAATTAATGTGTCACTCACGCCTTTTAATTTACTTACGAAACACAATCAGACGTCAGTCACACAATCCTTCAATCTTTTCAGCCCAAATTTTGCTATATTATGCCCGCGTCAAACACTATGCCGCGATGCATCTTAGAAGTTAAAATTTAGTTGCAACTAGTATGGAAGTCTCAACTATTCTAGGCGCGACTTGTCGAGTAGAAAATTTCACTTGTCGCCCAGGCTTACAACTGGGTCTTGCTTGCTTTTTGTGAGTTTATGACCATTTGTTTATGTTTTTTATGCCAGTGAGTTTACAATGTGTGAGATAGAGCATTTTATCGACCCTGACAACAAGGACCATCCTAAGTTCTCTTTAGTAGCCGATGTCAAGGTGTTGATATTTTCAGCTCAGGACCAGGTCTCCGGGAAATCGCCATCGTTGATGTCACTTGGAGACGCAGTGGAAAAGGTACAGGAATGAATGATCTGGTTCCTATTTCACGGAGTTGTTTTTCTGCTGAGCACAACTGAGCTGGATACCAGTTACTTTTTGTACATGTATAATGCCATTTCATCTGGTAACCATAATCTGATAAGCATAATTTGTCTGTGCTTAGCATCTTTTTGTGCTTAAGCAGCTTTATGAAATAAAGCCCTGGGTCAAATTTCATGGCTCTGTATTCAAAATGTTTGAACTTCATAATCAGTAAGCTTTGAAATTAATTTTATTTTCTCATCTTTGAGATTAAAGGAACACGTTGCCTTGTATCGGTCGAGTTGGTCTTTGAAAAGCGTAAAATGCATATGGTTGGAAAGATGTTGTAAAAGTAGAATACAATGATCAACACAAACATGCCTTGAAATTGCACGGTTTTCCTTTTACCTCGTCGACTAACACGGTCGAACATTTATGGGAGTCAAATTGTTGTTGACTCCCATAAATGTCCGACCGTGTTAGTTCGCACAGTAAAAGGAAAACTACGCAATTTCGAGGCAAATTTGTGTGGATCATTGTATTCCACTTTTAAAACATCGTTCCAACCATATGCATTTTATAAAAAACAGTTACAAACGCTTTTTATAGACCAACTCATCCGATCCAAGGCAACGTGTTCCTTTAAAATTAAACATCTATGTTTTTTATAGATGTTAAATTTGCATTGGGGATAAATAATATTAAATTGTATTTTACACTTACTGTGTTAGCACTGTATACTCAGTACTTTAATTAACATTCTTTATCCCCGATGCAAACTTCACATCTATTAAATCGTTGCGGACCCGCTGCTAAAACATAGGATTCGTACTGCCTTTAGCTACCGGGCAATCTCTTTGGTCTAGTTGGTACGACACTGCTCTAGAACTACAAAGTTCTTGGGTTCGAATCCCACCCTTTGCCTGTGTTTTTTGTTAATCGTTACCAATCCTTTAACGGTATGAAACATTGTTTGCAGGGTATAATAGCTAGCAGGGTCACCGGTTACTTCCTGGGTCGCATCTATCTCTTCATGACCAGGGTGGGTGTCGACCCTAGCAAACTTCGCTTCAGGCAGCATATGGACAACGAAATGGCTCACTATGCACAGGACTGCTGGGATGCCGAGTGCAAAACCTCTTATGTAAGCCAACAATTCTTACAATCGCTCAGACAGGCGCTCCAGGTTCACGCCAAACCAAATCCAAAATTAAGCACATGAAAAGGTTGACGTCTGAAACAGTTAGGAGGGTCTGGCTTGCTAGAAGTCATACGATCGAAAGGTGCGCCTAGGTTTCAGATTTCGATAATGTCATGAGCTGAGCCAATGTGAATGTTTTGTTACGGTCGTCTGTCTGAAACCAAAATTACTTTAGGTCGACCTAGAGTCGCTCCTAATCTATTTGGTTCTGCTCGACCCTTGTGTGCCTGTCTAAAACAGGTGTAAGTTGAGGAACAAACCACCCTTGTGTGCCTGTCTAAAACAGGTGTAAGTTGAGGAACAAACCAGTGATTTGAAAAAGTGTCTGCTTGAAGCTTTCTTACCGAATTGTTCTGACATAAACAATCGCTGGTGACCGTTTTGTTTGAATTCTAAAGCATGAAATAAACATTCTTGCACAACAGAAAGCTTTTATTGTTCAAATTGTTCAAAAAAGAGATTTACAACAATATAAGTTATACGAATGTCCTACTTTTTAGTGGAAGCTTGTTGGACTAAAGTCACCTATGATAAGGAAGAAGGGGTATGAGTGCAGTCGACTAAAGTTACCTTTTGTAAAGGGTTAATTTGCTCTATGAAATTTGTTTCAATATTACAGTGATGTTATGTTTTGTTTAACAGGGATGGGTTGAGTGCGTTGGCTGCGCTGATAGGTCGTGCTATGATCTCAACTGCCACTCCAAAGCTACCAAGGTTCAACTGGTTGCAGAGAAAAAACTCCCAGAACCTATATCCTTTTCAAGTGTTCGTCTTTCCTCATTTATTTCATACCTACGAATGATAAGCAACAGGTTTTTCAGGTCTGTAGGCCTATGCTTCGTTTTTGAAAAGGCAAGAGTACCAAAGCAATTGTTTTCCTTTATAAAGGGCACCCTTAGAGGAAATTGAAACTTTCTACTGGAAACTTTCTACTGAAGAACTGTCCTGCTTTTTAGCTTCTACCTGGGCGAAAGGTAGAAAGTAGATTGGGACAACTACTTTAGCTTATAGAGGATCGTTTTAAACTGCACTACCACAGAGTGAGTTATTAATATGTCTCAACACTTCGACTAGCTTGCTCTAGTCATCCTCAGGAGACTCAAGTGGGCCTATATATAGGGATTCAGCGTAGAGTCGTTCAACGCTCTGATTTTACAATTTCAGATTTTCTGACAATTATAATTCCTTAACTGCAGTCATCACAAGATCATTGACGTCGTTGAGGTCATACCGCAGAAAGGCCTTGTGGGTAAAGCCTTCAAGAAAGAAGCCAAGTTGGTCATGGACCACTTGGCTAGTCTAACTGAAGACCAGGTCGTAGAAATGGAAAAAGCTATGCAAGAAAAAAGGTACGCCTTACTACATTAATTATCAAGTAATAAACCAACAAAATAGTTAATGGCCTGACGTTTCGACCCTAGCAGAGTCTTTCTCGAAGGCTAAATGACAACACAACAAACATGGACAGGTAACTAAGTGAAACATAAGCAGTGAATCTGCTAGGGTCGAAACGTCAGGCCATTAACTACTTGTTTGCATTAATACCATCGGTCCTTTTGGTTGGTAAGTTGTTTGCAACAGCTTACAGTATTCTATTTTCTCAAGTAATAAACCACTTACAATATACACACGCAAGACCAATACAATAGACATGGTTTTACACATGAACTTGGTTAAAGGTACGGGTCATAGATTAATTTTTTGTTTTCAGTGTCATGCTATTTAGAAGCAAAATTATGAAGACATAATAATATACAATAAAAGTAACATGTGAAACTTTCAGCTTAATACAGTGGCAATTTTCAGCGAAAACAGCAATAAAACTGTCATAGTATTTTCACATAGTATTTTGTTTAAAAAAAGATTTGACGAGTTTAAGTGGCCATCTGTTTGAATGTGTGTTTCTTTGCAGTGAATCAGAGATTCAAGTGAATGGGAAATCTTTTACCCTCAAACCAGACATGGTGACCGTCAAACGATATCAGAAAACAGTCCACGGTAAGGAATGATTTTCAAAAAGTAGCTAATAACAAGCTTTCGTTTTCGACGGTGGATGATTCTTCGATGGTAATGGTGACATTTGGCGTCATCTGCGCATGCATCGGCTTTGAGGCGGTTGTCGCTCAAGTTCTACGACAGTACTTTGGATGAATCTGTGTTGTGCTGAAAACGACAACGTTTGGCTGAAAACTGCTAATTGTCGAAGAACCATCCGTAGTCTAAAACGTTAGACCCAAAATATTCTTGACAACTATGGCAAACAGAGATTTATAGTTTTTCACTTCATGAAGTCAAACTCAAATGCTTGCTATTTTTTTAGTAGTCTTTTAATTAGAATGGTAATTGACCATAAGATACAATAAAAAAGTTTTCATACCAAGCACAACTCACAGGACCAACGGCTTTATGTCCCATCCGATGGACAAAGCATCATGGTTATGTGTCTTGCATAATGACACAGTGTCACAACCCACACTCTGCTGGTCGAAATCACCAGAGTTTGAATCTGGTGCTTTTTAAAAAATCGCTAGGCCATGACACGCCACAGGATGTGAATGAGCAGAGATGTGTGGTTCAGCCGAATTAAAACTTATTACAAATCTTGTCTAACTTTACAGTTGAAGAGATCCGGCCATCGGTGATCGAGCCCTCGTTTGGTGTGGGGCGTATCTTGTACACCATCTTGGAGCATAACTTCAAGGTCAGAGAAGGAGACGAGCAGAGAACGGTGAGTCATCGTCTTGATTAGATCCCCATCAAGCTGTGGCGCTACTTACCAAATAACCTGTGATGTACTCTAACCCGGCACCCATACTCAATAAGCCTGGTTCGTACTTCCTGCGAATGCAAATGTGATACAAATGTTGACATTACAAATTCGCAACGAGCAATTCGCAGTAGTTGAGTTGTGCTCGACTCTCTTGCGAATATCGCAGCAAAAACAGAATTGTGACGTCAAATTAATGTTGATTTTGCATCGCATTCGTAGAAAGTATGAACCGGGCTTTATATATACTCAAGTACTGTTTTGATGTCACATGTACTCATACTGTTACTCATACTTGGCTAGCGAAATACACAAATTCAGAGAACATGATACTCATTTGAATTTTTTTGTGTACTTTGCTTTGCGCACGTGCTGTTGCGTTGTTGTAACCAGTTATAAGAGTTCAGTTGTGAGCAAGAGTTTGTTCCAGCCATGGAGCAAAGAAGTTGACACTAAACGTTATAAATGTACATCAATACTTTCATCAGTCATTTTATGGATTGGGACATAACACAGATGAATTTTCATGCTAACTTCCTGACATTATTTTGATCATTGCTTTAGTAGTGATAGCAGTGATATGCATTGTTTTTCTTCTATCTTTCAGTATTTTACCTTGCCAGCAATTATAGCTCCCTACAAGTGTTCTGTTCTACCTCTCAGCAGCAACAAAGACTTTGATCCTCTAGTGCAGAGTTTATGTGAGTATAAGCCCCCTCTAGATTGTAGGATGGAGGAAACAAGGAATTTGTGCTTGTGCATAGTGCATACTTTCTGTTTGAAGCTTTCTGCATTACGCAGCTCTCCCAGAAATTCAGTGAGTATAAGCGGAGAATGGTGACGGTCAGCACAGATTTTTGCGGTAGGCAGGGCCATGAAAGTGGGTCGAGTTATGTCAAGTAGGTAACTGTTTTGCCTGCTTTTAGGGATCATATTTTCACATGTCATTTAATAAGAAAAGACTATTGTTATAATTATTTGTTTTGTTTATTCCTGCAGCCAAAGCCCTCTCGGATGCCAACATCTCTCACAAGGTAGACAGTAGCTCTGGCTCCATAGGGAGGCGCTATGCGCGAACAGACGAGATCGCAATCCCGTTTGGGATTACGGTGGATTTTGACTCGTTGAAGGAGCCTCACACAGCAACACTAAGAGAACGAGACAGTCTAAAGCAAATACGAGCTCAGGTGAGAACAAATATTTCAACTGCGAGAAATACATAAGTTATATGACATTCGTAAGTACCTGTTGCCTGTACTCCTGAGCAATTTGCCTGCACACCTGAGCAGGGCCCAGTGTCATAGAACTGCTTGTAATAATAAAAAAGTAACTAAGCGCCACCAATTCAGCATACCGATCGAAACCAGCGGTTCTTATCAGAACCAATGCTCAATTCATTTATAGATTATCATTACATGATGTAATCGCAAACCTTACTATATCACCAAATTATGCTTACCAGAATATGGTTACCAGCCTGTTGGCTGGTAACCCAATTCTGCCATATTTCATCTACAATCTATGACTGGTATCCTGCTAATGTTTGCAAAGCGACACCATTAAAAGCAATATTTTCTGTTTAAGCAGCTCTATGAAATTGAACCCAGGTCTTTACCAATCATTAGTCGTTCATTCGTTTGGTTTTCTTCAGGTGGATGAGTTACCTATTATCGTCAGCGACTTATCAAACGGCAAGATCTTGTGGTCAGATGTCCTGAAAAGGTATCCAAGTTTTGAGGGTCAGGAAAGCACAGCTGGTCAATAGAAGGAGCCATTTCAGTGTAAGGAAGTCTTAAATAATAACTGGAATGCTTGTACAAGAACTAGGAGCTATTGAAACATTGGCATGAGGGGTTGATAGTATTATCAAAATAATCTCCTTTTGTCCACTTTGGGAGTCGATGTCCATGTGGTTATTACATTAGTGTGTTTGGGATGTGGTGCGTACACCCGTTTCGGACTTGCCCGCCAGAGTTGCGCCGTACCAAATAGATTAGGAGCGACTCTAGGTCAACCCAAATAAATTTTGGTCCAGAACATAACATAACATTTTCGTTAGATTCGGCCCATAACAAGATCGACGTCTGAAACCAAGCGCTCCAGAATCGCTACGAATGACTGCAACAGTGGATTGTTTTGAATTCTAGCGTGTCCAGTCACTCCTAGTTGTTTCACATGTCAAACTTTTTTTTCCTTAATTCAGAATTAAGAGCTACCAAACGATGATTCTACCTTTAAAGGCTCTGGACACCTTTGGTAATTTTCAAATACCAGATTCTCACTTGATGTATCCTAACATACATTATATGCAGAAACTAACAAATTTGTGAACATTTTGCCTCAAATGGTCATTGAATTCGCAAGAAATTAATGAAAGAAAAAACTCCCTTGTTGCATTACTGTTTGTGCTTTCATATTCTTAAAAAAGGCTTCAGTTGAAGCATTTAATATTTGAGTGAAAAATCACCTATTTCTCAAAATTCATGTTACTTCAGAAGTAGCCATTTCTTAAACCGTTGTATACCACCAATAGCTTTCCATTGCTCGTTTAGTAAAAACCAATAGTGTCCAGTGTCTTTAACATTAAATGTTTTAACTTTATAATTATAATTTTATAATTGGAACAAACTACTGTATGCCAAGGACACATTTGCTGAGTTAAACAATAAATAAATAGTAAAAATATTTAAAGAAAATTTTCACACACTATTGTTTTAATATGAAATGGCTTGTCTTCACTTTAGATCTTGCATTTAAATTTTATCCACGTTCAATAAATAAATACAATCCATCACTGGAGATGTGCATAATAGTCAAAGTACACTGTATGTTTAGTATTGTTAAATTACACCTTGTGATGTTTTCAAATTTTGGCCCAAATTTTACTATATTGCTGGACTTACTCCCCTTGTGATTTTTTACGAATTTTTATGAAAGGATTTACGAGGCTATATTGCCTTGTTCACAAGGCTATCATATTTTTCAGGTGAACTTTGCATTTTTCTTGAAAAGGTGTACAAGGCTATATATAGCCTTATGAACTTTGCATTTTTTTTTTGATTTTTGAAAAGGTGTACAAGGGTTATAATAGCCTTGTGAACTTTGCCTTTTTCGCTTGAAAAGTGTACAAGACTATAGCCTTTTGAACTTTGCCTTTTTTGCTTGAAAAAGTGTACAAGGCTTATACCTTGTGAACTTTGCATTTTTCGCTTGAAAAAGTGTACAAGACTATAGCCTTGTGAACTTTGCCTTTTTTGCTTGAAAAAGTGTACAAGGCTATAGCCTTGTGAACTTTGCCTTTTTTGCTTGAAAAAAGTGTACAAGGGTTATAGCCTTGTGAACATTGCATTTTTCGCTTGAAAAGCGGCAAGGCTATAGCCTTGTGTGTACAAGACTATAGCCTTGTGAACTTTGCATTTTTCGCTTGAAAAAGTGTACAAGGCTATAGCCTTGTGAACTTTGCATTTTTTTTTTGAAAAGGTGTACAAGGGTTATAATAGCCTTGTGAACTTTGCCTTTTTTGCTTGAAAAAAGTGTACAAGGGTTATAGCCTTGTGAACATTGCATTTTTCGCTTGAAAGCGGCAAGGCTATAGCCTTGTGTGTACAAGACTATAGCCTTGTGAACTTTGCCTTTTTTGCTTGAAAAAGTGTACAAGGCTATAGCCTTGTGAACTTTGCCTTTTTTGCTTGAAAAAAGTGTACAAGGGTTATAGCCTTGTGAACTTTGCATTTTTCGCTTGAAAAGCGGCAAGGCTATAGCCTTGTGTGTACAAGACTATAGCCTTGTGAACTCTGCATTTTTCGCTTGAAAAGTGTGCAAGGCTATAGCCTTGTGAACTTTGCATTTTTTTTTGAAAAGGTGTACAAGGGTTATAATAGCCTTGTGAACTTTGCCTTTTTCGCTTGAAAAAGTGTACAAGACTATAGCCTTTTGAACTTTGCCTTTTTTGCTTGAAAAGGTGTACAAGGGTTAAAGCCTTGTGAACTTTGCCTTTTTTGCTTGAAAAAGTGTACAAGCCTTGTGAACTTTGCATTTTTCGCTTGAAAAAGTGTACAAGACTATAGCCTTGTGAACTTTGCCTTTTTTGCTTGAAAAAGTGTACAAGGGTTAAAGCCTTGTGAACTTTGCCTTTTTTGCTTGAAAAAGTGTACAAGACTATAGCCTTGTGACTTTGCATTTTTTTCTTGAAAAGGTGTACAAGGGTTATAGCCTTGTGAACTTTGCCTTTTTTGCTTGAAAAAGTGTACAAGGCTATAGCCTTGTGAACTTTGCATTTTTTTTTTGAAAAGGTGTACAAGGGTTATAATAGCCTTGTGAACTTTGCCTTTTTTGCTTGAAAAAGTGTACAAGGGTTATAGCCTTGTGAACATTGCATTTTTCGCTTGAAAAGCGGCAAGGCTATAGCCTTGTGTGTACAAGACTATAGCCTTGTGAACTTTGCCTTTTTTGCTTGAAAAAAGTGTACAAGGGTTATAGCCTTGTGAACTTTGCATTTTTCGCTTGAAAAGTGTGCAAGGCTATAGCCTTGTGAACTTTGCATTTTTTTTTGAAAAGGTGTACAAGGGTTATAATAGCCTTGTGAACTTTGCCTTTTTCGCTTGAAAAAGTGTACAAGACTATAGCCTTTTGAACTTTGCCTTTTTTGCTTGAAAAGGTGTACAAGGGTTAAAGCCTTGTGAACTTTGCCTTTTTTGCTTGAAAAAGTGTACAAGCCTTGTGAACTTTGCATTTTTCGCTTGAAAAAGTGTACAAGACTATAGCCTTGTGAACTTTGCCTTTTTTGCTTGAAAAAGTGTACAAGGGTTAAAGCCTTGTGAACTTTGCCTTTTTTGCTTGAAAAAGTGTACAAGACTATAGCCTTGTGACTTTGCATTTTTTTCTTGAAAAGGTGTACAAGGGTTATAGCCTTGTGAACTTTGCCTTTTTTGCTTGAAAAAGTGTACAAGGCTATAGCCTTGTGAACTTTGCATTTTTTTTTTGAAAAGGTGTACAAGGGTTATAATAGCCTTGTGAACTTTGCCTTTTTTGCTTGAAAAAGTGTACAAGGGTTATAGCCTTGTGAACATTGCATTTTTCGCTTGAAAAGCGGCAAGGCTATAGCCTTGTGTGTACAAGACTATAGCCTTGTGAACTTTGCCTTTTTTGCTTGAAAAAAGTGTACAAGGGTTATAGCCTTGTGAACTTTGCATTTTTCGCTTGAAAAGCGGCAAGGCTATAGCCTTGTGTGTACAAGACTATAGCCTTGTGAACTTTGCATTTTTCGCTTGAAAAAGTGTACAAGGCTATAGCCTTGTGAACTCTGCATTTTTCGCTTGAAAAGTGTGAACTTTGCATTTTTTTTTGAAAAGGTGTACAAGGGTTATAATAGCCTTGTGAACTTTGCCTTTTTCGCTTGAAAAAGTGTACAAGACTATAGCCTTTTGAACTTTGCCTTTTTTGCTTGAAAAGGTGTACAAGGGTTAAAGCCTAGTGAACTTTGCCTTTTTTGCTTGAAAAAGTGTACAAGCCTTGTGAACTTTGCATTTTTCGCTTGAAAAAGTGTACAAGACTATAGCCTTGTGAACTTTGCCTTTTTTGCTTAAAAAGGTGTACAAGGGTTAAAGCCTTGTGAACTTTGCCTTTTTTGCTTGAAAAAGTGTACAAGGCTATAGCCTTGTGAACTTTGCCTTTTTTGCTTGAAAAAGTGTACAAGACTATAGCCTTGTGAACTTTGCATTTTTTTTGAAAAGGTGTACAAGGGTTATAATAGCCTTGTGAACTTTGCCTTTTTCGCTTGAAAAAGTGTACAAGACTATAGCCTTGTGAACTTTGCCTTTTTTGCTTGAAAAAGTGTACAAGACTATAGCCTTGTGAACTTTGCATTTTTTTTGAAAAGGTGTACAAGGGTTATAATAGCCTTGTGAACTTTGCCTTTTTCGCTTGAAAAAGTGTACAAGACTATAGCCTTTTGAACTTTGCCTTTTTTGCTTGAACAAGTGTACAAGGCTTATACCTTGTGAACTTTGCATTTTTTGCTTGAAAAAGTGTTCAAGACTATAGCCTTGTGAACTTTGCATTTTTTTCTTGAAATGGTGTACAAGGGTTATAGCCTTGTGAACTTTGCCTTTTTTGCTTGAAAAAGTGTACAAGGCTATAGCCTTGTGAACTTTGCATTTTTTTTTTGAAAAGGTGTACAAGGGTTATAATAGCCTTGTGAACTTTGCCTTTTTTGCTTGAAAAAGTGTACAAGGGTTATAGCCTTGTGAACATTGCATTTTTCGCTTGAAAAGCGGCAAGGCTATAGCCTTGTGTGTACAAGACTATAGCCTTGTGAACTTTGCCTTTTTTGCTTGAAAAAAGTGTACAAGGGTTATAGCCTTGTGAACTTTGCATTTTTCGCTTGAAAAGCGGCAAGGCTATAGCCTTGTGTGTACAAGACTATAGCCTTGTGAACTTTGCATTTTTCGCTTGAAAAAGTGTACAAGGCTATAGCCTTGTGAACTCTGCATTTTTCGCTTGAAAAGTGTGAACTTTGCATTTTTTTTTGAAAAGGTGTACAAGGGTTATAATAGCCTTGTGAACTTTGCCTTTTTCGCTTGAAAAAGTGTACAAGACTATAGCCTTTTGAACTTTGCCTTTTTTGCTTGAAAAGGTGTACAAGGGTTAAAGCCTTGTGAACTTTGCCTTTTTTGCTTGAAAAAGTGTACAAGCCTTGTGAACTTTGCATTTTTCGCTTGAAAAAGTGTACAAGACTATAGCCTTGTGAACTTTGCCTTTTTTGCTTAAAAAGGTGTACAAGGGTTAAAGCCTTGTGAACTTTGCCTTTTTTGCTTGAAAAAGTGTACAAGGCTATAGCCTTGTGAACTTTGCCTTTTTTGCTTGAAAAAGTGTACAAGACTATAGCCTTGTGAACTTTGCATTTTTTTTGAAAAGGTGTACAAGGGTTATAGCCTTGTGAACTTTGCATTTTTTGCTTGAAAAAGTGTACAAGACTATAGCCTTGTGAACTTTGCCTTTTTTGCTTGAAAAAGTGTACAAGACTATAGCCTTGTGAACTTTGCATTTTTTTCTAAAAAAAGGTGTACAAGGGTTATAGACTCGTGAAACTTTGCCTTATTGCTTGAAGAAGTGTACAAGACTATAGCCTGGTGAACTTTGCATTTTTTGCTTGAAAAAGTGTACAAGGCTTATACCTTGTGAACTTTGCATTTTTCGCTTGAAAAAGTGTACAAGACTATAGCCTTGTGAACTTTGCATTTTTTTCTTGAAAAGGTGTGCAAGGGTTATAGCCTTGTGAACTTTGCCTTTTTTGCTTGAAAAAGTGTACAAGACTATAGCCTTGTGAACTTTGCATTTTTTGCTTGAAAAGGTGTACAAGGGTTATAGCCTTGTGAACTTTGCCTTTTTTGCTTGAAAAGTGTACAAGGGTTATAGCCTTGTGAACATTGCATTTTTCGCTTGAAAAGCGGCAAGGCTATAGCCTTGTGTGTACAAGACTATAGCCTTGTGAACTTTGCCTTTTTTGCTTGAAAAAAGTGTACAAGGGTTATAGCCTTGTGAACTTTGCATTTTTCGCTTGAAAAGCGGCAAGGCTATAGCCTTGTGTGTACAAGACTATAGCCTTGTGAACTTTGCATTTTTCGCTTGAAAAAGTGTACAAGGCTATAGCCTTGTGAACTTTGCATTTTTCGCTTGAAAAGTGTGAACTTTGCATTTTTTTTTGAAAAGGTGTACAAGGGTTATAATAGCCTTGTGAACTTTGCCTTTTTCGCTTGAAAAAGTGTACAAGACTATAGCCTTTTGAACTTTGCCTTTTTTGCTTGAAAAGGTGTACAAGGGTTAAAGCCTTGTGAACTTTGCCTTTTTTGCTTGAAAAAGTGTACAAGCCTTGTGAACTTTGCATTTTTCGCTTGAAAAAGTGTACAAGACTATAGCCTTGTGAACTTTGCCTTTTTTGCTTAAAAAGGTGTACAAGGGTTAAAGCCTTGTGAACTTTGCCTTTTTTGCTTGAAAAAGTGTACAAGGCTATAGCCTTGTGAACTTTGCCTTTTTTGCTTGAAAAAGTGTACAAGACTATAGCCTTGTGAACTTTGCATTTTTTTTGAAAAGGTGTACAAGGGTTATAATAGCCTTGTGAACTTTGCCTTTTTCGCTTGAAAAAGTGTACAAGACTATAGCCTTGTGAACTTTGCCTTTTTTGCTTGAAAAAGTGTACAAGACTATAGCCTTGTGAACTTTGCATTTTTTTTGAAAAGGTGTACAAGGGTTATAATAGCCTTGTGAACTTTGCCTTTTTCGCTTGAAAAAGTGTACAAGACTATAGCCTTTTGAACTTTGCCTTTTTTGCTTGAACAAGTGTACAAGGCTTATACCTTGTGAACTTTGCATTTTTTGCTTGAAAAAGTGTTCAAGACTATAGCCTTGTGAACTTTGCATTTTTTTCTTGAAATGGTGTACAAGGGTTATAGCCTTGTGAACTTTGCCTTTTTTGCTTGAAAAAGTGTACAAGGCTATAGCCTTGTGAACTTTGCATTTTTCGCTTGAAAAGTGTGCAAGGCTTATACCTTGTGAACTTTGCATTTCTTGTTTAAAAAGTGTACAAGACTATAGCCTTGTGAACTATGCCTTTTTTGCTTGAAAAAGTGTACAAGGCTTATACCTTGTGAACTTTGCATTTTTTTCTTGAAAAGGTGTACAAGGGTTATAGCCTTGTGAACTTTGCCTTTTTTGCTTGAAAAAGTGTACAAGGCTTGTGAACTTTGCATTTTTTGCTTAAAAAAGTGTACAAGACTATATAGCCTTGTGAACTTTGCATCTTTTTTTTGAAAAAGTGTACAAGGGTTATAAAAGCCTTGTGAACTTTGCCTTTTTCGCTTGAAAAAGTGTACAAGGCCTTATGAACTTTGCATTTTTTTTTTGAAAAGGTGTACAAGGGTTATAATAGCCTTGTGAACTTTGCAATTTCCGCTTGAAAAGTGTGCAAGGCTATAGCCTTGTGAACTTTGCCTTTTTTGCTTGAAAAAGTGTGCAAGACTATAGCCTTGTGAACTTTGCATTTTTTGCTTAAAAAAGTGTACAAGACTATTTTTTTTTGAAAAAGTGTACAAGGGATATAAAAGCCTTGTGAACTTTGCCTTTTTCGCTTGAAGAAGTGTACAAGGCTATAACCCTTGTGAACTTTGCATTTTTTGCTTAAAAAAGTGTACAAGGCTATAGCCTTGAGAACTTTGCATTTTTCGCTTGAAAAAGTGTACAAGACTATAGCCTTGTGAACTTTGCATTTTTTGCTTGAAAAAGTGTACAAGGCTACAGCCTTGTGAACTTTGCATTTTTTGCTTAAAAAAGTGTGCAAGACTATAGCCTTGTGAACTTTGCCTTTTTTGCTTGAAAAAGTGTACAAGGCTATAGCCTTGTGAACTTTGCATTTTTTGCTTAAAAAAGTGTACAAGACTATAGCCTTGTGAACTTTGCATTTTTTTTTTGAAAAAGTGTACAAGGGATATAAAAGCCTTGTGAACTTTGCCTTTTTCGCTTGAAAAAGTGTGCAAGGCTATAGCCTTGTGAACTTTGCCTTTTTTGCTTGAAAAAGTGTACAAGGCTTTTATAGCCTTATGAACTTTGCATTTTTTTAAAGGTGTACAAGGGTTATAATAGCCTTGTGAACTTTGCATTTTTCGTTTGAAAAAGTGTACAAGACTATAGCCTTGTGAACTTTGCCTTTTTTGCTTGAAAAAGTGTACAAGGCTACAGCCTTGTGAACTTTGCATTTTTTGCTTGAAAAGTGTACAAGGCTATTACAGCCTTGTGAACTTTGCATTTTTTGCTTAAAAAAGTGTATAATTGTTCACGAAAATGTTCACAAATTTTTGACAAAAATGTTCACAAGCCTTGAGAACTCCTCAAATTTTTTACGAAAATGTTAAATTTTTCACGAAAATGTGAGAACTTATCATATTTTTTCACAAAATGTGAACTGATTAGTTTTTCATGAAAATGTTCACAAGGCTTATAATAGTCTTGGGAACTTATCAATTTTTCAAGAAAATGTTCACAATGCTATAGCCTTGTGAACTTATCAATTTTTCAAGGAATGTTCACAAGGCATATTTTTCGTGAAAATGTTCACAAAGCCTTGTGAACTTATCAGTTTTTCACGAAAATGTTCATACAAAAATATGATAAACTCACAAGGCTATATATATTGCCTTGAGAACAGTTTCGTGAACAGTTTGGCCTCACCAGGCTTATAGCCTTATGAACTTATCATAATTTTCACGAAAACCTATAGCCTTGTGAATTTTTCTACAAATATTTTTGTGAACAAAATTGATGAGTTCACAAGGCTACAGCCTTGTGCACAAGGCTATACATTTTCGTGAAAATATGATAAATTCACAAGGCCTTGTGAACATTTTCGTGACAAATTTGATAAGTTCGTGAAAGTTCTTAAGGCTTGTGAACATTTTCGTGACATTTTGATAAAATTTGACTAAATTGCTTTTCCCATTTGTTTGGTAAAAGTTTGACGATATTGCTGGACTTACTCCATGTGTTTTTTTTTTCCAATTTATTTTGGCCAAAATTTGACAAAATTGCTGGACTTACCCCCTTGTGTTTTTGTCATTTTTGGGGGCAAAAATTTGACTAAATTTCTGGACTAACCCACTTGTGGTTTTTTTCTTCATTTTTTGACAAATATTATTTGTCTATATTGCTGGACTTGCCTTTTGTGATTTTTTCAAATTTTTTGGTCAAAATTTTACTTAATTGCCGGACTTGCCCCTTGTGTTTTTTCCCTTCATTTTTGGGTCAAAATGTGACTAAACTGCTGGACTTACACCGTGTGTTTTTTTTCCCAATTTATTTTGGCCAAAATAACTTTGATTTAACTGCTGGACTTCAATTTTTTGGCCAAATTTGACTATATTGCTGGTCTTACCTCTTTTGATTTTGTTCATTTTTTTTGGCAAAAATTTCCGGCACCTTGTGACTTTTGATTAAAATGTAGATAGGGCGCCCTCAATTGTTCATCGAGTCCTCAAAATGGCAGAATACAACTCCTGAATTCCCTTGCACATGTCGCACTGCCACTGTGACTTTTGTGAGTGCAGAGTGTCAGTTTCTTTGTATTGCAGAGAAGAAGACGGAGACTCTGGGTTGGGAACATCAACTACAAAAAAAAGTAGGTTTAAAACTAAAACAAATCATTGTCCACAAAGTAATATTCCGTCTATCTTCCTTCCAAGAATCCAAGTCTTGAATTGAATAAAAAGTTACTTACTAACATTACATACATGAGGATGAGTCATGACGTCTCACAATTACCGTCATTGACCGTGGGTCTCCTAAACGGTCTCCTAAACACAAATTCACCTTTTTCGTTGTAAGTTCGCCATCAGCCAGTCTCTGTTTATAGTACAAATGTAAATCCCATTCATAAATACCCCAGACAGTTTCGCTACTCCAGCCAGGAGAGGAGAGCGCGTTACGTGGGGGGTGTTGAAAAAAAAATAGTTCAAGGCCTTTAATTTTCAGTTGTCAAACCCAAAGTGTCTATAATTGTTTGTATTTGTTAACGTTTTTTTAACTAAAGGGCCTTTACGAATGGGAATAAAAGAGTAGTGGCTCATTCTTAAATGTCTGTTTAAAACCTTGCAGGGTCGTCGCTGTGCGATAAAGGACCTTACCTTCGGCTCGGGCCTTATCACAAGGCAACGACCCTGCCGTTTAAGAACGGCAATTTAAGAATTCGTCGCAACCCTTTTATTCCCTTATTATTAAATGTTCATGTAGACACTCACTGTCACTTAACCATGCTAACTAACCGGTGAAATATGTCAAATTTTTTGCTGACAAAATCAATCGAAAAAAATGACAGTGACACTATCCTTTTCAGAAAGCTAAAGTGGAATTAAATCAGAAATAGTACCTCGTCTACAATATAAGCAACACAAATTTTTCATCCTACAAGCACAGAGTAGCGGTCAAAGGAGAAAGGTCGTGAGTCTGCTACAAATAGGAATTTTACAGTCTTGTCTTGACTCGTTGAGAAAATAAAAAATAGTAACAATATAATTAATAAATGGAAGTAAAATCACATTGGGATCAGTGAAGAGGCTTAAAGGAACACGTTTCCTTGGATCGGACGAGTTGGTCTTTTAAAAGCGTTTATAACCGTTTGTTATAAAAATGCATATGATTAGAAAGATATTTTAAAAGTAGAATATAATGATCCACACAACTATCACTCGACATTGCGTGGTTTTCCTTTTACCTCGTCGACTAACACGGTCGGCCATTTATGCGAGTCACATTTTTGACTCCCATAAATGGCCGACCGTGTTAGTTCGGAAAGTAAAAGGAAAACCGCGCAATTTTTTAGTCAAATTTGTGTGGATCATTGTATTCTACTTTTAAAACATCTTTCTAACCATGCATTTGATAACAAACAGTTACAAACGCTTTTCAAAGACCAACTCGACCGATCCAAAGCAACGTGTTCCTTTAAATAATTACAAACTTACCCTACCTCCTTTACTGGATGGCTTCACCCAAGTTGAAGCGGACTCAACGGATGGTGGGTGTGTCCGCTATTTGAGTGACCAGCTCAGAAACACCTTGGTTGACACACTTGCTCAAATTATTATATAAGGACTACTAACTAGGCTATCCTTACGAAGAATAAAATGTTCAAGTGTACCCTTAACTAAAGTAACACATAAGCCAAGAAAAAGACCTAATAAAGTGTGCTGGCAGGACTAAAACTAAAACACTTGTGTCCATTCTGTGAATGGTGTAGATGAGAGAGAGAGAGAGTGTGCACAGCCAGCTATTATCATTCTAGCCTCAGAGTCCTGCCAAATCATGCATGACATTAACAATAGGCTACCTGCCTGCTTAGATACCCTGGGATATCCAGGTACATGTATAAAGACATAAATAAAGGAACTGTGATCTTGGGTGGTGAATTATCAGGGATGTGATTTCTTTGTTTTTAACCAAAATATCTGGGTTTTTTTTTTACCTCAAACCCCCACCCCCCCCCCCCAAAAAAAAAAACCCCATTTTGCAGTAAGTTTCTGCATGGTTAGGATGAAATGTCCCCGACTCTGGGAATTTGTGAAAAATAAACGAAACACATTTTCTTTTCCCTCTTTCAACAGGTGACTCCTTGCCCTAGTAGCTGGGATTGAATGTTAAAACAAACTGTCAACTGATCTCGTTTTAAAAAACTTACCTTCGCAAACATTGGAACCATGGTTCTCTATAAGTTTGCTCAATTTGTGAGGCGACCTCGAAACGCTGTCATTGTTTGCGGCATGGTGACAGCTGGCGTGTTCTGCATTAAGGCAACACCACACGTTTTCCCTGCAAAGGTATACAGACCTTTTGTAGTAGCATACAAAGGCGGCCTCGAAATGCCGCTCTCGACATCTCAGACAAGTGAATTCTACGAGGTTTGTAGTCGCATCGGAGTTAACTCAAATACCTATCATCCTTTTGTCACAAGCAGATGGGAGATTGGGAGTCGAGGTTTAGCGTGGCTTCCAAATGGCGTCCAATTTGGGCTACCAGCAATCCTCACCAATGATCCCGACCTCTCTGCCAAACGATTCTCCGAACCAATCAAAAAGGCAGACAAGGAAGTCAGCGAATCATTCCTGAACGCCTTGTGTTTGAGCGAGTCAGCGCGAAAGTTTGCCATCGCCAGGGAGATCTTTAAAATTAAACGCAACGCCACAGCCTTCTTGGTCTTACTGGCCCCGGCCGTTACAGCGGTGAATTTCTGCGGTGTCTTCGCAGCTCACGTTTTCGTACCACTGCCATTGATCACAAACATTCCTGTGGTTGGCGTTTTCTTTTTTATCCTTTATCAGTTCATGATGGGAGTTACTAACGAGCGAGAGGATTTCACAGCGGATGAGAAAGTGTCGCAGCTTGGTGAGGAGTACGTTCGGGGCGGGGTTGAGTTCTACGAAAAGGCAATACAGAAGAATATAGCGTTGCGGAAGATAATGGGGAGGCGGGGTGAGAAGATGTACACCTATTACGGGAATGAGACGGCAGGACTCACGTATTCATCGGGAGCCAATAATACGCAAAAAAGAGACAAATTGAAGAAAAAACTTGAATTCATCACCAAGGCAAAAGCTGAACTCTAATGGTTAAACTTTGGTCATATTTAATTGTGTATGCCTCATGCATGATATGAATGACAGCCAAATTTTCACTGGTCCATTCACCATCACGTGCCAGACGCTATTATTTTGTCCTGTTTACCATGTGCGCGTTGAGCAAAGATATGCATACTGTGTAGTAGATTGTCGCATTTTGAAAGGACAGGGCCATTTCCATTTTCAAAGGGCACTTCCGTTAAAAAACCTGAAAGTCAATGGAAAGTTTTTGAAGGGGCACCAAGGCCACGACCAAGGGCAACAGAGGCCACGGCCCGAGTGTAATTCCAGGCCTGGTAGAGTTGGATTTGAGTTTACCACGTGCTATTAGACTGAAGGAAGGAATTTTACCAAAAGATTTGTGTTTTTATTTGTTTTGTTTAGACGATCTTCCCGGGAACACGGCAAACTCCCACAAAGGGGAAATAATATGTAAACACCAAGCTGGTAACAGCCAGTCTCTCTCTTACAATCATGGTTTAACATCTATATGAATATGAACTGCACAACTAAAGAAATTGTGTTTCAGTAACTAGACGACAATACTTTTTCTAGTCATTGTGAAAACAGCGGTTAGCTGGGGGATTCGAACCTGCAACCTTGTGATTGCAAGTCCTGCAGTCTAACCACTGGAACACGGTGACCTATTGTAAGATATATGTAGTGGGTGTTAAGAATAACAATAAATAACAAGTCCAAAAACTTAAAAGACAACTCTTGCAATTGTTTTCATCATTATTTATATACAAACCATTTTAATTCTTTCCTTTCTGCACAATGGCAGTTGCTTTAATAATGTGGTTAATGTACACCCTTGCAGTCTAACCATTAAAAATATATGTACATAATATATAGCTTTCATATCACACTGTTCGAAATCATTGGGTGCATTAGATTAGCTTCCCTGGGTCGACCCGAGGTGTTCACTCGGGTGAGCCCCTGACAACAAGAGCTAATTGAACGATCACACTCGCCCTCTCGTGGTGATGTAATGCACCTCGGGTCACCCCCAAGTGACCCACTCCACAAGCAGGGCACTGGGGGCTGACCCGGGTGAGCCCCTAGAATGACGTCAAAGCTATTCAAACGCAAGGGAATCGACCAAGGGAAGCTAAACGAACGCACCCATAGACAACGTCAACACAACTTCTGTAATATTTATAACAGAAACGGCCAACCCAAATGGGTTTTATTTAGTTGGAAGCAAATGATACTTTTGTACAGGTGATCAAGTATTTCACCAACATTAAAGGGACACGTTGCCTTGGATCAGGCAAGTTGGTCTATGAAAAGCGTTTGAAAACCGTTTGTTATAAAATGCATTATATGGTTAGAAAGATGTTTTAAAAGTTAAATATAACGATCCAGACAAATGTGCTTTGAAGTTTGACAGTTTTCCTATACGCGAACTCTCACTGCACGGCAATTTGTGGCCTGGTTGCTTCGTTTTTGAAAGGGTAAGGTCTGGTAGACACGCAGTGGACACTATTGGTAATTACTCAAAATAATTATAAGCATAAAACCTTTCTTGGTGACGAGTAATGGCGAGAGGTTGATAGTATAAAACATTGTGAGAAACGGCTCCCTCTGAAGTGCCATAGTTTTTGAGAAAGAAGTAATTTTCCATGAATTTGATTTCGAGACCTCTGATTTATAACTTGAAGTCTCGCAATCAATCATCTAAACGCACAAAACTTTGTGTGACAAGGGTGTTTTTTCTTTCATTATTATCTCGCAAGTTCGATGACCGATTGAGCTCAAATTTTCACAGGTTTGTTATTTTATGGATATGTTGAGATACACCAACTGTGAAGGCTAGTCTTTGACAATTACCAATAGTGTCCACTGCCTTTAAAAAAGACCCCACTAAAATAGTTCCCGTTGATATGAAGAAAAAAAAAAGGGGGGAAACTATTGATTATTTGTTCAACAATTCTTCTGCACAAAATAACAATTTTACCCTTTATCATACCAGAATCGATACTGAGAAAGAATTCTTTTCCACCAAAAAATATTAATTATTTAAAATGCAGGAAAGACAAGCTTTTGGGCAGAACAAAGTCTGGGGAGGTGTATTAAGAAAATACCAACAACTATTTGTGTTTTGCTCCTACAAGCATCTATGATTCAGCTCTGTTTATCTAGTGCTTTAAAAAAAAAAAACTAAAAATGTACTCCTGGTGGGATTCGAACCCGAAACAGACAGCTGCATCGAATACACAGAGCTGCCAACATTTGCATCTTGCAATCAGGGAGATTAAGCTGGCAAGTTACAGAGACCGTGCCTTTTCCAGCTGCGCACCGCGTCTCTCGAATTCCTTGCCAGACGAGCTGAGGGACACACCTGATCTATCAACATTCAAACACAACCTCAAGACTCATCTGTTCAATTTGTCAGCTTGCTAGCTTCCGGCGCCTTTGAATGGTACCATTCCAGATATTGTGCGCCTTATAAATGTTATGTTATTATTATTATTAGTTACATTCAACAGAATAGGGACAAAGTTTCCATGATCAGAAAGATTTTCAAATTTGTTCATCAAAACATGGACAGATTGATACATTTTCAGGGAACTTTCTGCAGAATAATAATACCACTAAGATTAATAACGGTGACCATATAATAATGTGCCATGTCTGTCTAAAAGACACTCCTGGCACAGGAGAGAGGCAGAAGTATGTGGGCCTACCATGAGTTACATACATGAAAATTGAAGCACAAAAATAAGTTTGCAACTGAGTTTTGAAGCTGGTATAAGTAGTGACTTTTTGGGCGGAGTACGTTCCATTGTGATGGGCCAGAGTGTGAGAAGGATTGGTTACCTCTACCAATGTACAGGTTGGGTGTCGTGGCCAAGTGGATAAGAGCACCAAACTCAAGTTCTGGTGTTTCTGTTTAGCAGAGTGTGGCATTTTGAACAAGGTGGCACAACTGCCCCCCCCCCCCCAAAAAAAAAAACAAAAAAAAAAAGCAAAAGCAGCAAAAGTTGTTAACTACTCGGAAAGGTTGTATACAACATTCACGGTCACATGCCATTTTGACGGCATGTTTAAACGGCATGTTTAGTTGTACACCATTAGATGAAGAAAAAACCATCACAATTTTTGAAAATCAATAACTGGTCCCTTTAGAGGGGGTCTGAAAATAATTATCATAGAAAGACTTGGTCAAGAAAAACAAATCCAAAATTTTAAAAATCAGAAACGATGAAAAGCAAACAAGACTACAACTGTGCAGTATATAAAAAACATTGCACTATAAAAAATACTACGTTAATATAAAGCTTGACTTGAACGAAGAATACACAAAACTGTAGCAAAAGTTTTCATAAATCTTGTATGCATGACTCAAATGTTGTTTTCTTCCTTTTCTTTACACAAATGCTTGTATCAAATAAAATAGTAAGCATTTTACAAATTGTACATGCATATATATATATATATAAAACACAAGAGAATTGGTTTCCCTATGCAAAAATACACAAAATATCTTTATTAAATAGGCACTGAATCTATATAGAAAGAAAAAAAACCCAGAAACAACGATATTCCTTCCTCGTATAAAAAAAAGGACTTGAAACTGATTGTGTTTACAGTTTTGTAAGTAAATTTTCTCCCACTTTTAAAATAGTATTTAAGTTTTCACATTTTAAATACAGTCGACTCTCGTTTTATAAGATTGCTGTGACTCCGCAGCCAAACTACCTCTGTATAACAGGAACGCTTTTATAAAAGGAGAGCAAGAAAAAGTAACACAGTAGAAACGAGGTTCGGGAATTCAGAATGTTCTCTTTAAAAGCAGAAACTCTTTGGGTCTCTAGCTTGGACTGACCAACTTGCCTCTTTCTTAAAAGAGGAGCGTTGTTAGAAGAGGACAGCAAGACAAAGAAACACAAAGTAGAAATGTTATTAAGGACTTTAGAATGTACTCTTTGAAAGCAGAACCTCTTTCATAACAGTGCTTTTTATAACAAGGGTTGACTGTATTATTGACCGAATGAAATATTATAATTTCTTTCTTTATAAGTCGTGAGATTCGAACCAACAACACCCGCATTCTAAAACGAATCTAAACTGCTAGACTTGTGGACATTTCGTAATGGTCTGTCGCGGTAATAGCCGGGTCGTGGTGGTGTCGTATCAGGTTTCCGCGGTAAAATACTGCTCTCGCGAGATCATTGCTCTCGCACAACTTGGCTGCCTGCTGCCGAATTTTACTCCCCCGTAAAATTGGACTGTAGAGCAGTAGTCTCACAGGGGCCAGTAGTCTTGCGAGAGTACCGCCAGTGGCGCATGAATCACAACGAAAGTCTGAAATGCCAGGAAAGACAGTCAGAATGCTGAAACCGTGACAGACATTTAACGACTTGTCCACTTGTCCACCAAGTGTGACTGGTGACGAGAGGCCAGTTCCAATCCTGTAGAAAACAGTGGATACCACTGATAACTTAATGAAAGAAAAGGAAAGGCAAATTTATTAAATCTAAATCAATACCCCCAAAATGCTAAGCAAGGATCCAGCCCTTTTAAACCCACTTCTGCTTAGCAGTTATACCTTTTACTGTAAATCAAAAATAGAGTTGAGATGGGATACAAATAATAATAAAACATATAAAGGAGAGAATAGTTAACATTTTGTTTTTTAATCATTTAAAATTTACCCAGTCAGTTTCCCTTGTGGTTAATATTGATATATTTTGTTTTGTCTCAAACAAAGTTTTCACAAGAAAAACATTAATTGGCAACAGTATGGTACATGAAAGGTGATGCCCAAAAAGAAGTTTTGAAAAGGGCCTTCAAATGTTTGATAATTTATCCAAAACATGATTACCGAATTTGCTGGTATTTTGCTCATACCACTGATGCACCATACATTTAACTAGGCCCTTTTTGAACCCAGATTCAGCTCAGGCTAGCGGTTGTTTTGAAAATTGCGCATGCTTTGCGTATGCGCTCAGGTTTTTAGACGCGAGGACGGAGCCGAATCCGTGGTTTCGAAATTGGGCCTATTTTTTACTATCATGTACAAAACATGTGCATTCAGAGGCATTCACAGAAAAACAACCAATATTCAAAACATCGTGTCGATGTTTTTACAAAATAAACCTCTTGCAAAATGACCAAAAAACTCTGAATTGTTTACTTTAAGCTCCTCTTACACCACAGTATTCTTTATCTTTTGTACATAACTTAAAAAAGGATAATCTTTTATACAAGCTGTATTTGGCATTTATGTACATGCATTCTTATACAATTTCCTACAGTTTATTTTCAACAACTCCTCAGAATATTCACCAGGGCCCAATTTCATAGAGCTGGTTTTAAGCACAAAAAGTAGCTAAGCACAACAAAATTATGCTTACCGCAATACGGCTACTAACCAAAAAAACATCTCACAAGTACAATACGTGGCTGGTATCCTGCTTACTTTTGCTATGCAGAAATTTGTTAAGCAGGGCCCAATTTTATAGAGCTATTTAAGCAGAAAATGTTGATTAACAATTGTGTGCTGAGCAGATACGATCAGGATACCAGTCACAAGTTATACATGTTAACATGGTAGTTTGACTGGTAACCTTATTCTGGTAAGCAAAATGTTGTTAAGTGCTTAGCTACTCTCTATGCTGCGGCAGCTCTAATAAATTTGGTCCTGTTTTCAAACTAAATTATTCCAGACTTTATTAACATTTGAAGAAGAGAGAAAAGAACGGAAAGATGCCAAGTACCGACCCAAATTCTGCTCTAAGCAGATTTTGTTTTCTAAGAACAAGCTCTACCTGGCAAGTAGATAATACACACATGGTGTTCGCAAACCAAGTAGGCCCCCTTTATATAGAAACAAATCTTGTTAGCAAATTCATTGGCTAAGCAAAAAACCTAGCTGGTTACCAGTCGCAACGATATATAAAACATGGCTTTCTGGGCCCAATTTTATAAAAACTTGCTAAGCACAGAAATCTATTGCTGAGCAGAAATATAGGCTACCAGCCAAAAGACCATCAGGTTTACATTGCTGCAACTGGTACTCCACTCAAATCTTGCTTAGCAAAGATATTTGCTTAGCACAATTATCTTCTTAACAGCTTAATGAAATTGGGCCCTGGTTTGGAGGGGGGTATCTGCTAAGCAATATATTTTGATGCTCAGCAAGTGTACATGTTTCTGAACTGGAATTTTGTCTTTTGGGGCAAGGGCAGTCTTCTTTAGAACGGGGCAGTTCCATTTAAGGAATCTAAATATCTTTGGGGCTATTTATCCTGCTGGTTGTGTGAGGTAGCGTCACCATAAACCACACCACCTCACAACGCTTATGAGAGCTTATAGAAATTGCATTGAATGTTTGTTTTTTCTTTTGAGATTTACTCAATATGAATTTTGGTTTTCCCATATACACCAAAGAGTGTTAGACTTTACACTTTCCCAAGCTCTGTGAAAAAAAAATCACAGGCATATTACTCAGGTGGGATTTGAACCCATGACCCTTGCAATTCCAGAGCAGTGTCTTACCAACTAGACCACCAAGGTTGCCAGGTAGCTAGAGGCAGTTTTAATCCTATATTTAGCAGCAGGTACCACATCATAGATATAAATTTACTTAAGTTTTACACGTATACCTTGATTTACCCTTGGTTTTGGAGTGAGAAGAGACTTGGTTTTTTTTTTACATGCACACGTTTGTCATAAGAATTGCTTTTGAACAGCGAAACAAGGCAATTGATTTCAATTTACGCAGAGGCATATGCCAATTTTGGAGCCACAATTGGACAGCTCAACTTTGCATTGTTATTTTTTGGGAGGGGTTGTTTACAAGTGACTATCCGAAACAAACAAACAAACAACAACATTCAGTTGCTTGTTACCACCAAATATAAATACCCAAGTTAATTAAATTAAGTCCATTCAGGAATAATATTATTTTTTTTTTCTTCCAATTTAAATAGGTCTTAATACAAAAACTGTACTAAATAATTTCAGAGATACAGTGAGGCATAAAGTAAGTCACTAAAGAGACTGTTCAAATTATAATTTAAAATATCTGCACAATACCATAAAAAAAAATTAAGGAAATATTTCCATACCCAAGGCTTTACATCAAAATGCACAACTTGAAGACAGTATGGAAGTAGCATTTGTAGATGGAGTTAATTAAGTATAAGTACCGTAACTTTTATCATTTTCAGAGACGACGACAGGCATTAATCCACTCTAACCAAAAACTGTATAAAATAAATTGTACCTAAAATTTGTAATGACAAAGGTAAACAAATTTAGTAGAGTGTCATGGCCTAGCGGTTGAGAGTACAGGACTCAAGCTCTGGTGTTTCTGCCGTTTGTGTTCTGCAAAAGCGTGAATCTAAACTTCTATTAATAGCACAGCTTGGACGTTACTCAATGAAAATAAAAAATAACAGCATGTACATGTAGTTGAGGAAACTTTTGCAGAAAATTTGGTGGTTAAGACAACATCTTCAATGTCATTTGATTTGTGTAAATTTGTGCAAAGATGTGGGAGGGACTTATGCGAATTGAAATATTATAAGGTCATATCATGCACATTTTAGCAGACCAATTACAAACCGGCTTACATACCAGGGACATTGCAGAGCACCACCAATCACAAACCAGCTTACCAGATTGGGAGAACAAGGTCTCAATCGGGGTACTACGTATCTCCTGTTCAAGGTTGATAACCCCTTGAGGTGTGTGTTGCAGACACCTCGAGTCTAGCTGGGATTAGACAGTGTTGATGGGCATTCTGTCTGTTGTCATTTGGGGGTCCATGATGACCTTGATTGGGTGAACAAGGTCTCAATCGAGGTATACTGGCAGACGCCTCGAGTCTAGACGGGATTTGAGAGTGTTAATTGGCATTCTGTCTGTTGTAAAATTGGGTCCATGATGACCTCGATTGGGTGAACTTGGTCTCAATGAGGGTATTACATATTCCCTGTTCACGGTTGATAACCCCTTGAGGTATGTGTAGCATACGCCCCAAGTCTAGCTGGGATTGGAGTGTTGATTGGTATTTTGTCTGTTGTCAACTAGGGTCCATGATGACCTCGATTGGGTGAAGATGGTCTCAATCAGGGTATTACATAACCCCTGTTCAAGGTTGGTTAGCTTTTCTGGATAGGGTAGCAGAGTCTCGTTTAAGGTTGGAGAGGAGCGTTGTTCCGATGCCTCTTGGATGGATTCAAGAACAAGATCTACCTCGATTGGGAGAACAAGGTCTCAATCAGTGTATATCATATCTCTTGTTCGAGGTTGATAAGCTCTTTGGGGTAGGGTAGCAGAGTTCTGATACATGTACCTCCTGGATGATTTCAAGAACAAGGTCAACCTCGATTGGGTGAACAAGACCTCAATCAGGGTATGATATATCTCCTGTTCAAGCTCTTTGGTTCAGGGTAGTAGCAGAGTCTGGTTGACGTTTGGAGAGGAGCGTTGTTCCGATGCCTCTTGGATTCTTGGATGGATTCAAGGAGGGAGGAAGGAAGGCTAAATAAAACCAGGGTTAAGACTCATCCTGATGTCCGTTACTCTTGAATTTATATTCATCGAGGGGTCCTACAATGCCATCTGGAGAAAAGAGTCAAGAAATTCAGAATATGAGATGTAAGAAACCCTCTCCCAGCTGTGGATTGATGCGTTTTCTAATAATCGACAGTTAAAAATCGAGTACAGAGAAAAGACTTAAATATATCTTTTTTCAAAACAAAAACATGTTTTTTTTTGGGGGGGGGCCTAAAGAAAAAAAGAAAAAAAAACAAGTCAGCAGAGTGGCTCGTCTTTGGCCTTACCCATGTATACTCTTAATATGGCTTCACACACAAAGCGATACTGCGCCGTTGTCTGAACCAGCATGGCTCGCTGGTCGCGCATCGTCCTGACGATATCCAATGGGTACACCGGTTGGTTACTCTCTATAAGACACATTGCCGTTTCCATGGTGATCAAGACGCCCGTCCGACCAATGCCAGCACTGAGAAAGCAAAATACGAGAATCATCATTAAAAACTTGAAACGCAAGAAATTCCAAGATAATATTGACACATCACAAAAGTTGGAAATCCGGGCCCAGGTTCAAAATAGATGTTAGCAACAAACTTCTTTGAACGTCAATTCATTTAAATTCAACAACATTGATTTCAAAATTCCTAAATCAATATGAATACAACATAAACAAAGTGATATAAGAATTTTAGGAATTGGGGGCACAGTCAAATGGGCAACTAATTATGAGCACAGCTTGTGTTAGGGAGTGTCCATACAAAAATAATCACAATAGAGTTAAAAGGAACACGTTGAGTTGGATCGAACGAGTTGGTCTTTGAAAAGCGTTTGAAACCGTTTGTTATGAAATGCATATGGTAAGAAAGATATTTTAAAAGTAGAATATAGAAAGATCCACTCAAGTATCACTTGACTCAACAAAATGGTCGACCGTGTTTCTTCGCGACGTAAAGGGAAACCGAGGCACGTTTGTGTGGATCATTATATTCTACTTTTAAATTATCTATCTAACCTTTTGCTTTTCATAACAAACGGCCTCAGACGCTTTTCAAAGACCAACTCGACTGATCCAAGGCAACGTGTCCCTTTAATACATGTACATACAGAACAGACAAAGCACAAAGCACATGACCAACAAAGACCTGAGACAACCAGTCATAACACTACAAAGTTTCTTGTGAGGTTTGAAGAGACAACTCGTACACAAAATTCTCTGTATGAGTTGTAGCGATTCTGAAAAGAACCGGTGCTTTAATAACTTAGGGTGTTCAACCAACTAATATTGAAGTCTTATGTAGCGCACGTATCTACCAACAAGGTACTCCAGGCGCTGAGTATATACTTTTTTACAGAAAGATAGGTTGTTAAAGTTGTGAATTCTGAGACCCAATTATGTAGCACCTTATAAGGGTTTACAAGGTGCTAGGGCGCATTTAGCAGCCACAGCCAGGAACACCGGGGTGAAACCCTTCTCTTTTCGATAAGTGCACTGGGTTCTTTTACATAGGTTACACAACACACTGCACCAACGGCTTTACTTCCCCATCCAAAGGACGAAGCAATGGTTAAGTGTCTTGCTTTAGGACACAAGTGTCACGACTGTGTCTCCAACCCACACTCTGCTGATCAGACACACCAGAGTTTGTATTCGGTTCTTTTAACCGTTCGGCCAAGACACTTTACTGACCTGCAGTGTACTAATGTTGGCGCTGTCATTCCAACTCTGTTCTGCCGCACCCTCAGGACGAAATCCAAGAAGTCTGACGAGTCGTCAGGCACCCCGTGGTCAGGCCATGCTATATATTGCATTTGAAGCACTTTGCGAGACTCACCAGTCTATAGAAATTGAAAAAAAAATTTGCCTGGTTGCTTATCCTTAAATTAGGGCCAAATAAAAATGTACAACAAATATTTAGCGTCCCCGTCCTTTTTAAAGGCCGCCTCCTTTTAAAAGAATATAACAACAAAAATCAATTTTAAAAATAGCCCAGCCGTTTGTCTTAAATAAGAGTCAAACGCAATTAAAATAAAAAAAGGCCCTCCTCTTTCCTTTTTCCTACAAGGGAAGGTCGCTAAACATATTTTTTATGATTTATTTAACACATTTTTGGGGGGACATTACAAAAAAAGTAATTTTACCTTCATATGTGTAACGAGGAAATCCCGATATGCAAATGATGGCGTTTCTTCTGCACTCGTGCATGACACCTCGAGGTCGGGAGGAAAGATTAACCTTTGACCTAGATCAGGCCAGTACTTGTGACATTTAACCTAGAGAGTCAACAGAAACAAAATAAGATATCATTGTGTAAGTTCTCAGATAAAAAAAAAAAAAATCACATCTTAAAGCACACAAAAATTTCGTGCATGACACCTTGAGGTCAGGAGGAAAGATTAACCTTTGACCTAGATCAGGCCAGTACTTGTGACATTTAACCTAGAGAGTCAACAGAAACAAAATAAGATATCATTGTGTAAATTCTCAGAAAAAAGAGAAAAAAAAATCACATCTTAAAGCACACAAAAATGTGGAACAGTGTTGTTTTTTCCTTCATTATTCTCTTGCAAGTTTGAGACCAATTGAGTTCAAATTTTCACAGGTTCGTTATTTTATGCAAATGTTGGGATACACCAAGTGAGAATACTGGTCTTTGACAGGTAACGCTGTGTTTTTGACAGTATGGAAACAGGATAAATGTTAATTTAAAAAAAAAAAATAGATAAACTTACCCTTCCTCTCTCAACATTGGTGGTTAACATCGCGATAAGCGTGCTGTCTTGTTCCCATACCATGTACCAGAAATCAGCGCATGTGTTGGGAAGTGGGCCCTGGGCCGCTATGTAGGAATTGCTTATGTTACTTACAGGGATCTCCATCTGTTGAAGGGGAAAAATATGAAGTTATTGAAATCATTTAAAGGCACTGGACACTACTGGTAATTACTCAAAATATTTGTTAGCACAACAACTTACTTGGTAACGCGCAATGGAGAGCTGTTGATAGTATAAAACATTGTGAGAAACGGTTTCCTATATGTTCTACTACAGCGGAGTAGATTTTCAGATTTGGGGAGACTTCTCAGTTTTGAGACTTCTCTGCTTTTTAAAGCCATTATACACTTTCGGTACAGAAAAAAAAAAGTTCACAGATTTACAAATAATTCACAGGGTTTACAGAAGGTAATGGTGAAAGACTTCTCTTGAAATATTGTTCCATGAAATGCTTTACTTTTTAAGAAAACATTAAAACAATTACAATTCTCATTAGCGAGAATTACGGATTTATTTGAAACACATGTCATGACACGGCGAAACACGCGGAAACAAGAGTGGGTTTTCCCGTTAATTTCTCCCGAATCCGATGACCGATTGAGCTTAAATTTTCACAGGTTTGCTATTTTATGTATAAGTTGTGATACACGAAGTGTGGGACTTGGACAATACTGTTTACCGAAAGTGTATAATGGCTTTAACTACGACCTGGGCAGAATGTAGAAAATTGGCCAGGACAACCTCTTTTGCTTTTAGTGGATCGTTATTAACTTCACTATTGCGGAGTGAGTTCTTAATTGGTCTCAACGTTTTGACTAAATTGCTCTTGTCATTGTCAGGAGATTGGTACATAATTCTTGAAAGCTTAAAGTCACCTGGAAGTGGTATTTTTTCAAAATAGAGCTTTTGTCACTGATATATGTGTTTTGATGAGTGGAATGTGAATAAACAGTTAACTAAGGTTTAAAAAAATCAGTTCTTATGTTATTTACAAATTTAAGAGTAGACCGCGACCCGAGAGGGCGCTGTTCGTGACGTCAATCGAGGCAGACTTTGCTTGTAATGCGTAGAGTAAACACAATTGCAAAGTACATGTACGGACCAAGTCGTGAGTTTGTACGTTTCAAAAAAAAAATGTACCAACTCACGACTTGGACGTGCATGTACTTTGCACGTGTGTTTACTATACGCATTGCAGGCAAAGTCTGCCTTGATTGACGTCACAAAAGGGGTAGGCGGAGTCAGCCCCCCAAACAACTTTATATATTTTTTAAACATATAAATCGTGACAATTGTTTTATTGTTCGTAAGCATATACTCTTACTTTTGAAAGAAAAAAAAATTATATTTCCAGGTGACTTTAATTTTGTTGTGCCTAGCTACTTGTTGTGTTCTAAGCAGCTGTTTATGAAACTGGGCCATGGCTGGAGGATGTAAACAACTCTCCTACATGAGTCATAAGAAGAGACGTACCGTAATGAGATTAGCGTTAATGTAGTCCCCACCATCCGCTCCCTGCAGGATTATCCTGCTAGCGTCATCTGCAAAGAAAGAAAAAAGAATCAAGATTGATCTCTAGATAAGCTGAGGATATTTTGGGCGGGTGGGTGAGATCGTGAAAAGGTCAACAGATGGGGGACGAGGGGAGACTGATGGGGGGTATTGAGTGGAGAAGACAGGACACAAGACTTAAACAAACACTGATCAATGGCGGGGTTAATAGCATGCCCTTAAAGGCAGTGGACACTATTGGTAATTACTCAAAATAATTGTTAGCATAAAACCTTTCTTTGTAACGAGTAACGGAGAGAGGTTGTGAGAAACGGCTCCCTCTGAAGTAATGTAGTTTTCGAGAAAGAAGTAAGACCTCAGATTTAGAAGTTGAGGTCTCGAAATCAAGCATCTGAAAGCACACAACTTCATGTGACCAGGGTGTTTTTGTCTTCTTTCATTATTATCTCGCATCTTCAACGACCAATTGAGCTCAAATTTTCACAGGTTTGTTATTTTATGCATATGTTGAGATACAGTAAGTTGGAAGACTGGTCTTTGAAAATTGCCAATAGTGTCCGGCGTCTTAAAGTTGTAAGCATTGGCTGACATGTTGCCCAAAAAATAAGGAGGCAGCCTCTAAAAAGGAAGTGGGCGGGGACGCTTACATGTTTTTATTTGTTATTTGGCCAAACAATGGAAGGATCTTGATAACAACAGACAATTAGATCAGTTTGACAGTGAACTTATTTGAGACTCATGGGAGAATGGACCTGTCCTAGGCTGGAGGGGGGGGGACCTCTAAAAGGAAATATTGATGAGGGGGATCTGAGAAGGAGGAGACACAACAAGAACAGTGTTAAGGCAGAATCAAGGCACCTGGTAATTGCGAAGACCAGTCCCAGCATATGCATAAAATAATCTGCAAAAATTTGGGCTCACCTGGTCGTTGAAGTTGCAAGAGCTCTTAGATGCATAATGAAAGGCTTCAGGTGAAGTCTTTTAATATTTGAGTGAGAAAGCTTTGTTACTTCAGAGAGAGCCGTTTCTCACAATGTTGTATACTATCAACAGCTCTCCATTGCTCATTACCAAGTAAGTTTTTATGCTAACAATTATTTTGACCAATAGTGTCCAGTGCCTTTAAAGGAACATTACAGAATTGGTAAGAAACAAAAATCGTGAAGATCACAGATTTACATAAAACTTACACGGTCTAATAATGATGATAGTTGAAAACATCCCTTGCAATATTTCTGTCTGAAATGTCATATTTGATGAGAAATAAATAATCTAATTTCGCGTTTGGAGTTTATCGCTCAGTAAGCGCTTTATTCATTGTTATTTTGGCATCGATGCAAAATTTGTAATCGTTTTTTCACTATTCCCTCGTGACCCAGATGGCCGATCGACCTCAAACTTCTACAGGTTTGTCAGTTTATGTATGTGGTGGATAAAAAAGTGCTTACACTGCCACCAACTGTTTTGTTAGCAAAAACCGATTCAGTAATGTTCCTTTAAGAAACTAATTGAAATTGATCCCAGGACTGATGAGTACAAAGTTACTGTGATTTTTGTGTTGAATTTTTTACTGATTACTGCGACAGCTAGAATACTCACAGGGTGAAATATCTCGGTATCTGTTCTTGACTATATTATCCGCATGGCGACTAGCATTCATCGTCATACCCGGCTTCTTCCGGTAGAGTTGCTGAGGGAAAGAGAAAAACAAAGTTGCGTTATCTCAAGCACAAAGTTGTGTTGTCTCAGTGCACTTATTTGTTGGCGTGTCATGGACGAGCGGTTAAGAGCACTGGATTCAAGCTATGGTGTTTGATCAGCAGAGAGTGGGATCAAATCCCGGTCGTGACACTTGCTACGTAAAATTGGGGAGGTAGTGCGTTCTGCTAAAACGGCCAGGCTTCAGACTGATGCTACCCAAGCCTACATCTGTATGGACTGTAAAAGGGGTAACCCTGTTTCAGCCCCAGGAGTAGGTGGCAACGGCCTCTGAAAAAATAATTGTAGCCCTCACCTTGAAGCAGCCTTCAGGCGACTTGCATAAAAAATTTTAAAAAATATTAATAATAAAAACATTAAATTGCATGTTGCAAGGAATCAGAAAATTTGTATCACCTTGAATTGTTCTTGTAAAATAAATTCTGGTCCAGTAAACATTTTTTTATTTTTTTATTTTTTAGATGATCTTCCCATCAAGGGAACTCGGCAAACTCTCACAAGTAAAGGGGGTATAAACACCAAGCTGGCAACAACCAATCTCTCTCGTACAGCGTCTATGATTATGAATTGCACAAATCAAGATATTGTGATTCAGTTACTAAACGACGGTATTTATTCTAGTCATTGTGAAATCAGCGGTTAGCTGGGGATTCGAACCCACAACCTTGCGATTGCAAGTCCTGCAGTCTAAACACTTGACCACGGTGCTACAACAGACGAACGGGCAACCCTCATGCAAGACCGAATTACTTGGAAAAGCCATACTCGAGCCGGCCTGTGGGCTACCGAGTGAGTGTGTGAGTGTGTGAGTGTGTGAGTGAGTGAGGGAGTGAGTGAGTGAGTAAAACCTAGAAGCCCTAAGTCTTGTGGATTTTCCCCCCAAAAATTCAAGCTCTGTGTTGGTTAACATAATGATTTGTACCTCAAACTGTGCCAGCGCTGTGCCGACCTCTAACCCCTCCTGTAGCAGCATGATGGACTCTACGAGGGGGTCGCTTTCCATTCCACCGTTGGGCACACGAGGGCTCTCTGGGATGTACTGAAACGCAGGCTCCTCCTCCACTTCTTCACCCACATAGACTGCCGAAGGGGAAAACAAAAATCAAACGCATTCAACTCATAGAAGTAGTCTGTTTTATTGTCACACACAGCTCCTCATTTTTCTATAAATGGATATGTTTTTGTTTGCATTTGTATTTGCCTCTGATGAAGGTCCAGTTTTAATCGAAAGCTTTTGTAAAAAGCGCCATATACCGGTAAGTAAGGTTATTATTATTAGGCAATCTACCCTTCTCATGTGATATATTGACCCAATTCACCTGACGTCATCATCAGAATAATCTTGGATGCGCCACTTTGGTGGGCAATGTCACTGTGCGTTATTCAGTGAAGTGCGCATTTTAGAAACGCAGCGTTAAACTTATTGCCAACCAAAATGGTTAGCTTGGCACAGTCGCCGTGTGTGACGTGCGTGCAAGGGGTCAATACTGATATATATATATTTATATATAATGAATATGGTAGGTGGCCTTAGCTTTCGATCCAAACCGGACCTTCTTCAGAGGCATAAAACAAGTACAAACAAATACATATCCATTTATAGAAAAAGAGAGGGGGAAAGGGATTAAGAGAAGGATCCAGAAAAAAAGCGGGAAAATACCAGCCAATCAAAGTTTCTATTTCAGAAACAATATTGGTGGCTATGAACCAATAGGAGTGAAGTGGCGAGGACAAAGGATGTTTAGTATGAAAGGATGGGTTACTGGACCATAAAAGTGGTAAATGTATTGTTCGACAACAATGCAGGGAAACATGAAAGGGTAGGATTAGAGAGCAAGTTGCATCATATATATATATTATTATTTTTATTATTTGATATCTGATATAAAAAGTCGCATCCCCTTAAGGTGATCCCCTGTCTGCCGCTTCCCAGGTTGTATCGTTACCCGGGTGTGATCCCTGGCTACACGGCAGTTTGCGGTTTAATGGCTTCTGACAGGCACCCCCCGAACAAAGATATTGACAAAATTGGGAGACCACCAACATAGGGCTAGATAGCTCAGTTGGTAGAGCGCCGGCACGTTAAACCGGAGGTCGTTGGTTCAAATCCCGCTCTAGTCAATTTTTCTTTGTTCAATCCTAAATCATTTAAAAATGTACCTAGTCAGTTTCCCTTGTGGTTTATTATTTGATATATGATATATATATATATATATCAAATGAAATTGTCACAATTCACAGTGCTTTTTTTAAATTCAGAATAACAGCTTATCAATCTTTGGCATATATTTCTTCTGGACAGACTGTTTCAGACCATAAGGCACTTGTCTGCAGAATGACAAAAATAGAATACAAGTGGCATCTTAACGTATTTCTAATCAAGCGCGCGCTCGTGTTACGCGCGTTATGTCAGTGAAGTTCTTACGTGGACTTAAAATAATAATAACAATAAATAACATTTGTATAGCACTAAAGCAAGTACACACCTGTCTCGATGCCTGCACTTTGAGACGATTTCGCTTCTCTTATATAGTTTACTGCATCACAATTGCTTAAACAGCGCAATCCGATTGGTGCAGTCCCTAAATTCGCTTTGCATTGGCATTCGCAGGAAGTATCAACCGAACTGAAGTTTACAGATACTTACCGTTTGGTCTGACCGTGAGTAGCAAGTCTTTATTTGCAGCGTCCCCTATGGAGCGAATGGCACTGACCACCTGCTCATTGCTACACTGTGTCATGTCCTTGCCGTTCAGGAACAAGATTTGGTCACCTTCATTTAGTCTGGGGATGCACTGGTCAGCCTGAGGGTGAAAAATGACATGAGCAACTAAATTAGTATCTGGTTGAAACTGGTTTACACTGGTCCATTCGAAACCAGTTTCAACCAGTTTGCTCAAGATACATTGGTCAACTGCTTACATCAGGTGGTACACTTTTTAAAGCAATACTTTCTGCTCGACAGCTTTATGACAGTGGGCTCCACTTCTTCTCTTGAGTTTATCGTCCATTGTTGTGGTCGTTTTTTTATTGTTGTCTTGTGGCCACCATATTCACTTTTTTAATTTCTCATGCACTATTTTGAAAAAGGCAAAGAGTTTTCTTGTACTTACCGGCGTGTTCCGTGCAACCCTCGAAACGATGATAGGGCTGCCTTGGTCTGCCCCACCTTTCACATTGAAGCCAAAGCGCCCTCTCTCATCACTTTTGATGCGTATTGAGACGAGGGGATCGCCCTGAGGTGATGATCCATTTGGCTGTAATGGGGGATTGGGGGATATAACCACAAAACACTTAAGAATGCATATTACAAAACAAACACTAATTTTTTTTATAAGGGAATGTCATAGGCTGTTTAAAAAAAATCTGATCTATCAGTGCAAAGCGTAAAAGCTTGTCAGCGTGAAAGTGCGAAGCCTGCGAACATACATTTCTCTATGGTTTTGAAAGCCCTAGTTTGCAATCTGCATGTTCTTGGTTTGATCGGGAGCATATTGCGCCAAATAAGGAAGGCCAAATAAATAAAAAAATACCAGTTGATCGTCCCCGCCGCATCCTTTTTTGGGGGGGGCTGCATCCTTTTTTTTTACTACTTGTTATTTTTCGATTTTTGTGAGAGAAAAAAATCTTGTTTTTTTTTTTTTACTCCATCTTTTCAAAAGGAGCTTTTTCTGAATCTAATGTGATGCTCACGAACATGTGTAACCGTCTGTTTCATAAAACAATAATAGTGAATGCCTACCAGCAAATCTTTTTACAAATCCTGTTAATACTAATCCTGCAACAAATAGGTATAAAATAAGTTTGCAATGGGTTCAAACTGAAGAATTGGTGGCCTGTTTGATTTGAAATACTTAGCGGCCATCTTAAACAAAAATAGTAAATAGTAAATAGTAAGGCCCTCATCCTCCTCTTTTTTGAAAAATCCGGACGATCAACTGGTATTTTTTTTTATTTGGCCTAAGAAGCCACTATTATTATTATTATTATAAATGGGCTCTGAACCTACCGTTGGTCCATCGTTGGCGAGATCATACGACCGTTCCGTTAGACTTAAATCACTTCCTCCATCATCCATAAACATGATCTTAGGAGGATGAAGTAGCTCTTCACTCTTTGATATGCCATTCTCACTATATCAAAAGACATTGTAATTATAATGACCCATTCCATACAATATTGGCAACGCAGTACTGAATCCATCAAATTCAACTGGCAATACGTAACTCCACATCAAGCCTATGGACTCTGCCATCGATTTCACAAAACTCTTCCTAACTTAAGACTAATCTTAGGACTTAGGACGAGTCCCAACCCTGCACTGTAGCATGCAGACCTTAAGATTAATCCTAAGTTAGGACGCGTTACTCGTCTTAACTCGAGATAAGATGAGTCCTAACTCTTTGTGAAATCAACGGCTAATGGCGTTGTTACGCCCAGCCTTCCCCCAAACAATAGTAAACATTAAAAACCCTACAAATCCTGTTGTGAGAGGGTTATTTCCAGCGTGGGTAATTCACATTTTATAACCAATACATCTTACCTTCGAAATCAATATTCCAACAAAATTACTCATGAAATATTTCGGATAAAAACAAATTAGTGCTCCGCATGAACAGCGCCCTCTTTATCGCATATAAATGTGTTTTTTTAAAGTCATACAGAGGTACGGTCATTTCAGCAGCCATCAAAAAGAGAATACAAACCTGCCATGCTTTTAGAGAAAAAAAAGGTCAAGTTTTCAGACACAGAACAGAAAGAAACGAGAAGAGAAAAGGATGCCTGACGTCAAATTCACCAAACTTTTTTCTAACTTGGGATTAATCTTGGGACTTAAGATGAGTTCAGTTCTGTTACCATAGATGTTAGAATGCATTGAAGAACCCATCCTAAGTTAGGACGAGTTACTCGTCCTAACTCAAGTAGAATTAATCCTAGCATTTCGTGAAATCGGCTGCAGACCCCAAACAGAAAGAAAGGAGATGATGGGCGTTTTTTTTTTTTTTTTTTTAAGGAACACTCACCGGATGCCATTGGGTGAAACGGGGACTTGACCGTCAAAGCTGCTGTACCGGCTGTTTTTACTGTGGACGGCAGGAATGAAATAAGAGGGGAAATGCATCATGCAATAAAACTCAAAATGCAGCCATCTTGGTTTTTTGTCCCAAGTAAAAAAAGAAAAAGAAAAAAAAGTGCAACCAAAGTGAGAGTGTGTCTGAACCAAGTGATTTTAGAGTAATTTTTTTTCACCCACGAGGACACAACAAGGCCCAATTTCATGGCTCTGCTTACTGCTAAATTACGTGCTTACGATCACCATTCTCTGCTTACTGTACAAGCGCTGAATTTCTGCGCTAGCTGTGTAAGCGAAGAATGCATAGTAACTTGGAGCTGCACGCACACAAGCAAAAATGTCCCGCTAACCCTTGAAATATGCTTGCTAAACTACTGCGATGTGAAAAGGGCTTTTGTAGCCACTGTCATTGTTTTCATCAGTTACATATATGCAGGGGTGAGAGAAAATGCTGACAAAAACACCTGGAAACTACATTGTACCAGAGATCTAAGGTTTGTTGAAATGGTGATATTTCTATCTTCTGATAACCCCTGGAGTTCTAGATTCTGAGGAGCTTTTGGAAACAGTAACCTCAGAACTAGAGAAGTAGATCAAAGAGCAGGATTTGTTTTGATCCGGAGAAAACTAAAGCTTTTTTGTTTACACCCAGCAGACATAAACAAATCTTCTGTCAGATAAAAGTTTGAAAACCTCTTATACTCGATAAAGCCATGTTTGGATTGAGTGATAGCCCGACTCTTCAAGGGTCAAGGGTCAAAGCTGAAAGGCCCTTGATTCAGACACAATCCAATAAAAAATATTCGATTAGAATAACAACTATCATTTCTATAGTGAATCCAGGGAACCCAACAACAGAGATGGCTGCACCATACACCTTTAAGAAAATTGCACCAATGGAAGAAATCGTGCAGCATTCATGTAGATGTCATTGTGCAGTATGTTAAAAAATAATAACCCAAACAATGTTTTAGCATTAGTAATTCCGCCAACACAAACAAATTCAGAATTAGTTCCATTGTGAACAAACATTTTCCCTTTATATATACAATTTTAATTGGCAACTGGCAATGTTACTGTATAGCCAGTGAATAAAAATCAACTAAACGTGGCAGAAAATGCAAGTTAAATTGTGCTGCAGATTGAAGTTTACAATAAGCCATTTGCGTGTTAGATTTGAATATTGTCTTGTACAATGACGTTCTTGATCTCAAGTTACCACTTAAATTTGAAATCCTCAGACTATAGAGACAGTTGCTATGTCAAATGATTCAGGGCAAGCCTTTGCATAGCAACCTCCAGATGAGCAAACCCTGGTGCCATTGTGCCACACATCCATTCAGAATTGTAAATCGGTGTTCACCGTCTCTTACGTAACTACGCAAGTTGCCCCTAATCATGTGATATAGCAACTCCCTTGATAAGCACGTCATTGTTCCAGACAATATTCAAATTTATTATGTAAATGGCTTATTCAAATAATATAATAATTTTTCAAGGTAACTCGATCCCTTAGAATTAATATCCTTGCCCAAAAACCAAAAAGTAAAAAATCCCTCTAAACACCACGGCCTCCTAAGAAGCATTTGACATATGTCATCTTCCATCGTGTCATTTTAAGAAATATTTTCTCCAATTTCCACACAGGAAAAAAACACTTTCGTTAGAGGAAAGGAAATGCCACACGTGTTAATTTCAATCGAACGAACCCCGAACAGATTTAGTTGATGTTGAACAGACGTACTCGGTTACATCTAGGTCATCGTCCATTTTCAACAATTTTCAAAGCAGTAATTTTTTAAGAACCCACCGCAAACAAATTAATACAATCAATGTTATATCCATTTCATGGTTTGTACACTTCAAAACATGTACATAATCTGCACTGATTCAAAGGCAATGGACATGTTTTGTAATTGTCAAAGACCAGTATTCTCACTTGGTGTATCCCAACATGATGCATAAAATAACGCACCTGTGAAAATTTGAGCTCATTTGGTCATCGAAGTTGCAAGAGAATATTGAAAGAAAAACAAACCCTTGTTGAACAAATTTGTGTGCTTTCATATTTATAATAAACAGCCTCAGCTGAAGCCTTTTATTATATTGAACGAGAAGTTACCTCTTTCTCAAAAACCACATTACTTCAGAGGGAGCCGTTTCTCACAATGTTTTATACTATCAACACCCTCCATTGCTTGTTACCAATTAAGGTTTTATGCTAATAATTATTTTAAGTAATTACCAATAGTGTCCACTGCCTTTAAAAACAAGATTGAAAACATTCAACCTCCGCTCCTAGCCTTCATCCAGCTACAGTGAAAATGTTTTTAAATTATTTGACAGCCTCTTAGGAAAATGCAGAGTGATAATGATGGCGATTATTCCAACATGAAATAAACAAACGGAAAATGTTAGCTGAGAAAAATGAAGATGAGTATGTTAGGAATGAGATGTTAATTGCGGATGAAATTAGAAATAAGGACCCAGCTGCTCTTGTGGAAGAAAATAAAAACTAAAAACAACAAGCCCTTTTTGTTTAAATGGTTTGACTAATCAAGCAAATATATTAAACCAGTTGGGAAAAAATACTCTTCAAGTAATACGTGTAAAAAAAAACTTCAAGTAATACATGTAAACAGCAAGGGAAACCTCTGGGTAATATTTTTCAATAATTTGGGGACGAGCAGACGAAAATTTACTCGAGCAAGATTTAAACCAACGATCTACTGTTTGACCATTCATTAATAGCATCCAATGGGGTTTTGAATGATAGAAAGACTATGCCAGCCAGCAGTATGACATCCCACGGTGAGTGCATCTACAAAATAGGAAACCTGCTTACAGTTTAGTTCTGCATGCAGTTGCGCCACCCTACAAAACCCTACGAAACTTAGCAGTAGTCCCAAAAGCCAAACGATAGGTGATTCTGAGAAGGAGTGTACTCGTCACTCAAAAGAGATCTAACTACATGGTGCCCAACCGCAAATTTCTGATAATATTGTCTTTCCACCAAGCAAACCTTCAAGTCATATCCATGAACTCAAAATAACTGCATGCTCTAAGACCTAAGCTAGCAGTGTGGGGCAAACTGTCTTACTTAAACAAAATATACATATGTTTTGGCTTTTAGGAATCAGTTTCTTATCTTTCATTTCACTTTTGATTTTTCTTATAGACAATAAGAATGTATTTAAGTGCACTTTTAGTACAGCTTTCATGAGTGATCAGAGATTTTCCCCACTTTCCATTTCCAGCACTTTCAATTTCATTTCTAAAAGAGAAAAGCCTCTTGAAAAAGCAATCACTCCAGAGAAGAACAAAATCAGTTAATCAACCCAGAATTTTAACACCCAAAAAACAATATGAATGCAAGAATTCAAAAAAATTAATCATTAGTTATTTTACTTCAACAAAAAGATTGTTATTATAATTCTTCTTTGTTTTTCACCCTTACTTGCTAATTTTACCCTCACTCGCTAATTTCACCAGAAACCTTTTGAAGAAGGCTTTAAAGTCCATAAGCTCAATAAGTTGAATCCGATTGGTCTATGCCTTGCCCAACGCTAAGCAAGTTTTGCATCGCTTAGCAGATATTCTAATCCATAAGAACAAAGCAAAACCTGATATGGATTTGGGTTGATTTAGGAGGTATTCAGGATTATCGGAAGCCACACATAAACTTGCTTAAAATTTTTCCAACAACAATTCTTTTATAAAGAATTTTTTTACAATGAGAAACAAATATTTTAATTTGATGCGTGTACCTTGCCACAAAGAAAACTAAATCGGAGAGAGGAGAAGGATAAAGCTAACAAAGTCAGCATTTGAAAGAATTAAGGGCCATTGTCTGTAAAGCATGCTGGTTAATGATTACAGCCAGGTTAACATTACCAGGTAACATAACCAACTTACTAGTTGATTCCGAGTGATTTGTTTTTGGACGATCTTGTTGGTAGACTGCACGTCATTGGGCTGTTAATGTAACATGGGAAGACACTGGTAAACAACACCCTACTGTTCATTGTAATCGAAGGAAACCAGGGTTGTAAATATCGAGTTGGGGGGGGGTTACATAACTTCAACTTAGAGCAAGTTCGAGTGCGGACATTTAGTCAACTACTGACCAGCAACATACATGCGCAGTGACGCGCTCACTCGAACGACTTGTTTGGAAGCCCAGTCAGTTTCGCTATAGTTTCACTGTATCCCTTATGCGCTTTGAACATGTTAGAATGGAACAATTAATTCGCACCACGGAAGAGACCATGGGCCCGAGGCTGGTTCCAAATGGTCGACCATAGAAGTCAACCAATGGTCGACCAGCCTAGTTTCGTGTCAAAATAGTCATCCGTACTTAACCATGGTGCACACTCGAACTTGCTAGGGTACACAGTAATTGTACAAACTTTGGTTAAAAACCAGACAATTTGTGCGTTATAACTTACAAAAAAAGCCCAGCTTAGTTCCAAGTCTGTCCAAAACAATTCATTACAGGCTGTGCAAGTCTTGTGCACATCGAAAATGAGAAATATTATTGGTATTGACCCCTTGCACGCGCGTCACACGCGGCGACTGATGCCACGCTCACCATGTTGGTGGGCAGTTAGGTTTACGTGTATTAAAGTCGCGTCGCCTAAAATGCGCACTTCACTGCATAATGCACAGCATACTCTATGCATAGAGACATGTATGAAAACGCACAGTGAAATTGCCCACCAGTACGGCGCATTCAAGATTTTTCTGATAATGACGTCAGGTGAAATGGGTCAATATGCGTAAGTGGTAAAATGTTTGTCTGACAGCCGGGTATTTTGAGCAAAAGTGACAACATTAGTGCGGAGTGTTATATCATGAGCAAGATGTTGTGTTTTGACAGATTGATTTGTTGATGAGATTTGAAAGGGCGTTAAGGAAAACTGTTGGAGGGGGGGTGTATGAAGACAAACTGATGTGTTGGGTGAATTTAGGGCGAATTTAGGGTGGATTTAGGTTAGATTCCACACAAAGAAGGGGGTATCATTAAACAGGAGTAGTAATAGGCTTCAGGGACACAAAAACCAGGAGACAATTTATGACTGACGTTGCGAGCAGAAGGAAATCTTAAGATTTTGAAAAAAAATTCAAACTTACTGGTTATCAAGGAGGGGCTTATGGTTACTGGTTCTCGACGGCAGACTTCTGGTTTCGGTCCGGATGATTTCGGACGTCGTACCGCTGATTGTTCGTCTGAATAACCTTTTGCTTGGTGACCTTCGGGGTCAAGGGTCAGCAAAAATCGGAAAACAAAAATGTGGGATTTAAAGAAAAGTTTGCATAGGAAGTTTTGACATTCCCTTTTTTGGTTTATCACAACATGCACACTGAAATATGTCTTATTTATTTACAGACGTGTAATTTTTTTTTATTTGGGGGGGGGGGTGCGATGCAGGTCAACTCCTTTGGCTGTGACATTCGATGTATTTCATTGGTTTAAAGTCAGCAAGGCATGCATTCAATAAAGCCGGTTTGCATTCACAACATGCATAGCCAGACATGCGTGTTACCAGCCATTTGACTCCGAGATCAGAGTTCCTAAATAAGTAAGGGCAGCATTAGACTCTATTCATTACACACTCGATGCATTTCATTGGTTTAAAGTCAGCAATGCATGCATTCAATATAGCCGGTTTACATCCACAACATGCATAGCCAGACATGCATGTTACCAGCTATTTGACCCGAGGTCAAAGTTCCTAAAGCGACAAGGGCAGTTTTTGATTCTATCCATTACACATTTTTATCACACATGCCTCTGTGTCAGATTTATTTTTGGAGTACTCCAATTAATGTGCGCGTAGTCCATGTATGCCAAGTGCGTAATACATAACTGAAGAATATTTCTGACGCCAACTATCTGGTACATGTCATGCATGCTTTCCTTCCTTATGTCCTTCCTATGTAGTAGCTATAACCAATCTAAACAAGTATCATTACAAGTGAAACATCTCTGAACTCTGTTATTACTGGTGCATTGACAAACTTCCTGTGTTATCTTTGAAGTCAAGTTTCAGATCCCTAGTTATTCATATAGGACAAATGTAACACATGTAATACAGGCTTGATGTACTTGGTCCTTGGAAATAAACTTAGGACTAAGCTTGGGCGACATCACGATATTATCGAATATCGCGATATTAATTTTGAAACGATTTCGATATCGGATGGATTTGGTTGATCGCGATAATCGCGATATCGATTAAATATCGCAATGTATTTGCCAGGTGAGACATCTCGCACCCCATAGGTTTGGAGTAAAACCAGAAGAATAGGTCATTAGAACACCTCTCTTATGCTAGGACTGTCTCTTCTACAATTTTCACTTGGAGTTTGAAGACTGATGATGTCAAATTTAATTAATCGCGATTATATCGAATATCGCGATATATTGTCGGCGATTTATCGTGAATAAAATAAATCGATATCGCCCAAGCTTACTTAGGACACTTTTATTGAGTACAAGGGCCGACCTCATTGTACACATGGTGTAAGCAAAAAAAAGCAGGATACCAGTCATCAATTTTACATGGTGACATGGTATTTTGGCTGGTAATCATATTGGGCAATCCCGGCGGTCTAGTTGGTAAGACACTACCCTAGAATTACAAAAGTCATGGGTTTGAAACTCTACCCCAGTAATATGCCTTTGATTTTTGTTTTCCGGGAAAGTATCGAGTAAAGAGTGCTAACAGTCATCAGTGTGTATAATATCAAAGTCTTATAGCGTACGTATCTACCAACAAGGTACTCATGGCGCTAACAGTACAGGCCTGATACTTCACGGAGGCAACTAAGGCGATTGCCTCCGTTGCCCCTGGTCATTGCCTTGGGGCCCTTGAAATGCTCCAGTAGAATGTTTCAATTTCCTCATAGGGTGCCCTTTACCAAGGAGAAAATGCCTTGGTGCCCTTGCCCTTTCAAAAATGAAGCATACAGGCCTGATAGTATAACAGAAAGATACATGTACGTTATTGAAGGAATGAATTCTGAGACCCAATTATGTAGCACCTTATAAGGGTTTTTACAAGGTGCTATGGTGCATACAGCAGCCACAGCCAGGAACACCAGGGCCACAAACCCTTCTCTTTTTGATAAGTGCACTGGGTTCTTTTACGTGCATTACACAACGGATTTACGTCCCATCCTAAAATGATTAACCTTATTCTAGTAAGCAAATAATTTTCTGCTTAAAGCCATTGGACACTTTCTGAACAGAACAAAAATTAAAAGCTCACAGATTTACAAATAATTTACAGGGTGTACAGAAGGTAATGGTGAAAGACTTCCCTTGAAATATTATTCCATGAAATGCTTTACTTTTTGAGAAAACATTAAAACAATTATCAATTCTCCACATCGAGAATTACAGATTTATTTTAAACACATGTCATGACACGGCGAAACGTGCGGAAACAAGGGTGGGTTTTCCCGTTATTTTCTCCCAACTCCGATGACCGATTGAGCCTAATTTTTCACAGGTTTGTTATTTTATATATAAGTTGTGATACACGAAGTGTGAGACTTTGGACAATCCTGTTTACCGATGTTGGGCGATTGCTTTAAGCAGCTCTATGAAATTAGGCCTACATGAAGGTCAAGACCCCTAGTGCAATTTCAGACAGTAAAGGAAACCCAGACTTATCACCAATGAGTCAGTGTTGAATATCTGCCAAGTGTCATTGAACCAATAAGCATCAGCATAATCGGACGTCAACGGTCAAGTCAGTACAAAAATGTACATGTACGCGTTTTATGAAAAAAAAACCAGATTTCGCTCTTAAATGGTTTGGATACCTTTTGTTTTCGCCCATGACATGAATCCCTACTCACTGTGAATGAAGATGAATGTAATTTAGTTTTAAATTAGTTTACCTGTAGAAGTTTCAGCTTCACTAGTCGTCAAGTTTGTGAGAAGAAAAAAAAAGGCGAAAATCATAGAGCGATGTTTTCAGGAGAGTCGAGTGAATACGGCATTATTTAAGTATTTACCAGTAGTGGTATTAATATTAATACTGGTAAATAGATTGTACATGTTAAAATAATTTTTGTCTCCTAAAACCAAAATTATTTTCATGACTTGTTTTTACTTATTTCTAAAAAAATAAAATCACCTTAGAAAGTAAGATTTTTTAAAGTCACCTGGAAGTGGTATTTTGTCAAAATAAAGCTTTTGTCACAAATCTATGTGTTTTGATGAGTGGAATGTGAATAAACAGTTAACTAAGGTTCTTAAAAATTAGTTCTTATCTTATTTACAAATTTAAGAGTAGGCCACGACCCGAGAGGGCGCTGTTCGTGACGTCAATCGAGGCTCAATATTTGAAGAGAATATGCTGCACAGCGCTGAAAAAGACATCGGACCGGACCACTACACTGTGTTACAAAAAGTACCGAAACCCTTCAACAAGAAATCCCAAGAGCATCTGTGCATAGCAATGTACATGTGTGTAATTAACACCGAATCACAAGGAACAACGGCTTATAATGAACACGATCATTGACTCATATTTCTTGCGCTGGCCTTGTTCGTATGTAACAATGAATCACTTAAAGCCACAAACAACTGCCCATCATGAGTAGCCAAAGAGTAGGCCCCCACCCATACTCGATATAAGACTTATAATGTCAAGGGTCAATGAGTTGATGAAAGATAAATCCTGAGCAACAAGCGTTAGGCCAAACACCCCCCCCCCTATAATAAAAAATAAATAAATAAATAAAATAAACATGTTTAGCATCCTCCCTTTTAAAAAAAGGTAGGAGGGTATTTTTTTCTCAAAATAGTCACTCAACACATTTTTAAAGATTACCGACTAAGCTATTTTCCCAAAGTAATTTTTTTCCCAATGAAATTGTTAAAATAAAACCTTTTTTTTTCCATAATAAAAAGGAGATGGAAGCGGCCTCCAAAAAGGAGGTCGGTGGGTAGGCTAACCATGTTTTTATTTCTGATTTCATATGAAATAAGCTTAAGCAAATTTGACGGCTTTGTCATTAAAAATTTGCTTACCGTTAAGCAACCAAATGAAATTGGAAGTTTGCTAAGCAGTATTTTCTGCTTAACAACTTTATGAAATTGGGTCCAGGTGGATTGGACTGAGAGAAAGCATGGCTGTCCAGAGATAAAGGTCCGTTGGTCATTTAATTAAATTGTAAGGAAACTCAGTCTCATTTAATAATCAGTCAATATAAGGGGCACACTCCACACTAAAATCCCCACCTGTCATTGTGTCCCCTTTTAGTTTTCTCACAAAAAATACTCCCAAGCAAAGTGCTGCAGACAATCAAACCATATGTCGTATCCGAATTGGCATCTACAGCTACGGCTACGTCTGTTGCTTAGGGTGTTGCTAAGGACGTCCTATACTTCAATACATGATGACACGGAAATCTAGCCGTAGCCGTAGCTGTCGCCGCTAATTCTGACACAGCCATAGCATCTCCATCAAAAACCATAAGGCCGAATCCGAATTGGCGTCTACATCTACGACTACTGCTGTTGCTAAGGGTGTTGCTAAGGACGTCCTATACTTCAATACATGACGACACGGAAATCTAGCTGTAGCCGTGGCTGTAACCGCCAATTCCGACAAGGACAGAGGCCCTTTTCGAAACCACAGCTTCGGCTTTGGCTTTGGCTTCAGGCTCCGTCCTCTCGTCTGAAACCCTAAGCGTGTATAAGCAAAGCACGCGCAATTGTCAAAACAACCGCGGGGCCAAGCTAGCCTGAGCCGAATCCAAAGCTGAAGCTGCGGTTTCAAAAAGGGCCATAGCATCTCCATTACCAAGCGGCTAAATTTCCTAATCATGCATAGCCATGCAAAACAGGGCTCTCCCCATTCACTGTTTACCATTCTACAGGAAAATGCGCAGCACTACATTTCCGCTGGGTGTACTTGGCCGGTTTGGACGGGCCACACCTAGGGCTGCTGCCCGTGACCAGACAGGGTATGTCCGTGATCAGGCAAGGGGCGCTGGGCAGTCTGGTTATGCCCAGCAGCTGGGGGCATTGCTGGGATATACAGGGACTTCTGGGTAGGATGGAGGAGATGCGGGATGGGGTGGGCAGGGTGGAGAAGGAGTTATGGGTGAAGTGCGGGGCGAGGAGATTGGGTTTGCTGGGAGACAAACAATCACAGGGGGTTAATCAATGCTGATAATGAACTGATGATAGTATAGCCGTAAGACGAGCAAAGGTCATTCCATTGACCTCTAAATAATAATAATAAGTGTGAACAAGTAACTCGTCCTAACTCGAGATAAGACTAGTCTTAACTCTTTGTGAAATCCACCCCTGGTCACTGGGCCATTTGACTCATTCCTTAAACCATCTCAGCTCCCTGGGGCGTATAAAACCTGTGCTGCCAAATTTGTACCGCACTAAGCTAAATTAGTGTGGTGTTTAAATAATAGCAAATGTTTTTGCAAAGTGTTATTTTAACACCATATCGTTTTAAGCAAGGCAATACAAGAGGAGGGTTAGAATATCGGTAAAACTTGGACTCAAAATAGTTACCGATTTAAAAAAAAATACAATTGTGCACAGAGCATCGTGCGTTAATATTTTTGAAGTTTATAAGAACATCGCAATCTGAATTGCTCAATTTGATTCCTTCATGTCTATGCGGACAGTATATGGAAACCCATTCTTTCATATTGAGATAGATAACAACTATACACTGCCGTGTCAAAGGTCAAATTGATACAAAAAGTGCATTACAAAGACAAGTCCAAAGGGATTTTTTGTTTTCTACTGGAAATAAATCAAGGGGCAGCAACGCAATGACCAGACGCAACTGCCTTCACTGCATCCAAGAAGCATTAGTCCTTATAGAGATTCCCGCACAGAGTACAATTCTGCTTAATACCACCATTCACACATATACGCCACTTCCACTATGCTTCTACAACTGTACTACTACGTCAGCAACTATTTCAAAGTAGAAACCGTTTGGTCGGCATTGGTCGAATCCTTCTCCATTCAGCTTCTCAGTTGTGAGGCCAAGTCACACAGGCCCCGAAAACGAGAACGAAAATGATAAAGATAAAAATGCACAACCTCGATTGGTTGAAATGCTCTTCCTAGATTACGCACACGCTCATTCAACCAATCGAGGGCATGTATTTTTTATCGTTATCGTTCTCGATCTGTGTGACTTGGACTCTGGGATGACTAGCCTCCCAAACTGCGATTACAGTGTGGCTTTTATTACCTGTCAAAGTTCCTGTCTTTTGTGGCTAGTCGCCTTTTGGCATCTTCTACTGTTTGATATTCTGTTCTCCCACTGTAAAGTTGAAAAGAAACAGAAACAAATGTCAGTTATTGATATTTGGTCCTTGGGAAAATTAGGAACATTTCCAAAGGCAAAAACCCTTTCTTTTTGGTTGTTAGTAGGGCTTGACCTTCGACCTCCAAATTTGCACTGGACCATAACATTTGTTACAAGACCAGTGGTCAATTTCACAAAGAGTTAGGACTACTCCTAACTGGAGATATTAAAAACTTAACGCTAGTCCAAAGTTAGGACGACTAACTCATAAGCACAGAATTCGGCGGTAAGCAAAGCCAACTCTATGAAATGAGGCCCTGTTGGCATGGTGGGTGGCATGGTTGGCTTGTGCGTAAAGCGCTCGCCTCTCACTAAGGTGAACCCGTTGTTGTGCGTTGGTTCTCTGCTGTGCCACCAGGGCTTTCCAGACCATCCTGGTTTTCCTCCCTCGGGAAAAATAAAAAACTTTTGATCTTTGGCTGTGCTCCTTGGTCATAATGGGTTGATGTGGCTGCCAGCCAAGACGCCCTTGCACGCCTGCTTCTCAAACACAACTCAGCTCTTAGGATGATTAGCCCCCCAAATTATTATTAAGGAGCTTAATGTTTCTCACCTATATCTAAACTTTGACCCCAGCTGGAAGAAGACACGTTTCTTGGGCTGCGGCTGGGGTTCAACTAGTCTAAAGAACGTGTGATGCTCCACGCAGGACTTCCATAGGTTCTTACAGTGTCTATAACTGGCCATGTTGAAGCCTATAACTGTATCTCTGGTTTCATTCTGTGTAGAAGAAACATGGACAGGGAAGGTCTTAAAAAGTGCTTACCACCAAAAACCCTCAAGAATGGTAGTTGTCAAAGGGGGCCATGTGGAAATTAATTTAAAGCCACTTGACACTACTGGTAATTACTCAAAATAATTGTAAAAAGCATAAAAATTTACTTGGTAACGAGCAATGGGGAGCTCTGGTATGAAACAGCCCCCTCTGAAGTAACGTAGTTTTTGAGAAAGAGGTAATTTCTCACCCAAATTATCAAACTGAAGCCTTTTATTGGAAATCTGAAAACACACAGAGTTTTGCAACAGGAGCGTTTTCTCTTTCATTATTATCTGGCAACTTTGACGACCAATTGAGAACCATATTTTCACAGGTTTGTTATTTTATGCATATGTTGGGATACACCAAGTAAGAATACTAGTCTTTGACAATTACCAAACATGTCCAGTGCCTTTAACTCTCCTTGGCTGAAGTTTGTGGAATCCAAGCCAAACACAACAAAATGAACCAAACAGTAAAAAAGAAAAATGTAGTTTGTTGCATTTCGCAGTCACCTTAAATCCCCTACTCCATTGCACTGTGCTGCATTTAGTAGGGTTCAACATGGGGCAAGTTCGAGTGGTGACCATTTTGTCAACCACTAGCCAATGTTCCATGGTTACCTATGCATTTAACACATCCTGGGTATCAGGTAAAATCACGCAATGGTCGGCTACAGTGCCTTGCTCGAACTTGCTCTTGGCCATGCCATTTCAATGTGCAATCTTGGGGGAAGGTACAAAATTATATTATTATTATATAAAAAAACAAAATAAAAAAAAAGTGGGAAATTGATGCCGGCTCAGCAGTTTATTTGTCTTACTAATTCTCGTCGCTGGCAGATGAAGAACTGCCTCCTTTTAAAGGAGATCTTGATAATCTTAGCCCATGAGAAAGTGTTGATGCGGACGTTGTTCTGAAAGACGACCACGCCCAGCGAAGTGATGCCTATACAGATCTCCATCCCCGCCTGGTCCTGTAGAAAACAATCATAATAAATGATTTGATTTCTTGTTTTATTTAAATAAGGAACATACCCCCTAACCCTGGGGAAGGGTTGCAACAATATTTAAAATATACAAATTGCAGGTTACATCATGACGGAGGAGTTAGCAAAAGCCGCAATGTTAACCCATTAAACAAATTATTTTGAACATTGAATTCTTTTAAAGGCAGTGGACACTATTGGTAATTGTCAAAGACTAGCCTTCACAGTTGGTGTATCTCAACATATGCATAAAACAACAAACATGTGAAAATTTGAGCTCAATCGGTCAGCGAAGTTGCGAGTATAATAATGAAAGAAAAATAACCCTTGTCACACAAAGCTGTGTGCGTTTAGATGGTTGATTTCAAGTCTCCAAATCAAATTTGTGGAAAATTACTTCTTTCTCAAAAACTACGGCACTTCAGAGGGTGCCGTTTCTCACAATGTTTTATACCATCAACCTCTCTCCCCATTACTCGTTACCAAGTAAGGTTTTATACCAATAATTATTTTGAGTAATTACCAATAGTGTCCACTGCCTTTAACTTAGCAGACATACAAAACTTCTTGGCTAAGCAGTGCATAATACCTTTTTCCTGAAAGGTCATCAAAACAATTAATTTGTTTCCTTCCGATAAAAAACTAAATTTTACATTACTTTTACAAACAGCATCATACATGATTTTTCTCAACACATTATACATCGGACTAGCACTTTTGTTTCCATGCCTTCCATACCATATAGTTATAATAATAATTGTGGTTTCTTATATAGAACATGTCAGTCAGTCACCCAGTGACACTCCTGGCGCTGTAACATACAGTATTTCCTGCCAGATGTGGAACTACTTTTGAATTATGAGACCCAATTCTGATGGCACCATGTAATGCTTTACAAGGTGCTGTGGCGCAATTTGCTGCCGATCGGACCAAGAACACCGGGGCGAACCCCTTCTCTTTTGTGCACTGGGTTCTTTTACATGCATTACATAACACACGGGACCAACGGCTTAACGTCCCATTCGAAGGATGAAGCAATGGTTAAGTGTCTTGCTTAATAAAGGACACAAGTGTCACGGATGGGGATTCGAACTCACACTTTGCTTATAGCAATATTACTACTTGGTTCTTATAAACCGCACATTATTCTAGTAGCTACAAGTAGAGCAAGCCACTTTTTCATATCCGTGCTTTGCCAAATATTTCTATGCTTAGCAAAACTTTGTGCTCAACGGGTTTACCAACCTCCATGGAAGACCATGGGCCCATTCATAGGCTGTTAAGTAGAAAATAGTGCTTGTCAAATTTCTTTGCTAAGCAAAACACTTGTTGGGTACCAGCCACAGCAATGGAAACTAAGAGGAATTTTACGCTGTTAACCTGTTCCTGCTAAGCAAAATGGGTCTGTACTTAGCAAGTTATTGTGCGCAAATTGGAGTCCAGGCGAATGAATTCCCAACATACATGTAATTGAGACCGACACTTTCTTTCACTCAATTTGATAGACAGTAATTAACTAGGACATTTGGACAGGAAATTACCAATGCTGTAAACATCCTGGATATATTCCTGTATCTTATCAGAATTGGGAATCCCCCAAGCTCAAGGGACACCCGGCCGGAAGAGAATTCAAGAGAAACTCATTTCACAACAACGTAGAAACATAAACCAACATGTCAGTGCTATTGTAAATAAGATAAGTGGGTCCACTCCATTGAATTATCACATCTTAAAGGCACTGGACACGTTTGGTAAATATCAAAGACCGGTATTCTCAATTGGGTGTATCCCAACATCTGCATCACATAACAAACCTGTGAAAATTTGTGCTCAATTGGTCATCAAAGAGAATAATGAAAGAAAAAATACCCTTGTTGCATAACTTTGTGTGCTGTTAGATGCATAATAAAAGTCTTCAGGCATGTGAGGCCTGAATTCTTTAAAATTGATTTGTGAGAAATTAACTCTTTCTCTTCCGAGGGCGCCATTTCTCACAATATTTTAAAACTAGCAACAGCTCTCCATTGCTTGTTACCAAGTAAGTTTTTATGCTAACAATTTTGTTGAGTAATTACCAATAGTGTCCAGTGCCTTTAAGGTTTCATTAACAAATGAACCAGACTTGCCCCCCTAGAACTGATTTCTATCTCGGCTGTCCCAAAACAAATCCATCATTATGACAAATCTTAAAGTGTCATTTCCTCTTGGTGTAAGACGTTAGATTTGGATCATAAAAATAGATTTGGCCTGCGAACTGACTCTGTGCATCTGGAACGCCGAGTCAATTAAAAAAGGGTGTGCAAAACATTGGTAAGAGTGAGGATGTTTTACAACACATTTTTGTCTAAAAACCTACTAGCCTTTTTATAGTTGTTTTAATGCAAGTCGCCAGACACACAAGGCCTGAAGACCACTTCAAGGTGTGGGCTACAATGATTTTATTCCAGAGGCCGTTGCCACCTACTCCTAGGGCTGAAACAGGGTTACCCCCTTTTACAGTCCATATGGATGTAGCCGATAGTTTACCATTTATTTATGGTTTCTTCCTATAAGTTCATTGAGCAGAGTTTTCTTTATTTACCCTTGCATTATGGAAGTCCACTCCATACTTCTCTAGGTTCTTCACTTTCTGCAGGAAGTTGAACTCGGCATCCACTGGCAACTGCCCGCTGAGAGAAGAAAAACAAAACAGAAAAAACTACTGAAACCCGGTCAAGAATACACTCAGCGTTCTCCCTTAACAGTAGTCCGCTGGCCAAATGCCAGTTAAAACGGCCAAGGACCAGTCAGAATGCTGTCCAACTAGTCCGGCTAAGAGAAGAAAAACAAAACAGAAAAACTACTGAAACCCGGTCAAGAATACACTCAGCGTTCTCCCTTAACAGTAGTCCGCTGGCCAAATGCCAGTTAAAACGGCCAAGGACCAGTCAGAATGCTGTCCAACTAGTCCGGCTAAGAGAAGAAAAACAAAACAGAAAAACTACTGAAACCCTGTCAAGAATACACTCAGCGTTCTCCCTTAACAGTAGTCCGCTGGCCAAATGCCAGTTAAAACGGCCAAGGACCAGTCAGAATGCTGTCCAACTAGTCCGGCTGGTAACCTTACTCTGGCAACTTTGTTGCGCTTACCTGCTTTTTTCTGCTCAAAGGCAGTAGACACTATTGGTAATTACTCAAAATAATTGTCAGCATAAAAACTTACATGGTAACAAGCAATGGAGAGCTGTTGATAGTATAAACATTGTTTGAAACGGCTCCCTCTAAAAAGTAACGTAGTTTTTGAGAAAGAAGTAATTTTCCAAGAATTTGAAACCTCAGAATTAGATTTTGAAGTCGCGAAATCAAGCATCTGAAAGCACACAACTTTGTGTGACAAAGTCAGAATGCTGTCAAATTTTCACAGGTTTGTTATTTTATGCATATGTTGAGATACACCAAGTGAGAAGACTGGTCTTAGACAATTACCAATAATAGTGTCCAGTGTCTTTAAGCAGCTCTATGAAATGGGGGCCCTGGTTGCCATTGTCAACTTCGCTCATACTGGGCTTTTTATGGTAGCAAATGTCCATGGAGATTTGCCTTTTCATCCAGTGACTGGCCATGATGCAGCCTGACAGCTATCATTATGTAGGCCAGTGTGCAAGTTCAGCCAGTCTGTGCAAGTTCACACAGACCTGTTGATGGTGTTAGATTTCAAACTGACCCAAAGTGAAAAGGGATTAACTTTTTTTCCACTGAGTCATTCTTATAGTACGTAACCAACAGGCCAAGTTACCTTTGATAACAATAGAGAGTGACCGTTCGCATTACAAGTAAAGGCCTTTGTGGCAGGCAAGATCCAACATTCGGCCCTTGCTTCCATGGTAAAACAGCCTAATTTGGGTTTCTTTATAAGATAATTCTTGGTAAATTGAGGACAATATATATTTGGTTTTCGGTAACACCATGTGTGTTTCTACTTGCCTGGTAGAGTTTGTTCTTAGAGAACTGTCTTTCTTTATTCTACTGCCACAGAGTAGATGTTCGGGGGTTCGGGAGACTTCTCAGTTCTGAAAAGAACTGTCTTGATTTTAACTATTACCCGGGCGGATGGTATAGAAAGTAGGCTGGGACTACTAATTTAGCTTATAGGATCGTGATTAACTGTACTACCGCGGAGTCAGTTCTTAAATTGGTCTCAACGTTTCGACTAGCTTGCTCTAGACATCATCATTTCAAAGTTTCACAAGCATAACTACTGTATGGATGTGAATATAGAACATGTCCTATTTCAGCCTCTTTTAACACTTTCATCCTGCTTTGTGGCAAAACAGCTTATCTTTGTACTTGTTTTAAAGCCCGGTTCATACTTCCTGCGAATGTGAATGCGATACCAATGTTGACGCCACATATTCGCAATGAATGATTCGCAGCAGTTGAACTGTGCTCAACTTTTGCGAAACATTCGATGCAAAAACAGAGTTGTGAGGCCAAATTGGCTCCGCATTCGCATTCGCATTCGCATTCGCATTCGCAGGAAGCATGAACCGGGCTTGAGACTGTTTTTGTCATGGAAGGGCCGCATTGGTCATGTGGGAAATTTGTACACTGTCATAATTATCTCATAAATTCAAGAGTTATTTAATGTAACACCTGCACAACTTTAGAGATATGGCCCATTCTACATGTATATATATAAAAAGCTGATTAGAATCAGACAGTACAATCTCTGTACAATATAAGATTGAATGTTTTCTTGCATTGAGCTGTGTACAAATGGTGCCTGCAGGGCCCAATTTCAACCATAGAGCTAAAGCAGAAAATATAGCTTAACAGTTGTCTACAAAGCAGAAATAAGAGGGATACCAGTCAAACATTGTACACATAGCATAGTAGTTTGGTTGGTAACCTTATTCTGGTAAGCATAATTTTGTTGTGCTTAGGTACTTTTTGTGTTTAAGCAGCTCCATAAAATTTGGCCCAGGAAGTCCATGCTGTGTAGCTATTTCGTAAACATGTGATGTCACAGGTCACTTGGTCTGTAGTAATGCGGTACTTTATCGACTTACAAGTTTGCTTTGTGGAGGTGTTCTACCTCCTTGGTGAATTCTTCCGTCTGTTCTGGCACGAGCTGAAAGTTCTTGAGGTAGCCAGGCGGATTCTCCTCAGGGTCATAGTCGCCCAGTTCAGCTGAAAGGGGGAAAGAAGAAGGAGATGTACATGTACACCCGTTTCAGTCAGGCGTCTGGAGTCGCGCCGAACCAAAAAGATAAGGAGCGACTCTAGGTCAACCCAAAAAGTTTGCGAACTTAACATAACATTTACACTGGCTCGACTCCAAGGCGCTCCAGAGTCGTTCCAAACAACTGCAACAGTCGATCTTTTGACTTCTAGCGCGTCCAGTCGTAAACTGTTTCAGGCGTCAATCTTGTTATGTACTTAATTCAGAATTTGGTTCGGCGCGACTCTTGAGTGCCTGTTGAAACAGGCGTTACAGATAACACTGGATAACAGAATTTTTTATTTTATTTTTTTTATTTGTTGTTAACATCACATGAAATTGCCTATATGTAGCATGATTTATGAGACAAAATACAACACGAAAGCATTGACTTTAGATGATCAAAAAACATTTTATAAGCCCAACTTATTGTGGTTATCTAGCTCTATATTAATGCCAATGTCACAAACCCAGTCCAAGCTTTAGTTGGACCATCTCTACTGGAACACTCAAGTTGGGACCAGTCCAAACTAAAGTTGGGAGTCCCAACTACAGTTGGGATAACTCTATAGTTGGGCCAGAACATGTCTACCCACCAATAAACACCTCTATCTATGTCATTGTCATAATCCTAGTCCCAGCTATAGTTGGGCTGTCCCAAATGTAACACTCAAGTTGGGACCAGTCCAAACTACAGTTGGGATAACTGTATAGTTGGGCCAGAACATACCTTCCCACCACTAATACTACTAACCTTGTACGATGTACGAAGCTAGTAAAGCTCCCATGTTGAAAGAACAGGTCAGTCTAGAAGAGAAGCAGATATGACACATATAGGAAATGATTAATACTGTTGCTACAAACCAAAATAAAAAACCCTGGTAGAATCCGATGCCCTGGGACGGTACAGAGAGATTCATAAACGAACAATTGATTGATTGATTGATTATTGAGGTAAAACAAATAACATATGATACACAAACAGTCATAAATGTGAATGTGTTGTAAGATAATAAACACAACGTGCATGATGTATGCAGATGGTGAATGCTTGGCATACTACATGTACTGCACCTGTACGTGTGCGAATCCACATATGTAAAGAGCACACCAAAAGAAACAGCAACTGACTGAAAATTCCCTACCAGTGTCTGTATGGAAACATACTAGTGGCTTCTTGTATAGCACGCATATCTATCACTCGTGACGCTAAAGGCGCTTTAAACATACAGTATTTTCCTGCAAGGCATGTGGGCCTACGTTTGAATTATGAGACCGTACTCCTTTTTCATTGCACCATGTAATGGTTAACAAAGTGCTGTGGTGCACATGCTGCCAACCAAACCAGGAACACCGGGGCGAACCCCTTCTCTTTACAATAAGTTTTTTTACTCGCGATACACGTCAACAACTGGGACAAGCGGCTTTTCTGTATGTTAAAGTGCCTTGAGCGTCACTGAGTTAATTTTCATGTAATTAATGATTATTGTAAGCGCTGTGATTTAGTTTACTAAGTAGAGCGTCTTTAAATACTGTTTATTACTGAGTGACGGATATGCACGCTTTATAAGAAGCCACTATTATAATAATAATTATTATTATTATTAAAATGCACTGGTAAAGTCAATCTTTACAATGTTCAGCAGTCAAAGTCCACAATGAATATATATATGTACACAATGGTCACAAGATGTACTACAATTTGGAAAGTAAAAAAACAAGAGCATCACAGCCAACTGAAGTATTTCCTGCTCAACTGCTGCTGTTAGAGTAAACATGGTACACTAAAAAGTTCCCAGCAATCATTAAAGGAACACGTTGCCTTGGATCGGTCGAGTTGGTCTTTGAAAAAAGCATTTGTAACCGTTTGTTATCAAATGCATATGATTAGAAAGATGTTGTAAAAGTAGAATACAATGATCCACACAAACATGCCTCTGCACGGTTTTCCTTTTACATCGTCGGATAATACGGTCCGCCATTTATGGGAGTCAAATTGTTGACTCCCATAAATGGCCGACCGTGTTAGTTCTCAAAGTAAAAGGAAAACCACGCAATTTCGAGGCAAATTTGTGGGGATCATTGTATTCGACATCTTTCTAACCATATGCATTTGATAACAAACGGTTACAAATGCTTTTTATAGACCAACTCGTCCGATCCAAGGCAACGTGTTCCTTTAAACGCTGATATGAAATCAAAACAACAGCTTGTGTTTCATTACAGTATGTTTACATTCCGATAACCATGGCCATGTTCAAACCGATAAGCAGGGGGGAGGGGGGGGGGGGGGGTGGTAACTGTTTATAGCGCAAGGTGCATCTACAATAAAAGTGAAGTATATATAGATAGGACAGAAACCACAACTGATCACAGATTTTGTGTGGTTAAAGCCATTATACACTTCCGGTAAACAGTATTGTCCAAGTCCCACACTTCGTGTATCACAACTTATATATATAAAATAACAAACCTGTGACAATTTAGGCTCAATCGGTCATCGGAGTCGGGAGAAAATAACCGGAAAACCCACTCTTGTTTCCGCACGTTTCGCCGTGTCATGACATGTGTTTAAAATAAATCTGTAATTCTCGCTATCGAGAATTGATATTGTTTAATGTTTTCTCAAAAAGTAAAGCATGGAATAATATTTCAAGAGAAGTGTTTTACCATTACCTTCTGTAAACCCTGCAAGTTATTTGTAAATCTGTGAACTTTTTTTTCTGTACCGAAAGTGTATAATGGCTTTAACCAAAGTGTGTTTCACCATGTTTCATCAAGAAAAACAAGGTTAGGGCTACCAGTTATGGTAGGCAATGCCTTCTTTGCTCGTGGCCTTGATGCATCTGAACAAATTGTTAATAATAATAATAATAAGACTCGTAATGCGCCCACATATCCACTCTGATGGGTGTTCAAGGCGCAGTAAAACCAAAACCAAAAACAAAGAATAACAAGACACAACAAAATTAGTCCTTGAAAACCAGTGATGTAAGATAAGTTTTGAGAAGAGATTTGAGTTTTGTGGTACAAAGACAAGATCTAAGATTAAGTGGTAGAGAGTTCCAGATGCGTGACGCTGCTGAAGAAAAATGTATTTTTAAAGTGCCCTGTACCATCCACCAAAAGTGGTCTTGCCCTTTAAAGGGAAGGTATACATATATTCTACTGCCGTGGTAAGAAGTCTCCTAAATTCCAAAAATCGACTACGCAGCAGTCAAACATACAGCAAGACAAGTTCTCAAAAGGTCACAATTTTAACAACTTTCCAAAATCATTTTTTTCTGCTTGACAAAAAGAAAACAAATAACGAACACTAAACTATGTCATGCTGTCTTAAAAATACCAACTGCCCTGGGGAGCAGGAATTAAAGAATGAAATACAAGTCTAGACGTTTTACTTCTGTCTTTCCGGATTGCTGAAGATAACAATTACTGTAAGTAAAGCTGGTGCCTTGTAAAAGGATTTCACATTGGAAGCCTCAAGTCTGATTGTTAGCGACGACGCAGTGTTTTGAAAAGAAAAAGAGGAAATCAGCTGATCACCTGGAAAGTCGCATGCCTGATTAGACTTGTGGACAAGTCGTTAAAAGTCTGTCGCGATGATAGCGCTCCTGACTCTCTCTGCGATTCTCGCGAGAATGGCAATCTTCTTGCGAGACTGCTGGCCCCCCGCGAGAACTACTGCTCTCGCGCTGTGCAGTCAATGGGGGAGTAGTGCCAGAGCAGTGATCTCGTGAGAGCAGTATTCAATCGCGGAGACCTGAATCTTTACGCCACCACCATGACTCGACTATCACCGAAACAAACCATTTACGACCAAGTCATCAAATCTATCTGAAGAGAAACTCAACATCCGGTTCAAAAGAATCTTCCTGGTTTTAATTCCTTTTATTTCATGACAGTCATTGTCAGTCTATTTATAGAGTAGGTAAAACCGGTCAGGGTCGTTTGGAGTTTAAATAAAGGTTATTCAACACATAATGTCATACCATTAACAGCATCATTGATTTAAAGGAACCTTACAGAATTGGTAAGAAACAAAAATCGTGAAGATCACAGATTTACATAAAACTTATACGGTCTAATGATGATGATAGTAGAAAACATCCCTTGAAATATTTCTGTCTGAAATTTCATATTTGATTAGAAATAAATAATCTAATTTCGCGTATTGAGTTTATCGCTCAGTGAGCATTTTATTCATTTTTGTTTTGGCATCGATGCAATGTCAAATTTGTAATCGTTTTTTCACTATTCTCTCGTGACCAATGGGTTACATTGGTGATTGCAACGATGCCCCCTGGTCATTGCCTTGGTGCATTTGGAATGCTCTCCATAGAAATTTACAACTTCCTCATAGGGTGCCCTTTACCAAGGAGAAAACGCCTTGGTGCCCTCGCCCTTTCGAAAATGAAGCATACAGGCCTGGACAACAATCAGGCACAAGATACCTGTGCATAGTAGACAGTCACATGTTTAAACACTACGCCTATATTGTTGAACTGTCACATGCACGCTGATGTAGTGTTCTACACACACCAGGGCCCAATTTCATAGAGCTGCTGCTAAGCACAAAAAAATTTGCTTAGCATGAAATTTCTTCCTTAATAAAAACAGGATTACCAACCAAATTTCCAACTGATATTCAGGATAAGCAAACAACAGCTGAATACCAGTAACAACAAAATGAAATTTGGTTGGTAATCTTGTTTTTATCAAGGAAGAAATTACATGTTTAAGCAAATTTGTGTGCTTAGCAGCTCTATGAAATTGGGCCATGGGGCATGGTGCTAGCAGCTCTATGAAAGTGGGCCATGGGGCATGGTGCGTGCCCTTTCAAAACAAAGCATACAGGCCTGACATGAGACTGTTGCTGATAGCCAAGACCATCCCCTTTAAACTGTTGCTTAACTTGGCGACCATCCCCTTTAAACATGTGTACACTGTCAAGTCGGTGACCTTCACACTTTATTTATACCTTCCAAGGTCATTTGTACATCTGGTATGGACATATTCAATTGATTTATAACACTGCCTGACAAGTTCCAATGTATTAAATTTGATTGAAAACCAACCTGTTGATACTCCAGGTAATTCCCTTTTTATAAAAGAGCCTCGCATGGGAATTGGGCTAAAGGTTTTGGGAAGCCCTACATATAACTGGTTAAAGGCAGTGGACACTATTGGTAATTGTCAAAGACTAACCTTCACAGTTGGTGTATCTCAACATATGCATAAAATAACAACCCTGTGAAAATTTGAGCTCAATCGGTCATCTTTTTACCAAAATGGCATTTATGAATGGGAATAAAAGAGTAGTGACTCGTTCTTAATCGGCCGTTTAAAGCCTTGCAGGGTCATGGCCGTGCGATAAAAGGCCCTCGCCTTCAGCTTCGGTTTGAAACGGCCGATTAAGAACTCGTCGCTACCCTTTTATTCTCATATTATTTTCCTGCAAGGTTTGTGGGATTATGTTTGAATTATGAGACCTACTCCTTTTACATAGCACCATGTAGGCTAATGACTTACAAGGTGCTGTGGCTCAATATGCAGCCAATCAAACCAAGATTACCAGGGCAAACCCCTTCTCTTTTCTGCACTGGGTTCTCTTACTTGCATTACACAACACATGGGACCAACGACTTTACATCCAATCCGAAGGACGAAGCAATGGTTAAGTGTCTTGCTTAAGGACACAGGTATCACGACTGGGACTTGAGCCCATACTCTGCTGATCAGAAACACCAGAGTATGAATCCAAAGCTCTTAACCGCTCGGCTACGACACGCCACAGAGCCTGGGCCCGGTAAAGAAGACCGCTCGGCTACGACATATCGCTAACCAGTCAAGTATCCCCTCCCCTCTCCCCTTCCCTTATTGACCTCCCCCACTCCTAGCCCTCCTTGTAATCTTGATAGCAGGTGCAGATTAAGGCCAGACTCCCCCCCCCCCCCCCCCCCAGCACCATAGGTCAATGACTAGCCACACACTACACTACAATCAGAAACAGATCCTTCTCAAGATAATTTCAGGATAAATTCACTTCCTGAATATTGATCCTGCGTTGTAAACATCCAGATCATCTTTAGATTCCCACTTGCTTTATCTTGTCCGGCCTTGTGGTCCCAGCACTGGATTTCACAAAGAGTTCAGACTAGTCTTATCTCAAGTTAGGACGAGTTATTCGACTTAACTTAGGACTAGCCTTAAGTCTTGATTAACTCCAAGAGAGTCCTAGGACTAGTCCTAAGTTAGGACTATCTTTGTGAATTCGACCCATGGACAGAAAAACTGTCCCAGACCCTCTGGATTTTCTTTGGAACAAGATTCTAGTTTTAAAAAATGTATTTGGCCGAGAAGTTAAGAACATCGAATTCAAGTTCTGGTGGTTAAGTCATCAGAGTGTTGTTTGAATCTGGTCGTGACACTTGTGTCCTTAAAGACCCTGGACACCAGTCTTCTCACTTGGTGTATCTCAACATGCACAAAATAACAAACCTGTGAAAATTTGGGCTCAATTGGTCGTCGAAGTTGCTAGACAATTACGGAAGAAAAAACACCCTTGTCAACGAAAATGTGTGTTTTTTTTATGCTTGATTTCGAGACCTCACGCGTGAGGTCTCGAAATCAATTCAAATATTTTACTGAGAAATTACTCCTTTCTCATAAACTCTGTTACTTCACTTTCAGAGGGAGCAGTTTCTCACAATGTTTTACCCTATCAACAGCTATCTGTTGCTTGTTAACAAGTAAGTTTTTATGCTAGCAATCATTTTGAGTAATTACAAAATACCAATAGTGTCCAGTGCCTATAAGCAAGTTCATTTTACTATAATTGCTTGTAATCTCATGTACAATTTGTAACCTAGTGTCCGGCTCATTTCTGCTAAGCAAACAATTATTTAGCAATATTTTCTGCTTAAGCAACTCTATGAAATTGGGCCCAGTTCTCGACGCGACCGACGACACGTAAGCGCAAGACAACGCAGCATACTCTTCCGTAAATCAGTAACAAGCCGCCTTTAAATCTTGAATTTGATACATATTCATACCAGTGGGAACAAATCCCAAGGTGCCTAATCTCTAAAGTGATTGATTGATTGTCATAATGGTTCAGGAAATGAGAAGATCTCATACTACATTTAATGGATATACATGTAGGAGTATAGTTGAGGCACATGAGTGGTTAGACTTATCCACAAGTCATTATGGTCGGTCGTCATTATGGTCTGTCGTGGTGGTGAGATAGTCGAGTCGTGGCGGTGGCGTAATGATTCAGGTTTCCGCGATCGAATACTGTTCTCGCAGCGATCTCACGCGAAGCTGCCGACTACTTAAAAGCAGTAGTCTCGCGGGGGCAAGAAGTCTCTCGCGAGAACACCGCCAGTGTCGCGGGAATTGCGGAGAGAGTCGTAATGCTATCACCGCGACAGACATTTAACGACTTGTCCACAAGTCTAATCTTAAAGAAAAAAAAGTGTGAAAGTGAAACGGAGAGATCAAAAAATAGAACATGAAACTGATAAGAAAGTAGAGGTGAACTAATATTCAATCTAGAAACTTAAGACGGAATCTGTCATGAATGTCATTTTAAAGCCATTGGACCCTTTCGGTAAACAGTGATGTCCAAGGCCCACACTTCGTGTATCACAACTTCTGTATCAAATAACAAACCTGTGAAAATTTAGGCTCAATCGGTCATCGGAGTCGGGAGAAAACAACGGAAAAACCCACTCTTGTTTCTGCGCGTTTCGCCGTGTCATGACATGTGTTTTCAAATAAATCCGTAATTCTCGTTAACGAGAATTTATATTGTTTTGCTGTTTTCTCAAAAAGTAAAGCATTTCATGAAATAATATTTCAAGAGAAGTCTTTCACCATTGCCTTCTGTAAACCCTGTAAGTTATTTGTAAATCTGTGAATTTTTTTTTTTTTTTTTTTTTCCTGAACCGAAAGGGTCCAATGGCTTTAACCTGCATGTACTTCCCTTTCACTTTACACACATGTCATGAATATGGTATTGCACATCTGCTATATTTACTGGCTTTCTAGTGGCCTAAAGAAACAACCGAAAGAGGGAAGATGAAGACAATATGTATGTTTACCTATAATTTCAGTATTAAAAAGCAGAACTCACTTAAAGGTAAAGTATACCTTGGGTTTTTTGAACCGTTAAACTGTTTTAAAGCCATTATACACTTTCAGAATAGAAAAGAAGAAAAAAAGTTCACAGATTTACAAATAACTTACAGGGCTTACAGAAGGTAATGGTAAAAGACTTCTCTTGAAATATTATTTGATGAAATGATTTAATTTTTGAGAAAACCTTGAAACAATTATCAATTCTCGACAACGAGAATTACGGATTTATAGTAAACACATGTCGTGACACGGCGAAACATGCGGAAACAAGGGTGGGTTTTCCTGTTATTTTCTCCCGACTCCGATGACCGATTGGGACTAAATTTTCACAGGTTTGTTATTTTATATATTAGTTGTGATACACGAAGTGTGGGCCTTGGACAACACTGTTTACCAAAAGTGTCCAATGGCTTTAACCCTTCATTTCAAATGGTGGAAACATTTTTGAGATATTGCCGATAATCTAAAAGGCCTATTCACACTACTACATTGGACATGTTTTAAAGGCACTGGACACTATTGGTAATTGTGAAAGACTAGTCTTCACAGTTGGTGTATCTCAACATATGCATAAAATAACAAACCTGTGAACATTTGAGCTCAATCGGTCATCGAACTTGCGAGATAATAATGAAAGAAAAAAACACCCTTGTCACACGAAGTTGTGTGCGTTTAGATGGTTGATTTCGAGACCTCAAGTTCTAAATCTGAGGTCTCGAAATCAAATTCGTGGAAAATTACTTCTTTCTTAAAAACTATGGCACTTCAGTGGAAGCTGTTTCTCACAATGTTTTATACCATCAACCTCTCCCCATTACTCATTACCAACAAAGGTTTTATGCTAATAATTATTTTGAGTAATTACCAATAGTGTTCACTGCCTTTAATATGGAAAACTACAGACGGTGAAGGCTGCATTCTACAAAAATGACCAATTTAGGATACCTGGATGAGCAAAAAATAGTTGTTGGTTTTTTGGTGTATATTTAATGTAAGATTCTTCCGCCCTGATTTTGTTTTATTTTGTTGTAGTTTGGGGTTTGGGATTTTTTTGAGGGGTGACTGCGCGAAGCAAAAATGCTGTGATGAAGACGCAATGTTATTGATCACATGCGCGTTTGTTGGAAAGTTCCAGGAAACATATTCCTGGGAAATTCCTCGAAAATTGTAACCCCGCCCACACCCCATGTTCATTTCAAACTTCATCCTATTTGTTCTTGTTAGCCTCCTTACTCACCGGATTAGATTGTTAATTTTTGTTTTTAGTATCATTATCGATGGTCATGTTTACTCTTTTATTGTATTGTCCTACTATCAATGTGTCCAAATGATTCTGTCTTTTTTCTATTCTGAGTATGGGAAAAATGTTTCATTGAATTGAATCAATTGTATTATTTCTGTGTTTGATTGATAGAAATTGGTACAAGACCTTAAAGGCAGTGGACACTATTGGTAATTACTCAAAATAAATATTAGCATAAAACCTTTCTTGGCGACGAGTAATGGGGAAAGGTTGATGGTATAAAACATTGTGAGAAACGGTTCCCTCTGAAGTGACATAGTTTTCGAGAAAGAAGTAATTTTCCACGAATTTGATTTTGAGACCTCAAGTTTAGAACTTGATGTCTCGAAATCAACCATCTAAACGCACACAAGTTCGTGTGACAAGGGTGGTTTTTTCTTACATTATTATCTCGCAAGTTCGATGACCGATTGAGCTCAAATTTTCACAGGTTTGTTATTTCATGCATATGTTGAGAAACACCAATTGTGAAGGCTAGTCTTTTACCAATAGTGTACACTGCCTTTAACATGTATTCCTCACGTACAATGTTATCAGTGTACATCACTCCAGCTAATACATTTTGCTCTGCGCTCGAGGCATCCAGCGCCCATTAACCACCACTAATGATTATCCAATTTCTAGCCATAAAACCGCCCCTTCCCTTAAGCAGTGAAGGCATCCAGGAATGGGGTTGTTTTTATATCACACTGATTGTCGACGTTTGTCCTATCCAAGCACAACCCCGTCCCAATTCTCTCTTCCCCCTCTTTCCCTTCCCCTGGAGGTAGCTTTTAATGAGAACAGAGGATGCGAGTGAGCGAAAATTTCACACCCAATGCTCGGCGGAATTTTTAGCCATTGGATATGAAATGTTAAAGACACTGGACACTATTGGTAATTTTCAAAGACTAGTCTTCACAGTTGGTGTATCTCAACATATGCATAAAATAACAAACCTGTGAAAAATTTGAGCTCAATCGGTCGTCGAAGTTGCGAGATAACAATGGGAAGAAGAATAAAAACCTTGTCGCACCATGTTCACACGAAGTTGTGTGATTTCAGATGCTTGGTTTCAAGACCTCAAATTCTAAATTTGAGGTCTCGAAATCAAATTCGTGGAAAATTTCTTCATCTCAAAAACTACGTCCCTTCAAAGGGAGCTGTTTCTAACAATGTTTTATATTATAACACCCCTTGCAAGTATTCAGCCTGCTCATTGGTTTAGAGCGCGTCACATGACATGTCGTAGTTTTGCTAGAAGACGGCCGTGTGATAGTGCGTCGGTTTGCCATGCACTAGTCCGAAGACTAGCACACGGCGTGCAGTACCCAGACGTCCGTTGCGGGTACGAGGATGATAAATTAATTGTATGTAACCATTTCGGATTGCACGACACTACATGCAGCACAGTAAAAGTGTTTGCAATCTGTATTCTCGTCGTCCGTGGATTGTAGCATTCAGGTCTGTAACTTAATAATAATAGTACAGTATTTAGAAATGTTTGGGGTGTTATGAAACAAATATTGACTGCTTTTTCTCGTGCAATGGTTAAAAACTATGACTCCCTCGGTGATCCCCGTAGCGTTCTAAAATAGAACGCTCCCGGGGATCACCTCGGGAGTCATAGTTTTAACCATAGCACTCGAAGCAGTCAATATTTGTATACTATCAACCTCTCCCCATTACTCATTACCAAGTAAGGTTTTGTGCTAATAATTATTTTGAGTAATTACCAATAGTGTCCACTGCCTTCAAAGAAAGATATTTGTACAACAATCAGGGAGAAACATGTATTTAGACTTGCATTCAAAATATAAAAGGGGACAAGTTTTCACAATCGCGGAGATTTCCAAATTTGTTTAACAGAACATAGAAAGCATGGTTTATTTTCAGGGAATTTTCTGAACATCAAGGGGGAGGTGGAAACTTCTTTGCTTAGCAAGAAATGAGTGGGGTACCAGTCACAGCAATGGTAAGTGTACATTAATTTGGCTGATAACCTATTTTTTGCTAAGCAAGAGTTTTCTGTGCTTAGCAACTTGTTTGTGCTTATAGGAGACCTTTGATCTAAACTATCTGCTTCATTGGAGGCCTTACCTTGTTCTTCATTGTATAGATTATAATATGAAGCTATTCAATATTTAAAATCTAAATTATGGACAAGTGGGTGAGTAAAAAAAAAATAGAAACAAATATATATCAAATTTGTTTAAAGGCAGTGGTGGACACTATTGGTAAATACTCAAAATGATTATTAGCATAAAACCTTAACTGGTAACGAATAATGGGGAGAGGTTGTTAGTATATAACAGTGTGAGAAACGGCTCCCTCTGAAGTGATGTAGTTTTTGAGAAAGAGGTTATTTTCCATGAATTTGATTTCGAGACCTCAGATTTAGAATTTGAGGTCTCGAAATCAAGCATCTGAGAGCACACAACTTCGTGTGACAATGATTTTTGTTTTCTTTCATAGTTATCTCGCAACTTCGACAACCAATTGAGCTCAAATTTTCACAGGTTTGTTATTTTATGCATATGTTGAGATACACCAAGTGAGAAGACTGGTCTTTAACAATTACCAATAGTGTCCAGTTCAGTGTCTTTAACATTGACTTCAGAACCCGAATGGCCCCTGAAGTGTATAGGTGTAGAAACACCATAAAATAACTTCAATTCTCTTTAAATACATGTAGTTCTGAAGGTTCACTCAGTGATATTAATAGTGATTGGGCCAATCACACTGCTCATCTGGCCGTGTATATCAAAATGTGTGCGTGATGTGCTGGATTAACAATAAGCTACCCAGATCAGAAAAGGCCCCTAAAGGGGGTCCTGTGGGCTGAAAGAGCTTTTGATATGGTCCAGCTTTGGGATTTTCTGAGAGAAACACAATTTTGCCAAATGTCAACGAAAAAAATGTATCAGAATCCACAACACTAAAAATAATTAAGTTTGAGGTGCTGTGTTTAGACAAAAATAAAAAACCATCAATAAGTGATCTTGATTATAATACAGGGAACTTGTACAATACAGTATGCACTCTACATTTGACCCTAGAAGTTGTAGAAGGCAATTTTTTTTCCAGAAAGGGTCGACTCAACAAAATTCAGCGATTGCACATTTGAAGTTAGGGACCTTTAAATAACTAACATGAACACAAATAAACATGGTGTTGGCAACCTAAATATTAACTGTACATTGAAGTAATCAGTGATGTTATCAGTTACTCTTTTAAAGATTGACAAGATTGAAAGACGAAGTGACCAAGGAAAGAGGTCACCAATCTACTTGGTGTTGGGCAAACTAAATAATCTATACTTTGTGGTTATCAGCTCTGATCATCTAGCTGCAATACTCTTTAATTAAAGACTGAAAGAAGCCAGGTTTTTGAAAGAGGACATCTCTGCAGAACGGTCTCAATCTACTTACTTGAAGTGAACTTGGTGTTTGGAAAACTATTAGTTAATCTATACTTTGTGTTTATCAGCTTTGAAGATCTGGCTGCAATACTCTTTAATTAAAGACTGAAAGAAGCCAGGTTTTTGAAAGAGGACATCTCTGCAGAACGGTCTCAATTTACTTAATTGAAGTGAACTTCGTTGGGAAAACTATTAGTTAATCTATACTTTGTGTTTATCACCTTTGATCATCTACCTGCAATACTCTCTAATTAAAGACTGAAAGAAGCCGGTTTTAGAGGTAGAACAGTCCCAATCTTTAGTAAACTTGGTGTTGGGCAAACTAAATAATCTATACTGTATGGTTATCAGCTCTGATGATCATCCAGCTACAATACTTTCTAATTAAAGACCAAGAGAAGCCAGGTTTTTGAGAGAGGACAATCTCTGCAGAACAGTCTCAATCTATTTTGTAAACTTGGTGTTGGGCAAACTAAATAACATATACTTTGTGTTTATCAGCTCTGATCATCCAACTGCAATACTCTTTAAAAGGCAGGTTTCGGAAAGAGGTGACTCTCTGATGTAGGACAGTTTCAATCTAACAGTCACAAACAACTGAGTCATGAACATACACAATTTGTATAAGCTACTACATGTACATTAGTCTTGGAAGACTAAAACGAGTGTCTTTCTGTAGGGGAGTGAATGACTTAGTCATAAAATGTACAAAAATATCTTGTTGTTGCCAATTTATCTCCAGACCTCAAAGGGGCTCATTTTTCAACCATCGTGATCATGTATAATATTGTTTGCGGATCACACATGATCTCGACAACGCAGGGAAGGAAATCATGCGGATGTGCGTAAGTTTATCATCAGTCATGAATCATACGATGTGTATAGTGGCTGCGTATTCAGAGGGGGGGGGGGGGGGGGGGATCGACAGCGCTGACAGATGGCAGACTGGTCACCGTTAACCCCCCCTTCTTTATCATCACAGGGCAGAGCTTGGTTTATGGAGAAGAAATGACTTTAACTTTACACTGAGGTATTGCGCAGCCAGCTACTGTACCATGGTAAACAAATTATGTCTACTCATTAACGGTACGGTCAAAAATCACGAAATTGGTTAACATCCCTTATGGAACATAACCGGATAACACCATTACCAGCAGAATTAGCTTGGGGCGAGTCTTCGACCTATACAGTCACCATTAACTTCAAAGTCCCATAGATATTGAACACCTTGACATCCAATACACCCCCACTTTCTTAGATCTCAGCCCAAGTTGGATTTGGGTATTTCCTTTTCGTAGGGACTGAGTGTGCTAACCTATATACACACAGCAATAGACCCTTCCCATGAAATATGCTAATTACATTCACGCATGCGTACAGACCCTATTGGTTGGCAAATGCTGTAGAGTTGTGCACTTACGTCACGCAGCCATTAGCCGTGTACAAAACAGCGCGATGTTCCCTCATTTTGCCAACCAAAATGTTAGTGCGCACGGGCTATGTGCAATTGACATATTTCATGAGAAGGGTCCATTTTTTCGGTTCTGTGGCTTCAGAGAACCTTTCAAAGTTCATGTATACCAGACAGAAAAGTTTGAGAACAGTTTTATAAGCAATTTAAGCGGTACAGTCGCGCACTACGTCCGCGGGTTAAAGAGGTGTGGATGAAGAGATTGAATGTAATTCAGATTGCTAAATATCCAACCTTCATGTACATGTGCCATGTCCATCACACCCATTCTCACTAGAAGGGGGAAAAAAACCCATCCAAGCAACCGGGGGCCAATTTCATAGAGCTGCTTAGCACAAAAATTTGCTTAGCATGAAATTTTTGCCTGGATAAAAACAGGATTACCAACCAAATTTCCACTTGATTTTCAGGATATAAGCAAACAACAGCTGAATACCAGTAACAAGCAATGCAACAAATGGAAATTTGGTTGGTCATCCTGTTTTTATCAAGGACGAAATTTTATGCTAAGCAAAATTTTTGTGCTTAGCAGCTCTATGAAATTGGGCTGAGATAAGAAAAAAGGAATGGGGTTGGCATGGTTAGGGTGACCCTTACCTTCCCTCCAGCAAGTCTTTTCTCAGCTGCAGGACGTATTGATAGCGAGTGTACTCTTCTTGTAGCTTGCTCGGATCAGAGACGAAAAATTTGACGGCGAAGGTCAAATACATCGGCCCTGGTTAGATAAAGAAAAGAAACAAACGATGAGGACTGTGGATTCTGTGGAGCTACTCCTTAAAGCCGAGTCACACTGCAGCGATAACGAAAACGATCACGATCACGACGCAAACAGAACGCATTCTATTGGTTGAATTGCTCCATGCAGAATACACACACGCTCATTCAACTAATAGAATGCGTTCTCTTTGCGTCGTGATCATTATCGTATTCGTAATCGTTGCAGTGTGACTCGGCCTTTACAGTTTGCTAAGTAGGGACACCAAATTAATGATGTGCAACCACTGATTTTGCAGTACATGTAACACCCGTGTTAGACAGGCGCACCAGAGTCGTGCCCGTGCCGAACCAAAGACTCTTCGTGTAGCGACTCTTTATGTAGGTCGACCCAATGTTAACGCTGGTTTCAGACAGGCGAACTTAACATTATAACATTTACATTGGCTTGGCTCATGACAAGATTGACTTCTGAAACCAAGGTGCTCCAGAGTCGTTCCGAACGACTGAATCAGTAAATCTTTTGACTTCAAGCGCGCATCCAGTCGCTTCTACCTATTTCAGACGTCAAACTTTTCGTGTGCTTAATTCAGAATTTAGCTGACGCAACTCGTGAGCGCCCGTCTGAAAAGGGTCTTACATCATTATTTGTGCTTGCTCATCCACTAACGCACGGCTCCAAATTTTGACTGGACCGATTCCAGTGACTTTACATGGACTGCATCCTGCAAGGGTGATCAAAGGAGGATCATGATCAGATCCTCCAATTGGATCTTTGTTTTTTTACCAGATCAAAGGGAGATCAGATCCCGCAAAGGCGATCCAAAAACAAGTGTAAACGCAGATTGAAATCAGACCCTGAAACTCAAGCTGCCCACATTAGGTGTGTCAGGTTGTTAAAAAATTAAATTAAAATAACAATCAATGAACTCGCAAAGTAGCTTTTCCCCTCAGCTGACTTACTTCTGGTAACTTCGCGAGATCAATGCGAGATCACACTCAAGTGTAAATGAGACACAGAAGTGCTTGATCTCCCTTTTGAGATCAGATCCTCCAATTGGATCTTTGTTTTTTTACCAGATCAAAGGGAGATCAGATCCCGCAAAGGCGATCCAAAAACAAGTGTAAACGCAGATTGAAATCAGACCCTGAAACTCAAGCTGCCCACATTAGGTGTGTCAGGTTGTTAAAAAATTAAATTAAAATAACAATCAATGGACTCGCAAAGTAGCTTTTCCCATCAGCTGACTTACTTCTGGTAACTTCGCGAGATCAATGCGAGATCACACTCAAGTGTAAATGAGACACAGAAGTGCTTGATCTCCCTTTTGAGATCAGATCCTCCATTGATTCTTATAGGAGGATCACGTGTAAACGCGGTGATGGTTAACAGACCAACCTCGTCCCCCGTTGTGGGTTGAGCAATACGAAGTTGACCGCTGGTTGGAAATAAAGTAAACCATGGGGACGAGGTTGGGTACCACCAGACGGCCCCGCAAAAGGTACCGAAGGCCGCCTTTTCGCAAGTCTCTCTAAACTTGTGAAGACACCAATACAAATAATCTTTTTTGACAACCATTTTTTTTTTGAGAATCCAACTGACAGGAAGTTTCGACACCTCCCCTGAAATTTATATTCAGTCGGGTTTAGGATGACATCAAGTCAGTTCTAGGCTGGTAATGAAGAATTTACAGTCTGTAAATTCAATCTACTGTTGATAGAGGACCTCAATGACTGAAATACTAGTAGCTTCAAGCCAAATGCAAAAGCCTCATGACCATTCTGAGCTGCTGAACATTCCAATGGAGTGAAGAGGGAACTTGAGATACCTCCAAGATTAACGCCGCACTTTTTAACCCGCAGGTTATTTTGTGATTTTTTTTCCCCCACCACAATCCTTTAAAAAAAATAGCCTGCAATTTGAACTACATACTTGTACTCAACTCTGTTGAACAACAAAGTTTATGTACATTAGATCGTTTAAAACGATAATATTGGAATCATTGACAACTTTACAGTATAATTGGTGTTCCTGATAATGTTTTGTTTTGTTTAATAATTGTCAGTCCTCTACTTTGTCTGTTAAGTTTTGGGGATTATTTTTGAAGGTGCACCAAGGCCTAGATTAGGGGCACCAATGCCAAGATTATGGGCACCATGGTCAAGCCTGGGGGCTACACGGCAATGTAGGACACCAAGGCCAAGATCTAGGGTGACACCAAGACAAGGTGCACCATGGCAGGGGCACCAAGGCCAAGACAAGGTACAACAAGGCCAAGACCAAGATTAAGGGCAACAAGGCTGAGATTGAGGCACCATAGCCAAGAACAGGGGCACGCAAGGGATGATAGGGGTTTGTTTTTTGTTAAAATCAACTCTATGATAGGCAACTGACCTTTGACCTGTTTCCGTATTGACTTCAATGGGTCCAGCCATCGTTTGGTCTCTGAGATGGTCAGGCTGTCTGAGTAGCGAAGCCCAAAGTAGTCGCATTCGATCAAGTCCAGATGGTTGAAGACAAGCTCCAGTAACGTCTGTCCCTTGGCTCGCCTCTGCAGGGAGAAGAAGGGAACAAATCCAGAAAAGTTATCCCTCGCTGTGCAATATGACAATTACATTAAATTGCAACTATACTACCCAGCAGGGACAGTTGAAAAAAAAAAAGAGTTACTGGCCCGTCACAAAATTTGGTGGCCAAATAATATAAATTTAAAGTGTAAAAGTGTTCAGCATCGTTACGCCAGTTAAAAAGAAAAGATTGTATTTTTGTATTAATTCTGCGCTTATGATCACCTTCGCCGTTTACTGTGCACGCACCTAATGTCTGCGCTAGCTGTGTAAGCGAAGAATGCCTCGTAGCGTGGGGTATGCACGCACACAAGTAAAAATTCCCTACTAACACGAGAACTACGCTTGATGTAAGTGCAAACTTTCCTGTTCCGTAAGCACTGATTCTTTGTTGATGGTTTTGTTGATGGTAAACAGAGCCACGATAACAAGCCTTCGGAAATTTCTCAAAATGGTCCTCTAGACTACTTGCACTCAGCAACTCATTGTTGTTCCAAAAAGGTCGACCACCTCCAAGAGTGTGTACATTGAACATGAATATCATAGAGTAAGCATTACATTGCAGAAGTTGAACAATGTATGTACACAACGTAAACATGCATGGTGCACTACTGTATGTAATTTACATAGTGCCCCATGCAAACAGCACAAAATGCATGAAGGCGAACAGTGTCCATTTTTCTCTGTCAAATTACCAAAAAGGTTTGTAATACAAAAACCTGTATTGTTGCATTTAAATGTAGTTTGCCCTTAAAGTCACTGGACACTACGGGTGATTGTCAAAGACCAGTCTTCTCACTTGGTGTATCTCAACACATGTGAAAATGTGAGCTCAACTGGTCAACGAAGTTGCGAGATAATAGTGAAAGGAAAAAATTTGATTTTGAGACCTCAAATTCTAAATCTGAGGTCTCGAAATCAAACTCGTGGAAAATTACTTCTTTCTCAAAAACTACGTCTCTTTAGAGGGAGCCGTTTCTCACAATGTTTTATACTATCAACAGCTCTCCATGTCTCGTTAATACCGAGTAAGGTTTTAAGCTAATAATTATTTTGAGTAATTACCAATAGTGTCCACTGCCTTTAACTATACAGAACCAAATTTAAACTTTGACGAGAATCATTGATGACAATGGTCACAAACTGCATTTGATGTACAAAACCTAGCATCTCAAATTTTAGGAGGTACAAAGTCCTTATGACAGCATTTCCATCTTTTGATAAACCCCAGAGTAAATTTTTTCAAGGCACTTCTGAGGGACAGTATGCCAGGCATGTATGCTTTCTTTTTGAAAGGGCAAGTGCACCAAGGCCTTTTCTCTTAGTAAAGGGCACCCTATGAATTTCCATGAGGAAATTGTAAAGTCTACTGCAGCATTTCAGGGGCATGACGGCATTGACCAGGGGTTGCCTCTGTGAAGTACCAGGCCAGGTATCCTCAGCACTAGAGAAGCAATTAAAAAGCAAAGTGCAACTTCTTTATGATCTAAAGAGAGAAGAAAAACCCAGCTACTTTTCTCATTAGGCAGAGATATAAAAAGAAGTCTAAAATATATGTTTGGTTTGCGCTGACACCATGTGTGTATCTACTTGCCAGGTAGAGTTTGTTCTTGGAGAACTGTCTTGCTTTATTCTACTACCGAGGAGTAGATGTTCAGGGGTTCGGGAAACTTTCATTTATTTATTTATTTATTTAATTATTCCTTTATTTATTTATTGATTTACTCAATTACTTTTTCATTTATTTATTTATTTATTTATTTACTTATTTCATTCTTTCTTTAATTAATTAATTCTTTCTTTCTCTCCCCCTCTCCCTCCCTCCCTCCTTCCTCCCTTCCTTTATTTCTTTATCTACCTATCTATCTATCTATCTATTCATTCATTCATGTATTAATGTAAGTATTTATTATTTATCTATTTTGTTTTTCTTTTTAAATAACTTGTTTAAATAGCTTCAATTGTTGTCAAGTTTGTTAGCAGCTCTTAATCTATCAAATATCTATCTAGTGCTTCAAATTTTTTATTAGTTTTACTTAAAGTATATATTTATATTTGTTTATTTTATAGTATCTAAGTGTTTATCATAGTGATTTTTATATTTAAACTCTATTCGAGGATTGGATAAGCAGGCTTTTGAGTCATAGTGTAGTAGTACGCTTTTGTTTATCCTGGCCGTCTTAGAATGGATTGTTGTCCCTTCCTCTTCCTTCCTCCACATCCCGTACCTGTCCTGTACCCTTTTGTCTAATCCCGCTCCTCTAGTTACCCTGTATTTAAGTTACCTTTTTTGAAGTCTTATTGTCCTTTGTTTTACTTGTATGTATTTGTTTTTGACACTGGCCGAATAAATAATAATAATAATAATAACTTCTCAGTTCTGAAAAGAACTGTCCTGCTTTTTAACTGTTACCTGGTATAGAAAATAGGCTGGGACTACTACTTTAGCTTATAGGATCTTTATTAACTGTACTACTGCGGAGTCAGTTCTTAAATTGGTCTCAACGTTTCGACTAGCTTGCTCTAGTCATTGTCAGGAGACTGAAGAGATAAGAGAAAAGAGGGCTTTTTTTCTTAGTCTAAAATACTCATCTCTGACACACATACCACATGTAGCTTCAGTATACTTTCAAAGAAAATTGAACACCTCTAATGGAACTAATGTTCTACATTCACTCTTTAAGTCCGCAGAGGAAAAGGATGACTCATATACACGTACATGTACTTAAGAGGTGTACCCTAAGGCCAAACAAAGAAAAAACATGTTTAGCGTCCTGTCTTTTTTTTAAATTAAGAATTTTATTATAATAATAATAATAACAACAGGTATTTAGAAACGCTCCCCATAGAAAACTATATCACAGCGCTTACAAAAACTGAAAAATAAATGCACAATAAAACAAACAACAAAATTCGAATAAGCTACATACACAATGTTTGAAAAGCATGAGAAAAAGAGAAAACCTTAAACAGGGAAGAGATGTGTTTTCAGAAGTTTTTTGAATTGGTCAGTGGATTTAGCGGCTTTAATGAAAGAAGGGATGTTGTTCCATTCTGTGGATGCAGTTACAGTGAATGTGCGATCGCCAGATTTGCTACGGGTCCTAGGAATGGTAAGCAAAAATGGGTCTCGAGAAGAGTGAAGATTAGGGCGAGATGAGTTATGAAAAGTAAAGCAATCCTTGATATATAATGGCGTCTGGTCATGGAAGGCTTTAAAAACAAACAAAATGGCCGCCTGACACATTTTTAATGATAACAAAGTTTCTACACTATGAAATTGCCACTGACGTAGTGCTTTTCAATGAGGAATTTATTCTTCTTCTAAATCGTTTAAAATAAAGAACCCTAAAAAAAAATGTCAATTTATAAGGATGTCAATTCTAATATGCAGGGAATTGCCAACCAGCCATTGTTTATTTTATTTTTTCTTTGAATGAGATCGTTTAAATGTATCCTTTTTTTTTTTATGAAAAAAAGGTAGGCGGCCTCTAAAAGGAAGCGGGCGGAAACGCTAAACATGTTTTATTATTGATTTGGCCTAACACACCTGCACTGGGGCCCTGGAATAGGGAAGACAGCATCAACATCAAATGGCTCATTTTCTCATGAATCAATTAGATAATTTGTGCCTATTCGTCTTCTGCACGAACTATAGGCACTCAAAGCAAGTAATTTGAAGACAATCACTTTACAATTTAAAGGCATTGGACACTAATGGTAATTACCCAAAATAATTGTTAGCATAAAAAATTACTTGGGAACGGGCAATGGAAAGCTATTGATAGTATAAAAACTCATGAGAAACGGCTCACTCTGAAGTACATAAGGGGTAATTTCTCACTCAAATTATAAAATAATTTCAGCTGAAGCCCTGTATTATGCATCTGAAAGCACACAAAGTAATGCAACAAGGGTGTTTTTTCTTTTTTTTTGCATTATTCTCCTGCAAATTTGATGACCAATTGAGCTCAAATGTTCACAGGTTTGTTATTTTAATATACATTTAATGTTGGAACACCAAGTGAGAATACTGGTCTTTGACACTTACCTAACGTGTCCAGTGCCTTTAATTTAAAGACAGCGGACACTAATGGCAAATGTCAAAGACCAGTCTTCTCACTTGATGTACATTTATCTCAACAAATGCATAAAATAACAAGCCTGTGAAAATTTGAGCTCAATCGGTCATCGAAGTTGCGCGATAATAATGAAAGAAAAAAACACCCTTGTCACACAAAGTTGTGTGATTTCAGATGCTTGATTTTGAGACCTCAAATTCTAAATCTGAGGTCTCAAAATCAAATTCATTGAAAATTACCATTTTCCTCAAAAACTACGTCACTTCTGAGGGAGCCGTTTCTCATAATGTTTTATACTATCAACCTCTCCCCATTACTCGTAACCAAGTAAGTTTGTATGCTAATAATTATTTTGAGTAATTACCAATAGTGTCCACTGCCTTTAAACATGTTTTGTTGTTTTATAAAAGGTCTGGGTTTTTTTATTTACTTTTTTTAAACTAGACTTTTTAGAAAAAAACAAGTTTTCCAAAAACAAATCTTTTCTCTTTAATTCGAGGTAAGTTTAAAGGCAGTGGACACTATTGGTAATTACTCAAAATAATTATCAGCATAAAACCTCACTTGGTAACGAGCAATGGGGCTAGAGGTTGATAGTATAAAACATTGTGAGAAACGGCTCCCTCTGAAGTGACGTAGTTTTCGAAAGAAAGAAGCAGCAATTTTCCACGTGTCCAGTGCCTTTAATTTAAAAGTCTAGTGCAGGTTTTCTTGTAATTCCAACTGGGAACTGGGTTCAATTTCACAAAGAGTTAGGACTAGTCCTAACTTAGGACTAGTCCTAGGAGATATACAAATTGCATGGATAGTCCTAAGTTAGGACCAGTAACTGGTCCTAACTCGAGATAAGACTAGTCCTAGCTCTTTGTGAAATCCACCCCTGGTAACCTATTGGGGACAAGGTTTTTTCTGTGCTTATCAAATTGGAACACTTTACACTATGTAGATAGCTGAGCTCTATGGAATTGGGCCAGTCTATTTTCATACCACATGACCATGAATGTTAAACCTTGACATTTTGGCTGCCAAACGAACCCAGACATACAGGACAGTTTAAACAGAGATATGTACAGGAAGGCTGTCATCGTGGCCATGACATTCTATTGTAGAAAGGCTGATATTCTACGACCAGCTGTACCCCAAATTATGTACAGTGTTTTCAGTGGTCCGCTGATGGCCAAATGACAGTTTAAAGCCATTGGACACTTTCGGTACAGAAAAAAAAAAAAAAGTTCACAGATTTACAAATAACTTACAGGGTTTACAGATGGTAATGGTGAAAGACTTCTCTTGAAATATTACTCCCTGAAATGCTTTACTTTTTGAGAAAACATTAAAACAATATCAATTTTCGAGAATTACGGATTTATCTTAAACACATGTCATGACACGGCGAAACGTGCGGAAACAAGGTTGAGTTTTCCCGTTATTTTCTCCCGACTCCGATGACCACTTGAGCCTAAATTTTCACAGGTTTGTTATTTTATAGAAGTTGTGATACACGAAGTGTGGGCCTTGGACAACACTACATGTATTTACCGAAAGTGTCCAATGGCTTTAAGGGCCAAGGACTAGTCAAAACTCTGATAGTCCAGCTGGCTAGCCTCCATGGTTTAACATTATAAATCTTCATACTATTGCTTTATGTTCTTCCTTAATAACAGTGGTCCGCTGGCCAAATGCCAGTTAAAAAGGCCAAGGACCAGTCCGAATTCTTGATAGTCCAGCTGGCTAGTTTAACATTACAATGTTCATCTTGCTTCAGTGTTTTCCCTTACAAGTGGCTAGTTTAACATTACCAATGTTCATCTTGCTTCAGTGTTTTCCCTTACAAGTGGCTAGTTTAACATTACCAATGTTCATCTTGCTTCAGTGTTTTCCCTTACAAGTGGCTAGTTTAACATTACCAATGTTCATATTTCTTCAGTGTTTTCCCTTACCAGTGGTCCACTGGCCAAATGGCAGTTATAACAGCCGAGAACCAGTCATAATTCTGTCAAACTAGTCCAGCTGGCTAGTTTATTATTACATACAGTATGAATGTTCATACTGCTTCACACTACAAGTCGTGTTCAAAGGGAACTATCAAACTTAAACTAGTGAACAAGCTGGTAGACTAGTGAAATGACACGCAAAGGCCTGATTCCTCAAGAAGGCAACGAAGGCAATTGCCTCCATGCCTTGGTGCCCTTGAAATGTTACAGTAGAAATTGACAATTTCTTCATTTGGTGCCCTTTACAAGGAGAAAATGCCTTAGTGCCCTTGCCCTTTCAAAAATGAAGCGACAAGGGCAAAAACACTGTACTGTATAGGCCCTATATGATTACACAAAATACAAAATATTCTGATTGTCTACTATTAGTGAACTTTACAAATACTACATGTAGGCTTAAAGAAACATTTCCATGCAGAACTTTTAGTTTCATTGCTACGTAAAGTTGTAGAATAAGTCAATATCGGCGATTCACAATACAGCTCCCTCTACAGTTTGGCCACAGGATGTCATTTTTGATGGAAAAAACAAGGTTGGTAAGTTTAAGGTCATTGCGCAGCGACCACAGAACAACCCCTATGGTTTACATTGATTCTCTGTGGTGTGCATGTACCTACTCCGTGGCAAGACGATACAGGAAACTACAGTTTGTGATCAATGTTTCCTTTACAAAGGAGCAAGGTCGAATTTCTCTGACTGTGAACTGCGTTTACACTCAATCCAGAGAGGTGGATTGAGATTCAGCATTTTTATTATGACCACATATCAGGATCTTGTGTCGCGTTTACACTCAGTGCTACATCTGACAGCGCTGATCTTCCTCTTTTTTTTCTCACAGCAGTCACACACAAAAAAACACTAGCAAAAACCCTGTCGTTCGTAGCAAAACCGGGAACGACCACATTGGATTGGCGTGTCCGATCCGCCTTTGCATTTACACTTGTTTTTAGAATCCAGTTTAAAGCACAACAGCCGACTTCACGAAACTTTACGCAACTTTACGCAACTGCGTAAGTCCACTTGCGCAAGTTGCTCCATACACGTTGCATAAGTGGACTTACGCAGTTGCGTAAAGTTTCGTGAAATCGGCTACTGGACACTTATAATTACTCAAAATAGTTGTTAGCATAAAAACTTAAAGGAACACGTTGCCTTGGATCGGTCGAGTTGGTCTTTGACAAGCGTTTGTAACCATTTGTTATAAAATGCATGTGGTTAGAAAGATGTTTTAAAAATATCCACACAAACATGCCTCGTAATTGCAAGGTTTTACCTCGTCGACTATAGTCGGCCATTAATGGGAGTCAAATTTTTGACTCCCATAAATGGCCGACCATGTTAGTTCGCACAGTAAAAGGAAAACCACGCAATTTCGAGGCAAACTTGTGTGGATCATTGTATTCTACTTTTAAAGCACCTTTCCAACATATGCATTTTATTATAAATGGTTACAAACGCTTTTTTTAGACCAACTCGTCCGATCCAAGGCAACGTGTTCCTTTAAGGCTCTGTCTAATGTTTGAACCATTGCATGCAAAATACACGCTGCTCCAAAATTTAAAACGGAGCCCAACCCCAAAGCCCGAGCCCAACCCTGAGCCCATGCTCAGGTTTGGGAATAAAGGCCCTCAATTCCCTCCTGCAAATTACAGACAACACTAGTCTGGTTCCCTGAAAGAGTATTGGTTGCACTTGTATACTCTTAAAGACACTGGACACTGTTGGTAATAGTCAAAGACCAGGCTTCTCACTTGGTGTGCCTCAACATGAATAAAATAACAAACCTGTTGAAATCTGAACTCAATCGGTCGTCGAAGTTGCGAGATAATAATGAAACAAAAAAACACCCTTGTCACATGAAGTTGTGTGCTCTCAGATGCTTGATTTCGAGACCTCATATTCTAAATCTAAGGTCTTAAAATCAAATTCATGGAAAATTACTTCTTTCTCGAAAACTACGTCACATCAGAGGGAGTTGTTTCTCACAGTGTTTTATACTATCAACCTCTCCCCATTCTGTGTTACCAAGAAAGGTTTTATGCTAATAATTATTTTGAGTAATTACCAATAGTGTCCACTGCCTTTAACTGTTTGGCATTACGCCCACATCATCCATAAGAGTCTAGGAATAATATTCAACATGGAAAACACATGAAAAGGGCCATTGTACCAGACATTACTCCAATCCAAATCTCCAATGACTTCTCAAGCCTACAAAGAAAAAGGGCAGCACTCCTTTTTGAACTGAGTTGAGCAGTTTAAAGTCACCCATGGGTCTTATCCACCATCCAGTGCGTACCATGAGACTTAGCATGGTCATTCCCTGCCAAGGTCAATCAATAACAGTTTATCAAATCTGCTCCGTTACAAGGGTCACTTCCAAAGACCTTTTTTGTAAGAGGATTCCAAGTTCTTTAATTTCAAAGTTAAAGGCCTTGTAAAAGAAACTATACAAAAACAAGACGAACAAAAGCAGCATTATGCCTTAAAGTAACGGCAATCACTCTTCATATTAATGGTAATAAAAACTTACTTCGGTAGAACTAAAGCAGCTTTTGATAGTACAGTGTATTGCTGGGTCGCGGCAGCGCGATGTTTTGTACAAAATAAATACATGAAAAATCAATGTTTTTTTTAACTCTTTATGTGATTTGGGTGTCTTTCTCAACGATTCACACAATTTCCCTGAAAGGACAGCATGGCATTTACGATGTATAGAACAATGACCCTAAATAGTTACTACAGTGTACATAATGGAAATTTAAATCTGAAAACTGAGCAGACAATAGGTGAGCTAAGTGCGCTCGACGCAGAAACTGTACGGCGGTGTCTCTAAAACGTGTTGTATTGGCAAGGTGAGACCATAGGTGAGTTATGTACGATAGATGCAGAAACTGCATGGCTAAAATATGTTCTATTGGCAAGGTTTATTGACGAAAATTTCAGTATTCACCTTCTGTTTAGTTTCAAATTATGTAATAAAATATTCTACATAATTTTGTCAAACTGTCCTGCAAGGAAAAGTGTGGAAATCATTGAGGAAGACACTTAATTCGCATTAAAAGCTAAAAAGACGACGATTTTGCCACGCCATTTTGCAGCGACCCAGCCACAGGCAGCATGCAGCACTCTTGGATTTGTCTATAGTCCGCAATATTTAAATTTAAGTGGTAACTTGTGATCAAGCATGTCATTGTACATGTATGACAATATTCAAATCTAACAGGCAAATGGCTTATATGATGCAGAGCAGGCCTCAAAATAACCCACGGCCCGGCACCCAAAGCAAAGTTGCGATACAAATGTAAATTTTCCTCATACTGTAAAAGTGCCCCTTTATCAGAGGGAAATTGCAGTGCCACCTTCAAGAGCAAAATTCAATGCCAGGCAGAGCGACACAGTAGAAGGGTAAGTTACAGAGTGAGTAAGCCACATCAGAAATGATTACTGTAAGATATTGGATCTGACAGCAGAGCTCTTTATATATAATGTCGGTCAGGGTGTTAGAAATGAGGGTAAGGCCAGGGTTCAGACGGATTCTCCCCCTACCCTCTTGAGGTACACAGGGGTTGCATGGTCATCCCTCTACACCAAAAACTGATTGGTCATTCATTTTAATTGAAATGCATGCCTCGAATTAACCTACGACACTCACAGTGATAGACTGATCCATTAAGCTCTGCCCCATTGCGTATTTCCCAATCACAACGCAACGAAGGTCCGACAAATAAGTCCGACGTGCGTGCACGTATGCTTGGCGCGCGCGGCAGAGTTGTGCTGAAAGGCGAAGTTCAAAACCTGGAATTGTACAATGTAGTTGACATGTGAAGTACAATGTAAGAGCAAAATTCTGCTGCTTTTAAAAATATCTTTAGGGTTTGTTTTTTTCTTCAGCATCTAGACTTTGATGTCATTACTGTATCTCCATCAGTTTCAGGGAGCGTGCACAAGCTACACTGCCGATTTTACTAAACACTAGGATCGGGTTCAATGCGTCTATGGATACGTAACTCGTCCTAAGTCCTAAGATTAACCCTAAGTTAGGAAGAGTTTGGTGAAATGGACGGCTGGACGTGAGTTGACATACATTTGTACAATCCATGTGTAAGAGCAATTTCAAGGCATTTGTGTGGATCATTATATTCTACTTTTAAAATATCTTTCTAACCAATATGCATTTCATAACAAACGTTTTCAAACCCTCTTCATAGACCAACTCGCCTGATCCAAGGCAACACATGTCCCTTTAACTAGTGCGGAGGAGAGCGATCACACTCTGGTACTCCTCATAACCAAGGTCTGTCAGTGCATGCTTTTAAAATCTGTATTCCCTCAGCATAGCTTCAAGGCATCAATACGCAGTAAATGTCACAGCATCAATCATTAGAAACAATGCCTCCACACTGTCACAGTCACTCAAAACTGGCTGCATGTTCAGTTTTCAAGTCAGGACCCAACAAAATCTGAAGCTCCGCCGGATATAAAAAATAGACACATCATGTAAAAGCAAAGTGCCAGAGCAATTAAGTCTCCCCTTGCTTCATTTGTCAACACGGTCACTGACCGAATTCAAGTTCATTTTAGTGGAGCCCATCTATGTGATTGGACCACGCTTCCTTCTACTGTGGGACAGCCAGGAGCCTCTACTGGGAACAGTTTAGTTCCCTGCAATCAATAAAATCGCAGACGTACAACTCTCGGACCGTTTGTTTGTTCGGGGCCCTAAATGATACAAACGGTCCGAGTTTCAGTCACCGATTGTTTGACACTGTGTGAACGGTCTTCTGTAAACATAATGTTTTTTTAATGGGTACAAAAGATTTGTGAATTAACCCCCACCCCCTCCATTTTCATGACGAACAAGTAGGAACATACACTATATGGAACATTACAGTATAATATTGCACATTTTGTAGATGATGTACTTGAGTGAAGTATTACAAACCAGTGTCATTATTCTCTTGCAAGTTCGACGACCAATTGAGCCAAAATTGTCACCGATCTTTGTTATTTTATGCATGTTGAGATACACCAAGTGAGAATACTTGTCTTTAACAATTGTACCAACTGCCTCCAGTGCCTTTAAAAGTATTAATACCCAACCTTTAAAACCATCTCACATCATCAACTGAATGTCACAGAGAAGCACCGTCTCTAATCAAGTTGAACATTTTTGACCCCATTTTTTAAATCCACGATATTGCCCTTAGTCTGAAGCACACATCATCCTCAAATAATATGGATCCTCTACGAGGGTCAAGAAGTTCCCTGTTTTCTTACAATTTTCTCATAGGGTGCCCTTTACCAAGGAGAAAATGCCTTGGTGCCCTTGCCCTTTCAAAAACGACGCATACAGGCCGCCTGCAAAGGGATTCCTTTATCAATAATAGTGCATCAACAGCTGAATTGCTTCTCACCAAGTTTTTATGGTGATTATTTTTGAGCTAGTTACTCAAGCATGACCCTACATTTGTACCTTTAAAGGATTTGGGTACTTTTTCAAAATTTTCACAGATTTACATTTAACTTACAGGGTTTGAAGATAATGATAGTTAAAAGCATCCCTTCAAATATTACTAACTGTGGTTCTTAAGTTTTTGCAAAATGAAAACAAGTCACAAAATAATTTTCACCTCAGTACGAAGAAAATTATTTTAGCATGTAAAATCCCATTAACCAGTTATTATTATACCATAATCATAGCATATGACTGGTTTTAGTTTTTACATGCTAAAAGTAAGACGAAAATTATTTGCTTTTTTACTCATTCCTCAAAAACTACAGCACCAAAGTAAAATTTCAAGGGAAGCTTTCTACTATCATAATCTTCAAACTGTGTAAGTTTAATGTAAATCTGTGGACATTGTGTTTTGTGTTAATAAAAAGTACAGACCCTTTAAAACCATTGCCCAATTTCATAATGTAGCTGCTGTAGCACAAAAAGCATACAACCTGATAGCATAATTATGCTTACGAGAATCAGGTTACCAACCAAAGTACCATCATACGTGTACTTTCTGTGGCTGGTATCCTGCTTATTTTTGCTAAGCAGAATTGTTTCAAGCAGTATTTTCTGCTTTCAAAGCGTTAGCTCTATGAAATAGACCGATCCATTAAGCTCCGCCCCATTGCGTACAAGAATTGACCAATCACAACGCAACGAAGGTCCGACAAACAAGGTCCGACATGCGTGCGCATATGCTTGGCGCGCATGGCAGAGATGTGCAGAAAGGCATCGGAGAGGCTCACATGTTCTTGCTCACACGTGCGTCGGGGGCGGAGCCTAATAGATCGGTCTATTAGGCCCATATCACATCATCAACTGAATGTCACATGTAAGCACTGTCTCAAGAGTCCAATTCAAGTTGAACATTTTTAACCCCATTTTTTAAGATGCAAGATACGATCGTTATCTGAAGCACACATCATCCAAGATCCTCTCCAAGTGTCAAGAGGATCCAGAGAGGAATCCGCGGTGATGGAGGAATGAAAGAGTTTGAGGTTAATCTGTCCTGATGTGAGTTTGATCAGCTGACGTTCGATTAGATGAAGACAGGGATTTAATTACACTTTGAAGCAGCAGGGGGAATGTTTTAATGTTGTCTCCTCCAGACCTGAGAGCAGGGAGGGAGGAGTTGGTGGATGGATCTGGGTGTCCACCAAGGCTAAGTGACTCAAGTTAATTTGGTAACTTGTACCTCTGAGGAATACATGTAGTAGACTTTAAAGGCTACCGTGTGCTGTATTTTGTATTCAACAAAAGTTGTCACTGAAAATGTTGTGCATGTTCTATTGTATTATTGTATTGAACCCTTGCCTGTGCGTCACACGCGGCGACTGTGCCACGCTCACCATGTTGGAGGGCAAGTTAGGTTTACGTGTATTAAGGCCGTTTCGCCTAAAATGCACACTAACACTGCACAACGCACAGCATAGAGTTGTATATAAAAACGCACAGTTAAAATGCCCACCAGTATGGCGCATTCAAGATTTTTCTGATGATGACAGCAGGTGAAATGGGTCAACCAAGGACGCCTCTTAATAAATTATCACTGTAGCTTGCAAGCCTGATGTAGGAAACAGCTCCCTCTGAACGTAGTTTTCGAGAAAGAAGTAATTTTCCACAAATTTGATTTTGAGACCTAAAAATTAGATTTTGAGGTCTCAAAATCAAGCATCTGGAAGCACACAACTTCGTGTGACAAGGATGTCTTTTTCTTTCATTTTATCTCGCAACTTCGACGACCAATTGAGCTCAAAATTTCACAGGTTTGTTATTTTATGCATGCATATTTTGAGATACATGTATACCAAGTGAGAAGACTGGTCTTTGACAATTACCAAACGTGTCCAGTTTTCTTTTATTAAAGTGAACTTATTATCACTGTAGCTTGCAAGCCTGAGGAAACCTGTAAACTACATGTACTATCATGAACTAGGGCACATGCTAGATGAACCAGAAACGCAGGGGGTTAACCCCTACTCTTCCAGGATTTGGAAGTGTTCTTGCTTTCGTTACTGTGCACTAACAATCCAAGTTACATATGTACAGGGATTTAATTACACTTTGGAGCAAATTCTCTTATAGAATGGGGAGAAGGGAGGGAGGAGTGGTGGATGGATCTGGGGTCCGCCAAGGCTAAGTGACTCCAGTGAATTTGGTAACTTGTACCATAGTGCACTTCACAGGATAACAGTACGCTGTATGTTCTATTCAACACAAGTTGTCACTGGTTGTTGATGAAAAAGTATAATTTAGGGCAGAAATAAAGCGATAAAACCATCCAAAAACACAATTTTGCAAGCCGTTTTGTACTGTCGGCTAGTTGAAAAACCTGAATGGGATCCAACATTTTAGTTGACTCGATTGAAAACAAAAGTTGTACTGAGCCAATGTGTCACATTTACTGACCCACAAATCCTGCCTTATAAAGCATAAAATGTACTTGGAACATTGACCACTTTTCACATGTCAGGCATGTGGTCATGATTTACACTGGATGTTCATTCACATTCATACCACAAAACTGTATGAAGTAATAAATGCTATCTTTTCATGAATGAAGAAGTCTGGAAATTTGAGGAAGGGGGGGGGGACACACACATTTTTGCTTAGTGAGTTGCAGACATCCGGTGTATATTTCTTCTGTCAGATCAACTTATGGTATGTTAAGTTTGACAGATGTCAGAGATATGCGCACGGTGGAATTTGAAGCATCTGACAAGTTCAAACCATTCATTTGTACAGCAGCGACACTTCACAGTGCCTCATGTGACAAGGGCATTTTTGTGGGCTTGGGACTCTGAATTCTTAATGCAGTTGTCAAAACAGATGAAGTTGGCACTCCATAATCAGCTGTGAAAGTATTCCTGCTGGTTGTTTTAAAGGGATGCATCGGCATCGGTTGTTGACTGGTCACAATTATCTTAGTTGCCCCATTTTGGGAGTCCTTGTCCCAGTCAATAAACAGTGTAAGCCTGGACGACTAGTGCCACTAGTTTCGAAGTCGCAACTATGTAGGGATGCATCGGCATCGGTTGTTGACTGGTCACGATAATCTTAGTTGCCCCATTTTGGGAGTCCATGAGTCGATTTCACAAAGAGTTAGGACTCGTCTTATCTCAAAGGATTAATCTTAAGGTCTGCATGCTACAGTGCAGGCTTGGGACTCATCCTAAGTCCTAAGATTAATCTTCAGTTAGGAAGAGTTTTGTGAAATCAACGGCATGTCCCAGTCAATATACAGTGTAAACCTGGACGACTAGTGCGACTAGTTTTGAAGTCGCAACTACATGTACATGTACGTATTTGTACATACAAGTATTAGTTTTTTAAATGGACATGTAGTCGAGTCGCAACAACCATTTTTCAATCACTCGGTTACTCTACATGGGTTCTGCAATAAAGGGAACCTGTCAAAGTAATGCGTGACATATTTAGGTTGACCTACAGTGCAACCCCCTGTCCAGATATGTACAAAAGCATCAGCGACTGCAAATTGTGATCGAGCCGCACTTCTCAGAACACTTCCCCTTTTGAGAAATACAGCCAGGCTCCTTCTACATCATCAACTCTTAACAAGTATTGCAATACAGGGAACCTGACAAAGTATGCCTGTGATTCTTTTTCACAGAACTCGGGAAAGTACCGAGTATACAGTGCTAACACACATCGGTGTATATGGCTAAAAACAAAAAATTAATACAATATGCGTGACATATTAAAGGTTAACCCACGGTGCAACTACGAGGTGCCCGATACAAAAGCAATAGTGACTGTTAATCGTGTTCGAACTGCACTTCTCCGCCCCCCCCCCACCCCGCCCCCCCCCCCCCCCCCCCCCCACTGTACATGAAGGTTTCACTGTGGGCTTGGTAGGGGGAATTAAGATTGCACATGTACAGTCACGGCTGGATGTGACTCACATAGACCAAGAATAACCTAGTGTTCCTCATTTCGTGAATTCCCAGGGTACCTGGAATACTGCAAATCATGCTAGCTAGAAGGCGAAAGGGTACTTTATGAATTCCTGTCTCGGAGAATCTTTTTTGCAGGGTCAGAACATCAAGCAATTAAGTGCTGTTTTGCATGTAATGTAAGAGAGCTATTCTCTTTTCACCATACATCATGTGCATTTATTTTCAGGCATGCATTTCAGTCCTGTATGCTTTGTTTTTGAAAGGGCAAGGGCACCAAGACATTTATGAGAACATTTTTACAGGAGCATTTCAAGGACACCAAGGCAATGACCAGGGGAGGGGGCATGGAACCAGCCGCACTGCACAGAATGTTTAGTTTGCACGTACATGAATCATGAATTCTATCAATAGCACTGTACACATGTAGATCAGAAGAGTTTTCAACAATTCCGCAGGAAATTCATTTTAAAACATTGCAAGCGTTGAGAGCTTCTCTCTTTGCACCTGTGCATCAATGGGAGACTTTCTGGGACGATAGAGGGCAGCAGACTTACCGGGTAAATCCATTGTTCTCAGAATTGTGCGCATGTTCAGAACTACGTAAACAATGGAAATTTACCCGGTATGTCTGCTGCCACCTAGCGTTGGAAAGTCTCCTATTGTCAGACAGATGCATTTGTCTGCACAGAATGTTTAGTTTGCACTAAAATGTTAAATCATGCATTATATCAATAACAGTGTAGATAAGAAGAGTTTCTGATCAGAACAGAGCTCAAAATTTACGAAAACTACATTACAGGGGCACAGGTGCAACACAAATGTGTTTCTCTGAAAATTTGATTTAAATGTCATCTTATTCAGAAAACTTAATGCAGTATGCACAACGTAGGAGCCTTGTTATGTACATGTATGTAGTCTATTTGTATTGTATTTACAGGCAGTGGACACTTTTGGTAATTACTCAAAATCATTTTTAGCATAAAAAACTTACATAAAAACGAGTAATGGAGAGCTGTTGATCAAGAAAACATAGTGAGAAACGGCTCCCTCTAAAGTAACGTAGTTTTTGAAAAAGAAGTAATTTTCCACAAATTTGATTTCGAGACCTCAGAATAAGATTTTGAGGTCTTGAAATCAAGCATCTGAAAGCACACAACTTCGTGTGACACGGGTGTTTTTATTTCATTCATATCTTGCAGTTTCGACGACCAATTGAGCTCAAATTTTCACAGGTATGTTATTTTATGCATTTGTTGAGATACACCAAGTGGGAAGACTGGTCTTAAGAAAACACAACATTTTTTATAGGGGCTGTATCGTCATGATCAAAGCAGGTCTTTGGCTTTACATGGATTTTCCTAACCCATTGTTCTGCACAGGTCCCTTGGATCACATCGCATTATGGGAAGAATTGGCCAAATGACATGCCTTGTACAGTACATGATGCAGTACACTTGTACTGTACAAATACTTCTATTAAAGACATTGGACACTTTCGATAAACAGTATTGTCCAAAGGCCCACACTTCGTGTATCACAACTTGTGTATAAAATAACAAACCTGTGAAAATTTAGGCATAATCGGTCATCGGAGTCGGGAGAAAATAAGGGGAAAACCCACCTTTGTTTCCGCACGTTTCACTGTGTCATGACATGTGTTTAAAATAAATCTGTAGTTCTCGTTATCGAGAATTGATATTGTTTTAATGTTTTCTCAAAAAGTAAAGCATTTCATGGAATAATATTTCAAGAGAAGTCTTTCATCATTACCCTCTGTAAACCCTGTAAGTTATTTGTAAATCTGTGAACTATTTTTTTTTTTTTTTCCTGTACCGAAAGTGTATAATGGCTTTAAAGGATTGGGGTACTTTTTCAAAATGTCCACAGATTTACATTTAACTTACAGGGTTTGAAGATAATGAGGGTGGAAAGCTTCCCTTCAAATATTACTAACTGAGGTTGTGTAGTTTTTGAGAAATGAGTAAAACAAGTCACAAAATAATTTTCATCTCAGGAAGACGAAAATTATTATAGCATGTAAAATCCCATTGACCAGTTATGATATTAGACCAAAACAATAACATAACTCGTTAATACGTTTTTTTCATGCTAAAACTGAGACGGAAATTATTTGTTCAACCTGTGTAAGTTTAATGTAAATCTTTGGACATTGTGTTTTGTGTTAAGAAAAAAAATACATAGCCCCTTTAATGCCATTCCGGTGCAACGCCTACTATAGGCTTCTTCCAAGTACTACAGGATTGAATTTCAACCAGTCTCCAAAATCAATAACTTCTTGATGCATCTTAAATGGCGATGTTATGTAGAAGCGCCTGACTCAAACAATCTTGACTGCCACTACCGGCAGATTTCTGTTTTGAAAATCATAAATAAATTTTATCTCTGTTTTGCCCTGACTTGGCCTTGGTGCCCCCTTAACTACTCGTCGTAGATTGTAGATCTTCTGATATTCTAATGGAAGTGTCCTTTACTTCTCGAAAAGAATGGCGATGTTATAGAAGTGCCTGACTCAAATAATCTTACGAGGCAGACTTCTGCATGGAAAATAAACAAAACCAGAGTTCTCTGTTTTTTCCCGGCCTGACCTTGGTGCCCCCTCAACTACTCGGTGTAGATCTTCTGATATTCTAATGGAAGTGTCCTTTACTTCTCGAAAAGAATGGCGATGTTATAGAAGTGCCTGACTCAAATAATCTTGACTGTCATTAAAGGGTCTATGTAACTTTTGTAGGACAAAAAACACAATGTCCATAGATTTACACTAAACTTACACAGTTTGAAGATAATGATAGTAGAAAGCTTCCCTGAAAATATTACGTGCTGAGGTGCTGTAGTTTTTGGTAAGTGAGTAAAACAATGTCATAAAAATAATTTTCGTCTCATGAGACGAAAATTATTTTAATCATTTACAAAAGTATTTTCATGATTTTTTTTACTCATTTCTCAAAAACTACAGCACCTCAGTAAGTAATATTTGAAGGGAAGCTTTCCACTGTCATTATCTTCAAACCCTGTAAGTTTAATGCAAATCTATGGACATTTTGAAAAAGTACCCAAATCCTTTAATGAGGCAGACTTCAGCATGGAAAATAAACAAAACCAGAATCTGTTTTTTCCCCGACCTGGCCTTGGTGCCCCTTTAACTACTCATCGCAGACATTCTGAATTCTAATCAAAGTGTCCTTTACTTCTCGTAAAGTGGTAAGGCCCTTCGGGAGTAAAACAAAAAAACGAGGGCCTGTTTGGGAGAATATGAGCACAGCCAGGCTCCACTCAAGTACACACCGTTACACTGCATGAATACCAATCGCAGCACAAGTTTCGTCATCATCAGACTGTGTGTAACCATGACTGAGACTGGAAGTGGTTTCCACTTCTGAACCCAAACGCTCCCAAAGAGCTTTGATTAGCGGCGGCAAATTTATTATGGACAAATTCTATGGGGACACAAGTGCAGCTTGGATTTGAGTCCCCCCCCCCCCCCCCCCCAGCCCCAGCTGTTGCGGTTACAGTAGACATTCCGCGGTTGGTTCAAGTTCACGAAGAATGAAGAGCCACAGACAGGGCGGGCTTCTACCTTTTGTGCAATATTGGGTCATTTTAACCAATGCAAGTTTGCATAAAACTATCAGAAACTAAAGTTTGGACCACAGAGAGGTGAAGAATAAAAACTACTCTTCGGATGTGTTTCCACTTTACTGTCACATTATCCAGGCGTGTATGCTTCAATTTGGAAAGGCCACCCTTGTTAAAGGGCACCCTATGAGGACATTGCACAATTTCTTTTGGAGCATTTCAAGGTTGGACAGGGCTCCTACCTTTTGTGCAATATTGTGTCATTATTACTGTTGGAAGTTGGCACAAACTTATCAGGCATTAAGTTTGGACAACAGAGAGGTGTACATTGTATGATGTTGAAAAACCCTTCTACATGAGTGCCTGATACTTCACGGAGGCAACGAAGGCAATTGCCTCCGTTGCCCCTTGCCATTGCCTTGGTGGCCTTGAAATGCTCCAGTAGAAATTTACAATTTCCTCATAGGGTGCCCTTTGCCAAAGAGAAAATGCCTTGGTGCCCTTGACCTTTCAAAAATGAAGCATACAGCCCTGTACATGTACACGTACAAGTCTGTATGCTTCACTTTTAAAAAGGCAAGGGCAGAAGGCATTTTCTCCTCGGCAAAGGGCACTCTATGAAAAAATTGTAAACTTCTACTGGAGCATTTCAAGGGCATGAAGGCATTGACCGAGCGCCACGGTGGCAATAGCCTTTGATGCCTCTGTGAAGTGTCAGGCCTGCGTACATGTACAGTAGTAGTACGGTAAATACAGGGTGAGGAATTAAGGGTTAGGATACACAGTACAAAAAAATAATAATAATAATATTGAAGTCTTATATATTAGCGCACGTATTACCAACAAGGTACTCACAGCACTGAGAATACAAACTTTCATAAGATGGTGAAGTTATAAACTCTGAGACCTTATTATGTAGCGTCTTATAAGGTTTACAAGGTGCTGGCACATACAGCAGCCACAGCCAGGAACACCGGGGTGAACCCCTTCTCTTTTCGATAAGTGCACTGGGTTCTTTTACATGCATTACAAAACACATGGGACCAATGGCTTTACATGTACGTCCCATCCGAAGCCTGGTGTTTTACAGAAGGCCAATGCAAACAAATGACACGTAGCTAGACCGGGCACCACCACCACTCACCTCAATCTCAAAGATCTCCTCCGTGTCGTCAAGAAAACCGACGTAACACCGCATCTTTCTCTCCTGTTTCTCCCGAGCGATCTCATTGGCTCGGACATTGTAAGAGCCGCTGGAAGCTCGCAGGCGTCGTGACATGGCCGTGTTTTCCCTGTTAGCCCTCAGTGTAACGATCACACGGTTTCTGTCATTGTAATCACCCCGTGGTGGTAGCTAGCAATCTGTTGAGAGAGTTCGGGAAAGGATTCAGAAATATTGCAGGTGCTTTGCCATTCTTTATAGTGACATACACGTTCAATGCTTTCCCATCTGCAAAAACTGCATGTGGAAATATCAGGGATGTAATAGTCTGTTGAAAGAAAAAAATCATGAACTACATGTATGAGAGCAAAGCGAAAAAGCTTGCGAGTGCAAAAGCTTCCGATGCGAAGCCTGCTTTATACATTTTTCTTTGGTTTTGAAAGACCTATTCTGCAATCTATTCTTTTATCTTCACTTTCTTATGAATGTGATCTAAGTTATTAAAAAATTGATTTCTTTTGGTTAAATTTCTTGTTTAAAAAAAAACGATTTCCGGTTTGCAACAGAGAAATCCTATCCCTGCCTACAACAATTTCCCCTCTGCAAAAACTGTATGTGGGAACATTAAAGATCCGCAGATTGGAAGGTGCAATGAGACATTGTGCAGGGAATGAAATACACACTGAAATGCTGACCTATATTGTGTACAGTGTATGCCTATCCAGTGATTTGATCTTATTTACGTCCAAACCTTCAGGGTAGAGGATTTTCTGGAAAAATGTGCAGTTACCAGTGGGCAAGGCGGCATAAACTGAAGGGCAATCACTATGAGGGGAATCACAAATTTGTCCTTGAACATTTCAAGGGGCAACAAAGCAAAAGGACCAGGGTGGATTTCACAAAGAGTTAGGACTAGTCTTATCTTGAGTTAGGACGAGTTACTAGTCCTAACTTAGGACTAGCTGTATGTTTTTGATATCTCTTAGGACTAGTCCTAAGTTAGGACTAGTCCTAACTCTTTGTGAAATCGACCCCAGGGCCATGGAGTTTGTTGTTTCTGTCGCATCTGTCAAGTATCAGCCTGCCTGATTACCATGTGCATTGCTTACATGTAGTGTTTGGTTCCATTTTTATCTCGCCAAATAAAAATTGTAAACAACATTTTCTGCCAAGCATTAGGAATAGGCCTATCTCATCTGCATGATCTGTGTACATACTACAAAATAGTGGCCAGAGACATCAGAAGCCTGCCTTGTTTGAAATGCTCACTAATGGATATGTTTGTGTGGGTATGACATTCCACACACACTGATGAGAATGTCAGCAAATGACCCTTCAACATTTTCTTTTCCGTATTTGTCCACCCCTTGAATGTCATCACAGTAATGAATGGTATACATGTACTTCATACAGTACATCTACACAGGAGACTCGGCATCACAGTTACCAGTTTCTTTCCCTAGGACAATCTCAAATCGTGGACAAGCCCTTAAATGTCTGTCGTGGTGCTAGCGTTTCGACTCTCTCCGCGATTCTGGCATTATTCTCACGAGACTGCTGGCCCCCTGCGAGACTAGCTGCTCTCGCACTTTGCAGTCGCAGTTAATGGGGGAGTAGTAGTCGGCAACCAGCAGCTTTGCGTGAGAGCAGTAATCTCGCGAGAGCAGTATTCGATCCCGGAGACCTGAATCATTATTACAGACTCGACTATCAAGTCTAAGGACGTTCAAGAGCTGCAAGCGATCTGTGACAAAATACCACATTAAGGTCATTTAAAGGGCAGGATGCATCAGAATCATGTCCATGACATACATGTAATGTTGATTTGATGTTTATATAGTGCATGATGTACAATGTTTATCGTACTACATACAATACATCTTGTTTTGGTCTACATACACCTTACAAAGTACATTTATACGTTGGCAAGTAACTTGGCCAGTAGAGTTTTTTTCTGAACACTTTTGAAGGGTTTTCAAAGTTCACATGTAAAGTTCAACAAATACAAAAAGTAAACAAGACATTTCAGGTTATGTCTTGTGAAAAATACTGATAGTGCAGTGAAAAGTGTCACGCTACAAAAAAACTGGGCTCAATTTCATAAAGCTGTTACACAAAAATTGCCGCATGGCAAATCTCTTTGATACGGATGAGTTTGGAACCACAATAGACTGTAATATTTGCAAAATTTTATTTGGTAACCTGTTTTGGCTAAGCAAGTTTTTCAAAGTTTTTATTTATGAAATTGGACCGTGAAACCCCAACAAGGCTTATAATTCCATTCAAGTGGTTAAGATGAAATGTGTCTCCGGCAAGCTGATGCATATTTTATGATATTTTTTATATTTTCAGCTAAAAAAATTTGCATACAAAATTGATCTATGCACATACACGTATGCCAGTATCGTGTTCACACAAACCCCATAATGAGCGTAATGTAACAGTTGTACATAATTTGTACATTATGAAGGCAGAATCTATAGCTAATTACAAACAAACTTAACTACACTCAACAAGCACCCTTCCTCTAATGACTTTGGAATTCCAGCAGAGTCGTTATGGACAAGAAGCCTAATTAATTGGCATCTTAGCCATGTGTGAAGGATCAATTTCCCATCTGGCAGACCACTGAAATAGTCAGAATAGTCCGAGGGTGAGTGTGTCATCGTACAATTGATCCTCTATGTTCAACTGGATCAAATTCCACGCTGCTGGTTAAAGACTCTGGACACTATTGGTAATTGTCAAAGACCAGTCTTCTCACTTGGTGTATCTCAACATATGCATAAAATAACAACCCTGTGAAAACTTTAGCTCAACTGGTCATAATCGGAGTTGGGAGAAAATAATGGAAAAAAAAACAACCTTGTTGGACGAATTTGTGCACTTTCAGATAGGAATAAAAGACTTCTAGCTAGAAGTCTTTCAATATTTCAGTGAGAAATTACCTCTTTTTCAAAAACTACGTTACTTCAGAGGGAGTCGTTTCCCACAATGTTTTATAGTATCAACAGCTCTCCATTGCTAGTTTACCAAGTCAGTTTTTAAGTTAATATTTGTTTTGAGTAATTACCAAACGTGTACCTTCCCTTTAAGGCATACATTTTTGCTTTACTCCGTAGTACTATGTAATTGTCAATCATTTTCATAGAAGTATTGAAATAAATGTGTATTTGAATGAATGAATTTGTACAGCAGTCATTATATCAGGTGCCTTTTCCCTAAGGTTCCAAAGCGCATATAGAAGATCAACAAAAAGTCCAACGTCAATATGTTCCAATGAGTAGTCAAATAAAACAGTCAAGTATTTCGGTATAAATGTGTCAGTGTTTTTTCCTTTCATTAATATCTCGCAACTTCGCCAACCGATTGAGCTCAAATGTTCACAGATTTGTTTTTTTTATGCATGTTGAGATACACCAACTGTGAAGGCTAGTCTTTGACAACTGCCAATAGTGTCCAGTGTCTGTAAGGGTTCTGAGCAGGAGGTGGGGGCTAGAGGGTATCAAGGGTTCTGAAAGGGGTTTGGGGTTCTTGCTCCCTACCCCTCCTCTGATTTCAAATTTTTTGAAAGAATGAAATCAAAAATGGACACCAAGTGTAAAAAAAAAAAACAATTCCTGACAATTACACAGAGCATCTTCCACATTTGAACACAAAGTTCACCACGTGCATAAAGTACATAAATTCATAATGGCCAATAGTATGAACATATATGAAGTGCACCATGTAGGCCTCCAGTATTAAATATTCCAAGAACTTCCCAGGGTACCGAGCACAAACGTTAAATGCCACGGCAGCGTTTTTTTTATTTTTACGGAGAGTAGAATTCACTCTGTAGCTGACAGCCATCATTTATCAGGTTCGGAATGATGGTACAAGATCTAGCCTTGCTGAGTAGGTGCATGTGATTGTGATATGGGTTAATATGTAAGCTGCAAATTGAGATTGCCTGATACTAGCACAAAAATCAATGCACAAAGTGGTGTTGGGTGAGCGTTTTAGAGTTGAGACAAGTACCAGACTAGGAGTCTTATTAAAGAGGTGATGAAAAAAACAGACAAATTATCTACCAGACCCATTTCATGACAGTCCTGTTCGCCATTTTAGGAGAGTCCAAGTCAAAAACGTACAGAAAGGAATTGCTTCCCCTAAATGGCGGAAACAGTAGACACGCATTGTGTGGAGCTTACATCATGCAATGAGTCAAAGTAGTTATTGAACAAAATGCACTTCGTCAAGCCAAAAGGCCTGTACATAGGCCCCTACAAAGGTTTTCCCTTGTTCATTAACTCTTAGATGCATTTCTGAAACCACCTCAAATCCTTAGAAGTAAGCAGCACCATCAGCCAAACAGACAAACAAATTTCCACACATGCAGATACCCATTTAGTATTACTCCCGAGGGAATAAGAAGCAATTCATGGGGATCCCGCTCTTTCCAAGTAGCTGCATGGAAGGTGTGGAACGGTCTACCACATTCTATCAGAGCCATCCAGACAATAGAAACCTTCAAATCAACCCTGAAGACCCATCTTTTTCAAAGGCATTTCAGTAACACTCACTAGACATTGGAATTTGTTCTGTTTTTTTTGCACTGCTGGAGAACAACCAAGGGGGAATATTTCTATTGGAGCAAGCGCCATGAGCACTTTTTGTAGATACCGGTGCTATAGAAGACGTCATCATTATTATTATTATTTTTATATTTTACTTATAGGAAAGCTTGCTCAAGGACACAAGTGCCATGACCGGGATTCGAACCCACACCCTGATGACTCAGCCATGAGAAATTGCATTTGATGCACTTGACCACTCGGCCATGGCATACTACAACAGCTGTAACTCATAAAGTTGCTTGGCAATGAAAAACCCTTTCATGCATGTAAAATGTCAGCCAAACTTCTGTGTAATTTGCTATCGTAGTTTGATTGCCTTTGTGTGCCTGGGCGCTAGGTCCTTCTTCCGGGCGCTAGGCCCTTCTTCCGGGCACACAAAATACTTTGTCACAGTAACAGGAGGTTACATAAAATAAGCAATAAAATGGCTCCTGACAAAAAAGATAATGGAATTACTGGTATATTTTCGATGCAAGAGTGTTCTCAAACGCCCCAGGTTTTAACCTTCCCATAATGACTTACGAACGGCAGAAACCGATAAAGCTCAGTATTCATTTAAACCACACTTTCGCATGTTAAAATATTCTACTGCTATTTTACTGGTAAAACTTGTCATTCTGGGCCAAATTTCATAGAGCTGCTTGCACAAAACGTAGCTAGGCACAATAACATTTTGCTTACCAGAATAAGGTTACCAGCTAAACAACCATGTCAGGTGTACATTTTGTGACTGGTATCCTGCTCGTTTCTGCTGAGCAGAAAATTATTCAGCAATATTTCCTGCTTAGGTAGCTTTATAAAATTGAGCTCTAGCACACAACAACAGACACAATGTATGCATTGTGTTCCACTTAAATTGATCCTTGCCAAGTAAGTGTTTAAAAAATCCATATGTCTGTTCTTTTAATTAAAAGTTAATCAATGAGCTATCAAGTTAATGTTTCAAAATGTTTACCTTTGTACTATTGAATTTCTTGTAAATGCCTCAGACTGTATGTTTTAATTTTTGTTAATAAATAAAAGTGATTTTGATTCAAATCAGTGAACGGTTTCCCTTGTATTGACCCCTTGCACGCGTATCACACGCGGCGACTGATGCCACGCTCACCATGTTGGTGGGCAGTTAGGTTTACGTGTATTAACGCCGAGTCACCTAAAATGCACACTTTAATGCATAACGCGCAGCATAGAGATATATATGAAAACGCACAGTGAAATTGCCTACCAGTATGGCGCATTCAAGATTTTTCTGCTGATGACGTCAGGTGAAATGGGTCAATAGCAGAGCAAAATGTTACACAACATGGCTACTGAAAAATCAGGATGTGTTACTCAATACTAGCATTCAGTGTGCACAAAATAAGTTCGGTGTAAATTTCTTGCTATGCAAAATTGCAGTCTGAAGTCGTTCCCGGTAAATGATAATTCTACTGTAAGAGATTACACGTACACTGTACTCACATCTTCATGTTTTGTGTGACCCTAAATCAAAATGTACAACTTGACAAGCGCATCTGATATTAACCACAATTAGATAACAATTTACATAATAAATGACCAATAATTTCAATCAGCATGATCAAGATCGCTGGACCCAGTCAAGCCTGTCAAAAAAAAACCGGTGCTGAATAAAAACCTGCCTAGTAGAAGAGTCCTCCCACTCAGAGTGTACACTAAGCGGGCTATTACGCTCGAGTGCATTAGGCCAAATAAAAAGAAAACATGTTAAAGGCAGTGGACACTATTGGTAGCTACTCAAAATATTTACTAGTATAAAACCTTTCTTGGTGATGAGTAATGGGGAGAGGTTGATGGTATAAAAAATTGTGAGAAACGGCACCCTCTGAAGTGCCATAGTTTTTCGAGAAAGAAGTAATTTTCCACGGATTGGATTTCGAGACCTCAGATTTAGAACTTGAGGTCTTGCAATCAACCATCTGAACACACACAACTTCGTTTGACAAGGGTGTTTTTTTCTTTCATTACTATCTAGAAGTTCGATGACCGATTGAGCTTAAATTTTCACAGGTTTGTTATGTTATGCATATGTTGAGATTTACCAACTGTGAAGGCTAGTCTTTGACAATTACCAATAGTGTCCACTGCCATTAAGCGTCCCTGCCCGCTACCTGTTAAGAGCCTGCCTCCTTTGGGTTTTTTTTTTCTTCACTTTTTTAATTAAAAAAATTAAGGAATTGTTATCTTCAAAAAAAAAAAGGGATACATTTTAACAATCTCATTTTTTCTTCTTTGAATAGCCCAGCCAGTTGGCAATTTTTTTCTACACATTAGAATTGACATCCTCAAAGCATTTCCTTTTTTAATTGACTTTGAAAACAAAATACCCCCATGGAAAAGCACTTTGACAGTGGCAATTTCAGAGTGCAGAACAAAAGTTGCAGCCGGTTGTCTTTTAAAGTGTGTTTGGCGGCCATTTTTTAAAGAAAAAAAAACACACAAAATCCTTCCTTTTTTTCAAAATGGCAGGCAGTAAACATGTTTTTCTTTTATTGGGCCTGAATACCAGACTAGCAGGACCACGATGATGGATTGAAGTACACTGCCCTACACAATCAATTTATCAATAAATGAATAGAGTGATCTTCAGGGTTGTGATTACAGGTGTACTTTTATATTGACAGTGGAACTTCAAAATTAGACTGTAGTGTTTTAAATTACCGTTTTTTTTAGAGTGGGTTTTTTTTGTGATGTTTAATATTAATAAATTTATGTTTGAAATAATTGGATTTAATGACAAACACGTCCGCTGTGCATATTTTTCTTTGAACGTCCGATGCCATGTTTACTTTGCAAGGGACACTTTCAAATGAATTTTTTTTTTATGAGAACCCACATAAAATACAAAATTTAATACAGAGTACTGTAGTACCAGAAGACAGTGTACTACACTGTATGGTAGAATAAATGCACAGCCTCCATTGCCCCTGCATCATGGCCTTGGTGCCCATTCAAGTTTCTAAATAAGGGAATCAATGTGTGGTGAAGTGGTTTTCAACTAGTGGTTTAATCCCACCGAGGCCTGGTTCTTGATAATTTTACCGAGACAAAGTCGAGGTAAATTATAAAGAATCGGGCCTCAGCGGGTTTAAACCACTAGTTGAAAACCGATTCAACACACTTTGATTCCCATTCATAAAACACCTTTTCGGTCAAAAACATCATCACTTTTGGGTCAAAAAGTAACATAAATGCAAAAAAAATAATTGTTAAAGGATTTCTTTCAACACAACACCCCTCTAGCTATGAAATGGTAAAGCCCTCCGCCGCCCTCGGGTAAACAACTCCTTATAGGGGAATGCTGTGCGCGTCGCGCATATCGCGTGATGTGGCACAGCTGTTTCAGCCGATGCTCTCAACCAATAGGAATGAAGAAACTGTCTAAAAAGAACAGGGCAAGGTCGCGTGTCACGCCCATGAATTAACACTTTTTACCGGTCATAAACAAAGGTTTATACACACCCACGTGACGCGCTCTCCACCAATAGGAATAGCGGAACTGTCCGAGGTATTTACGAACAGTCTTTAAGATTTTCAAAATCAAAATGGCCTTAACCACAGACAGCAACAGATCTACATTGACTCCCAAAATGACACAACCTAGATTATTGTCATGATGACATCAGCTGAATTTATAGGTCCACACAGTACAAATGTAATACTATGTAATATAATTATAAGTATGTAACTATTGTATCCTGTTTTAAGTGTGATACATAATCATGTGTAAGTCATGGCCACCCTTAGTAACACAAACTGGCTCCCAGCCAGACACATAGGCGACTACGACACTTTTTGTAGGACACAAAACACAATGTCCACAGATTAAAGGGAAGGAACATGTTTGGTAATATTGTCAAAGACAAGTCTTTTCACTTGGTGTAGGCCCTATCCCATCATAACCATAAAATAACAAGCCTGTGAAAATTTGGGCTCAATCAGTCATCGAAGTTGCCAGAAAATGATGAAAGAAAAAACACCCTTGTTGGACGAATTTGTGTGCTTTTAGTTAGAAATTACCTCTATCTCAAAAACTACGTTACTTCAGAGGAAGTCGTTTCCCACAATGTTTTATAGTCAGTTTTTAAGTTAATATTTGTTTTGAGTAATTACCAATCGTGTACCTTCCCTTTAAACTCACACAGTTTGAAGACACTGATGGTAGAAAGCTTCCATTTTGTCTCAGTGAGGCGAAAATTATTTCAGCAAGTAAAACAGATTTTTACTCATTTCTCAAAAACCACAGCACTTCAGCAACTAATATTTTAAGGTAAGCTTTCTAACTATCATTATCTTCAAACGGTGTACAATGAAAGTTTAATGTACGTCTGTGGACATTGTGTTTTGTGTCCTACAAAAAGTACCTAGACCCTTTAAAGGTATTAGGTTCATACAAAAATACTGTCCAACTTTAAAAAATAAGTCCCATGTTTCCTGCTTTGGGGAGAAGAAACCACTTTTATAACACCATTGAATTGCAGGACAAAACATCCAAATGTCAACACAATACAGTATTATAACAGTTCTCCCTAACTGCAAATGGTGGTGTGTGACCAATGATAAGTTTATTCACCTGCAAGTTGTGCAACCACATAATGCAAAACTTCCTTTCCACGAAAACAAACGTGGTACAAAGTACAGCTGTGTAAAACCACATCAGTGTTGGCACCCAGCCATCAAACCAAATTACATTGAATTTGAACCATGGTGGAATTGTAACGTGTAGCCTACTACTTTTAGTGAGTAAAGCCATGTCCAAATTATTAGCGGCTGTGACAATGGCTTTGAATATTGTTGAGGGTGTTGCTAAGAATGTCCTACATGTGTGGGTGCGTTCGTTTAGCTTCCCTGGGTTGACCCCGTCGTGTGGCATTTTTTCTTTCCAGGACGAACGTGTGCAGATAATTACCCACGTAGGGCCACTGATTTTCCGTTTCAGAAAAGTGCAAATTCCGTTTGGCAAAAACATGAATTCCGTTTCAGGCACAAAAAATTCCGTTTCATGTTTTTTTAATTAGATAAAAGGTTGTTTAATACCCAGGGACACACTTATAAAAATAAATTTGAGATAAGTTGCACTGTTGACTTCGTAAAATGTTCATTTGAACTGCCAAATTTCAAAAAAATACTTTTTTTTATAATTGTGGATTATTTTGTATACTGCTGTTCTAAAAAGGTTGCACTGTGACTGCAGTATCAATGCACATGATGTGATAGACTTGATTCCAAGTCTAAAACTGCAGTTGATTCTCTGCATCAGCCACATTGTAGGCTAATGACAGGAGTATATCCACAAGAGGGCGCTGTTTCAGCATGATCAAAGACTTGGGAACAAGTCTATGGACGTGACCATTCTCCACCCACAAACAAAATGTCAGCCATTTTGTTTTCGCTTTGGCGACAGAATGTTGACAGTTTACGGTTTTATTTTAGACCTTTTAATGGTCTGATTTCTGATGCCTTTTTAGTTTAACAAAAAGAATCTTAATAAAGAACGCAATTTCAATAGTTTTGGCGTCAAGAAAAAAAAAAACAAAAAAAAAAATCAAATTTTCTTTAATCCCGTTTTCCGTTTCAAAGGGCGGATTCCGCGAATTCCGTCCGTTTTCCGCGATCGCGGAAAATCAGTGGCCCTACCCACGTTCTTCCTGGAAAAAAAAATCGCCACACACCGGAGTAGACCCAGGGCAGTTAAACGAACGCACCCTATGTATACTTCAACGCATAGACCTAAATCGCTAATACTCAGTACTCATGGCAAGGTGTGGAATGAGGTGCATGCCGGTCTAGCTAACGATTGATTGCTAGTTAAACCAGCATGCACCTTATTCACCAGTTAGCGCTTGTGCAAAGGGTATTTGCCAAAAGGTCATGATGATGACACAGCGATCAAGCCATAGATGTAGCCATAGCCGCAAATTCGAACACTGCCCATCAAAGTGATTGTAGTCGCTTTTCGATATTGCAGCCATAGCCAGAGCAACTTATGGTTTTTCAAGTTGTCATGTACATGGAGTACAATGCCTTGAAGAACCCACATAAGAAACAGAACGGTTCACTAAAAATACAGACAGCTGAGACAAAAAGTTTTGATAACCCACCAAAAACTAATTCCTTTTTGTATTTTATGAAAGAAATATTGTACAGTGTAGCCAAATAAAGTACATCAAGCTGAAAGTCAATGCTGATACAAAAAGGTTCTGAAACAAGGTTCTTAATAGTATTGTTAATTATGTTTTTGTAAGGGGGGCTGTCAAAATGATGGAATTCACATCTTTTGGCAACACCTGGAGTTATAGATTTCAAGGAGCTTCTGTGAACAGTATTCCTCCACATTTGGTTCAAAAGTTGTGAAAGTAGATACACCAAGAATTGGGAGAAAACAAAACTGAGAAAAACGAGTTTAAAGAATTAAAAGTACATTAGTATATTGTATTGCCCTGATGCTAAGCTTGGGCGATATCGATTTATTTTATTCACGATATATCGCCGACAATATATCGCTATATTCGATATAATCGCGATTAATTAAATTTGACATCATCAGTCTTCAAACTCCAAGTGAAAGTTGTAGAAGAGACAGTCATAGCATTAGAGAGGTGTTCTAATGACCTATTCTTCTGGTTTTACTCCAAACCTCTGGGGTGCAAGATGTCTCAGCTTGCAAATACATCGTGATATTGCGATATCGATATCGCGATATATCGCGATTAAAACCAAATCCATCCGATATCAAAATCTTTTCCAAATTAATATCGCGATATTCGATAATATCGTGATATCGCACAAGCTTACCTGATGCTAATTTTACCTCTTTTTGATAAGCACTATAGAAGTACATGTAAATCACTGAGCATGATTTCTGTAACATAAACAATAAAAACAGCAAATTTGTCACCACAAAGACTCTAAAAAGGTCTGAATTTAAAAAAAAAAGGCTGAAATTCCACATCCCTGAAAATGGCTTTAACAAAATTAACAGTCGCCCATAGCAAATGCTTGGTGCAAGTTTTCTTTGGGGATTCACTAAGTTAACCGAAATCTAATTATTGGGGTTGGCTTTCATGTTTGCAAATAAAGCCACGCAGCTGAAATTGTACTCCAGAATTTGGATCCTCTTGATGAAATAGGTCGTGGGGGTCAGAGAGGCGAGGAAACCCATAACAGGATATCTGGAAACACAGCGTATATAATGGTGTGCTTGAGCCAGAACCCAGTGTAAACACTGGATCTATTTAGCGTTTGCAATCTGTCATCAGATTGCTGTGTGGTAGCAGCGAATGATTTCATCCAGCACTTTTGCATAGCAAAATATTTTGTCTAAACAAATTTTGTGCATACAGAATGGGAATATTGAAGTAGCAACTGACACGCTTTGCATATTTTGTTGATCACTGGGTACCGGGTAGAGGTTTCTCTGATTTGAGGTTTCTCTGATTCATGCAACAACTGTATTTTGCAGTTTGTGCGAAGTACATGGCCCAACAGCGCATGTACTGTATGGTACAATGTTCTGTAGCCAGCATGCTCCCTTGAATTGATATGAAGGCAAAGTGCAGTTGGTAGTATTAAGGCCACATACAACAAAATTGTTGATCGTCCCCGCCCGACCGTTCCAAACCCCCCGACCCCATTTTTTTTCCCATTCTGGATATCTCTTTATACTTTTAGTTTTACTGCCCAGATTTTTCAGCTGATATTTGTTTTCAAAATGTACAGGTTTGAAAAGATGTTTAATTAAAGAAGGTTTTTATTCATGTTGGCTAAGCAAGAACAATTCTTCAAATATTTACTTGGGCTACACTGTGCTTAGTTGTTTGAAAAAGTTTACAGAAAATGTCATCTACATTGTAAGAATTAAATTTGTTTGACAAAACTATTGAAAACATCAAAAACATACAAATCCTCTGTTGTATAGTGATTGTGATGATTTCTTTATTCTTGATTTCATATTTGGTGTGTCAACAAAACTTTAAACCCCCCCCCCCCCCCCCCATTCGCAAAAACAGGACGATCAACAATTTTTTTTTTTATGTGACCTAATGGCAGTAAAAACTTACTTGGTAAAGAGCAATGAGGGGCTATTCGTTTTTATAAAACATTGTGAAAAAAAACGATTCTCTTTGAAGTATACAGTTTTAGAGAAAGAGGTAATTTTCACCCCAAAAAACTAATATCAGACAAAGCCTTTCTCGGACTTCTGAAAGCACACAATTCTTGTGCTAACAAGGAAATGTTTTCTTTTATCATTTTCTTGCAACTTTGACGACTATAGAGCCCAATTTTTCACAGGTTTGTCACACCATTTGTGGCCAAATGCCAGCTAAAACACCTGGGGATGGAGCAGTCAAAAGTCTCTCCAAATGGCCCGACTGGCGAGTTAAAAGTGTTGAAAAGCATTCATATTTCATTTGAAGTAAACATGTCAGACAACAACATTCTAAGAGCAAACTCTCCAACACGTCTCTGCAGTTCTTTCTACTCTTCAGTACCCTGAAAGCAATTTTACACAAAAGAACTGTGATGTTATCTTTCCTTCCAAGAATAAAAGAATAAAATGCGTTTTTCCAATTGCCTTGAAAGCTAAGTTTAAGTTACTGAACACGTAGTGCTCTGCGACCTTCGAACAAATTGTATAAGCCTTTTACCAACGGATCTGCCATTCATTTTTCCCCCAGTCTTATAATACCTGTAAGAACAGGCTACTGGCGGGGCAGCCATAATAATTCCAAATCTTAGCCAGAGGGGCGGATAAGGTTTTTTTTTTTTTAATAGGCAGGGATTTTTTGTATTCTTAATATTCCTGGGACAATGCTCTCGCAAAGAAAGTGCAAGTGGAAGGCATCTTGGGAATACTCGTCCCTCGAGGATGAATGAAAGGATTTCGTGCGTGGCTGTCAAGCAAACTTTGAGAGAGGAACAGAAAATCTTTGTTTTGAACAAATTTATGACTGGGTTATTTTTATTTTTTTTAGAAGTTTTCCCGAAAAATAAACAGCGATTAGTGAAAAAGGACTAAAAGGTGGTGCATTTTAGAGTTGGATAAAAAACCTGAAACTTGTTGATACTGGTATATAATGTGAAACAGGTTTTATGGAAAGTAACGTGTGGACTCTATAATCCTAATCATTGAACAGTTTCCTTTGAAGGTCACAGAGCCTTGGACTTTTTTTAGAAGCAACTCTGATTTAAATTGCCCATAGGTTGAAGTGCAGTAGCCAATGGGGTAAGAAATGTGTGCGTAGTTGTAGCATGTATTCATACAGTGTATTGATCGTTTTTATGAAAGTTGTACACTTACAATACGTGCAAGCAATAGTATTATCAATTCACTATGGGGTGGAATGTTACAATGTAGGCCTAGTACTTTTCAAAACAAGTTTTATCATTTTTCAAATAAAGTTTGTTTAAAGGCAGTGGACACTGTTGGTAATTAGTCAAAATAATTATTAGCATAAAACCTTACTTGGTAACGAGTAATGGGGAGAGGTTGGTAGTATAAAACATTGTGAGAAACGGCTCCCTCTGAAGTGGAGTAGTTTTCGAGAAAGAAGTAATTTTTCACGAATTTTATTTCAAGACCTCAAGTTTAGAATTTGAGGTCCCGAAATCAAGCATCTGAAAGCACACCACTTCGTGTGACAAGGGTGTTTTGTTCTTTCATAGTTATCTCGCAACTCCGACGACCAATCAAGCTCAAATTTTCACAGGTTTATTATTTTATGCCTATGTTGAGATACAGCAAGTGAGAAGTCTTTGACAATTACCAATAGTGTCCACTGGCTTTAAAGCCATTATACACTTTCGGTACATAAAAAAAAAAAAAGTTCACAGATTTACAAATAATTTATAGGGTTTACAAAATGTAATGGTGAAAGACTTCTCTTGAAATATTATTCTATGAAATGCTTTACTTTTTGAGAAAACATTAAAACAATATCAATTCTCGATAGCGAGAATTACGGATGTCATGACATGGCGAAACATGCGGAAACAAGAGTGGGTTTTCCCGTTATTTTCTCCCGACTCCGATGACCGATTGAGCCTAAATTTTAACAGGTTTGTTATTTTATATATAAGTTGTGATACACGAAGTGTGGGACTTGGACAATACTGTTTACCGAAAGTGTATAATGGCTTTAAATCATAAATACTTTAAAGGCATTTTGTTTTGAAAGAAGAAGGGATACAAATAAAAATGTTCTTAAATGGTTTAGAATGCCATAAATTTTATTTTGCCACAAATGTTGATAAAATGTTTACGGTCGCAAGGTTTTTACACGGATGGTTGGGCGGTTACCGGAAACAAACAAAAAACTATTGTTATTAGGCCTAATACGTATTTTGTGATTCAGTATGAGTATGACCTTACATTGTCTGTTTTTAAAAATGGTAAAGGTTTTAACCAGGAAATTGCAAGGGTTAGCAGTTCAACCCAGGAAATTCGTACAGTGTGAAAGGGACTTATTTATATTATACATATTAAATTGGTGTGTACTTTTGTCGTAACCTTGATGAGGTAAATCATGCATTCTCATTCTTCAGCTGAGAATCAAAGCACGTACTCTTCGGACCAATGATGCACAGAATTTGATGAAACGCCCACATGCTACGGCATGCAGTGCTTATTTTTACAAACTCATCTGTAAATCACAAACACTATAAAAAATATTTGACTGATCTGCCAGACACAGCCCTGTTTATTCGTTTTTGAAATGGCAAGGGCACCACCGAGGCATTTTCTCCACGTTGCAAAGGGGCACCCTATGAGGAAATTTTCAATTTCTATTGTAGAGCATGTCACCAAGGCAATGACCAGGGGCCAAAGAAGGCTCAGGCCTGATACTTCACGGAGGCAACTGAAGCGATTGTGCCCCATGCCATTGCCTTGGTGCCCTTGAAATGCTCCAGTAGAAATTTACAATTTCCTCATAGGGTGCCCTTTTATTTGCCAAAGAGAAAATGCCTTGGCGCCCTTGTCCTTTCAAAAACGAAGCATACAGGCCTGCATACATGTAGGCCTTGACAGCATTTATAAGTTTTAAAGACGACAGTCGATGGCCCGATTTTATCAGCTTTTAAAAATAGAAAATATTGACTGTTAAAAAACAGCTTCTGTAAAGCAAAAACTGGTACATGTTATTAAAATTAAATTTAAACTGTTTATAAAGGGGTTCAAAATACATCCGAGTGTAACAATACAAGTGCAAATTATTATTTTATAAAAGTAGGCCTATAATAGGCCTACTTTTATAAAACCATAATTTGCACGTGTAACAGGATCCACCACAATATTATGTGAAGAAAGTGTACTATAAAGACACAAGCTTTGTTACTAACGTGTACATTCCATACACAGGCAAGAATGCCTTTTGAAAGGGCAAGGGCACCAATGCATTTTGTATGTCCAACAATTTAACATGATGTCCAAAAGCCACTCAGACGCCCCTCTGGCGAAACAGTAATGGGTGCTTGATAAAGAAAATGCGAAAATAATTTAGCCAGTCTCCTTTGCAACTGGTACTAGCAGCCAACATAGTTGAAGGTATACAGATATGTACATTCAAAACCAAAAACATTGTGTCCATTCCTACGTGTACATTGTACCTCCATAGTCCAACACGTTGCCTTGGATCAGCGAGTTGGTCTTTGAAAAGCGTTTGTAAACCGATTGTTATAAAAATGCAATGGTTAGAAAGATGTTTTAAAAGTAGAATACAATGATCCACATACATTTGCCTTGAAATTGCGTGGTTTTCGTTTTACTTTGCGAACTAACACGGTCGCCAATTTATGGGAGTCAAAAATTTGACTACCATCATGGCCGACCGTGATTGTCGACGAGGTAAAAGGAAAACCATGCAATTTGGAGTCATACTTGTGTGGATCATTATATTCTACTTTTAAAATCTAATCAATACATTTTATAACAAACGGTTACAAATGCTTTTCAAAGACCAACTCATCTGATCCAAAGCAACGTGTTCCTTTAAACAAGGAGTCCAAAAGACAACCACATACCCCTCTGGGCTAACACTAATGGGTGCTTGATAAGAAAATGAGCAAATTAATTAACCAGTCTCTTTGTAACTGATCCTAGCAGCCAACACTGAAGATCACAAGCGCAAACACTGTGCAGTGTGTACCTCAATGGTACTCCAATCCTACAATGGATCAATAGCATACCATGGCCATGACATCATCCCAATGCAATCAGCCATGAGTTGAACAATAGAGGGATCATGGCTGTCTGAGGTTACAGTTACATGCGTACACTCTGCCATGTGCACTTGAGAGGGTCTGCTCTATGGTCTGTTGTTGGGGAGCGGTGGTGGTGGTGGTGGTGCAGAGTGCCTGGACCCAATTTCAGGACTGATATTTCACAGAGGCAACAAAGGCGATTGGCATTACCTTCGTACCCTTGAAATGCGTAGAAATTTACAATTTCCGTCACAATTACCAAGAAGAAAATTGTGCCCTTGCTCTTTTAAAAATGAAGTGCCTGCAATTTCATAGGGCTGCTTTCAATTTAAGTAGAAAATAAAGCTCAAAAATGTTCTGCTACAAAGCAAAACTTAGCAGGAAACCTATCACAAATTGTACCTGTGACATGGTAATTTGGCTGGTAACCTTACATTCTGGTAATCATAACTTGATTGTGCCTACATGTACACATAGCTTCTGTCTGTGCATAAGGATTGGGGTACTTTTTGTAACACAAAACACCATGTCCACAGATTAACCATTAAACTTACAGTACAATGTACAAAGTTTGAAGATGTTGAGAGTAGAAGGCTTCCCTTAAAATATTACTTGCTGAGGTGCTGAATTTTTTTGAGAAATTAGTAAAACAATGTCACAAAATTTTCAGCCCTATGAAATTTGGCCCTGGCCTTCTCTAATGGCCTTGTCATGATAGGGATACGGGATCAATTGATAATGACAGCCACGTGTGGGGGACAGAAAGAATTCAGGGTTGAATTACAAAAGATATGATCTCATGGTTTGTACAATTATTCCAGTGGGACACAAAGAGAAATAATCTTTTTTAAACAGTCTAGTTTCGGTGAATGATTTCTCTTAGAAAAATGCTAAGCAAAATGTATCAGTTGAGTTGCTACCAAAAAATCATCATAATTATACAGTGAACGATTTCCCTTGTAATAATAATAATAGGTATTTGTAATGCGCCAAATCAATCTTTACAGATGTTCAAGGCGCAAGAAGAGACAATGTAAACACAAAAATACATGTACATATCCAGTGAACGCTAAACAAACGATAATAATAACACCATTTAAAAACAAAAACAATGGGAAGACTTCCCATAAAATATGACTTGCTGAGGTGCTGTAATTTTTGAGAAATGATCAAAACAATGTCATGAAAATAATTTTCAGCCCTTGTACATGTGTATAGCAGAGCAAAGTGCTACACAAAATTTCTAGTCAAAAATCTTCATTTGCTACTCAATATTAGCATCCAGTGTGCACAAAGAAAATTCAGTCTAAATAAATAGTTTGCTACGCAAAATTGCTAGCCGAAATCATTCCCTGATACATTACATTGAACATGTAGCAATCAGTGTGCACAAAATCTGTTCAGTCAACATATTTTCTTGTGCAAAAATGATGGATGTAATCGTTCCCTGAGCTTACGTAGTTAATTTTGGAGAAAAAAGATCAAGAACATCACCCAAATAAATTGAGAAACTGCTTTAAACAAATATTTAGTCTGTGAGGGGTGTACAAATCTTCATGATTTTGTGACACAAGGTTTTAGCCAGGATTTGGTAAAAGAGTATCCAAATTTGCTGGAAATTTTAAAACTGGGTGTACAAATTGTTCACTTAATACAATAAATTTACATGTAAATGGCAGATGAAACAGGGTGTCCAAATTAAAAACAGGGTGTCCAAAAGACACACAGACACCCCTCTGGCGAACACTATGTTGTGATATCAAATTTTGCTTTCTAACAACGTACTATTCAATTTACTGTGAAAAATTTATCTGTAAAGGCCTATACTGTTCATTTAAATTCAGCAATTTGTATTCAGTTGACAGCAAGATGTGACACCCTACATTTTCTATTATTTATGTAGATAGTACATTGTAGGTCTACATGATGTACTACTTGTACTAGGTTCTTGTAATTCCTGTCTAAATGCTTACAGTTTGTTTGTATATTTCGGTGTTTATTGCCTGCTTGTTTTACTTTTATCTTTTGATGCGGATTTTGGCGATACACAATGCATAAACCTCAAAAAAATTATACACAGTATGTAGTCTATTTGTGCAGTAGATTTCAACTTAAAAGTAAAATTTATAGTGCACAAAGGTCACTTGCAGGTGTGTTATTTCCATCCAGCTTGCATGAATATTGTTTAATAATTATCAGAACAGCAGCATCAGGAACAACATTAAAGGGACACGTTGCCTTTCGTCGGGCGAGTTTTGTCAAGATCAGCCATTTTGTGGAGTTTAAAATTTGACTCCTAAAAAACACTGGTTACCTCACAATATAAAAGGAAAACCTTGCAATTTCGAGGCATACTGGTGCAATATCTTTCTAACAATTTATGCATTTTATAACAAACAGTTTCAAACTTTCATACACCAACTCGCCCGATCCGAGACAACGTGTCCCTGGTTTGGAATTACTAATTTGTGACAGGGAGATATTGACATCCCCAATGGATTGTTCCACTTGGAGTTCCATGTCTAGCTCAGAGCTAATATGATTTAGAAGATGTATTGACAATTTTAGAAGCAGGGCTGTGTGCTTCGTTTTTGAAAAGGCAAGGGCACCAAGGTATTTTCTCCTTGGCAAATGGCACCCTGTATGAGGAAATTGTAAATTTCTACTAGAGCATTTACCAGAAGGCAAGGATGAAATTGCTTTTGTTGCCACCGTGAAGTATCAGGCCTGGCCTACCCTTAAGTCTTCTGAATTATTTAAGGTGATTTTTAGCAATTTTGTTGTAATCAAAATGTGAACTTGTCACAATGTTACATGTATGTGTACATCTGTACTCTATTTACACATGCATGAATACATGAAACAATCATCAATTCAAATTTCAATTACATGTAAAAATGTTTTTCTATCCACGATCCTGTTTGTAGGCAAACTACAAAAGATTGGACAGCTCCATACAAATGTAACAGTTAAAAATTACAGTTACATGGGGCTAAAATGGAATAAGGACAATATGATGGAGGGTACATTGCAAACCTTTGCACGCATGCACATTAATGTTGCGTGGTATAACTATTAACAATGAAATTCAGCCGTTTGATGTCCCATGGATACATCAACGTGCATGCCATGTTCATGTACACATTTGCTGTATAATGTGTACCAGTTTATGTTTACAATGTGACAAAGATCTTGAATACATTATGCGTTATAATTTATGCTGATGGCTATTAGGCCTACAGAGTACACTATGCAATTGTTTCACGCTGTGACGGGGTCCAGTGGAGTTTTGTACACCCCGAGGGGGAAATGACACCCGAGGCGAAGCTGAGGGTGCTATTTGCCCCCTTGGTTTATACCGAGGTATCAGAACAATGATGTACTGTAGGCCTTCATCATGAATCTATACCAATAGTGCACATTAATGTGTAATGTGTAAATCAATCTCAGGCTGCGGCCTTAAGACTTTTTTTTTTAAAGGGTAAGCACCAAGGCATTTTCTCAAATTTCTATTGGCGTTTTTCAAGCGCACCAAGGCAATGACCAGGGCAAGGGACACCGCGGCAATCGCCTGTGTTGCCTCTGTGACTTATCAGGCCAACATGAAGCCGCCTGAATCTACAAACTATGTACATGGTATCAACACAAGTGTCCTTAAAATGAGCTTGAATGTCTTGGTATTTAAACCATGTCATTTTCATTACATTATTTCCCCATTGTGCTCTGTGTAAAATTTAATTTTCTTGGTTAAGAATTCAGAGCACAAGACTTCCCAGTGAGTAGACATGATACATATTTGGCATAATTTTCTATTGCCGATTCATTTTTTTGTATAACATCATAGAGCGATATTACCCTGATGATCTAAATTCAGTTCATGCATGGCACAGCAATTCAAATGCCAAGTCGTCTGCTCATCAAACGCAATTACCGCGTCCCTTCAAAGCTTACTTCCTGTATCCCCCCCCCCCCCCCCCCCCTTCCCTCCACTCTGTCTCTCTCTCAGAAATCATGGACGATAAAACTCGGCAGCCTCGGAAAACATCCACGATTGAGATTAAATTAGTCTACCATCTCCAAGCCAATGCAAGACTCACATGCCCAATGGGGAGAAAACGGTGCGGAGAAGAAAAAAAACAGCATTTACACAAAACAGAAGGCTCTAAGTTCGGAGCTTGGGGCGGCTAATTACTGTACGGGGGGGGGGGGGGGATGTAGAGGGGGAAACCGGAGCAACAGGGGTAAATGAGCAACGGCAGAGTGCAACACTTTGCGTCAGGAGGCTGTGTGTCCTAGGGGAAAGGGTTCATCTACAACATTGAGGTTGGGTAAACGAGATGGTGAAAAGTGAGATGGAAAGCAAGTAGCCTATTGATTGTAAACCTACAAATAAATATTCATACCGTAGTTGCACACTTTTTACAGGTTGGTTGGACCACCTACAATCATACACTGTATATGAGGGGTTTTAAAATAAAACAAAACACAATCGTTTAATTTTGTTCCTTACAATTAGTATCCGTACCATGTAGCATGTGAACATAAAAAAAAAACCATAATTTACATTACTTGACATTACATTAAATAAAATTAAAGAACATTTTTCCCTACTGGTATCATGTCACATGAGCTCACACCGTATAAATCGCAAACAATCGGTATGCTCACGTCAGGCGTGGAATGAGGTGCATATCTCAGCATGCCATTCATTAGCATTTGCGCAATGGGTATTTTCAAAAAGGTTTGAGGAGTGTGCTCTTCCTGTACTGATAAATGCAGGCATGATACATCTTTACTTTAAAAAAGGGCAAGGCAGCTATGTGAAGCAGAAGACTTCATGAAGGAAATCAAAGTTTGTACTGGAAGTATCAAAGGGCATGGAGGCAATGACAACTTCATCTTTGTTTGAGAGGGCAAATCCATTTTTGTTTTCGTACACAGCCTCTTCCCTTTAAGGTCACTTGCATAGGAAAATCTCAAAAGTCTGTGGGAAACTTTAAAAGGGGTAGGCCTACCAAGACCAACACCAGGGGCAACAGAGGTCATGGCCTCCATGTACAGTAAATCCAGGCCTGGTGCAGACCTATATGATTCGTTTTTGAAAGGGTAAGGGCACCGAGGCATTTTCTCCTTGGGAAAAGGGCACCCTATTTATATATGGAGGAAATTGTAAATTTCTGCTGGAGCATTTCAAGGGCACCGAGGCAAGAAGGGGCAGCGAGGGCAATCACCTTCGTTGCCTCCATGAAACACCAGGGCCCAATTTCATAGAGCTGCTAAGCACAAAAATTTGCTAAGCATGAAATTTCTTCCCAGGTAAAAACAGGATTACCACCCAAATTTCCATTTGTTGCATAGTGCTTGTTACTGGTATTCAGCTTTTGTTTGCTTATCCTGAAAATCATTTATGGAAATTTGGTTGGTAAACCTGTTTTTATCAAGGAAGAAATTTCATGCTAAGCAAATTTTTGTGCTTAGCAGCTCTATGAAATTGGGCCCTGGCCTGCTGGTGTACACACAATAGGATATATTATTTGAATGAATTAACTTTATCGTCAAAATGTAGTGTTTCAAAATAAAAACCCGTGTTCCGCTGTAGGCCTATGTATACCTTCCTTTTGTAGACCAAGCAGCCTTTGATGAATCATCATCAAGTCAAATCCTGGTGAGAAGGAATCATGGGAGGGGGGAAGAGGGGTACACACAACGAGGGGAAATGATTCACAGGGTCCTTTTATCAAGAACGCGATCCAATAACAGGAAGTATGGGTTTTTAAGACATTTCAGTCACGTTCATACGTCATTGATGCGGTCTTTATACGAGGGGCAGATCAAGGTTCTCCCTGTGCACAAGCTTAGCAAATCGGGCCGATGTGCAAACTGCCGGTCGTTTCATGGGAATTGCAGCCGCTACACAAGTTCTTTGGGACCTTAGATCAAATTCGTAAAAATCATGCATGTTATGTAAGACCATTTAGAATCCCCAAGATTGCACATCTTTTAAAACATAAGATAAAGATTAAGTTACACACATTCCGAGCTTATTTCAACTTTTAGCGCGCTTTGGCCAAACTTCCAAAACGTGGGTCCAAAATGACCCTCAGTTTTTAAAACATTAAGAGGAGAACCCTAATACATGTTTGTTACAAATCCTCAGCTGAAACTATTATTGAATGTTGATTTCTACAAGGTAAACATTCATTCAAATTATAATAAAACATTTCACGTATGAGTTCACGTTTAAAAATGATCTTCCTTTTACACCCGACATTGTATTCCAAACAACCGGAAGTAGGGAGTGTGACATGACACTGACTGGCAATACCCTGCGGGGTCATGGGCACTCTATGTGTGGTCTGTACCAACCCTAGGAGTATTGAAGCAGGGAGGGTCTAGGAGTGAAGTGGGTTTACTGTGCTCCTATACCAGGTAGACACAGGGTCCTGTTGTACTAGCTTGAGTAGTAGAGTTCAACCGGTGAGCCCAGCCCCCATGTACAAGGTTGAATAGGGAACTGTTTGTCAACACCAAGTGCCATTAAGGTGAACACTGAACCTTTTATTGGCAGGGTGTCTTGAATACTTGAGGGCTAAATAAACCATTAATCATGCTGCCATCATGTCATGTTCCTTGTATTGTATGCTACTGACATTGACAATCATGTGTGGTTATTTTTACACCATAAAAATGGAGTCAAACTATTTCCTTCAAGCCTCTGTTTGGTTATTGGTTTAAATTGGAGACTAAGATTGATTTAACTTAAAATGAAATGTGTGTACCACTGCTGGCTTTCTGAAAATTGATGAGGGAAAATTTAAACTGTTTGACCCTTGCATGCTCTACATAAGTTTGCCTTGGACTCTTGGAGATAACTCTGTGGCCCATTTTCGAATCCACGGCTTCAGCTTTGGATTTGTTCAGGCTCCGGTCTCTCGTCTGAAGCCGTAGCACGTACGCGGAGCACGTACCCAAAGCACGCACAATTGTCAAAACAATCCCGGGGCCAAGTTAGCGTGAGCCGAATCTGGATCCGAAGCCGTGGTTTTGAAATGGGCCAATGAAATTGCAACTTGCGTCTACATACATATGTAGGCTCCAATCCAATCTGGCTGGTTTTGCAATGTGCCTGCTAGTCATATAATGAATCTACTTTCACAACTTTTGTTATGAAAAAAGTCAGTATACATTGATTTATTGTTACAGTTTGTTTGAAACTATACCAGACACATTTGCTGGAAAATAAACACATGACTGATATAATAGTATTTATCAACCCCCTTTTGTATAGTACTGTTTTAAATTGTTGTCAAATACAAATTCCTTTCCGGCGGTAACAAGACTAGAAACTAACATTAAACCATTAAACTTTCAATAAGAAACTAAATTCCTGGCTTGGTTTTGGATGGAAACAAGGACAATGCCATGACAACTTATAAAAGCGAAATTAAGTTACCTTATTAAAAGTATAAACTTTGTTGATTACAACAAGCATAGAGTAAGATAGTTGCCAGACAAAGAGTAATTCAATTTAGGAGATAAAGTTTATTTATATTTAATAATAATATTTATAATTAAATATAAAAATTGTTATCATTCATAATGATCAAACCTTATATTAGTTTAGACTTAGAGAAAGATGTATATGCCTGCTGATCCCTTTGCCAGTGTATGCAACCATCACAAACTCTTTTTGAACCATGTACTTTTTGGCATGTCTGTTTATTTCAAATTATACGACCTTCATTCATGTCATTGGCTGACGTGACTGAAGTGATTGGCAAGTTTGGTAAACAAACCACAAACTTGACATGATTTCACTGTTTTGTTTCAGAAACTTTTACATTTCGTGGGAGATTGACAGTGTAAATAATCCGCAACAAGTTTTGTTCAAAACCCCCAAAGCAGTTATCATGATATTCGTGGTTGGCCACTGTACTTCTTGTGCAACAAGTCAGGATACAGTTGAGTGAAATTAACTGTTGTCTGCGTGCAACATACATTTACTACATAGATAGTCGTCTGTACACAAAATGAATGGCAAATGCAGGCAATACAGTTTCGCGAACTTGACATGGCAAAACCACACAAAACAAAACACACAAGTGAGTGAATACGTACCTGTCGTTGAGCTTTTAGTCCGAAAGATATGTATATCCAACTTATCTAGAGAAGACTCTTAAGAACAAAATCCAGACACGAATAATATAAATCCCTTCGTAAGTAGGCTGGACGGTCCACAAGTCCGTAAACTATTCCAGTGCATTGCAAGTCTGATGCGCATTAAAAACTGTGTGTGATTATTTGATGGCTGATAGTGAGTTGCATGGGATGGGGCGCCCGGGCCGAGTGGGTTTGCATTCGCTGGTCTCCAACAGTACTATCTTCACTGTTTAGACGTGGAGCTGTGAACCAGCGAAGATTATTATTTTGTGCGGTTTTTATTTCAGAATTCGGGGACGCAAATATTTTGGGAATTTAATTGGGATGTTGTATTTTGTTACCTTGCCGAAAGCTGTAAATTTAATGAAGAAAATATGCATTTTTATTGTCGTAATTTCTAAACGTTGAAGTGTTAGCAAAATGAAACAAACAGAGAAAACTTCTAGTTTGAGTAGAGCACGACCCTGATAAAAGCAATTAAATTGAGGGCGCCCTACTTAGTTTGCGGAACGTCAGTCGGTCGGTCATCATTAGACGGTGTTGTGAAGACTTCGCCAGCGCCACAAATCTTCCAAGAACCTCAACTGATCTCAATTAAAATACCACTTTTTAACAATTGATGGAATGCGCCCAAGTGGATTCGTTATGCTAGGGTCTACTTGGCGCAGCCTCTTTCTCTTGAAGGGTTTTCAAAAGAAACGCGGGTTGTGAAAAAGTTTAAGTTACTTTATTGTGGGACAAAGTACACTGCGCATATCAGCATGCAGGTGGCTCAGTGTTGCACAGCCACACAGACTCAATATTAACTGGAAACGTGCTGTTTGCATTTAAACCAGTTAAAACAACTTCTTGAAGTTATTTTCTCTCCTGGGGTTATGCAGATAACAATCATTGAAACAAAAATATGCACATACATTAGTTTGACAATTTAAATTCAGATGGAAAAGGCCAAGTTTCAAACTATAATTCTATTACTTTTCAGAACGCCGGTGTGTGGCAGGATATTCTTTCCCCGGAGATCCCCCCCCCCCCCCCGGTGCACAAACTACTCATATGGTGCCTCGCCCTCTTTTGAACCATCTTCCTTCAGCCCATGTACCCTGCTACTGGGGGACATCTCCGGTGGACCCTGTGACAGTAGCCTCAGTGTCAGGATCCGCATGGCCTGGGAGCATCACATCCAATGTTTGTCCGGCCCCCTCACCCCCCCCCCCCCCCCCCCGCAGTGAGAAGCAAAAACAAAGACAATTTCATAGAATTGAGTAGGGATTGACTAAAGGAATGCATGAATTGTTTTATTCCATGTTATTGTATTATTACTAATAAATCCATACAGCTATCAGGCGGGAGAACTGATGCATGTAAAGCATTGCCAGACCCGCTTGCATACACACACAACAATAGCACTCTAGGCCCAATTTCAGAAAATACCGCTAAGCAAAATCTGCTAAGCAAATAATGGGTGGGGCACCAGTCACTACAATGTAAGCTTTATGGAATTTTGGCTGGTAGCCAATTTCTGCTAAGCAATATGTGTCTGTGCTTAGCAAGTTGTTGTGCATACAGACTTTATTAAACAGGGCCCTGCATTGACTGAAACAGCGCCCTCTTGTGGGTTATCAGATAAACCCCCCCCCCTCGATCCCAGATCTCATAATTCATGTATAAATAATCCGTTATTTTATTAATTACTGTCCTTTAAAGGGCAACTTGTAACAATTAACCACTCATTGTTCACAATCATTACACTTAATTAATTGTAATTGACACAGTCATTGTATCTTGGGGCTTATAATAGTTGCTTGACTGATGGGGAGAAAAATAACTACCTTCAACAAGAACTTGTTTGCAAGTCAAAATAAGAGCACCCACAGGCTACCCACAAACCATGCATACAGCCTGGGCCAAATTTTACAGAGCTGCAGCACATACTTAATTACCATAATAAAGTTACCAGTCAATGCCAGATGTACAATTTGTGACTGGTTTCCTGCTCACTTCTGCTAAGCAGCAGAAATGTACCAAGCAAATTGTTTGCTTGGCAGCTCTATAAAAGTGGCCACTGCATGCACAGCTAGCGCGCAGTGTGTCACTCTTGGTTATTAAACCAAGCTGTGTATTTTTTTATTATTATTATTGAAAAGGTAACTTGTTCCTATAAAACGACAATAACAAATAGATATAACACAGTGCATATGATCCACATCGAACTCGACATGACATAAGACAAAACTTTTGCGTAACTTGTGCATCAATTATGGGAGAAAAAACAGCGTTAGTGTTCTGAAATCTTCTTGGCTAAGCAAGAAAATTCCCAGGTATCAGCCCCCCCCCCCATACAACGGCAACTGTACAGTATTTTTTTGCTAAGCAAGAGTTACCATGTGCTAAGCCAGTCTTTGTGCTTCCATTTTTGCTCAGTGAAAAGTTGACAAAGCATGGAATCACAACAACCGGCTTTAGCAAAAAAAAACTGTTGCTTAGCAAATCCTGGTGTTTCTGAGGAAAAGCAAAAATCAGCATCGCAGGCATGGCATTTAGTTTTGTGGTATTTTGCGTGTCCATGCATGGCCATACCATGGAGCAATAAACTCAGGCCTGATACTTCACGGAGGCAACGAAGGCGATTGCCTCCGTGTCCCCTGGTCATTGCCTTGGTGCCCTTGAAATGCTCCAGTACAAATTTGCAATTTCATCATAGGGTGCCCTTTACCAAGAAGAAAATGCCTTGGTGACCTTGCCCTTTCAAAAACGAAGCATACAGCCCTGTTAAAACTAGATTGCTCCATGGCCGGTATGGCCATACAAAGTTTATAAACTGCATGCTTGCAAAACACACACACACGTGACAAGGAAAACTCATTCATAAACATAAACATAAGCGGGCCTAGGTCATTCGACTATCGTGAGAGTTACGTGGCGTGATCACATGATGCAATTCTGTCTCAAACGATTGGCAGAAAGTCGTGGCCTCATAATATACGCATGCGCAGTTAGATTATGACCTGATAGATTTGACCTCTACTAGGTTGTGTGTACCTACCTCTGAAAGTCACAGAATGCATTTTGAGAGTGAAGTGTATGTGTGTCATTTTTATCAATAGAGTAGCACTCAAAGTCAACATTTTGCTTTTTGTCGAGTGCAGTTGATCGGTGCGAAGTCTGGGTCACAGGAAGGTGAAAACGTGGTATGTAAGACACACGGCAACATCTGATATTTTCAGTGTAAAAATTGACATTTTAGCAACCTTTTTCTGAACGATCGACATCATCACGAGACCGATCTGCTGTTGCAGTTTATACGTCGTGTGTTGTTTACGATTGAAAACACCACGCTACATACATGTACGCTGCGTTTCAGGTCGCCAAAGTGCGTATAAATACATCGAATGAAAACCGTTCATGAACAACTATATTTTAACTTTGTGTTGATTAGCCGTTGACCAGAAACTGATTCTACTCACATTGTCAGGTAGGCAGTTTGATTATCAATATTATAAAATATAACTCGTTCAGCATTGAACATGTTGAATGAATGAACGAGAACGAAGGACGGTCAGCAGATGATCCCAGCAGATAGGACATGTAGCGACGTACATGACGTAGTGTGTGATCTGATGATATTACTGATTACTGGAATGATTTCGTCTGGACAGCACTTTTGCATAACAAAATATTTTGACTAAACAAATGTTGTGCACACTGAATCTCCATATTGAGTAGCAAATGATGACGTTTATTATTTAGTAGTAGCAATTGACACATTTTGCATACAGCATATTTTTGCTCTGCATGCTAGCTGTCGAAATTGTACGCGTTGGACCAGATCAACCGTTTCCGCTCGAAACAAACTCGTAACCCTCCGGCCTGGCGGCCGTCGGGAGGAGAGTTACGTTATCGCAACTAGCTAAAGTACAAGTAGGCCCTACTGTATACAACTACATTATACAAGGGAAATCGTTACTGACTTACCAAATCAGGCAAGCTGACCAGACAGAGCATGCTGAGTCGACGAGTGAAGGTTGTTGACCATAACTATTTTTGTTTAATTACATTCCTTGACTTTAGAGTCAGTTAGACCATCCCCAGCAAGGACCCATTAACTGGGGAACTGCACTTTATTTAAAGGAGTTTAAAACTCTATTTTTGACATCTGCTACCTACTTCGAGTCCTAGAAGTAGAACTATGATGAGGTTCATTCCGCTATCGTCTCCACGAACGATGCGGAACAAACCGCATAGTTCTTGGAGTAACTGCTACCTAGCTAACCCCACCGGTTACGATGCGTTCAATAAGTTGCTATTGTTTTTTTTGTCCTACCTACCCTAGTTTCATAAAAATATGCCCCAAAAAATGCAAAAATTACGAAACATAGGCCACAATTCTAACACAGTAACAATGTTGTCCATCCTCATTTTTCAAGATGTTTTTGTGGCATTCCTTAGACAGGTATTCGACTGCCATTTTTGTTTAGTTTTACTTGTCGCAAAACGTATCTGGCACTACATGTAATGATAATGGGGATCATTATGCACATTCCCCACATACATGCCTGCATAATGTGTGCCGCAGTCAGGCAGTTTTGTAAGTAAATTATGTTGTAGTGAATAGTTGTGAACGACACAATTGATTCACCAAACAGGTAGTCAGGACTATTTTGTTAGTAGTCGTGGCAGCACGATTAACCGAGTAGTTGAAAAGCACTAGTCGCACTAGTCGTCTAGGCCTGTGTTACATCCCAGCAAAGTTTGTGCCACCACGGTCAAAAGGTTAGATTTTCTTGCACCCAACTATTGCGGCAAATACTCAAGGAGATAAAAACCTAATTCAGGACTGTGTGGCTATTTTCCCAGTGTTTACCAATTATCTGGTTGTCCAGTGCGAACTTCAAAGTTTATTTGTTTTAAATGGATAATTATTGATTACATTTTGCATGAAGTCAATTCATGATCTGTTTGGTCCAACACTATCTTAAATCTTTGTGTGTGTCCATTCACTCCCTTAATCGATGTCACTGTAAAAGTTTACAAGAAACTGGTCATTGAAAAAAGTTCAATGGAATGTTGCAAAACCTGCAAAAAACCTTCAACAAAGATCCTTTACGCATTGATAATATCTTGTCATGCCTATTTGGTCTAGAGCTAGGAGAACCAAACAAGTCAGCAAAGGGTGACTGTTAGAATGCTAGGCGGCTGGATTTCTTGGAAATATGCATACATTGTACATATACATCAGCAGGCCTGGGGTCAATTTCACAAAGAGTTAGGACTAGTCCTAACTTAGGACTAGTCCTAGGAGATATGAAAAAGGTAGTGCTAGTCCTAAGTGTGGACGAGTAACTCGTCCTAACTCAAGGTAAGACTGGTCTTAACTCTTTGTGAAATCCACCCCTGGAATAACACGAAGGCCACAGCCTCTGTTGCCTGGTCTTGACCTTGGTGCCCATACACAATTTTTCCTTTGACTTTAAGATTTTCAAATGGAAGTGCCCTTTGCAAAATGAAAATGGCCATGCCCTCTCGAAGATGAATTTCCAGGCCTGCATCAGGTCTGGAATTAATTCCTCCAGTGCCTTGGACTTGGCGCTCCTTCAAGAGTTTTCTCATTTAATTGCCCCACTTTGCCAAATGAAAATGGCCTTTTGCCCTGTCAAAGACGAGTTGTGTTCTACATATACCAGACCTGCGTGCTCACATTTTCTACTGTGCACATGAGATGTAAACAATGGAAAACTACTTTATGCCTTCCATGTAGCATACAAGTGTTTGATTTTGGAAATGATAAATAGTGAACTTTGAACAAAAACAACATGGTATGCAATCCTGATCTTATCTTTAGACAAAAAAATTTGTACACATGCGTAAAAGTGTTGAGAATGTAACTTGTTTGTTTGTTTGTTTGTTTGATTAGATGATCTATCCATCGAGGGAATGGAATTGGCAAAGCTCCCAAAAGGGGATCTATGATGACTATGAATTGCACAAGTTGATTAATTGGGATTCAGTAACTTATTCTTGTCATTTGTAAAATCAGGGGTTAGCTTAGCCGGATACGAACTCACAACCCTTTTAATTGTACACAAACGTGTACATATTGGAAAAGTGAGGAGTCAGCAAAATCAGACTTAAACATCTGGTTTGTGACTGAGTTTGAATACTGAATAGCAAAAAATCACATGCAGCAGGCCCTTTTGGGAGTTAGGACCAGTTAAACAAATCATGAACTGTGATGAATCTTGGCAAGGGGCCATGTTTTGATAATTTGTGATGGCAGGGTTTTGTGCACAAGTGTGTTCATGGCATGCAGCCATATGTGTGGACTCAGTGTACGTGCTCTTTGCTACTATGCAAATTTTGGGTGACCTTTAGTTTGTTATGATTTGGGGTCACTAATAATACCCTGAAAGGCAGTGGACACTATTGGTAATTACTCAAAATAATTATTAGCATAAAACCTGACTTTGTAACGAGTAATAGGGAGAGGTTGATAGTATAAAACATTGTGAGAAACGGCTCCCTCTGAAGTGCCATAGTTTTCCAGAAAGAAGTAATTTTCCACGAATTTGATTTCAAGACCTCAGATTTGGAATTTGAGGTCTCGAAATCAATCATCTAAACGCACACAACTTCGTGTGACAAGGGTGTTTTTTTCTTTCATTATTTTCTCGCAACTTTGTCGACCGATTGAGTTCGAATTTTCACAGGTTTGTTATTTTATGTATATGTTGAGGTACACCAAGTGAGAAGAATCGCGCTCGTGTGTTCAAAAACGCAATCTTTAATGTTTGCACAATCTTCAGATAGCACGCAGTTTATCAGAATCATCAACTTGAGCTGCCGTACAAACAGAGCGCAAATTCGCGGGGGGGGGGGGGGGGGGGGTGGTGAGGTTTGAAAATTCTCACGCATAGCTGGCCTCTGGACTTGGCATCTCTGGCCTTGGTTTTCTGCGACTGTGGGTTCCAGTCCTGGTCATGACACTCATGTCCATAAAGCCAGACACTTATTCATTAGTACTGCGTCCTTGATATGCATGTAAAACCTGTAAAGTTTACATTATACATGTAGTTACCTTTCATAACATCAGCATGTATGGGCTAGAATAACTGAATGACAGTAGTAATGACAAATTTGCCAATGCTTGAAGTGATAATTGGTTTAATGCTAACTCAAGACTGTACAATACCACGAGGGAGAAACAAACCCTTGCGAAGCATGTACACATGATACAAACGTATCACAACAGTGCTGTAGATCAACATACCACGGTATTCCTTGCAAAAACGTGTGATTTCATTAATATAAACAGTCGGTCTTTGGTCATATGTTTCCCGCCCATAAAATCAATACATGTACAGCCTAGTGTACATTTTATCTTTGCATTGTGAAATGCACATTATAATTGACGCATTTATAAATGAATGTTTTTTTAAATATATTATTTTGTTTTGCAGATTTGAATTCAAGAGGCCTGTGTACATGTACCTTCAGCGAAGAGGAGTTTATGCCAATTTACCAAGCATCAGCATTTGTGACAACTGTATCAACAGTTGAGAGGTCATTGAGTGACAAAAACACAAGAACAATTCTATGAATGAGTCACTGTCTTGAACTAACAAGTAAAAATGGCTTCACTGTGGCCAAGTGAGAATCATAAATGTGCGGCAAAATGTCTATGATTTTTGTTTAGTCCAAAGGAAGTGCAGATTGAAGCAAATTTTCGGGGTGCTTTGAGCTTAGTGACTTTGCTAGGGTCGAATCATCAGGCCATCAATAGCTTGGTGACATCTACTCGTTGAAATTACCAAGCGAAGAAGAGTTACCAATTTCCTAGTATTTTTCAAGCAGTTTGTTTTCGGTCGAACAATTACTTTTACACCGGGAAATACTGCCAGCCATGTTCGCAAAGATGTCCGGAATAATCAGCACAGTTCGGCGGTCGGTGGTTCTGTACCTCATCGGGGTGTGTCTGGCGCTTATTCTACACCTGCTACAGATCCAACGTAACGTAACACTATTCCCCGTCGAAGTCATTGGGAGTCTTATGAAATCTGACTGGTGGGTTCCGCCGGTATGTGGTGCTGCTGCTGGTAAGTTAAATATGCTGAGAAGGTTTACAATCGTACTTTGGACAAATCTCAATTTATCAAATTTTCGGTCAGAACATCAGGCCTGTAGTAAGCTTCTTTTTTCAGAGGGCAAGGGCACCAAGGCAAGGCATGTTCTCCTTTGTAAAGGGCACCCTGTGAGGGAATTGTAAATTCTACAGAGCATTTCAAGGGCACCAAGGCAATGACCAGAGAGCATCCTGAAGTATCAGGCCTGGAACATTTTTGTTTACATTTTGGTCTCTCTTTATCACTTGGTGATAAAGATTTATTTTGATATTGATGTACAATACGTATGACACATCCAACTGCGCAATTGGCACCAATAACCGGATTGAGAAGAAATTTTCAGTTTTAGAGGTGGGAAGAAAAAACCCAATGGGGAAAAAAAAAAAAGTGACATCATTAGGGCAGAGTGCTAAAGTGAACTGTGCGATAACAACTAAAAGGTTAGCGGGTGCATTGTAGAATATTTCACAGGTCTCAAAGAGTGATGCCAGATGTTCAGGCTCGAATGAAAGTCTCTCAGAAGTCATTAACATTTTGTTTGTATACTTCTCTTTCAGTCATTGTTGGTCTACTTTATCCCTGTATCGACAGACGTCTAGGGAAGTTCCCCTGCTACAAAGTGGAGTGGTCTAACGTGATGCGATGTCTAGCAGTCTTTGTGGGGATCAACCACGCCTCTGCTGTATCCATTTTTATATAAAAAGTAGAAAGTGCTTACGTGTGTTCGTGTGTTGGGGGGGGGGGGCGTGAGGGTGGGGATGGAGTGCTTTTTGAGAGAGGTGTTTGTAAAGGGCTCAAATTCCCCTGTTACAAGGTGGAGTGGTCCAGTGATGCGATGTCTAGCAGTCTTTATGGGGATTAACCATCCCTCTGCTGTATCCATGTATATCGTCAAATTAGAACGTGCTTGTGTTTGGGGGGGGGTGTGTTTTGAGTGCGACTGGAAGGAGGTGGCGTTAAAGGAGGCATGTGAGGATTTGTGGTCGGTAGAGGCCTATAGCAGAGCTGCAAACTCTCCCTGATTCTGCAGAATGTTCCCTGAAAATAAACCAATCTTTCAAATTGGACAATCTCCCCTGATGGTGGTGACCTTTTCCCTAGTATGTTGAATGTCATTCTAAATATCTCCCTGCTTGCAAGATGCAAACAATGGCAGCTCTGCTATAGAGGATTGGAGTAACGAGGTACGGGAAGTGTTTGAATGAGAGGTTGGGCATTTAAGGCAGTGGACACTATTGGTAATTACTCAAAATAATTATTAGCATAAAACCTTACTTGGTAACAAGTAATGGGGAGAGGTAGTTAGTATAAAACATTGTGAAGTGACATAGTTTTCTAGAAAGAAGTAATTTTCCATGAATTTGATTTCGAGACCTCCGATTTAGAATTTGAGGTCTCAAAATCAAGCATCTGAACGCACACAGCGCTGCGTGACACTGTTTTTTCTTCTTTCATAGTTATCTTGCAACGCCGATGACCAATCGAGCTCAAATTTTCACCGGTTTGTAATTTTGTGTATATGTTGAGATACACCAAGTGAGAAGACTGGTCTTCAACAATTACCAAATGTGTCCAGGGGTGGATTTCTCAAAGAGTTAGGACTAATCTTATCTTGAGTTAGGACCAGTTACTTGTCCTAACTTGTAGGAGAGTGCGTACCAAGTGGAATATTCATGCGTATTAAAGGGTTTGGGTAGTTTTTGTAACACAAAACACAATGTCCACAGAAACTTAAACGGTTCAAAGATAATAGTGGTGGGAAGCTTCCTTTAAAATATGACGTGCTGTGAGGTGCTGTAGTTAAAAAAGAAAATAGTAAAACAACGTCACAAAAATAATTTTCGTCTCGTCTCAGGAAACAAAAATTATTTTAGCCTTTTACATGTTATTTACCAGTACTTGTATTCAAATTCCTTGACTTGAGTTGATATTTCTACAGAAAATCGATTTTGCCAACAATCTGCAGTTTTCGTTGACGCTAGCGGCGATGTCCATCGGTCTGTGGTGGCTCTTTGATCGGTCAAGGACAGGGTTTGGTCTGGCTCTGATTGTCTCCTTTCTGGCTACATTGGTTACACAGCTCCTGGTTTACAAAGGGTTTTATAGGTGAGTTAAAAATAACAATATATATAATAGCAGAATATTAATTTTGGTTTTACCCATATACACCGATGTGTGTTGGCATTGTATACTCGGTACTTCCCCCCCCCCCGAGTTCTTTGAACAAAATTCACAGATATTGGGGATTCGAACCAGGGCCCACAGGCGGAAGGCAATGACAAAACCACTGGGCCAACCCAAATGCCCATGCATGTACATGTCTTAAGTAAAGTACAGGGCCTAATTTCATGGTGCTGCTTGCCGTAAGAAAAGAAACAAAACGACACCAATGGAAGCAGCGAATTCTGCTTACGACAAGCATATTTCACAGGTGAGCGAGGAATTTTGGCTTTTGCGCGTGCGTACTCCATATTACTAGGCATTCCACGCTTACGAAGCTGGCGCAGAAATTCGGCGCTTGCCGTGCAGAGCCATAAAATTGTGCCCAGTAGTCTGCCACCTTACCTGTAGTCTGGTCCCCAGTGATTTTGTCAACGTCTCCATTGGTTATCATATTTTCTTTCTTCCCCCAGTTACACGGAACCAGACTTTTTGTACGTGCGCTCCTGGATACCATGCGTGTTCTTCTCCGGCGGTGTTACAATGGGCAACATTGGGCGTCAACTTGCTGTGGTAAGATTTTAGGTCTGGTTTCAGTGGGGTGCTTTAAAATTTGTAACTAAAGCCCACAATGAATAATTCGCATCCTGTGAAACATTCGCTGCGAAAAAATTAATTTCGCATTCACAGGAAATGTGAACCGGGCTTAACGCAAATTAAAATGTTTTTGCAAAGCTTAACTTTGAACAGATGTTTGCTTTCTACAAAAGGCCTAATTTCATTTAAAAAACCCCAAAACACCACACCATACATTGCATTTACTGTTCCTTCTATTCCCTTATTTTTTTACAGTATGAAATGCAAAAGGAACACAAGATGTGAAGTCTCTTGTTTCCCAATGGTTTGCCACAATGGAAGTTCAAACAATGCAAAAGAGGAAGTGAACTGTGTGGATGTTGTTATATTTTGGAAGCGTTGCATCAGCGAACAATAATTGAAGAAACGGTTGCTTTGATGCCATTGACTTATGCGACATAAACACAAACTTCAAACAACAAACTTAATTAGTAAATTATTATCGCCCTGTGGTTCAACAGTAACTCAGATGAAGCGCACAGAGCTAGGTTTCAATTGTGAACTGTGCAATGTTGCCATTTATCGGAAGTGTTGCTTAAGCAAACAATAACCAAGGAACGGTTGGTTGATGCCATCGACATTATGCGACATCAACAGAAAACTTCAAGCAACAAACTTAATTAGTAAATTATTATCGCCTGTTCAACATTAATGTGGATGAAGGGCACAGAGCTAGGTTTCAAAGTGAACTGTGACGATGTTGTACTTTTTTGGAAGTGTTGGCAACAGCGAACAATAAACCAAGAAACAGTTTGCCACAATGCCATGGACATATTCGACATCAACACAAACTTCAAACATCAAACTTAATTAGTAAGATATTATCATCGCCCTGTTCAACAATAACGTGGATGAAGCTCAAAGAAGGATGTGCTGAAAGGCTCTGATTAAAGAGTAAAAAGTGTCGGTGACAATTAAGCAGGTGTTATTGATCACAGCTTAAAATGTGGACTTTGACCTCTGACCTGTGAACTCTTGAATTACTAAAGCCAGGTGTCTTGGGCCCTTTTTGAATCCATGGCTTCGGATTTTGTTTCGGCTTTGGATTCGCTTCAGGCTTCGTTCTCTGGTCTGCAGAGCACGCGTGTGTTCAAAACAACTGAGGGGGCTTAGCTAGCCTTATCCGAAGCCGAGGATTCGGAAAGGGCCACAGTGTAAGAAAGTGTTGGAAGTATCACCTGCTGAATGCTAAGATTAAACACATCCTGTAGCCAATACAGACGCCCTCAATGTTGGTTGTCGACAAGGAGTATTATTACCAAAAGGACAAGCGCAACATTGGTAATGTACCAGTGAGACTTTGTAACCGTGTTGTGGACTAAGACAGTGTCATTTTCATTGTGAAGGGAAAAACGGTGTAACGTGTCAGTGCTACCTGCATGTGGGACAGAGTTCCTGAAGAATTATTACAGAGGAATGACGAGTGTCTGGAAAAAAGCTTCCTAGAAAAATATCGTGTACAAACACTGAGTGAAAAGTATTAAGACCGATTAATCAAACACCAGTGAAAACCTTCAAAACATTTGTGTTTCAAGTAATATGCCTGCCGAGATATAACTAAGAAAGGTTTTGCAGTAACACCATGTGAATATCTCTTTTGAGTAGTGTTGGTTCTGAAAAGAACCGATGGTTAACGACTCAAACTGAGATCTAACTGAAGGGAAAAATTTAAAGAAACATGTTGCCTTGGACCGGACGAGTTGGTCTATAAAAACCGGTTGTTATAAAATGCATATGATTGGAAAGATGTTTTAAAAGTAGAATACAATTATCCACACAAATTTACCTCAAAAATTGCATGGTTTTCCTTTTACTTTGCGAACTAACATGGTTGGCCATTTATGGGAGTCAAAAATTTGACTCCCATAAATGGTCGACCGTGCTAGTCGACGAGGTAAAAGGAAAACCGTGCAATTTCGAGGCATGTTTGTGTGGATCATTGTATTCTACTTTTACAACATCTTTCTACCCATATGCATTTTATAACAAATGGTTACAAACACTTTTTATAGACTAACTTGACCGATCCAAAGCAACATGTTCCTTTAAAGAGCTTGTGAATTCACTGCCAAAGCATGTGCATGCAAACAAAATTGTGCTTCCGAGATCTGCATGCACTTGTTTTTAAAAATTGAAGTTTGGCTGACCTAACTTTTATGGTAAAACAATTCTTTACTGTTTTTTGTGCTTATTTTAAAGCAGCTTGATGAAAATCTGCCCTGTACTATAATTAAAACTTATCCAAATCTAGTAAAAGCTTAAAGGGTCACATTGCCTTGGATCGGTCGAGTTGGTCTACGAAAAGCATTTGAGAATTGTTGTTATGAAATTGATATGGTTAGAAAGATGTTTTAAATGTAGAATATTCGGACCCACACAAACATGCCTCAAAATTGCCTGGTTTTCCTTTTTCTTTGCGAACTAACACGGTCGGCTATTTTATGAAAAGAACTTACAAAATGGCGTGCAGTGTTAGTTCACAACATACAGGAAGACCATGCAGTTTTGAGGCATATTTGTGTGGATCATTATATTCTACTTGTAAAACATCTTTCCAACCATATGCATTTTATAACAACCGGTTTTCAAATGCTTTTCCTGGACCAACTCGCCCGATTCAAGGCAACGTGTCCCTTCAAAAGAGTTTAACTGCGACAATAATCCTTTATAAAGGCAGTGGACACTACTGGTAATTACTCAAAACAATTATTATCATAAAAACTTTCTTGATAACAAGTTATGGGGAGAGGGTTGATAGTATAAAGCATTGTGAGAAACAGCTCCCTCTGAAGTAGCATACAAGTTTTCGAGAAAGAAGTATTTTTCCATGAATTTGATTTCGAGACCTCAGATTTAGAATTTTAGGTCTCAAAATCAAGCATCTGAAATCACACAACTTCGTGTGACCATAGTGCGACAAGGGTGTTTTTTTCTTTCATTAATATCTTGCAACTTTGACGACCGATTGAGCTCAAATTTTCAAAGGTTTGTTATTTTATGCATATGTTGAGATACACCAACTGTGAAGACTCGTCTTTGACAATCATAAATAGTGTCCAGTGTCTTTAAGAAACCCTTTATAGTTGTGATGTGTTTGTTATTTTTGCCAGACATAGTTCCACCACAATATTAACATAAAAGGAAACTGTTAACATTGTCCTGTACTGTGCAGAAATGACCGTGCAAATAATGTGTATTTTAAAACACGTGATGTTGAAAGTGGTTACTAATAATAAAGCAGTGCTGTGATGGTTAACTGGATGGCAAATTGTTGCACTGTAGCAGTAATCAGTGTACATATATTAAGCCTGGTCGACTAGTGCAACTAGTGATTGCTTAGTTGAGTCCCGACTACCCTTTTTCAACTACTCGATTAAATGTGCCGCCATTACTACTACAAAAATAGTTGTGACTACTATAGAAATATTTGCAACTATCTGTCTATTCACGACATTTACTTACAAAAAATAGTTATTTGCATTTATACCCTCGGTCCATTTGGTTGGTACGTTGTTTGCAACAGCTAATTCTATTTTCTCAACATTTACTTACAAAACACAATCCTTCAATCCTTTCAGCGTGAATTTTACTATATTGTGCCTGTGGCAAACATGCGCATTGCATCTCGGGAGTCACAACTATTTGAGTCACAACTATTTGAGGCGTGTCTAGGCGAGTAGTAAATTTCACTAGTCGCCCAGGCCTAATGTATTACACATAGTCTTTATCACTACAAATTCCTTGCACCAAGAGTACTACATCTTTTAACTAAGGATTGTTAATAACAACCTTACAAGTTCTGATAGCACTTCTCTAAGGGACTAAAATTGTTAAGAGTCCTCCAAGTGTCAAGACCCGGACTCGAACCAGAGCTCCAGAGCTCGAATCCGGTGCACTTGACCGCTCGGCTACGACACGCCAGAAGAAATGACTTTTTCAGTTTCAAGATTGGAATTTCTACTTTAATCTTAAAAATTGCAGTATGGTTTTAAAAAACAAATTTAAACATCTTGTTCATGTTTTTTTATGCTATCGTTTGAAAATGCATTTTCAATAGACGGCTTTGAGTTTATTTCCAAACCCCCAAAAAGAGGGGCACTGGACACTATTGGTAATTAAAAACTTTCTTGGTAACGAGCAATGGAGAGCTGTTGATGGTATAAAACGTTGTGAGAAACGGCTCCCCCTGAAGTAAAAAGAGGCAATTTCTCACTTGAATAATAAAAGGCTTAAATTCAACTGAAGCCTTTTATAATTATGCATCTGAAAGCACACAAATGTGTGCAATAAGGGTGTTTTTCTTTCATTATTCTCTTGCAACTTTGATAAACAATTGAGCCAAAATTTTCACAGGTTTGTTGTTTTATGCCCATGTTGGAATTCACCAAGTGAGGTCTTTGACAATTACCAAATGTGTCCAGTGTCTTTAATGTAATGGTTTTTTTTCAGTCTTTCAACCCAATCCTGATCACAAAGTATGTGGGATTTTTGTTTTTTATTTAGTTTGACCTCGCTAGACCAGACATTTAAAGGCCAGACAGTGAAGGCTCTGTTTCTTAAATTACCGAAGGCAATTTTTGGGTGAAGGGCATTTCTAATAATAGAAACAAATGCAGTGGGAACAATGTGAGGAATTTGTTTCCCATTAACAAGGGTCTCAAATTCATAGAGCTGGTTAAAGTAAGCACATAAACTAGCTAAGCACAATCACGTTATGCTTACCAGAATAAGGAAACCAGTTATATTAACATTCCACATGTTCGATGTAATGCTTACATGTATTTTGCAGAAAATTGTTCAAGCATTATTTGCTGCTTAAAGACTCTGGACACTATTGCTTTACCAAGTAAGGTTTTATGCTAATAATTATTTTGAGTAGTTACCAATAGTGTCCACTGACTGCCTTTAAGCAGCTCAATGAAATAAGGCCCTGTTCGATATCATTACAATGTGCTTGTTAGTAAATCTGCTAACACTTGTTTCAGACAAGCCCTCCAGAGTCGCGCTGAACCAAATTCTGAATTAAGTACGTCTGAAACAGTTAGAAGCGACTGGACGCACTAGAAGTCAAATGATAGACTGTTGCAGTCGTTTGGAACAACTAGAGTCGATCCTAATCTATTTGGTTTGGCGCGACTCGACTCTGGCGCGCCTGTCTGACGTGGGTGTTAAGCCTAGTTCATACTTTCTGCGAATGCGAAGCGAATGTTGATGTCACAAATTCGCAACGAATAATTCACAGCAGTTCAACTTTGCTCACCTCACTTGCGAATATCGCTGCGAAAGGAGGGTTGTGACGTCAAATTCATGTCAAATTAGCATCGCATTTGCATGAAGTATGAACCGGGTTCAAGTCAGTGGGGCAATGTGCCACTCTTATAACACACGTTGGTGACCAGCAGCCAAATTTAAAAAAGCAGAAAACTGGCACTACTGCTTAGCTGATGTATTTACCCAAAAAACAAACAACCCATAACATAGCAGGGCACCAGTCAGAACAGTGTGAATTTGTGGGCATTCTGGCTGGTAACCATTTTCTGGTTAACAGGATCTGCCTGTGCTCAATAGCTTCACAAATATTACTTTAACTAATCTCCATTGAAATGGGTTCCAAGGGAATTTGTTTTCTTCCCTTTTTGTTTTTTTTATAATATAAACTTTGGATAATTTAAAATCCATCAGATTTTTGACTAACATTTTCAACCACAATTATGTAGTTAGTTGTAAATACCAACTTTTGTTCTTTTCAAGTTGCAGTTTAATTATAAAATGTGACCTTTGACCTCACTTTATGAAGTTAATAAAGATGTGCAATTAACCCTGAAGAGATTTACCTTTCAGCGTCGTTCTTTTTCGTTGTTTTTATTTTTCCGTTACTTCTGGTTAGTCATCGTTAATAGTTATCCATTAATTGCACACATTTCAAGTAAAGTCATTCTACTGCAAGCAAAACAAAAGTTGTACACAATAATTATAGCCTCTGGTTAAAAAAAAAAAGGTTTAACAAAACAAGCAAATGGCAGATATAAAATTGTTAAAGACAGTGGACACTATTGGTAATTATCAAAGACCAGTCTGTTCACATGGTGTATCTCAACATATGCATAAAATAACAAACCTGTGAAAATTTGAGCTCAAATGGTCGCTGGAGCTGCGAGATAACTGTGAAAGAAAAAACCATGTCACACGGAGTTGTGTGGTTTCAGATGCTTGATTTCGTGACCTCAAATTCTAAATCTGAGGTCTCGAAATCAAATTCGTGGAAAGTTACTTTTTTTTCGAAAACTACGTCACTTCAGAGGGAGCCGTTTCTCACAATTTTGTATACTATCAACCTCTCCCTATTACTCGTTACCAAGTGAGGTTTTATGCTAATAATTATTTTGAGTAATTACCAATAGTGTCCACTGCCTTTAATTCTTGTCTGATTAGCTACAGGATTTCCTGTGGATGACATGAAAGCTGTTATATGCCTCTATTAATATTTATACAATTCTAACCCAAAACGAAGCCACAGGTGCATTCACTGCAAGTGGTGGCAGTAGGCGCCTTTGGCCTCATTTTGGGTAAGAAACATGACGTCATGCATAAATATTATCAGAGGCGTATTAGTCCCTATCTATGGAGAAACCTGGGGTGCGTTTTGTTGGTTGTAACCAATAACTGTTTGGGTTGAGATTGCTACTGGTAATTCACTTGCCATTGACTGAAACAGTTTAGGGTTATCGTTTACAGTTAACCGATTATGTAAAAATTATACTTTTGCTTACTGTTTTTATGCTTTATGAAACTAGGCCCAGATAGCCAGCTGTGCAGTTCCAGCATACCACTCAGTGTTCATCGAAATCATCTGGAAACTTGTGGCACATCTTGTTACATAAATGTGTACAATGACTAGCAGGGCCCAGTTTCATGGCTCTGCTTACCGCCAAATTCTGCACTTACAATCACCATTCTCCGCTTACTAAAATCACCATTACTCGCAAGTGCAAATTTCTGCGCTAGCTGTGTAAGCATAGAATGCCTAGTAAAGTGGAGTACAGACACGCACAAGCCAAAAATTCCCTTCTAACCAGAATTACCTGCTTCCGAAAGTGGCCAATCTGTGCTCACTTAATTTTTTTAAAACTACTTTTTATTATGGTTTATTTATTAACTGCACGGGCGGCCAAGCAGGCCGAAAAGAACATATCTTTGTCTGATACCCTGTAGATATACTTACTAGTTCTCAAATAAATAGATGGACCAGACTATATTTAGTTTTTCCTCGGCAAATGAGCAACCAATTTCATTCCCATGCGTTCGAATTAAAGCTGTTTTGCCTCTCCAGTTGTTACTGCGTTTCAAATTCAAAATTCGGCCATTCAATTTCGTTTAGAGTCGAGTCAAATTCCTTTAGCACTATGTTCAATTTAGTGTATTGTCATTCTTTTTCGAGACACACACGCCTCAAGAAGCGACTGCGATTTTGAATGCTGCTTTGATGAATTGTTAAATTGAATGATTATTTTGTTAAATCGAATGATGCAACATTACATTTGACTAATCATAAAACGAAATCGAATAACCCTTTTGAGTAGCATTCGATTTCGCGCGAAATAGAATAGCTTGATGGTTAAATTGGCTGCTCATTTTCCGAAATTGATCGAGAAAACCTATATTAGTTTTTGCACAACATTGGCAAGATTGAACGTTCACAGATTTGCATATCACTAACATCAGTTTAAGACAGGCATACCAGTGTAACGCAGAAGCAAATTATAGAAATAATTGGCGTCTTAAACAGTTCGAAGCGACTGGACACGCTTGAAGTCGAAAAGAACGACTGTTGCAGTCGTTTGGAACAACTACGATACTTGTCATGAGCTGAGCGAATATAAATGTTATGTCAAGTTTGTCTGTCTGAAACCAAATTTATTTGGGTCAACCTAGAGTTGCTCCTAATCTGGCACACCTGTCTATCATGGATGTTACATGGTATACAAAATCTGGACAATTCCAATTAAATCAAAGAGATCAGAATTCAATGTGTGGCCACGGACCTGGGCCCAATTTCATAGAGCTGCCAAGCACAAAAATTTGCTTAGCATGAAATTTCTTCATTGATAAAAACAGGATTACCAACCAAATTTCCATTTGTTGCATATTGCTTGTTGCTGTTGTTTGCTTATCTTGTAAATCGCGAGAAAATTTGGTTGGTAATGCTAATTTTATCAATGAAGAAATTTCATGCTAAGCAGATTTTTTGCTTAGCAGCTCTGTGAGATAAGGCCCAGCTGTGATCAAGATGATACAGCCCCTTCAGTGGAAAAAAAACCCAAAACAAACAACTCAAAAACAAATAAATCAATGTCTGACTCAATACGTAAAGTATAGCATTGAAATATAATTAAAAACTTAGTTAGGCATTATTTTTATCCCCTATAATAACATTGGCATAATATAAATTTGTTAAGTAATTTTTAAGTATTAAGAAAATATAAAACCCATTAGATGGATGTACAAAATTACTTAGTTACACATTCGTCCTTTAACACTGTGCATTCTGCACTAAAACATATTAATTTGTTTTAAGATAATGCTCTTTTATATAACACTTATACTTATAGTACTGCAAGTCTAACAAATATTCATCCAAAAGCACAGAAGATTCTAGAATTGCTCAATGATAATTCAAAACAAAAAATTACAAGATAGTAGCACCGAAAATATATAGCTTTGATCTATGGAAAACAATAGCAGAAACAATTAAAAAAAAAAAAAAATAATAATAATATTCCAAGTCCAATTTTGAATGTTTGTCCTATTTAGATTTTCATAAGCACTCACCAATCAAATCACTTTAAATGCATCATATGAACATTTGATGAGAACTTGCCTGTTGATTACAGCAATTCTACTTTTATGTTTTGCAGACTTTGGTGCATAATCCATGGCAGGCCTGATACTTCACGGAGGCAACAAAGCCAATTGTCTCCATGCCCCCCTGGTCATTGCCTTGGTGCTCTTCAAATGCTCCAGAAGAAATTTACAATTTTCGTCATAGGGTGCCCTTTTTTACCAAGGAGAAAATGCCATGGTGCCCTTGACTTTTCAAAAACGAAGCATACAGGCCTGAAACACTGTGGTCAACCCCTACTCTTCCATGATAAAGTGTTCAGGGTTCTTTTATAGGTGCACTTCAATACTAAGCACATGTATACAGTTTAATGTCCCACTCGAAGGACAAAGCAATTATGGTAAAGCATAAGTAGAAGCAAGTATAATTAGGTAAGGTTTGCACAGCACCATGTGTAAATCTCTTTGAGTAGTGTTGGTTCTGAAAATAACTGGTGGTTGATGACAACTTTTCGATCAGTGCTCTGATCGTCTGAATTAATTGGTTACCTGCATCAAATTTGTATTAAACATACATCCAGGAAGCTTTCTGGATCTGAATATATACTCTCCAACACTCTAATTAGAGCCAAACGAGAAGAGAAGATGCTGACGAAACTTCAGTTTTAGATGTGGGAAGAAAACCCCAGAGAATTATTCCTGGGAAAACCCACGCAGTCAAGTAGGGATTGAAAACCCAATCCACATATTACCCGCAGTAGGATTCGAACCGGGGTGCCAGAGGTGGAAGGCAAGGCAAGATACCACTACACCAATCTGACCGTTGGGAAAGGGAAAAGTGAGGATGGCTCTGGCAGGCCACTGCATTTGACACCCATGGGTTGGCAGGCAGCCCATCGCACCATGTTTTATGCAAATTGCCAGACACACAAGGCCCGAAGGTCACTTCAAGGTGTGGGCTACAATTTATTTTTTTTCCAGGGGCTGTTGCCACCAACTCCCAGGGATGAAACAGGGTTACCCCCTTTACAGTCCATCTGGATATAGGGTTGGGTATCATCCATCAAAAGCTGTTAAATCAGAAAGCACTACCTCCCCAACTTTATGAAGCAATCGTGGTTAAGTGTCTTACTTAATAAGTGTCACGACTGGGACTCGAACCCACACTCTGCTGATCAAACACCAACGCTTCAATCTGGTGGACAGGGGACAGCGACGAGCCACATTCATCAACACTTTGCGGTGGGATGTTGGCCTTAGTGACACAGGGGAGATGAGAACCCTAATACTGGAAAGGGAAGAGTGGAGGGCTGCCACCCAGTCCCGAGTTGGTGTTGGATTAGACTAAGCCATCGCATCATCATCATTATCACCAATTGAAATATACCAGTTGACCTAAACAAGTTCTCCTGCCATCAATGCACCGTGGAGCTTTGGAACCAGTTGCCTGCAGCTGCTGTCCTGGCTACATCAACCACCGCCTTCCAGAAAGCCGCCCTGCCTGCCATTAAAGTGATGAGGCTCCTCTTAATCTTCAAGTCAAGCTTTTGAACCTGCACCACAGTTTTGTTGGATTTTATCAACTTCTTGTGCTTTTTATCCACCACTTTGTTTATTTCCTTTCTTCACTTTCACTATGATGCCACGCTGCACCATCCCAGTATAGGAAAATTTTGTGCTGTACGGGGATCACCTAATACTTACAAAAATACCATTTGATGTTTTTTCTATCAATTGCATAAAAAATATTTAAATAATCGTAGTGATAACATATTCTTCATCAGCTTTTCTTTGGTTTTCTGTAATGAGCGAATTCCCAGGATTCCGTGGGCCGTTCTCGGCAAACGTTGATGACGAGAACTTTGGTTTGGAGACCAGCAACGTCTAAACACATACCGCTCTCTTTGTGGGTTATATGACCCGGCTGTAAAAGGAAACAAAACGCAAAAATAGCAGAAATATTTTAAAAGCCTCTTACTCGTTACCAAATTACAAAAATTATATACATAGACTTGAGCGCTCCTTCATAAGAGAGAATCTGGAACATGATGAGTCAGTGCAGTCAAATAAAATCACCGTTTTGATGGATCATTTGTGCTGGATGTGCTCGTTACAACAATACAAAACAAAGTACACGTAGGACAAACAGCACTAAATTTTAGAATAAGGGAATCAATGTGTGGTGAAGAGGTTTTCAACTAGTGGTTTAACCCCAACGAGGCCTGGTTCTTGATAATTTTTACCGAGACGAAGTCGAGGTAAATTATCAAGAACCAGGCCGCAGCGGGTTTAAACCACTAGTTGGAAATTGATTCAACACACTTTGATTTCCATTCATAAATACCTCGTTCGGTCAAAAAACATCAACACTTTGGTCAAAAAGTTAAACAAATACAAAAAATATAATTGTTCAATGATTTCTTTCAAGACAACACCCCTCCAGCTATGAAATGGTAAAGCCCTTGGCCTGATCGGGTAAACAACTCCTTATAAGGGAATGCTGTGCGCGTCGTGCGTATCGTGTGATGTGGCACAACTGTTTCAGCCGTTGCTCTCGACCAATAGGAATGTCGACTGTCTTATAAGTACAGGTGCAAGCTCGCGTGTCATGCCCATGTTTTTAACACTTTTTACTGGTCATAAACAAAGGTTTATACACACCCACGTGACGCGCTCTCCACCAATAGGAATAGCGAAACTGTCTGAGGTATTTATGAATAAAGAAATAATAATCTGGTAGATCAATACACCATGGTTAAACAAAGTAGACAGGGTCAGACAGGTAGCTCCAACTTTAGAATTGAGAAATAAAGGCAATAATTAGCCCGCCGAAATATAGTAAGGAGGAGGGGGTTTTGGAAACCCGAGGGGGGGGGGGGGTAGCTGACATCGCCACCTTACCTTGCTATGTTTCCACTCTTGGCTGCCTCCCATTCCGTGGCAGCCCTCTAGTGTCAGTTTTTGTCCAGGCCTGTAGTCAGCCAGGTCTAAGCACAGGTCTTCCCAACGGAACTCACCATCCAGTGTGATCATAAATGCCTGGAAATCAATCAGTAACATATTGAGCATAATTTCTCTAAAGGCAGTCAGAAAGTTTATGAGAAGGTCTCAGACTGCGGTCAAAGTTCCAGTTGAACCCATTAACTGGGGTCAACTGGTTAAACTAAGTTTAATTGGATAAACCAACTGGTTTTTGTCCAAATTCCATTATAAACCACCTGGTTTTTAACTGTGTTTAACTAGTTTATCAACTGGTTTTCAACTGGTTCCGGTTAAACTAGGTTCAACTGACCCGGAAAACCAGGGACTTTGTGGGGTCTTTACACAATGGAACAATTTACGCAACAAGGGAATTATTTGTTCAGCCTTCACCCCACAAAGGAATTACTTAAAGAGGGAATAATAGTATACAAATATTGACTGCTTCACGTGCTATGGTTACAACTACGACTCCCGTGGATCACCGAGGGAGTCGGATTTTAAACCATAGCACGGGTAAAGGCAGTCAACATTTGTTTTATAACACCCCAACAGACTATTTATCATCGTCGTACACGTTATGTTCTAACGCACCTTTCAGATACACAGATGCACAACTGATTGGGTTCGAGGTGTGGGTAAAAAGACGTCTGGGTACTGCACGCCGTGTGATAGTCGTCGAACTATCACACAGCAAACGATGGACTATCACACGGCCGACGTTTCATAGTAAAACTAAAGACATCATGTGACGCGCTCTGTGGGTGTTCAACACAATATGTAGCATCCCTAAGGTCATGCATCCCTAGGGTCGTGCATCCCTAAGGTCGTGCATCCCTAAGGTCGTGTGTACATTGTTTGGAAGCCAGCTAGTTTGCTTTACGTACTAGCAGACTGTTAGTCCAGCAAGCATGGGAACCCACTGTATTCATTAATGTCAAATCAAACTTTTTCTCTTTAGCAACTGGCCGTTTGGTGTTTAGTCATCATATATAGCAAAAAACTTAAGCCAGTAATAATAATAATCTTCCCTTGCTTACCAGTCAGTGCCCATAATTCTCTCAGCACTGAAAGCAATTATTAAACAGCGCCCTCACTTGGGCATTCAGAAGCATCTTTATAACTAAGAAGACTTTTAAGCCACAAGAGGGCAGTCTGTAGTGCAGCCAACAGACTGTCTTCTTTGACTTGCTATACTTTTTGAAACAGCTACCGAAGGAAAGTGCTTTTCTTCAAAAGAGTTTAATAATCTGAAGAGGTGATTTGTTGCAAACTGTCAAATGACGGCAGATAAAGGCGTACCCTGCACTTTTTTTTCACTATTCACTATCCCCCCCCCCCCGGCAAGAAAGGTAGTTGATGCAATAGTTTTTAATTTTTGAGCATGAAACCAGACATTCTGCTTCTTCTCATGCATACACCCTTGATTTGCTGAGATGTAGAACAAGGAGCCATTCCAACAGTTTTATTTCACGTACTACAGCTTTTTGGAACTCCCTGCCTGGTGCATGTTTCCCTCCATCCTACAATCTAGACTGTTTTAAGAGGAATATCAATTCCTATACCTTCAGCTTCCCCGAGTTCTTTTCACATTCAAAAAGTTTATTCTTGTTAATTAACCCCATACCAAGAGTGGCTTTTAGCTTTGTTTGGGGTGAACAGAACAATTTTTTTTGTTTTAAATAAGATGATTTCCAAGGTTTGTACTACATAAGAATGATTTTCTAGAGACATATGTAAACACGCTTGGGGAAGCAACTTTTCTCGGACACACTGCCACATACCTGGCTTGGTAGCCCCTTTCCACATTTGGCGACACCGATTGGTTTACTCTCTCCAGCTTTGACCGTGTCAACACACAGGTTAGCCTGCTTGTTGTGGCACTGTATTAAAAAATAAACGTGGAGATGATGGGAAACAGTCACTACCAATACCAATCAGAAACTTGATTCTAACAATCTTTGTAGGATGTCGTGGCCGAGTGGATAAGAGCACCGAACTCAAGGTCGTGACACTTAAAATAATTTCGCAAGATGTCTACTACCATTGCAATCTTTATAACAAGCTGGGCCCAATTTAAAAAAATTGCCAAGAATAGACAAAATTGCTTAACAGAAACAGGTTACCAGCCAAGCTAACATTAAGTTTACATTGTTGTGAATAGCTTAGCATAGAAACTTGTCAGGCAATATTTCCTGCTTAACAGCTCTACGAAACTGGGCCCCGACCTTCAGATAAAATGACACAATTTCGTCTTAGAGTGATTAAAAAAACAAAAACAAAATTTATCAAGAACCTTCTGAAAAATGATGGAGCATTCTTGTTCTTACCCTTCCCCAAGCAACCAGCTTATCCTGAGCTGTCCCTTGCAGGCTGGGGTAAACTTTCTCCAGGTACCACTTGAAGGGATGGCATGCTAATCTATCTCTTAACGCTATTCTGTCTGCGATGTCGCCATAATATTTATTCTGTTTCAAAAGAAAATTATAATATAAATAAACCTCTGAAGAAGGTCCGGTTTGGATCGAAAGCTAAGGCCATCTACGCTACTCATTATAATAAATGTATACATAATATACATCGTTTTGAAGTGTGTGCTGTGGGAAAGATATCATTGCGATTTGTTGCCATATATTTGAGAACAACAGCGAAAAAATTATAAAATCTTCCTTCTCTGAAACAGTTGAACACTTTGTTTACCAACAACTACCTCAGGGAGGTAGTGCTTTCTGCTCTACCGGCCAGGCTTCGGACTGATGATACCCAAGCCTACATCCGTATGGACTGTAAAGGGGGTAACCCTGTTTCAGCCCCAGGAGTAGGGTGGCAACGACCCCTGGAAAAACAGTGTACTGTAGCTCACACCTTGAAGTGGCCTTCAGGCCTTGTGTGTCTGGCGACTTGCATAACAAAAAAACAAAAAAAACAAAAAAAACCAAAAAACATACTTGTGCTTCTGGTAATGCTGCATTAAAGTCCTTTTTGAAGTCGTCCATCCAGATTTCAGCGACGCGTCCAACATTGTGGAGATATGTAGACTCTACACCGCCTGGGAAATCATAGGGTGTTTCCTTACGGTCGATATGACCCACTCTGGAGCATGGGATGATTTGAACGTTTCCACCACACATCCATACCTGTATTTAATAGATCAATGAGATTTTTCATTCCATTTCCAGTTTATTCATTCTGGTTGTGTAATCTTAAGTCATACCTTCGTCAAAATTTATTTCCCGCAAACCCGCCACCCCCCCCCCCCCAACAAGAAAAAAAAATTGATGAAAAAAAGATAAAAATGCATCTGAACCCCAGCCTACAATCCCGGCCAAAATGCTTGGGCCACCCATTCGCAACGTTCAAAATAAACATTCTCTCTCCACTTCCCCCAATACAATCTCTCCCCCGCCCCCCCCCCCTGAATGTTGAGAGGAGCGCAGACCGTGCAATGAGAGCCGACATTGAAAGGGGGCATGGGGCTGTGCTATGGGGGCCCAGTGAGATATGGCCGGGATTCTATAGACCCACCTTTAAAGGCCTAGAACTATAAGTTGACTTGACTTGTCTTACCCTGAGGGAAAACTCCAGTGTCTCTCCACCCCATCCTTCCATTTGGTTATCCAGCCCTCCGATCCTCTCAAAATTATTCCTGTCAACGGCGAAGATGCCATTTGCCAAAACGGGTGTTCTGCAAATTAAGCAAACGACCGTAAACTTGTTACAAATTAATAGTTGTATTGGTCAAAGACACCGGCAAACACCACAGGCTAGTGTCTGCACAAGACAGCCGTACAACTGTAAAAAAAACAATTGTATTAAAGGAACACGTTGCCTTGGATCGGTCGAGTTGGTCTTTGAAAAGCGTTTCTAACTGTTTGTTATAAAATGCATATGGGTAGAAAGATGTTGTAAAAGTAGAATACAATCATCCACACAAACATGCCTCCAAATTGCACGATTTTCCTTTTACCTCGTTGACTAACACGGCCGGCCATTTATGGGAGTCAAATTTTGGAAATGGCCGACTGTGTTAGTTCACACAGTAATAGGAAAACCACGCATTTTTGAGGCAAACTTGTGTGGATCATTGTATTCTTCTTTTAAAACATCTTTCCAACCATATGCATTTTATAACAAACGGTTGCAAACGCTTTTTATAGACCAACTCGTCCGATCCAAGGCAACGTGTTACTTTAAACCAACTGGTTTTGTCCAAACTCCATATTAAACCACCTGGATTTAACTCTGTTAAACTAGTTTATCAAATGGTTTTCATTTGTATAAACCAACTGATTGTCCAAATTTCATATTTAACCACCTTGTTTTAAGTAGATTTGAAACTTTGCACTGTGGAAATACGATATGGAAAGGTTTGCGGTAACACCATGTAATGACTATCTCTAAATGAGTTGGGGTGATTCTGAAAAGAACCGTTTGGTTTAAACTCGATGATTCGATCAGTATGTTCTGATCATCTTCTGGAGAAAGCTGGAGATGGTCAGAGCATAGGCCTAACGGTTCTTTTCAGGCCAAACGGTTTATTTCAGAACCACACCAACTCATTTAGAGATAGTCATTACATGGTGTTACCGCAAACCGTTCCATGGCCGAGTGGTTAAGAGCATCGAATTCAAGTTTTGGTGCAGTCACCAGGGTGGGGGTTCGAATCCGGGTCCTGACACTTGTGTCCTTGAGCAAGATACTTCACTATAATTGCTTCTCTTCACCCAGGGGTATAAATGGGTACCTGCGAGGGTAGAGGTTGATATTGTGTATGAAAAAGCCACAAGCGCCTTACAGGCAGCTCAGGGCTGTATACTCCCAAGGGAGCTGAAAAAGACTTAAAATTGGATGTTATTGTCCCTATGACCAGGGCACTAATGTAAAGCGCATTGATACAGTTATTGTGAAATGCGCTTTGTAAGAATGTGTTATTATTATACCACCTTGTTTTAACGGTGTTTAATTAGTTTATCAACTGGTTTTCAACTGGATTCAGTCAAACCCAGTTTAACTAGGTTCAACTGGAATTTTTACCTGGGATATGCCTATAAGAATGCACATACAAGGAACTACACTGAGGGACAGGTTGTTGATATCATTCATCATGCACGCAACAGGAAGTATGGAAAAACCAGACTGAAATCCAATTTCGGGTCATTTAAACCAACTGGTTTTGTCCAAATTCCATATTAAACCACCTGGTTTTAACTCTGTTAAACTAGTTTATCAAATGGTTTTCATTTGTATAATGTACGCAACAGGAAGTATGGAAAAACCAGACTGAAATCCAATTTCAAAGTTTGAATAATGTTTGACATGAATACATAATGCATTGTAGCAAGCCCACCGATCAATATAACATAGGCCTACTAGTAGGCACTTGACACATCTGGTAATTGTCAAAGACCAGAATTCTCACTTAGTGTATCCCAACATATGCATAGAATAACAAACCTGTGGAAGGTCTCAGCTGGTCATCAAAGTTGCAAGAGAATAATGAGAGAAAAACCACCACTGTTGCACAACTTTGTGTGCTTTCAGATGCATATCAGGGCTCGATTTAGACACTAGCCCGGCGTGCGATCACTAGTTAAGAGTGCCATTTAGTCTCCACCAAGGGCTAGTAAAAATTTGTGCGGACTGAGTCAAAGTACAGCTGACGAGCCCATCGGGCTAGTTAAGGACAAAAGTTAGTGCAAGGCCTGCATATAATGAAAGTCTTCAGCTGAAGTATTTTATGATTTGAGTGAGAAATTACCCCTTTCTCAAAAACTATATTACTTCAGAGGGAGCAAAGGAAACTAGGATGTCAAGCGTTTCATCATTATAGACCTTTATCACGGTGTGGTCATCTTGATTTTACGCCATTCCAACTCATTGTAACCAAACTGAGGCTGGACAAAATAATAGTCTGGTGACATGCGTAATGAATGTTAGCATTCATTACTGTTATTGGAAACAGGGAACATCACCAAGATGGTGACACTGGATAAAGGTCTATAGCAACCTCGTTCCCAGGGGTGATCGATCTCTCTGCGCCTATTTTTCCCAGCATGCCTTGCTCGATTACAACCCCTGGAATTGGCAAATTTAAATGTGCTATATGCTAGCACATTTAAATGAGCTAAATGAGCGTATATTGACCCCTTGCACGCGCGTCACCTGATGCCACGCTCACCATGTTGGTGGTCAAGGTTTACGTGTAAATGCCGCATCGCCTGAAATGCGCACTTCTCTGAATAACACACGTTGACATTCACCACCAATATGGCGCATCCAAGATTATTCTGATGATGACGTCAGGTGAATTGGGTCAAAATTAAATCTTTTTTTAACGCGCGCACGCATGTCTTTCGTCTTAAGGAGTTTTTTTGTAAAAAAAAAAATGTGTTCGTTTCATAAAAAACGCGGGCTGATCAACATGCAAATATCTTAAAACTACGTACGCACGCACTTGACATCCAATAGTGACGAAAGGTAGCGTTACGGCGCGCTTCCCATGGTAGCGAGGCTGGGTCTATAGGTCCATGCTTGGACCCTCAGGAAAACTCACCTCAGAGGCTCAGCAGGGCTGTGCCTATCAGCGAGATCAGCCTTAGAGAGCGGCGACTGTTTGATGCTGAGATCCCATCTGAAGACTGAACGAGAAATCCCAGACTCTACGTACTCTAGCGTTTCATGATCTATGACGTCTGTGACTGGTGCGGCCACCGTTGAGCGATCTCTGTTGATTGCATCCAGCAGAGGCTCTAACCTGAGTGGTAAAAGTACAGAAAGAGTAAAAGGTTATTTTAATTAATAATAATAACAATAGTAGTTCATTCATTTAGTCGATGCGGAGCATCGGATGATGGCCCTCCAAACACGTTGGTCCTCCATTGCTGTACGCAGCTCTTCCCGACGCAGTCCAGAGTCCCGGCACAAGGTGTCCACATAGGTGGTTTGTGGTCTGCCTCGGGAACAGCGACCTTGAGTAGGGGCCCAAAGCACAAGTAATAATAGTAATAACTAGTTCTTAAATTGCGCATTTCACAATAACCGTCTCAATGCGCTTTACAATAGTGCCCTGGTCAGTGGACCAATAACATCCATTTAATCTTCCTCAGGTCCCTGGGGAGTATACAACCTGGGCAATCATAGCGCTCCAAAGGCTGTTTCATACACAACATCAACCTCTACCCTCGCAGGTACCCATTTATACCCCTGGGTGAAGAGAAGCAATTATAGTAAAGCATCTTGCTCAAGGACACAAGTGTCCTGACCGGGATTCGAACCCACACTCCGATGACTTAAAGGGTCTGGGTACTGTTTGTAGGACACAAAACATAATAATACTTGCCGAGGTGCTGTAGTTTTTGAGAAATGAGTAAAACAAGTCACGAAAATTATTCTAGCATGTAAAACGTGACATTGTTTTACCCATTTCTAAAAAACTACAGCACCTCAGCAAGTAGTAATTTAAGGGAAGCCTTCTACTATCTTTATCTTCAAACTTAAGTTTAATGTATATCTGTGGACATTATGTTTTGTGTTACAAAAAGTAACCAGGAGAACGCTGCCTTCCCAAAAGATTGCGGTCAGTGGGTGATGACAAAGCACCTGCCATTCACTCCATCTGATACAGAGAACAAACAAGAACTTGACTGCAAAATGGCACCTTCACAAACTATTACATCAGCCGTCGATTGCACAAAGAGTTAGGACTCGTCTTATCTCGAGTTAGGACGAGTAACTCGTCTTAACTTAGGATTAATCTTAAGGTCTGCATGCTACAGTGCAGGGTTGGGACTCGTCCTAAGTCCTAAGATAATTCTTAAGTTAGGAAGAGTTTTGTGAAATCGACGGCTGGAACAGGAAAAGACCAATTAAAAGATGGACTAAGAAAGGAGTTGGCTTTGTGGTTATGATGATTTGTCACATCACATTTTTCTATATCAGAATGTACGATTGATTTGATGGCTTACTCATTAGATCAACCTTGGCCTTCGTTGTTGGTTTGGCAGTGGTCTACAGACCTGTATGCTTCGTTTTTGAAAAGGCAAAGGCACCAAGGTATTTTCTCCTTGGTAAAGGGCACCCTATGAGGAAATTGTAAATTTCTACAGAAGTATTTCAAGGGCACCAAGGCAATAACCAGGGGGCATAGAGGCAATCGCCTTCGTTGCCCCCTTGAAGTATTAGGCCTGGGTCTACTACTAGTCACACTATAGGCTATTTAACACTCTCAAGCTACAATCTGTGACAAAAGCTACGACATTCCAATCTTTTGTTGATTTCAAAATTTTTCATATCTGCTCTACTTTCACATTGCCCGATTTAAAACTGGCTTTTGTCTTGCTACCCTAGGCTTCTTTTTTAACACAGGGTTGTTGGAAATAGGGGTGTCAGAATTTAGAGCAGTCATTATTAAAACAGGCATGATAAAAGTAGGAACATTTTATTGAGAAGGGCTGACTTACATTTTAACATTGTGTATTGACCCCTTACTATCACGCCACACGCGGCGACTGTGCCACGCTCACCATTTTTGGTGGTCAATAGGCTGACGTATAAACGCAGCGTCACTTAAAATGCGCACTTCGGCAAGATCAAACAGATTTTTTTTTCACCATGGGCAAAACATTGATAACTTAAAAGGAAGGTACACGTTTGGAAAAAAACACCCTTGTTGGACGAATTTGTGTGCTTTCAGATAGGAATAAAAGATTTCTAGTTAGAAGTCTTTTATTTTTTTAGTGAGAAATTACCTCTTTCTCAAATACTACGTTACTTCAGAGGGAGTCGTTTCCCACAATGTTTTACATGTATATTACCAACAGCTCCCCAATGCTTGTTACCAAGTCAGTTTTTAAGTTAATATTTGTTTTGAGTGATTACCAAACGTGTACCTTCCCTTTAAGTGGGAAGAGTATCATGCCTGTAAGGTTGACAAACAAATTATATTCTACCAATCCTGTATAGCCAATACCTTTAAAGGCAGTGGACACTATTGGTAATTGTCAAAAACTAGCCTTCACAGTTGGTGTATCTCAACATATGCATAAAATAACAAACCTGTGAAAATTTGAGCTCAATCGGTCTTCGAACTTGTGAGATAATAATGAAAGGAAAAAACACCCTTGTCACACGAAGTTGTGTGCGTTTAGATGGTTGATTACGAGACCTCAAATTCTAAACTTGAGGTCTCAAAATCAAATTCGTGGAAAATTACTTCTTTCTTGAAAACTATGGCACTTCAGAGGGAGCCGTTTCTCACAATGTTTCATGCCATCAACCTCTTCCCATTACTCGTAATCAAGAAAGGTTTAATGCAAAAAATATTTTGAGTAATTACCAATAGTGTCCACTGCCTTTAAGTAGATTTATAAATAAGCCTTTGAAGTTTGTTTTAAGAAGGCATGATATCAAACCCTGCGCTGAAAGATTGACAATCAGTTATGAATTTTTTTACACATTATCATCAACACATCAGAGGTAAATCTTTTGAGACCTCTGATTCAGTATCACATTGCTACCTGATAAAATTAACACCTGCGCATCAAGAAGCAATTTACCACTTGAGATAAATGGCATGTTATCTGAAGTTATGTACACTGTTTACTGGAGGGTGATTAGAGGGTGTGAAAATAGGGGTCTGAATGGATGTGAAAGGGTACTCCATACAATGGGTCCGCTGGCACCCCATGGGGGGGAATGACAGGTGTTTATTTGGGTCTGTCTGGTCTGGAGTGAAGGGGCCAGTAGCTACTACTTCTCAGGTCAAGCGACCCTGATTCAATTAGGTGATGTTATGTGTGCATTTTCCTTTTAAAGGTGCCATCCCAAAGCCTTGAAGAACATACACTTGCCAACAAGTCTTTAAAGGTGCCACCCCAAAGCTTTGAGCAATATAGACTTGCCAACAAGTCTTTAAAGGTGCCATCCCAAAGCCTTGAACAACATAGACTTGCCAACAAGTCTTTAAAGATGCCATTCCAAATCCTTGAACAACATAGACTTGCCAACAAGTCTTTAAAAGGTACCATGGCGATAGTGTAACAGCTCTTGCCAACAAGTCTTTAAAGGTGCCGTCCCAATGACTTGAACAACATAGACTTGCCAACATGTCTTTAAAGATGCCATTCCAAATCCTTGAACAACATAGACTTGCCAACAAGTCTTTGCTACAGTGTAACAGCTTTGGCCCAATTTTATGGCTCTGCTTACCGTGAGCAAGGAATCTGCGCTTGCGGAAGCAGGGAATTCTGTGCTTACGTCAAGCCTACTTCCCGGGTTAGCAGGGAATTTCCGCTTGTGCGCATGCGTACTCCACGTTACTACATGTAGAGTACTAGGCATTCTACTGTTACACAGCTGGCACTGTTCTCTATGAGATTATGCTGGCTTTGCAAGTTAAGAGCAGCAGTCTCGCGAAAACACCACCAGTATCGCGAGAATTGTAAGGAAAGCCATTTCGCTTACACCAGACATTGAAACCATATTCTGGTAACCATATTCTGGTTACCATTTTCTGCTAAGCATAACTTTGTTTTGCTTAGAAATTTTGTGTGTGCCTAAGAATCTCTGTGAAGTTCAGCCCAGGTTTGGTTGTGTCTGTGCTATTTGCGACAAACATTTAAAGACAGCGAAACCTAATTTTTGTAACCATTTGGTTTCGCTTAGCAATTTTGTGCGTGCCTATTAAAAGCAGCTCTATGAAATTCAGACCAGGGGTGCGTTCCACTCGCGCAAACGTTGCCAACAGTTGCGCACGTTCGCCAACAATTTGGCGAACGTTGGCAACTTTAGGTGAACATACTTCTGAGGTGTTGGCGAGTGGTTTATAAATGGCGGACAAGCATACGGTATTATTTCTTTGTCACAAACATAATTACATTGTATTTTCGGTGGATGATAATGCAGATTTGGAATAACAAAGTTAGTTAGTTGATGAATGATGTCAAAAAGGGGACTATTGCAGCAAAAACAAAGTGTAAAAAAAAACTATGTATGGTGCGCACCATCTTCATTTCAGGGCGCCGGCATATTGACTTCGCGTATACGCACCAATCGTTCAAAAGATAAAAAACATTTGCACGAACAGTTGCGAGTTGTTTGCGAAAGTGGAACGCACCACTGGTTTGGTTGTGTCTGTGCTATTTGGGGAGAAAAAAAGGGGGAGAGGGAGCTAGAGAGTGGGGGAGGGTGGGGTCAAGCCCACAGTGTTTTATTATTGTCCATAATGTCCTTTAATATTGTGTGTTTCTTAAATTGTGGCATCAGGAGATTAACTTGATAATAATTTAGTTTACTTTTTTTGAAATCCATCAGGGGAACTACTTTTTTTGTTTTTTCTCCTGTGTGATTGTATGTTTTTCGTTATCATATAGGATTCGAACTGCCTCTACCAACTGGGCAATCTCTCGGTGGTCGAGTTGGTACGACACTGCTCTTGAATTGCAAAGGTTGTGGGTTCTTATCCCACCCGAGTAATATGCATGTGATTTTGTCCACAGAACTCAGGTAAGTACTGAGTATACTGTGCTTATCACACATCGGTGTATATGGGTAAAATCCGTGTTTTCCTTCTTTTTTTTTTTCTTACTTTGTACTTTGCATTTTTACCTACGAAATAAAACAAAAATGAAATCAGCGAAATGAAACGTGTTCAGACAGTTATTCCATAAGAACGTTTTGCTGAAGAGTTTGGTACCCATGAGTATACATCTCCTTCACCTGTGCCAGACTGATTGTGTTTCGAGGTGTGAACCTACCATTGTCAATAGCCAGAGGGCTTGTGTGAGTAATTGGATGAGGCCATTGTACACCAACAGTGTTTAGAGTCTGTCTGAGCTGAGACTGAAGTTGGCATTACCTTGTTTATAACAAGAGGTCGATCGTCTCAATCAAATGTACTGTTTGATGGTTTGACAATGGGAGGAAATCTCAATAGCTAATAGCTCAGGAGGGAGTCCAGGGACAAAAATATTATGACCGTGGAGAGGAAGACTGATCGGTGCACCCCACTCTGTGGACAATAGTACTCAAACCCTTTACTTGGAAGTTAGCAAGTCCTGTTAATAACCGTTAAAGACACTGGACACTTTTGGTAATTGTCAAAAACCAGTCTTCTCACTTGGTGTATCTCAACATATTCATAAAATGACAAACCTGTGAAAATTTGAGCTCAACTGGTCGTCAAAGTTGCGAGATAATAATAAAAGAAAAAACAACCTTGTCACACGAAGTTGTGTGCTTTCAAAACCTTGATTTTGAGACCTCAAAATCTTATTCTGAGGTCTCAAAATCAGATTCGTGGAAAATTACTTCTTTCTCGAAAACTACATTACTTAAGAGGGAGCCGTGTCTCACAATGTTTTATACTATCAACAGCTCCCCATTTACTCATTACCACGTAAGGTTTTGTGCTAATAATTATTTTGAGTAATTACCAACACTGTCCATGCACAGCCTTTAAGGAAGTATAGACGTACGGCAACCTAAGCTCATGTCCAGACAGAAGGTCAGGGTCTGTTTTGTCAAATTTGTCAGATCATTAGCTCTTCATTGCCTCATTGACCTAATAATATATTTGGTTTGCAGTTACACCATGGTAGATTTTGCTCTACGCTAATATTAGGCCTATATTATACCGCCATGATTCTACATACATTTATTTCATGTCAACATCAATCAATACGGTGTGATAACATTGTTCAGAAAACGTATAATAACTTGTACTAAGGAAAACTTAATCCATTTAATGAACAATAAATAGAAAATAGCTTGACGTTAACATGTAGGATAAAGAAGAAGCAAAAGCTTTTTTCCCTCTTCCCTAAAGACAAGGACAACTTACACAAAAACGTACACTAACAAACAAAAGGGGCATGGACATATGCATGATAAATAATTACCAACAAATGTTGTGTATTAACTAACACGGAGCAGATTTTCGGAAATTCGGGAGACTTCTCAGTTCTGAAAACTATTACCTGGGTGGAGAGTAGAAAATCAGCCAACTGCTAATTAAGCTTATAGAGGATCGTTATTAACTTCACTGCTGCGGGGTTAGTTCTTAATTGGTCCCAACATTTCTACAATAGCTTGCTCCAGTCATCGTCAGGAGACTGAAGAAATGTGACCTCATTTGACCTCATTTTCAAATAAAAATGCGAGTCGTAAAAATTCTGACATGATGATTATCGGTGTTTCGTCTGGCTAATGAAGTCAGCTGTGATGGTAATAATTCAAACTGGTGATTGAAGCAGAGCATACGCACTCTGCACACAGACAAGAATGCAACTTTGATTGGTGAACTATTGAGATATGATAATGGCTTCTTATATAGGGCTCAGATCCGTCACGCCGCCGGTGACGCTCATGGCGCTCCAACATTATTACCCCTGGTCACTGGGCCTTAAATCATTCCTTAAACCATCTCAGCTCCCTGGGGAGTACACAGCCTTGTGCAACAAATATGAGCTACTCGGCTAAATCAATCACAAGAACCATCTCTGCCCTCACAGGTACCCATTTACCCCTGGGTGGAGAGAAGCAATTATAAGTGTCTTGCTCAGGGACACGTGTCACGACCGGGATTCGAACCCACACTCTGCTGAACAGAATCACCATAGCTTGAATCCAGTGATTCTAACATCTATTGAATCCAGTGCTCGGAGACCACACCCCTTGACATGAGATCAAGGGTAAACTGGGTACGCAGTAATAATGTTGGAAGCGCTTTGAAAGCAGATGCACTCCAAAAATAATGAACATTAAAAACTTACTTAGACACAGCTAATAATGAGGAATATCAATGTCATACAGACAGAATACAGTCAAACGACCATTCATCTTATTGCCATGGTCCTAAAATTAGTCTAGCTACACCCCGCCCACCCCCAAAACTTTTCATTTTAGAAGCTCTGTGGTGCAATCTTGGGCCAATTTTGAGGGGGGGGGGGCATTTGATATTGTGCCCCCCCACCCTTCAAAAAGTTGTGTCATCCTTTGCCCCCAGGATTAATGCCCATGGCGGGACACAGGGTTTGGTCTTACACAGTGCAATACTTGGGCTTCATGCGGGTAAAAAAGATGGGGGGGGGGGGACATTTGATATTGTGTCCCCCACCCTCCAAACAATGGGGGGGACATGTCCCCCTGTGTCCCCCCCCCCCTAATTGAAGCCCAATGTCGAGTCGCAACTACTGTTTTTCAACTATTCGGTCAATCGTGCCGCCACAACTACTAGAAAAATAGTCGCAAATACCTGCTTGGTGAACCAAAAGTGGTGCTCAGGACTATTGTGCAATAACATAATTAACTTATGAATCACAACTAGACATAACTGACTTCAATCCTTTCATTCAGCATGAATTTTATTGAGCCTGCGGCAAACATTATGCTGCAATGTATCTTGGAAATTAATAATCAGTCGCGACTAGTGTCAAAGTCACAACTCTTTGAGGCGCGACTAGTCGAGTAGTAAATTTCACTTATAGTCACCCAGGCTTAACCTTCACATTGGCAAGGGTCGACATCATGTCATGGCATCACCACCTTGCTAGTATCAACCCAGATTAGGACAACCGGACGTCAATCCATGTGTGTTAATTTAATTTCCGTTTCTTGTCATATCTTTCTGCCTCATCACCTTAGCTGACCTTTGAGGACCATGAATATGGAATCCCATTGTATATTTAGCCCATAGAGCAAGAAATCTTAGCCCTATAGTGTTACTGCGTTACACACTGTAAAGCCGTTGGTCCAGTGTGTTGTGCAAGACACGTAAAAGAACCCAGTGCACTTATCGTAAAGAGAAGGGGTTCGTCCCAGTGTTCCTGGTCTGATTGGCAGCATATTGCGCCACAGCACCTTGTACACCATTACATTCTGTTATGATAGGTCTCATAATTCAAACGTAGTACCACATACCTTTTATTTTTTGTTATGCAAGTCGCCAGACACACAAGGCCTGAAGGCCATTTCAAGGTGTTGGCTACAATTATTTAATTCCAGAGCCCGTTGCCACCTACTCCTAGGGCTGAAACAGGGTTACACCCTTTACAGTCCATATGCATGGATGTAGGCTTGGGTATCATCAATCCAAAGCCTAGCTGGTAGAGCAGAAAGCACTAGCTATCTCCCCAATTCTACGTAGCAAGTGTCACCACCGGGACTCGAACACACACTCTGCTTATCAAACAGCAGAGATTGAATTCGGGGAAAATACTCTACATTTAAAGCGCAATAAATTATGAGACCTTTTACATAATGGTTTACAAGGTGCTTTGGCGCAATATGCTGGCAATCGAACCAGGAGCACTGTTTGTAGTGAACCCCTTCTCTTTTTGATAAGTGCACTGGGTTCTTTTACGTGCGTTACACAACACACAGGACCAACGGTTTTACGTCCTACCCGCAGGATGACGCATCACGGATAAGTGTCTTTCTTAAGGACACAGGCGTCACGACTGCGACTCAAACCCACACCCTGCTGATCAGAAACACCAGAAATTGAATCCGGTGCTCTCAACCGCTAGGCCATGATACAAGATTTTTGACAAAACAAGAGATTTTTGACACTGACACCATGAAAAAAGAAAACCCTATTACAATAGAGAAAAACAGCATACCATACCAGTGTGTGTTGACTTCACTATGAGAATCCAGAAACACCAAGACTTCCCCAACGGCCTCTCCAGCCCCCAAGAGTCGGGCCTTGGCCACCCCTTCTCTGCGCTTGGTCTGAACCAGCTTCACCTTGATGCGGACCCGACGGGGGATGGCTTTCATATGTTCCACTATATCTCCTAGGGGTGTCAAGAAAAATAGAGGGGAATTATTTTGTGCGTGATGATGATTGATTGATAGAAGGTTATTGCAGCTAGATCTTGAACTTCAAACGTTTCGATCAGTATGCTCTGATGATCTTCATCAGCAACAGAGTCCAGCATTATCCTGAAGACAATCAGGGCATACTGATTGAAACGTTGATTTCTTTACTGCCGGTTCTTTTCAAAACCAACACTACTCAAAAGAGATACTCCCATGGTGTTACCGCAAACCCCTCTTCGTTAAAGTATATCGGGCTCTGATGGTCTATAAAATTCATCTGATATTTAATAGGAGACTTTCCAACGCTAGGTGGCAGCAGACATACCGGGTAAATTTCCATTGTTTACGTAGTTCTGAACATGCGCATAATTCTGAGAACAATGGATTTACCCGGTAAGTCTGCTGCCCTCTATCGTCCCAGAAAGTCTCCCATTGGTTGAGATCTTACCGTCATCGCTGCTATCGTCCACTAGGATTATTTCTTTGAGCAAGGACGTTGGGCTTCTGTTGTAAACACTGTAGATGGTCCTTAGGAGCGCCGACCAGGCCTCGTTGTAAAATGCTATAATGACACTGACTGATGGAAGCGCCGAAACGTGGTAGTTGATGCTTCTACACCTGCAAAAGTAGCAACAAATAGCAAAATGAAAGATTTTTCACGTACAATTTGTGACTGGTATCCTGTTCATTATTACATAGCAGGGATTTTTTAATTATATAAGCAGCTCTATGAAATTGGAAACTGGTTATATGGCAGTTACATACAGATTGTGTAGCTTAAAGGCAGTAGACACTATATTTATAAGCATAAAACCTTTCTTGGGGACGAGTGATGGGGAGAGGTAGATGGTATAAAACATTGTGAGAAACGGCTCCATCTGAAGTGACATAGTTTCAAGAAAGAAGTAATTTTCCAAGAATTTGATTTCGAGACCTCAGATTTAGAACTTGAGGTCTCGAAATCAACCATCTAAACACACACAACTTAATGTGACAAGGGTGTTTTCTTCTTTCATTATTATCTCGCAACTTTGATGACCGATTGAGCTCAAATTTTCACAGGTTAGTTATTTTATGCATATGTTGAGATACACCAACTGTGAAGGCTAGTCCTTGACAATTAGCAATAGTGTCCACTGACTTTAATAGTGATTGGCAACCTGAACAAAGATATGACAACAATAGAGTGCCAGCATTCAAATCCCAAGGTCCAAGGTTCAAATCCCGCTCCAGTGTTTAGCTCAACCTAAAACTAAAAAGAATTCAGTCTGCTTCCCGTGTGGTTTATTAATTTAAAAATGATAAAATAAAAAATGGAAAATTTAGGTTTTTGTCAATTTCCCTAAGCGGTTTATTACTTTGAAAATGATAATACAAAAAGGACAGTTTAGGTTTTTGTTGACAATTCAATTCAATTCAATTAAATTAATTTTTTTAATCATCCTCTAAAGGCAATTACATCAGTTGCCAGCTCCATATAAAAATATTAACAGTTATGGCTAGAAATGGACAATGTACAATTTACATTTACTTCCTTTCGTATAGAGGCAAGGAATTAGATCAATTTGAGATGTTGTGACGCTCATCTTTCATACATGTTTAGTTTCAAGTTATTTTATAGGATATGAGATGCTCCTTTCCTAGCATTACCTTCGGGCCTACAAACATGTAATTGGCAGAATTGATTTTGAAATTTTGTTTTGCAGAAATAAAAGGATGCGTCCTTTTCTCTTCCTGTATGTTTAACTCCAATTTCCCAACAAATTTCCGCTAACCAAATGCTGCAAAATAAATAAAGCAGTTTTAGGGAAACATTAGGTGTCATGGGCCAAGTGTTTTCGAGCATCAAATTAAAGTTCTGGTGATTTAAACGATGAGCTGTGGGCTCGAAGACCAGGCATGACACTTGTGTCCTTGTGTTTTTTTTATCAATTTATTCTCTTGCAAATTTGATGACCAACTGACCAAATTTTCACAGGTTTGTTATTTTATGCATACATGTACATGTATGTTAGGATACACCATGTGAGAAATTTGTGAAGAGAGGATGATGATAGGCTTTGGTAAGATACCACTTAGCAAGCCCGACATTTTAGGGTCAAGGAGACTAAGTCTCTTCTTTCAATTTAACCACAAACTCCCCAAAGGGAAACATTTTATTTTGAGAAGAATGTTTAAAGGGAAGACAAGTTTTGACAAAACTACTGCAGGCCCGGATACTTCACAGAGGCAACGGAGGAGTTTGCCTCCATACCCCCTGGTCATTGCCTTGGTGCCCTTGAAATGCCCCAGTAGAAATTTACAATTTCCTCATAGGGTGCCCTTTACCAAAAAAGAAAATGCTTGGTGCCTCAAAAGCCTGTCGTGTTTATAACTGGCAATAAAAACGGTTGATTAGAAGCCTACGGCAGCTTTCGATAGTACACAGCATTTTTCACGATTCCCTCCAAAGTAATGTGGTTTATGTAAAAAGATTTAAGTTCTTATGTCCCAAAATAGAACAGGAAAGTGGGGCTTCTTTAAAACTGCTCCAGGCCCAGAAACCACCTGGGATTTGAAATCTCAATTTGGCACAAGTTACAAAGGGGAAGGTTGTGGTGAAATGTTTCCTTGACTGCATTTTGGTTTCTGAACCCTGAAGGGGTTTCTTGTTTTTTTTTTCACTTTGAATAAAACATTTTCCTCTGACAGTAATTGGTAGAGCTTCCCTAGGAGGCTCAATTTGAACTGCAAGCAGCTGGGCCCAATTTCATAGAGCATGCTTAAGCAGGAAATATTGCTAAACAATGTTATGCTTAGCATAAATGAGCATGATACCAGTCACAAATTGTACATGTGACATGGTATTTTGGCTGGTAACCACGTTCTGGTAAGCATAAATATAACGTGCTTAGCTACTTTTTGCGCTTAAGCAGCGCTATGAAATTGGGACTTTGCAACAATGTAAGACATTGTAGACCTGCTAAGTACTTGCTCATCATGCTGAGCAACTTGGTTTCCAAGTTAAACAAGAGTACTCAGGTGCAAATCCTGCTCCAGTTAATTTTTCTTTGTTGAATCCCCAAATTTCTTTAAAAAGAAAAGACAAACATACGTAAATGAAAACTGTTTTGCAGGACATCTGAAACTAAACAAGCTAAGGAAATGATGAGTGACACCGCCTAAAAAAGGTTCCTAACCCTAGTAAAAATGAATAGGCTCTACAAACATATATAACAAAAAATATAACAAAATGGGATAATCAAAAAGCCAAGACCCCCACGCACTGGATGTGGTTTATCCATTTATAATGTTAATATCCTTGGACATGAAGTTGCAGAAATGTCCTTCCTGGTTCCATAAACCTTTCGGCATATTGAAGGGAAGGTACCACATTTGGCTTTATTGAAGGGTACTATTATATAGGATTTGAGGCATTGCATGGTGAGGTATCAATGTATATTTGGTTTGCGGTAACACCATGTGTGTATCTACTTGCCAGGTAGAGTTGTTCTTAGGGAACTGTCTTGCTTTATTCTACTGCCGTGAGATATACATTGGTACTATTATAAGTTATCACACAAGCGCGAGTACGGAAAAATATAGCGCCTCTGCGTCCCATATCCAACGAGGCCGAAGGCCGAGTCAGATATGGGACGCAGAAGCGCTCTATTTTCCGTATTTCCTTGAGCGCGTGTGTGATAACGTATTTATCTTCAAGCAAACTTGGCGCGTGACCATAGAACAAACAAGACGCAGGTAGTGATTTTAGCCGTGCAATATAGGTTTTTATCACCACTCCATTCTGCGAATCTGGTTGGAGGATTAGCGCGTACTTGAAGATAAATGTGCATGTCATGTGTCCAGTCCTATCAGACAGATACAGGAGAATGAAGATGAGCAGAGTATATTGTTAAAAACGTTGGGACCACACCGGCTCTTCTCAGAGCCAACACTCCCACAAAAGAGATTTACACATGGTTGTACCCGCAAGTTTACATATAGTACCTTGAAATGTCAAAAATGAAAAAGATCAGAACATGACATCGACAGCATACATATTAGATTAGGCATGTGTTATTGTCGGCATTCTACAACTCAATTTCCTTACAAGCAGACTAATTGAATTTGTCTGCATTCAAAACAATATCAATGGAAATCCGATAATGGTTGACTGTAATCTTGTTCTGACAGATTCACTTCCGAATGATAAACCAAACTGGTTGACATTGGCCCTAACTGAACTTACTGGGGCATCCCGGTCAGAAGGAGACAACAATACTTTAAAGGCAGTGGACACTATTGGTAACTACTCACAAATAGTTATTAGCTTTAAAACCTTACTTGGTAACGAGTAATGGGGAGAGGTTGATAGTATAAAACATTGTGAGAAACGGCTCCCTCTGAAGTGACGTAGTTTTCGAGAAAGAAGTAATTTTCCACGGATTTGATTTTGAGACCTCAGATTTAGAATTTGAGGTCTCGAAATCAAGCATCTGAAAGCGCACAACGTCGTGTGACAAGGGTGTTTTTTTCTTTCATTATTATCTCGCAACTTCGACGACCAATTGAGCTCAGATTTTCACAGGTTTGTTATTTTATGCATACTTTGTATGTTGAGATACACCAAGTAAGAAGACTGGTCTTTGACAATTACCAATGGTGTCCAGTGTCTTTAAATACACTGAACACTATTGGTAACTACTCAAGGTAGTTGTAAACATAAAAACTTACTTGGTAACAAGCAATGGAGAGCTGTTGATAGTAAAAAACATTGTGAGAGATGGCTCTCTCTGAAGTAACGTAGTTTTTGAGAAAGGGGTAATTTCTCACTAAAATATTAAAAGACTTCAGCGGGAGTCTTTTTATTCCTACCTGAAAGCACACAAATTTGTACAACAAGGGTGTTTTTTCTTTCATCATTTTCTTAAACTTCAATGACCAATTGAGCCCAGATTTTCACAGGCTTGTTGTTATTTTATCTCTTACGTTGAGATACACCGGGTGAGAATACTGGTCTTTGACAATTACCAAAGGTGTCCAATGCCTTTAAGTTTTGGTTCAATCACCTTTTGAACAATCGTTCAGCAAGTGGAGACAGTGTGTTAATAACCTTCAAATAGAGTGTAATATTGCTGTATGGGTGTCCCTGTTCCCTTCAGGTTCAACTTCCCCATTGTTAGAATGTCAGGGTTATGTACCAGTTTATGTTGAAGTCTTCTTTCAGAGGTGTTTTCTCTGATAACAATGTTCTGTTGCTCCTGAGGAACCCAAATGTGTAAAGTTGTCGTGCATTGATCGTAGAAAAAACAACAACTTTGTACTATTGCATGTTTGTGTTTGAGGCAAACCTATTTTCATTTCCTGCATTAATCTATTGACTTGATCTTAGCCTCAGTGTATCTAAACAACAGGTTTAGAAGCCACCTTCCCCATAAGTGTACAAAATGTGGGGGGGGGGGGTGGGATGGGGCATGCCCTTTTTCTGGAGTATAATTTTATGAAGGGTTATGAGTTTACTTAGTTTTGATACAGTATTAAAACAATTTAAGGGTTATAATTTTGATGTGTTTTAGCAAGCCTCTCAGAACTTTCCAGAGCTCTGTACAAAAAATCACAGGCAATTTACTCAGGTTGGATTCAAAAACTTTGCATCAAAAATAAACAATATTAATTTGGGGTTTTACCCATAACACACAATGTGTGTGAGCAATGTATACTCAGTACTTTCACAAGCTCCGTGAAAAAAATCACAGACATACAATGTATGTACATGTATGTAGTACTCAGGTGGGATTCGATTCTCTGACCTTTGCAGTTCTAGAGCAGCGTCTACCGACTAGACCACCGAGATTGCCCGGTAGCTAGAGGCAGTTCAGTTAGAGTTTCAAGTTAAATGCAAAAGTCCTCGCACTGAAGGCAAACAAATTGACCCTTGTTCATTCCGATGTACTGTACATGTATAACTGGCCTTGTCAGGAGTTTGAGTTTCCTATTGACCCATAAACATTAATTGCAGCTTAGCAGGGTTTCCAGGGGCCTTGTCCTGGCTTATATTACCCAGGTCGAAATTCCAGTCGAACCTAGTTAAACTGTGTTTAACTGGAACTAGTTGAAAACCAGTTGATAAACTAGTTAAACACAGTTAAAACCAGCTGGTTTAATATGGAAAATGGACAGAGACCAACTGGTTTATAAGTTCAACCTAGTTGAACACAGTTAAACCTAGTCCAAACCAGTTGGTTAATATGGAAAATGGACGAGTTTGATCGCTATCCAGTTGAACCAGTTGACCCCAGTTAACTAGGTTCAACTGGAATTTTGACCTGGGTTGTCCTGGCTTATTACTACAGTTGGATCATCTAAGGTTTACTCAGCAGCAGGCACATGCTACCAATGTCACATTTCCTGATGTATAACATTACCAACCAAACTATCATGGATTGAGTTTACGTTTGAGCACTACTAATGGAGTTAGACACCTTGGACTTAGACCTTTGAACAAGCGCTAACTGTTGAATGAGGTGCATGCTGGTCTTAGGCTACGGGTAGTAATCAAACTTGATCTCTAGCTAGACCAGCATGCACCTCATTCTATGCCTAACGTGCACATGTATTTGCGATAAGGCATATAAAAAAAATGTTATGTTGGCGTAACAGGCCCCCAAAAATAGGGTAGGTAGGTAGGGTTTTAAAAAAAAAAAATTCTCCTCCCAGCAACGAAAATGACCCAATTCTTCTTTTTACCTTCAGCTGTTGACTTAAATTTATCCGCTTTTAACGATCAAGAATGGCCGCAGATCCACATTTTCCCTTGATTGAAACACTGTACCCTTCGGAACCAGGCTCCCCGTGATGTGTAAACAACGGTGCCGTACGCGAACATGGGGCTGTCGCCGGGACACAATTTTTAGAATTGTTTTAATTATTTTTTTATTAAGTAAAATGCTGGAACAATAGTTAAAACAATTTATATTCTAACAAACTATTTTTTTAACGAAAAATAAATAGCAAAACATTTTGTAATATTGTATGTAGTAGTCTGCACCGTGCAACAGTCTAGGACGAGGCTACCATATTTTTCATGTATAGAGAGTCCTTATCCCACACCAACCTCGTTCCTGGGGTTTGAGAGAGGTACATGTACGCATAGCTCTAGCGGGCGATAAGGCGCGCTGCCCATGGTAGCGAGGCTGCCCTCACACTGACTGAACCAGACTTCCAAGAAAGCAGCCCGTGTATTCACCATTGTAAAACGCAGCCCAGTACAGTGGGAGTCGGGGACAAGAATACATGTACCGACCAAGCCATGTACCAATGGTGCATCTAACAAATTCCTCCGTATGATGTATACATTGTTAGATTCTATGAGCAACCATAGAGAAAGTTATGGTGCAACATTGTGCAAGTCACGCAAGTTCCATGAGCGGGAGCGTCAGTCAACAGTGAGAAACAGTCAGAAGTGGTTTTAATGTATTTTTAACTAATTAAAAAAGATTTTAACCATTAAATTTCTTCCCTTGAAAAAACAAAAATGGGCAACTAGTGGAATTTACTACAAGACTAGTCGCGCCTCAAATGCACGTATGTCCTTTGACGATATGTAGTCTCTTATAGTTTAAGGTTTAGGGTTGATTGTTTCCACAGTAACAAATGTAATACAGGCAAAAATATTCAACAATATATACCAATCCAAATAATACAGTTTAGCCAGGTGAAAATAAATACACTTATATAACACTGCAGCAAGGGAGCTCACTAAGAAGCAAAGCTTATAAGCACGACCTCCTTGCTCCATAACATGGCAGTTCTTCGGTTCAAGGTATAAGGCAGCATTCCCCCTTATACTAAATTTCCCCTGACCTATCAAAAGGAAGCAGGATTGGAATGATGGATCAGGGTTGTCCCAACCAGGTCACATTCACCCCAGGGGGGGGGGGGGTTGCTTGGCAGATATAATCAGGTGCACATCACCAGGCCACTAATCGGTTGTTTTTAGAAGCTCTGCCTTCAGTCTTAGTATCCTGGTTGTGCTGATGCCGTTTTAATTAAGGAGTTCAGCGCAGACGATTGCGTATTTGAGGCGCGACACTCTGTGCAAGCGCACGTACTTCATGTTGTGTTTAATGCAGCAGCATGCCCATGATGAGCTGTTAAAGACTAATCTACAAGAAAAAGATTTAGCTAGAAGAGTCTTTCTCAAAGTGACAACACACATAAACAGCTAAGCCTTTAACGGCCCTTTCTAGAAGTGGGCATTTTTAATTTTGTCATACAATTTTACATATATTTTTTTTAAAAATCAACAATGATTTTTAGTCACGTCTAGGCGTATGGTGCTGATGCTGCTACAGAAACTAATAAAAAAAAAAAAATATATTAAATATATAGCGACTTATAAAATGTTATCTTAAAGCCATTGGACACTTTCGGTACAGAAAAAAAAAAAAAAAAAGTTCACAGATGTACAAATAACTTACAGGGTTTACACAAGGTACTGGTGAAAGACTTCTCTTGAAATATTATTCCATGAAATGCCTTACTTTTGAGAAAAAAAATTAAAACAATATCAATTCTCGATATCGAGAATTTACGGATTTATTTTAAACACATGTCATGACACGGCGAAACGTGCGGAAACAAGGGTGGGTTTTCCCGTTATTTTCTCCCGACTCGGATGACAGATTCAGCCTAAATTTTCACAGGTTTGTTATTTTATATATAAGTTGTGATACACGAAGTGTGGGCCTTGGACAATACTGTTTACCGAAAGTGTCCCATGGCTTTAAGGCGCTTTACAATGATCATTAAAGATCATTTTATCTTCATAACAAAAAAAAAGGAATAACAATCAGAGCTCAGAAACTGATTTTATAAACCATCACTGTCACTTTAAACAACATTTTATCACCCTGCAATCCTCCACGTCAAACCATAAACTGCACTACAACCCAACTTGATCACAAAATGAAAGAATCATTATCAAAGAGCTCAGAAACTGATTTCATAAACCATTACCGCCACTTTAAAATAATCCAACATTTTATCACCCTAAACACATAAGCCATAAACTGCACTAAAACCCCAGACAGACGGTGGGTGAATCGACCAGCAGACTTTACAACCCTCTGCCAATAATACAGCCCAACAAAAAAAAAAACTCACAGTTTCCTAAATCTTGATTAAAAATACTTCCCAACCTGAAATTGAATCAGTTCTTTGCCTGGATATTGAATCCAGGAATAGTGACACAGGACGAACTTTCACAGTCAGGGGGTCGTCAAAATGTCAGATGCAATTACGTAAATAAGCCAGTGGCCATGTATTTGTTGTTCCCCAGTGAATGTCTAAATTCCAATGGCAGGGATTGGTTCCCTTTTTTTTATGACAGAATAGGATTTATAGAATGAGCGTCTGGTATTGTATAATCATGGGGAAGGAAAATCCTCAATGTGTAATCATGTAGGAAGTGGTATAATGTACTGTATGTTAGTGGTTTATCTAATATTTATTTTTACTTATTGTCGTCTTCTGATATAATGTTCCTATGTACCCCTTGGTGGTGCAATTTTTGTGTATTTTTATCCCTGCAATTTTTATCAATATTTTTATCTTGTAATGCCACATTATTCAGCTTCGTGCTGCCAGTTGGTTTTTTTAATAAAAAATGAAAATGAAATGAATGAATGTGTTCTTAGTAGGGGACCGTTCAGAATAATCAATGTTCTAAAAATTTTGATCTTCTTTTTTGAAACGGTTTTGCCCCAGCCATCCACCCCAAATTTTGATATTGTACATGTGTAGCTACGGTGGGCGGTGCTGGGCAGGCCTGTGCTATGTGGGCCTTCCCGGAACTCACAATTATTGCCTAGCTACATGTACAAATTGCTACAACCCTGCTTGCTGCCCGAGTTTCAAATTCACAGCGCTGCTAATCGTGAGCACAAGAACATCAGACTTTACATACTGTTCATAGTAATGGCGTATTTTGACTGCCGCAAAAATAACCATTTGTGGTTTGGGTTCTGCAATTATGTTATTTTTCTGAATTTTGACAGAATTTCAGACGGAGACATTTCTCTGTATAGTTGGTACTTGAAGTTTGTTCCTAACTACATGTAAAATTTAATTGATTTAAATTATATTGGGAATAGTAAAAGAGTATTAATTTTGGATTTTACCCTTACAGCGATGTGTGCAAGCACTGTTTGATCTCCTGAGCTCAGATGATAAAAAATCACAGTCACACTGTTCCTGTACTTTCCATTTAAATTTGTTATTTCCTTTACTGTGTACAAAAGCGAAAAAACCAGACCCATATTTTTGGTGACAATGCAGGCCTACCGACTTTCTATACAAGTTCAATTTAGTATTTTCAATAGTCCACAAAAAACTCATACATTTGTGTTCCATTTGCTGTAAATTCCAATCCATTGAACTTTCCAAAAGCGAAAAAGCCAACCCCATATTTTTTTTTTTACAATGCAGACCCATTCTGATTTTCTGTAAAAGTTTGATTTATTATTTTCAATAGAGCACAAAAAAAACTTGAATTTGAGTTTCAGTGCCTTAAAGTCACTGGACAGTCTCAAAATAACTGTTAATTGAATAAATAAAGACTTACTTGGTAACGAGCAATGGAGAGCTATTGATAATTAACATTGTAATTAACTATTGATAATAACATTGTAAATAACAGCTCCCTCTGAAGTAACATAGTTTTCGAAAAAGGAGGTAATTTTTCACTCAAATAATAAGACTTCAGCTAAAGCTACTTATTAGGCCGGTGAAAAGCAAACAAATTTGTGGAACAAGTGTGTTTTTTCGTCTATTATTCTCTTACAACTTCGATGACCGATTGAGTCAAATTTTCACAGATTTATTTTTTATGCATTTGGGATACACCAAGTGAGAATACTTGGTCTTTGACAAATTTACCAAAGGTGTCCAATGCCTTTAACTTGGAGGTCAATATTGGCTTTAGAAATATTAATGGGCTCATCAGCCAGTCAATAGTCAATAATAAGTACAAGGCTCAATGGTCTGGTTCTAAAAATCCCATTGTTGAATTGTAATAAAATCTCTGATGATAACACAGGGGGGGGGGCCCACAAAGAACAATTTTAAAGGCTATGAAAGTGTACACTCTTCACAGCATGATAGGCTGTTGAAAATATACCCTGAATGAGCGCAAAGCGGGAAGCTAGGACTCGGAGTGCGAGAGCTTGCAATTGTACGAAGCCTGCTTACACACATTTTATCTGGGTTTTGAAAGCTCACATGTACTTTGCATTATGCAATCTGGGGGTTCCATATGGATCTTCACTTTCTTATGAATTTTATCGCAGTTACATTATCTTATCAAAAATATGTATATGGTTTTTAGAGGAGGGGGAGGTGGAGAGTGGGGAGGTGGAGAGGGGGGAGGTGGAGAGGGGGGGGAACAAAAAAATGATTTCAGGTTAAAAACGGAGAAATCCCCCCCCCACCTTCAAATATGAAAAAAATAAATAAGTAAATCAATAAAATAAAACAATAAATAAATAAACAGCCTAACTGTACTTTTCACGATAACTAGGATGACTTCAACTTTTATAGTACAAGGCGTCCATTTTGATTGACTTCGGTGGCAGCAACCAGTGAAGTGCCCAGGAGCTGGTTATTGTCTGACCATTATCAGGAACTGATGTCTCACTAAAGAGTAGCTAATTGTACAATGATAAGCAACCTGATATTACATGTGTACACAACTGTGTTGCCATTGCCAATGTGTAGAAATGGAGTTAACATTTACACAAGGGCGGCCCACTCAACTGATAATCAACAAAAAGGATTTCTGGCTATACAAAAAACAACATTGGGCATGTATGTTTGAATTAGGCTGATCTGATACTGTACTCAAATCTCAGTGCTGACAGTGCCGACTGTGACCACTACAGAAGGATCGAGGGGGGGCCTACAAATTACCAAAAGCCAACAAAAATACAATAATTATATTACATGTACAATGGTGCCTAGATACACACTAGCTCTTGCTTGAACTGCTGGTTGCTGACTTCTACTCCCCATACCGTAGTCAAGAGAGCAGTAGTCTTTGCGAGGCCAGCAGTCTCGCGAGAATACATTTAACGACTTGTTCACAAGTCTATGGTGCCTCGGCCTACAGAATAAATCTGAATCTGGTTAAATATTCTCGATGCTCTTATTAGAGCTAAACGAGAAGAGAAGATGATGAAGTAATTTCAGTTTTAGATTTGGGGGGAGACCCCAGTGAATTTTTCCAAGGAAAACCCACGCAGTCTGGAGGGGGACTAAAAACCCAATCCACGTACATGTAGTTCCTCCTGGGCAGGGCGGTGGGATTTGAACTGGGCCCAATTTCATGGCTCTGCTTACCACGAATTCTGTGCTTACGATTGCGATTCCCCGCTTACGTGCAAGCGCTGAATTTCTGCCTTGTAAGCGTAGAATGCCTAGTAAGATGGAGTATGCACGCGCAGAAGCCCAAATTCGTCGTAAGCACAAAATTCCCTGCTTCCGTAAGCGCCGATTCTGTGCTTACGGTAAGCAGAGCCATGAAATTGGGCCCAGGTGTCCTAGAGGTGGAAGGTGAGGCAAGACACCACTTGCAACCTGAAACCCTCGACTTTGGAGGCTCCAGTTCCGATCGCAAGAGAATATTGAAAATTAAGGGTTCAATTGGTCATCGAAGTTGTAAGAGAATACAATGTAAGAAAAACACCCTTTTTGCATAGAATTGAGTGCTTTCAGATGCCTAACACTAACATAGTTTGTGCTATACATGCACTGTACAATCCACATTGTACAGTATGTGCATACATAAATGCTTAGTCAACATGCACAAACAAATTGGTGGAAGGAGCAAATGGTGGGAGGGGGGGGGGGAGTGGATCTGCCCACCTCAACTGTTGGTGGTTGAGGCATTTCAACGTAAGATTTCATTACAAAAGAGGAATGCAGTAGGCCTACATTGATTCAGTGACTCATCACTCGCAGACACAACATGAAAGTAGCACCACCTTAAACCACTGTTAAATTGACCCAACGGATTAGCTTCTTCACTAAGCCCACTGGGCTATTTGCGTAACCTGCCTTTTAGTGTAAGTGAGGGCAAGGTGTATCAGTTGCCCAATAGACAAATTGCTTTCCTATTTCTAGATCATGTAATAACTGTCAAGTGTTATTCGAACCACTGTGCATTGTGCAAGCGTCCATTGGCTGCATAGCAGAACAAGTAGGCACTACAAAATTATGCTTACCAAATTAAGGTTGCCAGCCAAATAACTATGCCACATCATAGAGCTGCTAAGTATACCACAACAGCTGAAGCTACAACACTGCTGATGTTACTACAACAGCTGAGGCTATACTGCTCATTTTAACTTAGCATACATTATATATTCAACTCTATGATCAGTAGTTTAGCCTAAGACTGCATATACTTTTCTAATATAGGCCTTAAATACAAAGTTCTTATTATTTTACATCCAAGATTGTCCTTAATTCTTCTATAATGTATCCATCAAGAGCTACATGTTGAAATATCAGACCCATTTATTTATTTTAGTACAGTGGATAAGCTCCAATATTATGAAGATTGTGCACTTTTTGAGAAAAGCATGAAACTTCTAGCATAGTTAGTTTATACCATAAGGATCACTTTTAGATGTGGAGGGAAATCAGATTTGACCTCTGATGACCTTGAGAGGTCAAATTCAAAATGGTCACAAATCTGCCTATTCGCATGTAAAAACACGCTTTTACTATTGAACCAAATAGTCTAGAAAAACGCTTAAGGTGTCATTTCCAACTAAATTGGGGATGCCAATTCGTTTGGCAATACTCGCAAGATCACACAAACTTAAGGTTTTGCATTAAGGTCATTTATTTAGCACTAACAGCACTATAACAGTTTAAGGTGTAGTGTTGTTCAATCTGCAGCCAACAAGGTGCTGTGGCGAAATTTGCGGCCAACCACACAAGAAAACAATTGATTTAACTCCCATCTTCCTGTATAGGCTGACCGACATGTTTTGAGGAGACTTTTTCTCATCCGGTCATAGCAAACTCAGTCATAGGCCTACGGCTATTGTTAAATAGGACAGTCAGGGCTTGAATATGGCAGGACAATCCACAAGAACAGGACCTGTAGCTGAACAATTCTACTGGACCTACATTTATTTGACAAGACCAGATTTAAAGGCAGTGGACACTATTGGTAATTACTCAAAATAATTATTAGCATAAAACCTTTTTGGGTGATGAGTAATGGGGAGAGGTTGATAGTATAAAACAATGTGAGAAACGGCTCCCTCTGAAGTGACGTAGTTTTCGAGAAAGAAGTAATTTTCCACTAACTTGATTTCGAGACCTCAAGTTTAGAATTCAAGGTCTTGAAATCAAGCGTCTGAAAGCACACAATTTCGTGTGACAAGGGTGTTTTTTTCTTTCATTAATATCTCGCAACTTCGACGACCGATTGAGCTCAAATTTTCACAGGTTTGTTATTTTATGCATTTATGTTTAGATACACCAACCGTGAAGACTAGTCTTTGACAATTACCAATAGTGTCCACTGCCTTTAAAGCCATTATACACTTTTGGTACAGAAAAAAAAAAATAAAAATTCACAGATTTACAAATAATTTACAGGGCTTACAGAAGGTAATGGTGAAAGACTTCTCTTGAAATATTATTCCATGAAATGCTTTACTTTTTGAGAAAACATTAAATCAATTATCAATTCTCGATATCGAGAATAACGGATTTATTTTAAACAGTAGGCCTATGTCATGACATAGCGAAACGTGCGGAAACAACGGTGGGTTTTCCCGTTATTTTCTCCAGATTCCGATGACCAATTGAGCCTAAATTTTCACAGGTTTGTTATTTTTTAGATGTTGAACAAACACCAAGACAAGATGCATCCCAATTGTCATGCTACTTCAATACTCAACATAGTTTGAAGATTTTCAGAATATATATTGTCAATATTTTCAAGTATATTTCACAATTAGGTATCATAGTGAGCTGAAAAGTCAAGCCCTGACATTTATTAGGTTCAAGACCTCGCAAAGGCCTGTCTAGTGTCTATAAAAGGAAATGAAACTAAAAAAAGAATTGACAAACATTCCAGCAATGTGACTGCTACACATGATGGATTGAATGCCCTCCCTGTTACACCAAGTTTGTAAATTCCATTCAACTGTTTCCCTGAATACTTTTTTCAACAAACTTATCATGGCACTGGACACGTTTGTCAAAGACCAGCCGTCCATTTCAACAAACTCTTCCAAAACATAGGATTAATCTTAGGACTTACATTTGCGTAGGACGATCGACTTAGGGTGTCAGGCTGCACTGAACCCATCTTACGTTAGTACGAGTTACTCGTCCTAACTCGAGATAGGATTGATCCTAGGGTTTCGTATCGCCTGCTGTATTCTCACTTGATGTATCCCAACAATAGCATAAAATAACAAACTTGTGAAAACTTGGGCTCAATTGGTCATCGAATTTGTAAGAGAGTAATGAAAGAAAAAACTAAAAATGACCCTGGTTGCATTTCTTTGATGCCTAATGAAAGGCTTCAGCTGAAGTCTTTTTTTATTTCAGTGAGAATTTTCCTCTTTCTCAAAAACTACGTTAGTAAGAAATAAACTCTTTCTCAAAAACTACTTCACTTCAGAGGGAGCCGTTTCTCACAATGTTTTATACTATCAACAGCTCTCCATTGCTTGTTACCAGGTAGGTTTTTATGCTAACCATTATTTTGAGACCAATAGTGTCCACAGCAGTTGTGGGATCTTGCTGTTGTTTAATAAATATTGGTTCAGATTTAAATATTATCATCACCTTGTTCAGAAGGTCCTACATAAGCATGGGGGGGGGGCATGCCTGTGCTTCATTTTTGAAAGGGCAAGGGCACCTTGGTAAATGGCAAATTTCTACTGAGAGCATTTCAAGGGCACTAAGGCAATGACCGGGGGGGGGGGGGGGGCGTTACAGGGGGACGCTGTGTGTGGTTTTTGGTATTTATAAGTAACTAAATACAAAGGTTCCCTTCAGTGGGTAGACCCCTATCTCTTGAACCAAGCCCGGCTTAAAATAAAACATGTACAAAAGGAGCTCCTTCAAATGGGATTTAAATTATAAATAGCTCTTTGATGAACAGAAAACTTTGCAAGAGTATAATGAGCCACATCATGTAAATGGTTCTATCAACCGTGATTTCCAGCTTTGGAAAATCCCTAAGGATTATCCAAAGCTGCAGTAGATAGTAATCCCCCCATGATTGAAGCCCCCATGTTTACATGTGGTCCTGCACAGCTACATTACAGGGCTCACATTATACCTGTGCAATGTTTTGCTGTTTGTGGCATGCCTAGCTGTTATTGTTAAAGGCGCTGGACACTATTGGTAATTACTCAAAATAATTGTTAGCATTAAAACTTACTTGTTATAATGAGCAATAGAGAGCTGTTGATAGTATAAAACATTGTGAGAAACGACTCCCTCAACTGACTTACTTTTTCGAAAGAAGTAATTTTCCACTAAAATATTTTAATTTGATTTTGAGACCTCATAATTAGATTTTGAGGTCGCGAAATCTCATCAAGCATCTTAACTCACACAACCTCGTGTGACAAGGGTGTTTTTTCTTCCATTATTATTTCGCAGCTTCGACGAACAATTGAGTTCAAATTTTCACAGGTTTGTTATTTTGTGCAAATATTGAAATACACCAAGTGAGAAGACTGGATTCAGCAGAATGTGGGTTCGGGTTCGAGTCCTGATCGTGACACTTGTGTCCTGCAAGACACTTAACCATGATTGCTTCGTAAAAGTTGGGGAGGTAGTGCTTTCTGCTCTACCAGCCAGGCTTCTGATGGATGATACCCAAGCCTACATCCGTATGGACTGTAAAAGGGGTATTAAACCCTGTTTCAGCCCAGTATGAGTAGGTGGCCATAGCACTGGAAAAATAAAGTTGGGCAAATGGGCCGTTCATTTATTGAATAAAAAAACTACTTGAAGTACAAACGTTGGCTCCTCAGTGACAGTCTAACGGCTGATTCGTTTGTTTTTTTATGGCCCAGTATGAAGAATACCCGCGATATAATTCTTATAAAACTTCAGTATATTATTACAAAACTGTACACTCATACAGTTCAGATAAAGGTGGGATGGTCCCCCATTGTACATTTCGTGGAACTGAAGAACTGGATTGTGGGATGGGGAAGTAACAACTATGTTTCAATTACTTTCGTTTCACCCAAAATGTTCAAAGGCCACAAAGGGCAGATCTAGGTATTGGGCATTGTTAAACCAGATTTTTTTTAAAAGCAAGTCTATGGGACACTTTTGAAGGGGCACCAAGGCCAAGACCAGCAGGGCATCGCAGGCCATGGTCTCCGTGGACTCTGTGTAATAGACCGATCCAGTAGGTTCCGCCCACGACGCACGTGTGAGCAACAACATGTGTAGGCTCTCCAATGCCTTTCTGCACAACTCTGCCGCGCACGCCAAGATATGCGCCAGCATTTCGGACCTTATTTGTCGGACCTTCGTTGCGTTGTGATTGGTCAATATACAATGGGGCGGAGCTTAGTGGATCGGTCTATTCCAGGCCTGACCGGTTAACTCCCGACAGAAATGGCAAAACTTTAGACTTTTGAAGACTTTCCTTTGAACAAGACCACTTTCCATCCTGCCATCTGTGGATTTCCAACTCCAAGGGTCATTGATTATTTGCCTGCACCCATTATCCCTTCACCATTAAAAGGACCCCCAACAAAATAGAGGTGTCGAGTATTGACGGAACTTGGTCAAGTGTGTCTGTATCCCCTGTTAAGGGCACGTTAATACACTCTGATCAGGGCCTGGACAGGATAATGGTACAATAATATACGCTGTAAATTCAACATCAGCTTGATGTGGCTTGCATACCTTTGGGACAAGGGGGATACTGAAGTTTGTTTACAAATGCAGAGTTTTTTATACAGCGCTCCAAAGGATTCATTTTCATTGTATTTCAAACTAAGGCATAATTTGTATACCCATAAATTCAATATCAGAGTGTTGGGTCTAGCATACTTTTGGGACAAGGGGAAATTTAAGTTGTTTACAAAAATGTCCATACATGTTGAGTTTTTAATACAGCACTCTGGCAATAGGATTTGTGTTGAGTTCATTTTCATTGTATTACAAGCTGAAAGGCATAGCCTTCAATATCAGCGTGCTGTCCCTGTGACTAGCTATACCTTTGGGACAAGGTGGAAATTGGATTTGTTTACAAATTCAGAGTTTCTTTATACAGCGCTCCTTATGATTTGTGTTGAACTCATTTTCATTGTATTACAAACTAAGGCATAATATAGCCTAAATTCAAATATCCATGCAGAGTTTTTGTATACAGCAATCCATGTGGTTTGTGTTGTATTCATTTGCATTGAAGGCATAATATACGCGTAAAGTGACTTGCATACATTTTGTACCTTTGAGACAAGGGGGAAAATTGAATTTGTTTACAAACTGTTCATATGTAGAGTTTTTTTATACAGAGCTCAATAGAATTTCTGTTGAATTCCCTTTTCATTGTAGTACAAACTAAAACATTTGCAAGGCTTGCTCTTTATCCGGGGACTTAGCAAGTGGGGACCAGTCAGTATGTGGGTTTACTTGTCAAACCGCTTTTACAATGGCTCAAATCTATACAGGGCTACATATTCAGCATTTTCATTCATTTGTATTTTAAAGGGGCCTTGTGTTTGTGTTAGGTAGGAATTATTTCTATGCAGCCATTAGGTTTGCAATAGACCTGCAGTGCATGTTGTTAGCTGGTCAGCTCTTTATATAGGGGTCCAACAGCATTTATATGAAGGCTGTAGGGAGTATTTTTTATAGCCAAAACAAAATATGCTTGGGTGACAATTTTTACTGGCAGGCCTAGAATTTTATGTTAAAGAGGGCAAGGCAATTTTCATTTTGTAAAGGGCACTTTTATTTGAAAAATCTTAAAGTTAGGGTTTCTTTTGAAGGGGCACCAAGGCCAAGACCAGGGGAAACGGAGGCCATGGACGCTGTAAGGTTGTTTCGAACTAGCATTTGACCCTTATCTCTTGTCAAGGCGAATGCTCAAGTCCAGGGATGCAAAACTAGCAAGCTACTATTTACTATGCCCATGGAGGCTTCCTCCATGCTAGGCCCTACACACACACAAACACTCGCCAGTGCAGTAAAGCATTACATTACAGCTTACAACAAGTTTACTATTACTGGTACATAAATAAATGTATATTATACATTATGGATACAAACTGGTGGTCAATATTAATTATCAAGGAAATTATGGAAAAATCTTGCTGCCCCCCCCCCAACAATTGTTAATTTTTTTTTATATAATAACTAATTTTAGTTTGTATGATGAATATGATTATGTTTTTTTTTTTCACTGGCTCTCAGTTCACAGTGGAACTGACACTGGCAATAGAATTTGGAGTGCCCTCACGTTTTGGCCTGCATTGTGACTTAAAAGCAGTGTGTTTTATCGCGCCGTTAACAACAATCAGTCATGATTATCATGTTTATTTATGTTGATTTTACGCAATTCAACAACCCTACTAACTACTACTACAATAAACACGACACTCACACTGTAAAGAATTTAAACAAGAAAACCTACCTCTCATGTCTCGTATCTTTCAATGTTCTTTCCACAGATATCATATTGCTGACAACTAAATTAAAATTGTGCACTTTCATGGTGTCGTCTGCCCTCTCCTTCGCTTCGCCGTAGAGCAGCACTGGCTGACCGTTCTCCCCGGGGCCAAACCTCGGCACGTCCCGGCCGAGTTGACCGAACTCCGAGTCGGCGAGCTCGTTCGATGATCCCAGTTTAGTTCGACTTCTTGCCCGTTCCGGACCGTCGTTTTCCTGGCGGCTTTCTCCTTCAATCATAAGAAAAACCGCTCTCCTGTTTGTTGGCTGTAAGGTGCTCTCGTGGTAGAAGAAATACACCACGGACGCCATGGAAAACCATATTATCCCACCAAGTAAAAGAGAAAATAGTTTTGTTGCCATTCTCGTCTGCTGTGATGTTGAGCAACCCTGACGTTGTGCTCGTGTCCAGAACCGCAGCAGTTACTAACTCGATCTCTGGAGTAACTTGTGTCTAATCCTCGGGCCAGCAGACATGTATCAACATGCACAGTGGAACAATCCATCCTTTTACTAGCATTTCAAAGACAATCCTTGTGACAGTTTTGCCATAATGTTGAGAAGTCATAGCTTGAGTGGCCGAGTCCAATGTTTAAATCCCATTCGACAGCACGTGCATCCACATGGAGCTGTTACTACAGTGTGTTGATGACTAGACGACTAGTACTACAGCTAGCAGCTGATTCGATTTTTAGCTGCTCTTGAGGGCGCTGTGGATCACAATGTGCTTCAACTTTTTGGCTTGTTTGTAGAGCTCGAGAAAATGAGCCTACTAATAGAAACTGGCAGTGAGTCGGTCTAGGGAACACTTTTTTGATTTTTTTCCCCCAGGGTAATTGGCAAATATTCCAAACGGCTGACCTTCAAAAAAATAGAAATCTGAAATTTAGTAAAAAAAAAAATAAAAAAAAAGAGGTTGAGAATTTTGAACATACATGTTGTATGACTTTTGCAAATTATAAAAACATTCTTTCATTTCAGCAACCTAGGGCCATCTTCTCATCAGGTACAACTTTAAACATTGTCATTTTTTTATGACTTTTGCAAATCATTAAAACATTCTTTCATTTCAGCAACCTTGAGCTATCCGCTCATCAGGTACAACTTAAAACCTTCACATTTTTTATGACTTTTGCAAATTATTCAAACATTCTTTGATTTCAGCAACCTTGAGCCGTCCGCTCATCAGGTACAACTTCAAACATTGTAATTGTTTATGACTTTTGCAAATTACTCAAACATTCTTTCATTTCAGCAACCTTGAGCCATCCGCTCATCGGTTACAACTTTAAACATTGTTTCATTTCAGCCACTTCAAACATAGTCATTTTTCATGACTGTTGCAAATTATTGAAACATTCTTTCATTTCAGCAACCATGAGCCATCCGTTCATCAAGTACAACTTTCAACATGGTCATTTCTTATGCTTTTTGCAAATTATTCAAACACTCTTTCATTTCAGCAACTTCAAACAAAGTCATTTCTTATGCTTTTTGCAAACTATTCAAACACTCTTTCATTTCAGCAACTTCAAACAAAGTCATTTCTTATGACTGTTGCAAACTATTCAAACACAATTTCATTTCAGCAACCATGATCCTTCCGCTCATCAGGTACAACATTATAAATAGGGGAATCAATGTGTGTAGACGAGGTTTTCAACTAGTGGTTTAATCCCAACGAGGCCTGGTTCTTGATAATTTTACCGAGACGAAGTCGAGGTAAATTATAAAGAACCAGGCCGATTCAACACACTTTGATTCCCATTCATAAATACCTTTTCCGTCAAAAACATCATCACTTTTTGGTCAAAAAGTAAAATAAATGCAAAAATTATAATTGTTAAATGATTTCTTCATAAACAGAGGTTTATACACACCCACGTGACGCGCTCTCCACCAATAGGAATAGCGAAACTGTCTGAGGTATTTATGAATCAACATCAGCATTTTGGTCCCTCATCATAGATGACATTTGCTTTTGAGTTTGCCTTTTAGTTTTAATGCGCAAAAGTCGACACGAGCATTGTACCAAAGACAAAATGCAAGGCCTGTATGGTTTCATAACCGGATCGGCGCAACTCGGCCCGAAAGTCCTTTATTTTGAAAGAGGGCATTGAAATAGCTGAAAGCCGGGCTTTATGGCTATGGACCGCGATCACTCGGGTATGACGAGTATCACGCAAACTGCACCCCGGGGTTGCCACTGCAACATTTAAACTGACAAAATACAGGCATTATCTATACTGAACCTTATGCTTATATACTTATACTTATAATGATATCGGACCTAAAAGCTAGGTAACAAAACAGTTGTGTAACTCTTGGCACGCATTTGAAATTTCTCAGCGGTCTACACTGCTGCCCCCGAGTTGACAACTTGGTATTCCGTATGCCACACTTTTCCACAACTTAGGGTACAGTAAAATACAAAGTACCGTACACTCCTCTCAGATCATAGGTTGTCAACTCAAAATACAAAATGATACGCTTACCAACTGTTGAGTTCATCAGGCTATACCGCACAACATTTCCAAATTCCCGCGGTTCCAATGGTTTCACACTGCGACGGATCTACAGGACGCCCAGCTGCGGTGAGACCTTTTCGCAAATACCGGGGCGCGCGCGTAAAGCTTGGAATTAGGTGCATTGTGGTCTAGCTGGTATCCAAATTTGATCCATATCTATCCCACAATGCACCTCATTCAACAGTCTGCGCTTGCGCATTGGTATTTGCGATAAGGTCTATTATAGACCTTATCGCAAATACCAATGCGCAAGCGCAGACTGTTGAATGAGGTGCATTGTGGGATAGATATGGATCAAATTTGGATACCAGCTAGACCACAATGCACCTAATTCCAAGCTTTACGCGCGCGCCCCAGTATTGCGAAAAGGTCTATCGCGACTGATATTTCACCATACGCCCTCTACGCTGGCAGCGATGCAAATAGCATAAGCAATAATTAAATACATGGCACAATGGAGACGTACGCTGTCTGAGCTTAATATGAAGAAATAATATTGATAAGAAGGTGTAATACAATTGATTATTATTATTTTTTATAGATGTAATAACTATTATCATAAGCGCAACAAGTGTGCACCAAATGGCTGGAATTGTGCCTTAATTTTCACAAAATTTTCCAACTTCTGCTCCAGTAGTGTTTTAGGAGATTATGTCCCCCACGGCAAGAGCGCAAACTAAGCACCTACTACTTCTGAAAGCGCCCTCTTTTGAAACATCCTCCTTCATTAATAATTTTCCATGATTATATACGAGGGACCGAATCTCTGGAGGACAGATTTCCCTGAGACACCGATGTGGCAGGAGATTCCTTCCCCACTTACGGCAAACAATGTACACTACTTTTTCTGATAGCGCCCTCTTTTGAATCATCCTCCCCCTCCCCCTTTTTTATGCGGGGTTTTCCTTCATTAGGCTGGGTGCGCAAATCGTGTCTTACCATATCGGGTTGTACATGTCTGCTGACCTTCAAATTGTTGATAAACTTTATTTTTGAGTCAATGAAATGATTTCGCCCTCTAGGTTGATTATTAACAGATCAAAGGTTGATCTATCGAGTTGATAAACCAACTTCTTTGGAATCATTTGATTTTTTTTTTGCGAGTGTATAATTTTGCATTTCAATTGCATTGTGATAAATTGTCAAGGTTCATCAGAGCTTGCAACATGATCATCGTGGTGGCTTTCTTTTCGATGTGTCTGGCATCTTTAGTCAAAGGTAAGATTGAAGGCACTGAAGGACACTATTGGTAGTAACTCAAAATAATTTTAGCATAAAAACTTACTTGGTAACGAGCACTGGAGAGCTGTTGATAATATAAAACATTGTGAGAAACGGCACTCTCTCAAGTAACGCTTTTCGAGAAAGAAGTAATTTTCCACTAAAATTTTATTTGAGTTTGATTTCGAGACCTCAGAATTAGATTTTGAGGTCAAGCATCTAAAAGCACACACATTCTTGTGACTTTGGTTTTTTGTTCAATTATTATTTGGAAACTCCGACAACCAAATTTAGCTCAAATTTGTATTTAATTGTTTATTTTGTGCATTATGTTAAGATACACCAAGTGAGAAGACTGGTCTTTGACAATTACAGAAGGTGTCCGCAGTGTCTTTGAAAGGAAGGTTAATCCAAAAACGCATGAACACTAAAAGGTATACTGGAGAGCTGTTGATGCTTTATAAACATTGTTAGAAACAACAACCGTTTAGTTTTAGAAAAAAGGTTAATTTTTCAGCATCGATTTGGAAATGAGAACGGCTTCAGGTATGAAACTTTTCTTCGACATCTGAAAACACACATTCTGTACAACACAAATTAAGTGTTTTTTTCCACGTTTATTTCCTTGCATCTTGAAGACCAATTCAGCCCAAGTTTTGCAGAGATTTCTTAACTGCCGTTGTGATACACCAAGTGAGAATACTGGTGTTTGACAAACCTTACAGTAGACCCTGCCTTTAAAGTGTGTCAAATACCCTTTATCTTGAATAGTGGTGCTGTATTTAGCCTATTATAGTTTCAACCGAGCTAGTCAAGAGTCCACTCAGTGACCTTTCAGTAATAATATTAAAAAAAAAAAAAAAAAATGAAAATTAGAAGTAGTGTAGTCAGTCTGCATGGTACAAAGGGCGTTTGACTTCACACCCTTGTTGATTTCATGTTAACAAATACGGAATTTGCTTGCTCTTTATGTTTTAAAGGCACTGATGGACTAGTTTGGTGCAGGTCGTCAAAGACCAGTTCTCTCAGTTGGTGTATCCCTACAATAAATTATGCATAAAACCCTGTGACAATTTGGGTTCAGTTGGTCATTGAAGTTGCAAAAGAATAATGCAGGAAAAACACCATGGTTGCACAAACTAACTTGTGTGCTTTAAGATGCCTAATAAAAAAAATGGCTTCAGGCATGAAGTATTTGTATTTCGAGTTAAAAATGTCATACTTCAGAGGGTGCCGTTTCTCACAAAGTTTTATACTATCAACAGCTCCCCCTTGCTCGCTATACCGTGTAAGTTTCTACGCTAACAACTAGTTTGAGTAATTCATAATAGTGTCCAAGTCTTTACTTGAGAGGACAGAAAATGGTAATCAAATTTTGCAGAGAATATTTTCGTTTGTTGACATTAATTGATTATTAATTTTGGTTTTTTAATTTATTAATTGAAGCAACAATATTGTCATGTTCTTTACAGTCTTTGGCTGTGGAGGTAGACAAGCTTAATTTCCAATACAATATCTTGCTAAAAAGCCCAATTTCATATAGAGCTGCTTATAGCTGTTTTAATATTAATTTTATACGGGTTTTGGGTGCGTAAGTATGTTTGTTAACCTCCACTCTTGCTGAGTATTCGTTGTCAGTGGCTCACATAGAGTCCATGCATTCTCATACGTCAAAGCCATTTTTTCACAAATGCCCAATGCGCAAGCGTCAACTGTTAAAGACAGTGGACACTATTGGTAATTGTCAAAGACCAGTCTTCTCACTTGGTGTATCTCAACTTATGCATAAAATAACAAACCTGTGAAAATTTGAGCTCAATTGGTCGTCGGAGTTGCGAGATAATAATGAAAGAAAAAACACCCTTGTTACACGAAGTTGTGTGCGTTTAGATGGTTGATTTCGAGACCTCAAGTTCTAAACTTGAGGTCTCGAAATCAAATTCGTGGAAAACTACTTCTTTCTCGAAAACTACGTCACTTCAGAGAGAGCCGTTTCTCACAATGTTTTATACTATCAACCTCTCCCCATTACTCGTTACCAAGTGAGGTTTTATGCTAATAACTATTTTGAGTAAATACCAATAGTGTCCACTGCCTTTAAATAAGGTGCATGCTGGTCTAGCTATAGAAATCACACTTAATCGCAGTTAGACCAGCATGCACCTCATTCCTCGCCTAACGCACGCGTACCGTGGTAAGTTGCAAAAAGGTATATGGTGGCAGCGGAGGGATATAAGCCATGTCATCAACAAATGTATTTTTCCCATTTCGGAATGATATGCACGAAAGTCATGTATCCATTTTTCTGTCTTGATGAAGATGATGCAATGAATCGTCGATGTCCACAAATTAACCAGTGCAATTTCTTGCTTTCTATACTTCTTGCTTAAATACTTTTCCAAAATATTGTGCATAACTTTTTCTGTTTCGAACTGACCCACGGCAGACATGTAAATACAATTTCTCTTTCTCTTGAAGCTGATGCAATGAATTGGGGATGCCCACCGTTACTTGACAATCCTCATAATTGGACTGTAGCCAGCGCCAATGTCTTTGATTGTCCGAGGCCCGGGGCTCCACCTATCCAGGTATACTGTTGCGAAAGCTATACGGTCACACAGCACTGTTGCGATGAGAGAGAATTTTATGGCATAATCAGGTAGGTTTTTATAGACTTGTGGTCAAGTCGTTAATTACAATTATTTAATATAATAACAATGACCGATTTTATAGAGCCTTTACACACCCGAGGGGCGTCTCAACATTATTACCACTGGACCCAATTTTCATAAAGAATAAGCACAGAAACTGGAAATATAATTTTTATTTCCCTTCAAACATTAGACTATATGTTTCTGAACAATAAAATAATTTTTGAGTAATTGTTTTTAAAGATTTATATGTTTAAAAAAATAAATTAAGTTGTGTGGGGGTGACTCCGCTTACTCCTTTTGTGACGTCAATCGAGGAAGACTTTGCCTTGACCGAACATCGAACACACGTACGTGCAAGTACATTCAAGTCCTAGTCGTGAGTTTGTACGTTTCGAAAAAAAAAATTCTTGCATTTTCCCGGCAATGTCGACCAGGTGTATTGCTGCTGGATGCAGCAAAACAACTAAAGATGGGGTCAGTTTGCAAGTCTTTTCCAGCGCTGTGCAGCAAACACTTTTGACATGAAGAGAAAAGTTCTTTTCTAAAACATGACGCCATCCCAACAATTTGTCCAGCTGGTGGGGAAGTCGAAGGTGGTACCTGAACGACGTAACGAACCTAAAGGAGCAAAACAAATCAGGTATTGTTTCAACTTTGAGGGCATATTTTTTCGCTTGCGCCAAGCGTCACTATCTTGTGTTGGCACTGCATGCGATTCATCGCGCCTCGATTGACGTCACAAACAGCGCCCTCTCAGGTCGGGCTTATTTTCAAATTTGTAAATAACCGTGAAACTAATTTTTTTTTAAACCTTAGTTAATTGTTCATTCATATTCCACTCATCAAAACACATATTTTAGTGACCAAAGCTTTATTTGACAAAATACCACTTCCAGGTGACTTTAAAGCAAAGAAAAGTAAAAGACTACAGTTTACAAGCCAAACTTAAAGTTTACATTGTTGTAACCGGTGTTCCCCTCATTTTGCTTAGCAAATATTTTTTTCTTCTGCTAATTGGACCCTGGTCACTGGGCCACTCAATACATGCCTTGCACACAGGGGAGTAAACAGTCAGCCTTTAATTATGCCCATAAGCTAAATCAATCACAAGAACCATCTCTGCCCTCACAAGTCCCCATTTACCCCTAGGTGGAGAGAAGCAATTATAATTAAGTGTCTTGCTCATGGACACAAGTGTCACGACCGGGACTCGAACCCACACTCTGCTGCACAGAAACACCAGAGCTAGCTTGAGTTCGTATACCTAAAAACTTAACATTAACTTCTCGTTTTTTATTCACTCTCCCATCGCGCTAATATTGTGCTCAATTGGATGATTGTGTTATATCAAATAAGTAACTAAATGAGTAAATAAAAATGTTGTCTTTTCAAGCTTGTACGATGTTATTGGTGGCCTGAATCGACTCCTTGTAGGGATTTGTGCAGTTGGTGTAGTCACGGGGATTTTCTTCATCTGTGTATGCAACATTAGCATCAAGAACTTCCGTAGAAAACCTTGCCCAAACGGCCATTGTAAGTTTCCCAACTATAGAAAATGTCTAATCCTCGTTATTTTTTAACTCAAACAAAAGGTATCATGTTTAACAGGCTACCTATTACAAACAGAATTGACTTCAAACTTTGTCTACTTGTTTCAAATCTGACATGCTACTATCGTACTATGTCCCACCTACGCTCTTCATCGGAGAACCTCTTGGCCGAACATCGCACTGTCTCTAAAGCTGGGTCACGTGCATTTTCTGCTGCTGCTCCAAATCTGTGGAATAACTCATAAACATCACATCTTCGCCATGCAACTACACTATGACAATTCAAGAAACTACTAAAGACTCATCGATACCGAAATACTTGACTGTTTTATATGCGTACACATTTGAACATCGTGAGTTTGGACTTTTTTGTCCCATCTTCTATTAGTGCTTTGTTACCTTAGTAAAATAAGTATGATTATGGTAATAATAAATGTAGAACAATCTCACAATACAAGTCATGTACATTGTAAGAACAAAATAATGTTCATAATCAGAATATCTACCATTGTGGACACTTTCTTTTCGGTGTTTCTTTTCCCTCTATGACATACATTGTAAAGTTAAGCCTTAATTCTGTTTTTTTTAGTGACTAATGTTTGTTGTGTTTGCTCTATTCCATAGGGGTGTGACATCAATGGCGCACGGTCTACCATTTTCACAAACTCCAATGTTCAGGTCTTTGAACTTTAAATGATGCTGGCAGACTAATTTAATTATTCTACGGTTTCGTTGCGTTTGGCTTTGCTGTCAATATATAACGTAGGCCTACTCAAGAGTGCAAAAATCATCCGTTTTGTCCGCCATACCACTCTTGCAAAGAGCCATATGATGGCAGACAACAATTTTTTAAATCGAAAGAGGGGGACTTTCAAACTCGATTTAGTGTGATGCTTTGTCAAGTTCCATTCAAAAAGAATGACACACAGATTCACAATTTTCTAAATGTAAAAGATTAACGCATGCAATCCTGTCCATAAATCCTGCAATCCACAAGTGTGAAGTAATTCCACTAGAAGCATCGCCAAAAAATTTTTTTTTCTTTTTCTTTAAACCAATGTCAGCAGGGTCAGCGTGACCCAGAAATTGGTCAGGACCATGGGACCCGGAATCCGGGTTAATTCTTACCTTGTATAGTGTGGTATGCCTATTATCAAAGTAATATATTCATACCCAATGCTATGTAAACCATAATGGGTGCGTTCGTTTAGCTTCCCTGTGTCGACCCGGTCTGCCCCGGGTACGTTCAAATAGCTTTGACGTCATTCCAGGGGCTCACCCTGGTCAGCCCCTAGTGCCCTGCTTGTGGAGTGGGTCACTTGGGGGTGACCCGAGGTGCATGACTTCACCACGAGAGGGCGAGTGTGATCGTTCGTTAGCTCTTGTCAGGGGCTCACCCGAGTGAGCACCGCGGGGTCGACTGAGGGAAGCTAATCGAACGCACCAAATGATAAGTTTACCACGATTTTATTAGTGAAGTACATGTTTGTGTTTTCTCGGTCAATTTTGGCAAATGAGCAGCGTTTGAAATTGCCACACATGCGTTTCAAAAGTCGGAATTCGGCCATTCAATCTCAAGCCTTGTAGTCCACTTTGTATATACATGCCCAAATGAACCGGTGTCCGAGGGAAATCTGTCCACCGGACCAATCATCTTTGGATTTAGGGGTACATCTTTTAGATTTGAATTTTAAGTGCCTTGTATTTATTTCTTGGGTTAAGTGGATTTGTCCCTGATTGCAGTCCTTTGGACTGACTTTTCCCTCCCATTTAGAGTGAACAGTTTTATAGACATCTCCGTTTTTGTTTGTAATAGATTGAAGGCCATTTTAATTATTGCTATCACGTTATACTCCAGATTTTTAACTTTGTAACTGGGGTGGATTTCACAAAGGTGGTCCTAACTTAGGACTAGTCCTAGGCAATGCTTAGAGATAGGACCAGTCCTAAGTTAGGATGAGTTACTGGTCCTAACTTAGGACCAGTCCTATCTCTTAGCATTGCCTAGGACTAGTCCTAAGTTAGGACTACCTTTGTGAAATCCACCCCAGTTCATGTTATTCTGCTGCTGGCAGTGAATTGAATAGATTTTTAATAAACCATTGAATGAATGAATGAATGAATGATTGAATGAATTTAAAAGAATTATGTCCTCCGTATGGGAAATTAACATGGGCTGAAGCCGAGGATGCTACACTTCTGCCGTTTAGGGCTTGCGTAACAGTTATTTTGACGTCATCTGTGGAGGTTAACTCGTTGTACCTTTTAATTTTTTATTTTTTTGCGAAAGTCTGATTTTTCTAGGCCGTGAAACGCCGATCAAATTATTTATTTTGTAACATAGAGAAATGACTTAACTTTGAATTCATAAATACCTCAGACAGTTTCGCTATTCCTATTGGTGGAGAGCGCGTCACATGGGGTGTTTAAACGGTTTAATGACCAGCTGGACTCTGTTTACGAACCTACTCCATTGGTTGTTACCAAGTAAGCTTTTATGCTAACAATTATTTTGAGTAACTACCAATAGTGTCCAGTGCCTTTAAAGTTAGTACATTGATGATTGAGATAAAGTTAGTACTCTACATTGATGATTGAGGTAAAGGTACCACATTGATGATTGACACAAAGTTAGTACTCTACATTGATGATTGAAATAAAGGTTCACGTTGATGATTTAAATCAAGTTAGTACCCTACATTGATGATTGAGGTAAAGGTATCACCTTGATGATTGATGTAAAGTTAGTACTCTACATTGATGATTGAGATAAAGGTACCACATTAATGATTGAGATAAAGGTATCACATTGATGATTGAGATAAAGGTATCACCTTGATGATTGAGATAAAGTTAGTACTCTACATTGATGATTGAAATAAAGGTACCACATTTATGATTGATATAATGTGAGTACTCTACATTGATGCTTGAGATAAAGGTAACAACTTGATGATTGATATAAAGTTAGTACTCTACATTGATGATTGATATAAAGTTAGTACTCTACATTGATGATTGAGATAAAGGTACCACCTTCATGATAGATATAAAGTTAGTACTCTACATTGATGATTGAGATAAAGGTATCACCTTGATGATAAATATAAAGTTAGTACTCTACATTGAAGATTGAGATAAAGGTATCACCATCATTATTGAGATAAAGTTAGTACTCTACATTGATGATTGAAAAAAAGCTACCACATTGATGATTGATATAATGTGAGTACTCTACATTGATGATTGAGGTAAAGGTATCACCTTGATGATTGATATAAAGTTAGTACTCTACATTGATGATTGAGATAAAGGTATCACCATCATTATTGAGATAAAGTTAGTACTCTACATTGATGATTGAGATAAAGGTATCACCTTGATGATTGATGTAAAGTTAGTACTCTACATTGATGATTGAGATAAAGGTAACAACTTGATGATTGATGTAAAGTTAGTACTCTACATTGATGATTGAGATAAAGGTATCACCATCATTATTGAGATAAAGTTAGTACTCTACATTGATGATTGAGATAAAGGTATCACCTTGATGATTGATGTAAAGTTAGTACTCTACATTGATGATTGCGATAAAGGTACCACAAAGATGATTGATACAAAGTTGGTTCCTCTAAAACAACACTCCTCGGCAAAGTAGAAGTTCGATCCTCTGTGGGTGAAAAAAAGAGAGAAAAACAGGAAACAAAATGAATGTAATGAACTCTTCCTCAAAATAATTGTCAGCATAAAAACATTACTTGGTAACGAGCGATAGAGAGAACGTTGTCCCTCTGAAGAAACGTTGTTTTTGAGAAAGAGGCAATTCCTGACTCAAACATTACAGGCAGTGGACACTATTGGTAATTACTCAAAATAATTATTAGCATAAAACCTTTCCTGGTGATGAGTAATGGGGAGAGGTTGATGGTATGAAACATTGTGAGAAACGGCTCCCTCTGAAGTGCCATAGCTTTCGAGAAAGAAGTAATTTTCCACGAATTTGATTTCGAGACCTCAGATTTAGAACTTGAGGTCTCGAAATCAACCATCTAAACTAAACGCACACAACTTCGTATGACACGGGTGGTTGTCTCTTTCATTATTATCTCGCAAGTTCGATGATCGATTGAGCTCAAATTTTCACAGGTTTGTTATTTTATGCATATGTTGAGATACACCAACTGTGAAGGCTAGTCTTTGACAATTACCAATAGTGTCCACTGCCTTTAAAAGACTTCAGACCTGAAGCCCTTTTTTAAGCATCTGGAAGCGAACAAAGTAACAATTAGTGTAATGTCTTACATTATTCTCTTGCAACTTCGATGGACCAATTGAGCCCAAATTTCCACAGGTTTGTTATTTCATGCATATGCTGGGATACACCAAGTGAGAATATTGGTCTTTGACAGTTACCAAACGTGTCAAGTGCCTTCAAACGAAACATAATGCACAAAATGCATCCCACGTTATATCTCCGCCATGTTGGATCCACTGAATTCATGACAATAAACTCTCCTCTGTCATCGTTGATCAATGCAGATTGGTAATATTAAAAGAACTTATCCCTTTATATTTGGCAATCATGTCTAGTGTGTGGCATAGGCCTACCTTGATTTGAAGTCCAAATGATTCATCATCCACTGGTTAATTTCCTGACGCTGAAATCAAACAAAAAAACAAACTATTTGTGCATATTTAATCCCTCCAAACAAACAATAATGTGTAAAACAATGAGGGTTTTCTGCCTAAAATTCTGTATAACAATCTGCTAAGCAAGCTTCTATTATTTATTTGTTTATCCTGGGGGATAATGGTTATTGTCGACATTTCACACAATTAAACATTAAATTCATTAGCAATCTCCTAAGAAACCTGCTTAAAAATCTGCTTCAAACCTGCTAAAAAATCTGCTTGAGAAATTATTTCATCAGCCTGAAAACTTGAGTGGAACATGCACTTGGAATCTACCTAAATTCTTCGGCCACACAAATTGAAGTGCGCCCTCAAGCCAGCAGTGTACACAAGTATAAGTGAACAAAGCTGTGCAATTGGTTCAATGATGAGTTATCGAGTTTGATTGAGCTTGCTGAAGAAACATGGGAGCCTGCAAACGATTACCAGTAAACTATTAATTTCACAATAATCTTAATCCATTAATAAAACAGTTCCCAACATTTGGGTTCTCGTTTTAGCTTTTTTTTCAAAATAATTGTTAGCATAAAAACTTACTTGGTAAAGAGCAATGGTGAGCTGTTGATAGTATAACACCGGTTCTCTTTGACTAACGTGGTTTTTGAGAAAGAGGTAATTTCTCAGCACTCAAATAATAAAAGACTTCAGTTTGGGATACACCAAGGGAAACAAACTGGTCTTTGACAATTACCAAAGATTCCCAGTGCATTTAGGCAGAAAATACCGTCTTAGTAATTTCCCGCCAAGTATAGCGTTGAGCAGGATACCAGTCACAAATTGTACTTGTGAAACGGTGTTGTTTTGCTGGTAACTTGGAAGCCAAGAATCATAGTGAATATAGACTCCAATAGAATAGTACATTGCGCAGAGTTCTATTAGGCCATGGCCTACAAGCTAGCCAAATAAAATTTCGGTCCAACCTTAAAACCGTTTTAAGGAATGTTTTTTAAAAAGAAAACTACAATGGTTTGAATATATAGATTGTTTACTCACTAAACAGTAACATCCTTCACGGTGACGTCATGTGGTGGTAACCAGCCGAAAACTGCGCCATTTCTCGCGTGTTTTCTCACGTCCTGCAATAACGTCAATGCGCCACAGTGATGAAGCCTCGTATCCATTGTCACCGTTTTGAATCGGCCAATCGGATCGCCTGTATCATCGTCGAGAGCCTGGAGCGCATACGTACAAGGTTTGCTTTGTAACTCGCCATCGTTCTCTGTTAAGCTCTCCAGAACAGAAACTATGGGTTAAACAAAAAGAAGAATAAATATTGTTAATATCCATTGTTCGATTTTACAATGAACTTAGGACTAGTCCTATAAGATATTTGACTGAGACTTAAGACTAGTCCAAAGTTAGGACGAGCAAATCATCCTAACTCGAGATATGACTAGTCTTAACTCTTTGTGAAATCCCACCCTCGTCACCTTGTTTTAACGAGGTTGAGATTGTATCTATTAAAGGCAGTGGACGCTATTGGTAATTACCCAAAACAATTATTAGCATAAAACCTCACTTGGTAAAAAGTAATGGGGAGAGGTTGATAAAACATTGTGAAAAACGGCTCCCTCTGAAGTGACGTAGTTTTTGAGGAAGAAGTAATTTTCCACGAATTTTGATTTCGAAACCTCAGATTTAGAATTTGAGGTCTCGAAATCAAGCATCTGAAAGCACACAACTTCGTGTGACAAGGGTGTTTTTTCTTTCATAGTTATCTCGCAACTGTGACGACCAATCGAGCTCAAATGTTCACAGGTTTGTTACTTTATGCATATGTTGAGAGACACCAAGTGAGAAGACTAGTCTTTGACAATTACCAATAGTGTCCAGTGTCTTTAAGAGACAACACCCATGGGGGTCAGTTTTAACACCCCCGGTTTTGCAGTGTAGTTTCCAATTGAGTAAGAAAGCATTATGTTCACCAAATACTTATTTATCAATTGAAAAACATTAATTATGCTAATGTGTGATAATAATCAATTTGGTTCGGGTTCGTTGACTGCTTTGAACGCAGGAGTTTGATCCTGCTATAATCACATAATTCTCCGGGGTTCTGATCCCGTCAAATAATTCATAATAAGCCTACCACTTTTCTCTCCCTCTCCTCACAATATCACTCTCTCGATTTGCATGGCAGCTTTTTGTTTTAATCGTTCCGGTTTTTCCTTCTTTTTTTTTCTACACAGAATGAAAAATGTAATACACTTATGAGATTACCTCTGTAATCCTTCTTAATTTATCATCTTATCACCTGTTTGTTGCAAGATTTATAAAAGAATTGCAACAGATTTGCATCACATCTTAAAGATGTACTTTTCAAAGCTGGAGAAGTAACCACTGACTCGAAAGAACAGTATTTCGCAAACTGCGAAAGACAAACTATGAATAGTCTGGAAATGCAGAACTGGCCATTGACTATCGGGTATCTATACAAGGTCAAGATTGGGGTTGGTCCCACCCACTTGTTCCATTTTTACAGAATGAAACTTAAAGGAACATGTTGCCTTGGATCGGTCGAGTTGGTCTTTGAAAAGTGTTTGAAACCGTTTATTATAAAAAGCATGGATAGAGAGATGTTTTAAAAGTAGAATACAACGATCCACAGAAACATGCCTCGAAATTGCGTGGTTTTCCTTTTACCTCGTCGACTAACACGGTCGGCCATTTATGGGAGTCAAGTTTTTGTCTCCCATAAATGGCCGACCGTGTTAGTTCGCAAAGTAAATGGAAAAACACCTTTCTAACCACATGCATTTCATAACAAACGGTTCCAAACGCTTTTATAGACCAACTCCACTGAATAAAGGCAACGTGTTACTTCAACTCATTTAGATTAGATAGATGAAGTGCCATGGTTTTCGAGAAAGAAGTATTTTTCCACGAATTTGATTTCGAGACCTCAGAATTAGAATTTGAGGTCCCGAAATCAAGCATCTGAAAGCACACAACTTCGTGTGACAAGGGTGTTTTATTCTTTCATTATTACCTCGCAACTTCGACGACCAATTGAGCTCAAATTTTCACAGGTTTGTTATTTAATGCATATGTTGAAATACACTAAGTGAGAAGACTGGTCTTTGACAATTACCAAAGGTGTCCAGTGTCTTTAAATAAAAGTTGGCAAATAACTATTATTTGCATTTATCCATCGGTCCTCTTGGTTGGTAAACTTGTTTGCAACAGCCAATTATGTTTTCTAAAATAAAAGTTGGTCTCTCAAGTTGAGTCGAGTTTTCTGAAAGATCGTGATGTTTTTTCCGGTAATTAATTAAAACCCACGAATGTTTCATTCCACGACCAGACACCGAAAAACATTAGCAATCATAATCCATTGTAAAATATTCAAAATAACCTTGTGTTAATTGGGGTATGAATCGTTAATCAGCGTTTTACATAAAACATGTTGCACTAAGGTCGAGGTTGAAAACCTGTTCATTATTGGCTCTGGACACGTTAGGCTTAATTGTCGAAGACCAGTACTCTCACTTTGCGTATCCCAAAATACGCACAAAATAACAAATCTGTCAAAAATAACTTCCCTTTGTGTGCTTTAAGATGCATAATGAAAGGCTTCGGCTGAAGTATTTTATTATTTGAGTGAGAAATTACTTCTTTCCTGTTAGGGCTCGGGAAAGTACTAAGTATATAATACAGTTCTAACACACATCGGTGCATGGGTAAATTTTCTCAATTCTTCAGAGGGAGCCGTTTCACACAATGTTTAGTACCATCAACAACTCTCCATTGCTTGTTACCAATTTAGTTTTATGCTGATAATTGCTTTGAGCAAAAGAGTGTCCAGTGCCTTTAAGAAGTCGATTCTCTATGCAAACAACCCACTTAATAATTTGCATACAAACAACCAGTGACGCTTGCACTTGGAATAATTTCCTAACTCAATGGCAATTATTTACAGTTTAAAGGAACACGTTGCCTTGGATCGGACGAGTAAGTATATAAAAAGCGTTTGTAACCGTTTTTTATAAAATGCATACGGTTGGAAAGATGTTTTAAAAGTTGAATATAATGCTCACACACACATTTGCCTCGAAATTGCGTGGTTTTCCTTTTACTTTGCGAACTAACACGGCCGGCCATTCATGGGAGTCAACAATTTTACTCCCATAAATGGCCGACCGTGTTAGTCGACGAGGTAAAAGGAAAACCGTGCAATTTCGAGGCATGTTTGTGTGGATCATTGTATTCTACTTTTACAACCTCTTTCTACCCGTATGTATTTTATAAAAAAAACGGTTACAAACGCTTTTCAAAGACCAACTCGACCAATCCAAGGCAACGTGTTCCTTGAATAATGCCATGTCTTTAACAATAATAACATGTCTTTAAAGGGAAGGCACACGCTTGGTAATTGTCAAAGACCAGTCTTCGCACTTGGTGTATTCCAACATAAGCATAAAATAACAAGCCTGTGAAAATTTGGGCTCAATTGGTCATCGAAGTTGCGAGAAAATGATGAAAGAAAAAACACCCTTGTTGAACGAATTTGTGTGCTTTTAGATAGGAATAAAAATACTTCAGTCTTTTATTATTTGAGTGAGAAACTACCTCTTTCTCAAAATCTACATTACTTCAGAGGGAGCCGATTCGCACGATGTGTTATACTATCAATCCAATACTTGTTACCAAGTAAGTTGTTATGATAGTATTTTGGTTTGAGTAACTACCAAACGTGTGCCTTCCCTTTACGAAACAAAGGTAACTATCACACTGATTTAAAAAGTAGAATCTGGTATCTATGATCTTGAAAATATTTCATTTTGGGGAGAAATTTGGCTGAAGCTGGTTTTATAATAAATTTACCAATTAGTTAAAATTAAAACAGCTTATAATACGATACCAAAACTCAACACAAAAGTGATGTCAAGAATTTACCTTTGTATGCAAAAGCTTGTGAGCCTTAATGTGTTGATAAATTGGTTATGAAAACAAGGACATGACTTGTCATAATGTACCATCCCTCAAGCAAAATGTGCACTTAATAACATCTATAAACTTATAACTGAAATCGTCTTCAAGTGAACTGGTAACACCGGGTTTATTTTTAAAATCACACTTCGCCTATATGGCGTAAAAAGCCCTTGTGTTCTCATTGGTGTGCTATTGATTTTCTGAATAGTGGCTCTTCATACACAGCGCTCAAAATTCGTCACCAAGTGCGCTCATTTCGCAACTGCATATTATTCACTATTTTCCTGCAAGATATGCCGCGTTACGTTTTTGAATGAGTGCTTTACCTGTATACATAACACAGTATACGCCGAATGGTTTACAAGGTGCAATGGCGCAATATGCAGCTAATCAAACCGGGAATATTGGGGCAAACCCCTTCTCTTTACGATAAGTGCACTGGGTTCTATTTTGTGTACGTGCTTTACTAGACAATACACGGGACCTATACTTTAAATGTCAAGAACCATCTCTTGAAGGATAGAGTGAGTGTGGCACTTTTGTAAATATAGTTATTATATTCTGTTATGAAGTAAAAAATAATGTAATAACAAATACAGATAGATATAAATTCAGTGTATGGTATAAACCTTTTTTTTTCACGGTGTGGCCAAATTGATTTTACTCCACTCCAAATCAATGTACCAAACTGAGGCTGGACGAAATAACAGACTGGTGCCATACTTGCGCAATGGATGTTAGCATTAATTACTGCTATTGGAAACGGGGAACATGACCAAGATGGTGACAGCGTGATAACGGTCTATAGTCAGCCAGTAGGCCGAGTTGCTTAGCTTTGGACATCACGGTCAGAAGAACAGGGCAAAATTTCATAGAGCTGCTAAGAACAACAAATTTGCTTAGCATGAAATTGCTTGCTCGATAAAAACAGGATTACCAACCAAATTTCCACAATTTTCAGAAGAAGCAAACAACGGCTGAATACCAGAAACAAGCAATATGCAACAAATGGAAATTTGGTTTGTAATCCTTTTTTTTTATCAAGAAAAAAAAATTCATGCTAAGCAAATTGTTGTGCATAGCAGCTCTATGAAATTGAGCCCGGTACGATAAGTGGCTTTCCCAATTGACCCAATTCACCTGGGCTCAATTTCATAGAGCTGCAAAGCATACAAATTTGCTTAGCATGAAATTTTGCCTTGATAAAAACAGGATTTCTCAAGCAAATTTCCACGTGATTTTCAGGATAATCAAGCAACGGCTGAATACAAGTACCAAGCAATAATCAACAAATTTTGTTGGTAATCCTGGTTTTATCGAGGAAGAAATTTCATGCTAAGCAAATTTTTGTGATTAGCAGCTCAATGAAATTGGGCCCAGTACGATGAGAAGCTTTCTATTGACCCAATTCACATGTCGGCATCACAAGAATAGTCTCGGATGCGCCATTTTGGTGGGCAATGTCACTGTGCGTTATTCAGTGATTGCGCATTTTAGGCGACGCGGCGTTTTCACGTAAACGTTTGATCCCAAACCAATGCTTTCGTGTACAAAACCGGGAAATCGCTGTAAAAAAACACACTAAATAAAACAAAGCAAACGAACTCAATTCAACCATGGAGGTAAAATTAATTTGTCCTCCATTATTCAAGGGGGTCGAAAACGTATCAGTGTGTGGGTAACACGACTTTAACCCACACCTGTGACGTCATGCTACATTATTCTGCACGAATGGCGCGACCTAAACTGGTCGTACGAAACTCGCTTCCAATAAAAGAAAAACTCAGAATAAAGAACTATAATTATTTGCTAGAGCTGTGGCTGTTAGCAGATTATACTGTCTTCCGATCAAGATAAGATTCCGCACAAAAAGATCTGTGTGGGTAGTTGATAGCCATTTGAGTTGAATTAATTTCCATTTAACTCTTTGTATACTTAAGTTGCAAGAAACATCAGACAATTGAAGCGTATGTACCTCCATTAACAGAGCATAAGGTATATAACGTACAAAAATGACTAATTCCTTTTCAAGGAAGAGGGAGGCGTGCGTGTCGAAACAACAATCCATTAAGGCTTTATTTCATGGTCAACATGCCTCACAGACACCACGACAGTTGAAATAGAGAAAGGTTCTTGAAATCGCCGGTCAACCGCAGTGCTGATGCTCGTACCCTTAAAGGGACTGGAGACTGTTGGTATTTACTCAAAATAATTGTTACCATAAAAACTTACTCGGTAACAAGCAATGGAGAGATAGTATACTATTTTTTGCATTTATACCCTCGGTTCATTTGGATGGTAGTTGTTTGCAACAGCTAATTTTATTTTCTCAGTATAAAACATTGTGAGAAACGGCTCCCTCTGAAGTAACGTAGTTTTCGTGAAAGAAGTAATTTTCCACTAAAATATTTGAATTTGATTTCGAGACCTCATTACTTTGAGGTCCTGAAATCAAGCATTAGAAATCACACAACTTCGTGTGACAAGGGTGTATTTTTTAATCCATTATTATCTCGCAACTTCGACGACCAATTGAGTTAAAAATTGCACAGGTTTGTTCATGTATGTTGAGGTACACCAAGTGAGAAGACTGGTCTTTGACAATCACCAAAGATGTCCACAGTGTCTTAGATCGGTCGAGTTGGTTACTGAAAACCGTTTGAAACCGTTTATTACAAAATGCATATGGTCAGAAAGATGTTTTAAATATAGAACATAATGATCCACACAAATATGCCTCGAAATCGCACGGTTTTCCTTTTACTTCGTGAACTAACAAGGCACGCCATTTTGTAAAGTCCGACAATTTTGACTCCATAAATGGCTGACCGTGTTAGTTCGTAAAGTAAAAAGAAAACCGTGCAACTTCGAGGCATATTTTATGTGTTCTAGTTTTATTACATCTTTATAATCATATGTTTTTTATTTTTATATATTTTTATAACAAACGGTTTAAAACGCTCTTCAAAGACATACTCGTCCGTTCCAAGGCAACGTGTCCCTTTAAAATAATAGCTAAGTTTTATTTACAATCTTCTATCTTACGTTCAAGGACATGTCTTTATTGTGTGTAACTTAAACGGTGACTGTAACAAAACAAGTCTTTCTTTCCTCATCGTGAGAATTCATCCCGGTCATGACCTACGCCTAAAGATAAATCAAATTAGTTCTGAAAAATAAACGCATGTACCATTTTATTGCTATACAACTTCAATAAGCTTTGGTTGTATGGATACGTTTATAATTGACGATGCTTGGTGTTTATGGCTATTAGTCAAACGGGCAATGATAGTGCAAATTTCCATCTATCAAATAGGATTCGTACTGCCTCTAGCTGCCGGGCAATCTCGCTGGTCTGGTTGGTATGACACTGCTCTAGAATTGCAAAGGTCGTGGGTTTGAATCCCACCCGAGTAATATGCATGTGATTGCTCGGGTAAGTACTGAGTATAGTGCTAACACACATCAGTGTAATATCGAAGTCTTTAGCGTACGTATCTACCAACAAAGTACTTGTGGCGCTTAGTATAATACGAACATTTTTGACAGAAAGATGGTTATTGAAGTCGTCATGCATTATGAGAACCAGCTCGGGTTTAGTGGAGTAAACAGCCCGAACACACATTGGTGTTAATTGGCAAAACCCGAACATGATTAGTGAATACATAATTTTAGGTATAACAAAACAAAACATCTGATCGGTAGCTGATAATGATAATTAATGATATATTTGAATTTCATAAACTTGTTCAGAAAATGAGCTCGAACCTTTACCTACACGGCACTTCCCAACCTATACTATACAACTATTCAGTGACACTGCGTTAACCCATCTCGATTAATGGTTTCAAGCACTGGGCTCGCGGAAACGACACATTGATATGTAAAGGGAACGGACACCTTTGGTAATTCTCCAAATAGGCCTATTCTCACTTGGTGTATCCCAACATGCATACAATAACCAACCTGTGAAAATCTGGGCTCAATTAATTAATTAATTGGTTATCGAAGTTGCAATAAAATAATGAAAAGAAAAACACCCTTGTTGTACAACGTTGTGCTTCTAGATCCACTCAAAACTGTTACGGTAACCCTATAAATGTTAAATCTCACCAATAACATGTTGTCCCGGTGTATATCTACCCAGGCTAATGCTTTGGGTATGCATCAGCTGGTCCCCAGTCTTAGTTGCTTCCCCGGCCAGAGACACTTTTCCCCCGTGCAAATCGGTCGGTAGCCCGTCACATACTTTCCGTCCCGTGTCGACCGGAAAGGGTGCTGCCCAGTAACCGGACGGTAAGAGGCTCAACGCTACCACAGTCGTGTATATTATTACGCAGATGGGTCGGTGGCAGCCCACAGACTCAACCATTTTGACAACAACGAACCGTGGCACAATTTGAGAAGTCTAACAATAAAGCGGGTAAAAGCCTGCTAGATTTAAAATACTTCCAAGTATTCGACACATATGAGAGAATCTGAGAATGTAAGCATGGTCTTTATACTACCGTATCCATAAACCTTTTGTGTACATTTAAGGGCAAATACTTGTCATCAGTGATCACTCTATTAAAATGTGGGCAGACATAGCCGCGCCATGTCATGGCCGTGTGCGATGCAATTTCGCCATTGACTAACCCCAAATTTAATTAAAAACTCTCCATTATTTTGGATGTCTCCATTTATTATGATAGACGTCCCATGTGGACTGTACTACTGTTGCCATTGGAAGGTCAACACATTACTATGGCCCCTCCCCAAACCACACAAAACTCATTACGTCATTCATTACCAAAAGAGCTTTATATGGATATAAGTAGCTGCTTGCTGGGAAAAACATAACAGTGTCTATAGATAAGAAAGGGATGCGAATAAAAATACTATCTTTGGCGTCTATCCAAATTGGCGTCTACAGAACGGCTACGGCTGTTGCTAAGGACGTCCTATACTTCAACGCATGATGACGTGGAAATCTGCTGTAGCCTAAGCTGTAGCCGGTAATTGGGACACGGCCTCATCAGTCCCCTTTTTGTCATACGACCTTTTAAACATAGATCTGCGCAAAACAAAACCACAACCCATCGCACCTCTCAAGCCCCTTGTTTTAAATTTTTTTTTAGTTTCCACAAGTATCAAATCTAATACAGGCAATAATATGTACATACATATTTGAAGAACAATACAGTCTAACCAGGTAGATATAAATACACTTTTATGATACTGCTGGGGAGCTCACTGAGAAGCAATAACTTATAAGAGTGAGTCCCACAAAGGTACGCTCGTTGAGCCCAAACCAAACACCCATGTCGTCAAACACATGTTGAGTATACTGTTTGGCCCACTGAATCGATTCAGATATGCGTATTAATGTATTTGTGGCAATATTAAAGGCAGTGGACACTATTGGTAACTACTCAAAATAATAATTAGCATAAAACCGTACTTGGTAACGAGTAATGGGAAGAGGTTGGTAGTATAAAACATTGTGAGAAACGGCTCCCTCTGAAGTGGAGTAGTTTTCGAGAAAGAAGTAATCTTTCACGAATATGATTTTGAGACCTCAGATTTAGAATTTGAGGTCTCGAAACCAACCATCTAAAAGCACACAACTTGAGACCTCAGATTTAGAATTTGAGGTCTCGAAATCAACCATCTAAAAGCACACAACTTCGTGTGACACGGGTGTTTTTTCTTTCATTATTATCTCGCAACTTCGACGACCATTTGAGCTCAAATTTTCACAGTTTTTTTTATGCATTTGTTGAGATACATCAAGTGAGAAGACTGGTCTTTGATAATTATCAATTGTGTCCAGTGTCTTTAAAATGAAGCAAAAAGGTGCATCCCAATAGGGTCATGTGACAAGATAGTGGTGACGATTCACGATAAAAGATGTAGATCGCTGAACCATTTGAACAAGAGACATTCTTCCGGGTGTAATACGAACCCTTCTCCTTTCTCCCGTGGTGTATAACTTGACACGTAATGCCGTTTGATACTTCTAGAGTAATTTGCAAGCGAAGATATCTCGCACACCTTTTAAAAATGGAGATGTTAGGATTTGCCCTACACGCATAAATTCTCAGGAATTCCCAGACTACATTTTGTTTACAGGATGAGATTTTAGGGATTCATGTGGCGTTCTTTTGTTTACAAGAAGTTCGCCAAAAAAGTATGCGGACAATTTGGTTCTATAAGTTCCAATTCGATCTTCAATCTCAGATCAAATCTTACTTTGACAGTTTTCTTTTATTACCACTGTGATTTGATCAGGCTAATTTTATTTCAAGACTTATGTCCTTGGCTATGCGGCGAAAAGGTCCCCCCCCCCCCAAAAAAAAAAAAAAAAAAAAAAAATAGAAAATAGCAATAATTGCAGCCAGTGAATTTCTGATGACACTTATGACGAACACAGCTTACCAGGGAAATAGCATCAAGCCTCTGACGTATGTATTGGAATGTTATGACGCGTGCTTCGCCTGGAATACAACTGCAGTTTCACGAGTGTCACTAGTCCGGAATTAAATGAATTAAGCATCCAATCGTATATTATAAGTCAACAGGTACATATTGAACTCAATGTAGTCTAATGCAGTGTTTGTTGTCGTACGATGTCCAATAAAGATGAATCGACCACAGATCCAGTTTACAATCTTGTTTTAAAGGCACTGGACACGTTTAATTATTGTCAAGGACCATGCAGGGGCCAATTTCATAGAGCTGCTTAAGCAGTAAATTGCTTAAGCACGAAAATAGCTCGCTTATTTTACACATGTTACTGGCAAAAATGTCATGCCATATACATCGCTTGTGACTTGTATTTAGCTGTTGTTTACTTAGCATAACAATTGAGTGGAGTCTTGGCCGGTAATCGGATTTCACTAAGCAAGGATCTTTTTGCTTAAGCACAATTTAGTGCTTAAGCAGCTCTAGAAATGGCTCTACTTACCGCCGAATTCTGCGCTTACGATTACGATTACGATTCCCCGCTTGCGTGCAAGCGCCGAATCTCGCGCTAGCCTTGCAAGCGTAGAATGCCTAGTAACGTGGAGTACGCACGCGCAGAATCCAAAATTCGCCGCTAACCCGTGAAATGCGCTTGCCGTAAGCACATAATTCCCTGCTTCCGTAAGCACCGATTCTGTGCTTACGGTAAGCAGAGCCATGAAGTTGGGCCCAGTTTTCTCACTTGGTTTATTCCAACATATGCATAACATAACAAACCTGTGAAATTTTGATTCAATTGGTCATCGAAAAAGAGAAGAATGAAAGAAAAACACCCTTGTTGCATTGTGTGCTTTCAGATGCATAATAAATTACCTGATCAGCTGCAGTTACTTCTTTCTAAAAAATTACATCTTTCTCAAAAACTAGGTAACTTCAGAGGGAGCCGTTCTCACAAATTTTATTTTATTTTTTATTTTTTTTTTTGGGGGGAGTAATTACCAACAGCGTCCAGTGCCTTTAAAAATAATTGTTAAGAAAATTTGAATCTGTTGGCTCACTGGTAACAACGTTTATACCAGTATTAGTCTTTGAAAGAGACTGCCCTATTATCTTTGCTTATTTTGATTGCCTATATCAAAATAGACCTATCAAACATGCACATAATCTTGACAAAATATTCTGTTTACTTTCTTGTTTGGTTTCTTTGGATAACAATAGTATTGACGTCTCCAGGTAGTCAAATAAAAAGCAAAATGGTATACAACAAAATGATAAATGAATTAAAAGTGACTACAGCAACATGGTAACAAAGCAAAACAAGATAATAGTTATGTATGTACAAATATAGACAATGAACATAAGGTACCACTCCATATTTCTGCCAGGTTGTTGTTGTTTGCATAAAGGCTCGTTATATATAAAAATAGAAGAAAGAGAAAGTTCTTATTTTTTTTTACAGCGGAAACGAAAACATATATCGTTCGTATCCTGTAAACAACTGGTATATTGTTATGCGTCCTGATCGAGTTTAGAACATGTTTATGTTTTCCCCGGCAAGCTGAATATAGACATTATTAATAGCGACTTGAAACTATGGCCTGTTTCGAAACCACGGCTTCGTCTTTGGATTCGGCGTCAGGCTCCGTCCCCTCGTCTGAAACCCTGGGCGCGTAAACGTAAAGCACGCGCAATCGTCGAAACAACCGCGGGGCTAAGCTAGCCTGAGCCGAATCCAAAAGGGCCTATATGCCTATAACGTGCATGCGTGTACATGTGTACAGGTTTCCAGGAGGATGACGTCAGTTACATCCTAATTTTTGTAACCTAAATACCAACAAATAAACAACCAGCCTTGAAATGGAGCAATGTGGTCCTTCAAGCCCCTTTCACACGAGAGCAATTTAGCAAGGGTCCGTTGCTAAATTGTAGCATGCAAATACTAGTTTACAAAATGTACCCCGTGTAACAAATTATGCAAATGAACAAATTAAATATACAATATGATTGGTTTGGAATTTTGCTACCCGGATGATTATAACGAAAAACATAAATAACCACAATAGTTGGAAAAGGCCATTATTGCTTCGCCACTCGCGAGCGTGTTCTCCCGTTATTGTGATCGCGACTTTCCAAGCCACGAAGGCCTTGGGCCTTTCTCAAACCACGGCTTGGGCTCCGGCTTAGGCTCCGCGTGCTGTGTACGCAGCTTGCATTTAACCTGCATTTTGGAGCAGCGCGTATTGCACGTGGAGCCTGAGCCGGAGCCCAAGCCGTGGTTTGAGAAAGGCCCCTTGACAAAAGGCTAATACATTTTTGTCCCCCCAAAATAACCACCAGTAGCAGTACTTCTTAACCCAACCATGTTGTAATTCAGCAGCAAAATGTCCTTATATTATTTCTTTCGACATACCTTATATTGATTCCAAGAAATTAACTCAAGTTTAAGTGTTAAAGCCAGTGGACACTTTCGGTAAACAGTGTTGTCCAGGCCCATACTTCGTGTATCACAACTTATATATAAAATAACAAACCTGTGAAAATTTAGGCTCAATCGGTCATCGGAGTCGGGAGAAAATAACGGGAAAACCCACCCTTGTTTCCGCATGTTTTGCATGACATGTGTTTACTATACATCCGTAATTCTCGTTGTCGAGAATTTAATGTTTTCTCAAAAAGTAAAGCTTTTCATGGAATAATGGTTCAAGAGAAGTCTTTTACCATTACCTTCTGTAAACCCTGTAAGTTATTTGTAAATCTGTGAACTTTTTGTTTCTGTTCCGAAAGTGTATAATGGCTTTAATGAGGTATCTTTATTACCGATTCAATTGCTAAGGTATCGATTCGAACTCATTTTGACCTAAAAGTTCAGCCCCCATACAGAACAGGTGGTTCACTTTTCAGCGTGGCATTCTGTCATTGAAGACTACGTCTGATAGACGGGGTAATATGAAACTGATTAGTAGGGGTTCCTTACAGAACGATTTGTATCAGGGTACGGTTTGAGCATGGAGGAAGACAAATCAAAAACATGTCTTTGGCAGTGATATATTACAGCAGTTCTGTGATCCGAGAAACAGGAATAAAACTCGTCATAAACGCTCCTGACGACATGGCAGGAGAATGTTTTATGAGCCAATGCCGCTCTTTTTTTGTTGTTAATTATGCGGAAGGTATTATTTTTTTCTATCATCTGCATTTGTTAAAGACACTGGACACGATTGGTAATTGTCATAGACCAGTCTTCCCACTTGGTGTATCTCAACATATGCATAGAATAACAAACCTGTGAAAATTTGAGCTCGATTGGTCTTCGGAATTGCGAGATATTAATAAAAGAAAACACAACCTTGTCACACGAAGTTGTGTGCTTTCAGATGCTTGATTTCGAGATCTCAAGTTCTAAACTTGAGGTCTCGAAATCAAATTCGTGTAAAATTACTTCTTTCTCGAAAACTACGTTACTTCAGAGGGAGCCGTTTCTCACAATGTTTTATACTATCAACCTCTCCCCATTATTCGTTACCAAGTGAGGTTTTATACTAATCATTATTTTGAGTAATTACCAATAGTGTCCACTGCCTTTAAGAAATTTTACTCACAGATACCTTTATTGTTTGTAAAACGGATGAGTAAGTAGTAATGAAAACTCCTCCACATCACCCCTGTCTAAAGCCAGCAATGGCACCTGATGCGTGATTTTTTCACAACTTGACTGTATTAGTTTTGTGTTTTCTTCTTATAATAACTTCCATCCATTGTAGCTACAAATACAATTTGACGACATTTTATTGTAGTTCAACCGCTAGAGGGCGTTATCACAACGTCAATTTTATCCGTGAATCATGCAAAAATAATAATTAACTGCGTGTTGATATTAAAAAACATACGTGGATAAACATGGTCTCTATATCAAAACTGCAAAATTAATCAAATACTCAAATATTTTGATATAAAACACAGTCAATAATTATTTCATATTACTCAAGATTGTAAGAGGAAAACTGTTTGTTCACGAAATAAACTTTCACTGACTTGTGTCTTCATGTATGCTTGGAACACACAGCGGTGTTTTCAGACAAACAGACATATTCTAGATCTCAATATGATCCTTCTTTTGTGTGGTTTCCATATCTATTGGATTTAAAGCTTTATTCTCCATCACCAATAATTCCACTGTTAAGATGTCGGCATTCCGATAATTAAGGATGTCGACATCGTGCAATAAATATGTCGACTTCCCCAGGATAAAACACTTCCTGAATGTAGGATGTCGACTTCCATTCATCTTGGGACGTTCATCCTAAAAATGTCGGGAACCCCAAGGAGACGGCATGCTGCTTTTAAGATGTAGTCATCCAGAGATAAATTATCTCGATTACGTTTATGATGTCATCTTCCTGCAGTGAATTATCCTCAAGATCTCAATGAGTCGGATGGCACTTCCAGAGCTCCGTGCAATAGAGATCCCACTGGGAGATATTAAAAACTGTAGAGTTAGTTCATAAACCTATGACCTGTGTGACCTGTGAGGGTCCTGTGAGGGTCAGAACATCTGATTGGGCATCTTGGTGACTATGGGTGCGTTCGTTTAGCTTTCCTGGGTCGACCCCGGTCTTCCCCCGGTGCGTTCGAATAGCTTTGAGGTCATTCCATGGGCTCACCCGGGTCAGCCCCCAGTGCCCTGCTTGTGGAGTGGGTCACTTTGGGCTGGCCCTAGGTGCATGACGTCACTACGAGAGCGGTGAGTGATCGTTCGTTTAGCTCTTGTCATGGGCTCACCCGAGTGAGCACCGCGGGGTAGACCCAGGGAAGCTAAACGAACGCACCCAGAATAGAGGGATGTATGATGCAAGAACGCTCGGCCTTCGCAAGGCTGTTGAATCATCAGTGAAGGACGTTCAGTTTGAAAACTTAGAAGAACTAATCATTCCCGATTGAAGCCGTAAAATAATTGGTTGTTACATCAAGAAAAAAAGAAGAAAAACAAGTAAACAATAGTACGGTAAAATGATGGAAGGATATTGGTTAGGAAATGCCCTGGGCAGATCATGGGAAGATATTCATGAAAAAGGGGATATGACTTCCTATCTCGGGGGCGATTCCCGCTTGGCAAATATTGCCCTTTTGTTGACCAGAAATGGTTAAAATTAAAAATGAAATAGATCTTATGGGCTCAGGTATACTTGTTAAGGGGGAACACTTGAAAGTAAATTTCTCAATGCAATAACTATCAACATAATACTGAGGGCGGCTTGAAACGTTTCGGTACGAACATATTTAAATAGCAAGGGTGTCATTATTTTATTCACGGAAGTGATTTAATTGTCTATTTGGAATTGGAAAGTTTGCCCTCACCCTATGCATGAGGCAGGTGTCTCGAAAAGATGGAATCTATTTTATTTGTCCATCAAAATCACACGCTTAAAAATCCCAAGCTGAAATTTCCCTTTAGATGTAAGAGGTAGAGCCCATACTCCATCAAAAGAGATTTTACTCATGGTTGTACCCGCAAGTTCACTATTTATATTTATATTTATGGTTAATTCTTATTCTCCACACCATGCAAAGCTTCAAACACCATTTACTTCGGAGGTATTTCGAATCTATTCCATCTCAACCACGAGGGAGTTTTTTTTTTACCTAAAAATCGGGAAGACTTGGGGTTTGGGGTTGGAGAAATCGGTGGATTATGAAACGTGCAACATACAAAGGATATAACGGAATAAATAATTATAAGCCCATGTAAATAATAACAACAAATCTTTACAATCTAGTTGCGTGGACGGACCTCAGTTGAGGTCTCGAGCTCAATTAAAATATTAATCCGAAATCCGTTGGTTTGAATCCCACTCTAAGTCAAATTTTCTTTGTTCAACCCCCCCCCCCAATAAAAAAAATTCCATTGTGCTTTATATTGATTATCAATTATTTTTGTGAGAAATTATTTCTTTTTGTAAAAACTACTTTACTTCAGAGGGACACAATGTTTGTTACTGTCAACATCTCTCCATTGCTCGTTACCAAGAACATTTTTATGCTAACAATTATTTTGTGTAATTAACAATAGTGTCCACTGCTTTTAAATGAACTAAATACATTTTATTTTATTGTATTATTTCGATCATAATTGATACTTGAAAACAAGTCTTTCAAATGAGATGGAGGGGTTGCTTCTCAAAACTGCATTATTCACACAACTCACAAACCTTCTGCTGTCGATTTCACAAAGAGTTAGGACTCGTCTTATCTCGAGTTAAGACGAGTAACCCTTCCTAACTTAGGATTAATCTTAAGGTCTGCATGCTACAGTGCAGGGTTGGGACTCGTCCTAAGTCCTACGATTAGTCTTAAGTTAGGAAGAGTTTTGTGAAATCGACGGCTGGGCTTGTGTTTGATCAGATTCCAAGCGATTTATAAAACAATCAAAATTGCTATGGAACAAACGTTAATGAGCAGAAGGAGATAAGACCAACTGTACTGTAGCTGGAAACTGTGTTATGTCTGGATGTTGATGAAGCTCCATGTGCCTTTCTATAGAGAAATTGGTACGTCTGATCAGTGATTCGATATGATTCTTACAAAACATTGCAATGAAATAAATTGTAGTTTGTGTGACAAGGGTGTTTTTTCTTTCATTATTATCTCGCAACTTCGACGACCAAGTTTGTTATTTTATGCAAATGTTGAGATACACCAAGTTTGAAGACTCTTTGACAATTACCAAAGGTGTCCACAGTGTCTTTATAGGATGATATTGGTTTGCCATCCTCGAGTTTTAAGAATGGCCCATCATCTTTTACCTTATCAATGCTGCGTATCTCGTCATAATAACGGATAAAGGTTCACGGATATAAACATTGCTTCCGTATTATGTAAAGAGCGTGTTGTCGTGGACATTATGAGTTGCAAGGAATGGTCCGTCGGAGATAATGGGTTCGAGAAAAAAATCGTTGAAATAATGACGTCCACGTTAAGACGGACACAATGGTCCATGTCGAACATAATGATCTATGTCGGACATAATGATCCATGTCGACATAATGGTCTAAAATGCATGTTGTACATTACCAGCTAATACACCTCATAAATTATATGAGCATTATTAAAGCATAACTAGTGTCTATTTTGCTTTATCTCTCCAAAATGCAATCAGGAATGCTCTCCCGCATGCAATCAGGATCGCCAACAATACATGTACCTTCAAAACATTGCTCAAAACCCATTTATTCCGCCAGGCTTTTTTATTAGATTTTTATGTGGCCTTTTGCCGACTGTCTTTTAATTTCTGTTGTTTGTTTTTTAAGTATTGTTCTCGTTATTTTCAGTGTGATTTCCATTTTTTTAATCTTTTTAAATTATTGTTAATATTCTGTATATTGTTGTAATGCGCATCTGTACATATTGCTAATGAAAATTGCGCCTAATAAATGAATAAATTATCAATATTATTATTATCTTTATTTCATTGTCTTTTCTCATGTTGTCGTGTGTATGTAATTTTGGCCTGTTCTTGCTGTATTTTTATCCGAATAAATTCAATCAACCAATCAGTTCATAGATGAATATGTGAAAAATGAAATTCTCATTTTGAATTCCAAACTGCCCTCAAGCTCAAGCAGAATGTAAATAGATACCAGTTAGGTTTTATTAGAGTTCCCAATGCCTTACTCCGCGGAATTAACCTATTAATTTATTCATATTTTAACGTAGTAAAACATCTTTTGCACTAAAAACATTTTTTTTTAAGTAACTGCAATAAGTTATTTATTCCAAATTACCCTAAAATTGCATTTTATTCTCAGCACATTGTTCCCTCAAACATTTGCACAAATAGAAGAAAGTATTAATTCATGCACGTGATAATAATATGTATTCAAGATTTGTCCAATTTAGTTTCGACTGTTCATTTGGCATTTAGCCTAGATTCAAATGATAAGTTGCTTTCTGGAGTAAACATATATCGCAAGTCATTGACAAAAACCAACATTATTTTTCATCCCATTTGAATGAAGTATCATGCATAAAACGCAAAAGTAAACTATTTGAAGGTTGGCTTGCTGAATTCTTAAATCCTTTATAAAGATTATCAATACTATTGAAACGTAAAAAAAATATTAAACGTGAAAAATTATTAAACAGAAGAGAACCATGGGAAAACAATTGTAGTTTGTTGAAGAAAAACTGTTTTTATAACAAGTAAAACGTTTGCTTTATTTGAGAAACAGATTTTTTTTGCACAGAATTAAGGTATTTTAAAAACATTGATTGTAATATTGATTAAAACTGATTAATCAATTAATAAATTTGCCAATACATTCCAGAAAGCTCTTTTCAAAGTCCCTTCATATATCGAACAACTCATTTGTTTTTAAAGTGTTTATCCGACCTAATACCGATACTTTGAAACGGGTCTTGAATTTAATTCACACAGCGAGAAATCTTTCCCTTATGTGTGAAACTCAAAACAAGGAATTGTATAAGTTTTTTTTCCTTTAATGGTCAGTGTAAATCTATTGAAATTCATAGTCACGTCGAATATGTGGAGTTGTGTAGGTTTAATACGCTACCATACTCGCATAGTCACACGGTGAGCTTTGCACATTGAAAACTCGACGTTTTGGCGCAATGTGTGAATTTACTGCAGCTGCGCAGTAGGTATTTTTATTCGATCACTGTGAATTATCGACTAGAGAGGGAGTGGCTATCTAGTTATATGCATAAGAACCAGTGATAAGCTCTTTTGCAATTGGAACTCAATTCCAGACCTTTTTGGTATATAGTGAGTGTGAAAAACACGGGGCAGTAAAGGGAAAAGTCGAGCTGTTCGCACACGCTGTAGTCATTCTCACTGCGAGGGACAGATAGAGTCAAAGATTATAATACCTGGCAATAGAAACAAGACGGGAACAAAACGTGTGTGAGAAAAGCATCTGTAACTAACTCTGTGCTGGGAAAAAGGTAAGTGCATTTTGATGGCCTCAAAGTTGTCAGGATGAACAATATGTTTTATGTATTGCATGATGACGAGTTATTTAAAGGCACTGGACACTATTGGTAATTACTTGAAATAATTGTTGGCATAAAAACTTACTTGGTAGTACGAGCAATGGGGAGGTGTTGATATTATAAAACATTGTGAGAAACGGCTCCCTCTGAAGTAACGTAGTTTTTTAGAAAGAGGTAATTTCTCACTTAGATAATAAAAGACTTCTGCTGGTAACCTTTTAATATGCATCTGAATCAAAGCACACAAAGTAATGCAACTGTCTTTCACTATTCTCTTGCAAATTCGATGACCAGTTGAGTCCAAATCTTCCAGGTTTGTTATTTTATGCATATATTAGGATACACCAAGTGAGATAAAGGTCTTTGACAATTACCAAAGGTGTCCAGTGCCATTCTTTATTAATCAATCTTAAAAGTAGTTCCAAAACGGATGTGTAATTGCCCAACCTTTTACGCGTAGAATAAATCTTCACGCAAAAGTCGCCACTACTGAAGGAGAAACTTAATAAAGCATCAATTATAATGTAGGTCTATGATCTGGAGTTTAATTTTCAAGTATTTGAGGCTCTGGTTCGACGAGTCAAACCGTTATCTCAAGGTTTTGAAATAAGGAGTGTACGGTTAGGATTAAGCTAACTGCTAAGGTTTAGTTTCTTTGCATTTTTAAATGTACAAAGACATTTGTTTGTCGGTATATTCGAGATAACAAAAAACCACAAATTCGTGTGTTCGTATAATATAGAAACATGTTTGCAGCATATCGGCCCCTGTCCCTTCCTACATAATAACAACAACGATTCCTCACAATAATTTCATTTCTGGAGCACATTTGAAAATTAATTATTATGAGTTTTAAAGGAACAGGTTGCCTTGGATCGGACGAGTTGGTCTATAAAAAGCGTTTGTAACCGTTTGTTATAAAATGTATATGGTTAGAAAGATGTTTTAAAAGTGGACTTTGCGAACTAACACGGTCGACCATTTATGGGAGTCATATGGCCGACCGTGTTAGTCGACGAGGTAAAAGGAAAACCGTGCAATTTCGAGGCATGTTTGTGTGGATCATTGTATTCAACTTTTAAAACATCTCTCTACCCATATGCATTTTATAACAAACGGTTACAAACGCTTTTCAAAGACCAACTCGACCGATCCAAGGCAACGTGTCCCTTTAAAGTACCAATATTACACACCATCCCCGTTTTGTCAATGCATCTTAGCCCAAGTCTCTATCTTGTACGACTTTACTTATTAGGCTATTCTGGACATTGAACCGCCGTTTGTAATTATTCCAAACGATATTGATTATTTATTTTCAGAAATTGTCAAGCTGGGACATATGAACAAGGGCCTAATTTTAGAGAGACGCTAGTTTATTACAGGGCGAGCAAATAAATGCAAAACTGGTTTTTCCCGACACCCACCTCCATTCGTTATATTTTGTTTATGGCTTACATATTTGTATCGAGCTAATAAAAGGCCAGCGCAGTTTTCATCATAGTTTGTTGCTGGATACTCTGAAGTATTATTTTGCTGACAGCAATATTGGGCTATTGTTGAAGCTATATTGCACAAACTAAACAACAAGTAAAGCACAGCAAATTCAACGGGTAGTAGTATAAAAAAATATAAAAAAATAAAAAAGGGAACATGATAAAAAATACCTAATAAACAATACAGCACCTATAACAGTTAGAGACAGTGGACACTGTTGGTGATTGTCAAAGACCAGTCTTCTGACTTGGTGTATCTCAACATATGCATAAAATAACAAACCTGGGAAAATTTGAGCTCAGTTGGTCGTCGGAGTTGCGAGTAAACTATGAAAGAAAAAGCAACCTTGTCACACGAAGTTGTGTGTTTTCAGATGCTTGATTTCAAGAACTCAAATTCTAAATCTGAGGTCTCGAAATCAAGTTCGTGGAAAATTACTTCTTTCCCGAAAACTACGTCACTTCGGAGGGAGCCGTTTCTCACAATGTTTTATACTATCAACCTCTCCCCATTACTCGTTACCAAGTAAGTTTTTATGCTAAACATTATTTTTGAGTAATTACCAATAGTGTCCACTGCCTTTAACGGGTAGTAAAAAAGGAACATCGTAAAAAAATACCCTATAAACAATATGATCAATCCATGCTTAGCGAATTCACAGATGGGTAGCACTACTGTATCTCTGGCAGTATCATTCGCAATTGGACACACACCCTCTCAGAATTCTACGACACGATTCTTGCTTGAATCGTTTTCTCAGATTCAAATGTTTTGGGTGAAGGTTATGAAAATTTACTTCTAAGGAAATCTTATCTCAACACGATCAACAGCTGCAGGGTCTTTTAGAACAGCTGAGTTTTTATATTCGTTGAGTTTTCGGGAGTACTTATACCAATTATCTATGACCATGTTCGTGACGCAACATCGTTAGTTAAGGCTGGTCAACAACACTCACACCGTCATGAACTAAACAACTCATAGCAGCAGGCTCTACTTGGGTTTAATAAGCCATTGAGCCTGTTGTCAAATTAATGCGAATTACAATTAATGCCATGGTGTTTAAAACATTGTGTTACAGCACTTTACCGCGGGTGTTATTTCAATAAGAGTTAAGACAATATAGTCTTATCTCGAGTTATAGGACGAGTTACTCATCCTAACTTAGGACTCGCCAAAAGTTCTTAATATCTCATAGGACATAGTTAGGACTAGTCCTTACTCTTTTATGAATTGAACCAATGCATTCCTACATTCAGCACCTGCCAAACAGTTAAAACACCCTTTGAGCAGGCCCGTATATAGGACATATCGACCCCCAAAAAGCCATGTTGTTCAATGATGAATGAAACGCATATTAAATGCACCGTTAATAACTTATGGCATCTTTCCAGTGGACAAATAAGTGTTTCCGACCATAATATGACAGTTTGGTTGACATGTCACCGATAAGATAAAGATTTCCGTCATTTTGGACGTTGGAACCATGAACATGATGTCAAAGATAATCACACGTGCTGAACAAGAACCTTTTAAAATGTTTCAGTCCTCATTAGTTTATACCATGAACTACCCATTCACGGCCGTTCATTGTCCAGTCCCGGGCGCGTCCCGGGCAGACAAGTCTTGGGTCAATCGTTCTCAGGCAGACTGGTCTCGGGTATACCATGTTTCGATTATAGTCTCGGTATACCATTTACCCAACCACTTTCCTCAGACTCCTCCCTGAACGGTTGGGCTATTTGTGGGTCGGTGTCGTACGGTATATTTATTGTCCGTCACTTTGGCCTCATTAAAGCTTACTTAAAGTTTCATATTCCACGCACTGAAAATCACAATTACAGAGCAGTTCTTAACAACAGAACAGTTTATGAGAAATATACGAAGGTTGCTTCACCAAAAACAAACCAAACAGGGAAACAAGAAGCCTGACACAGAACGCTTTGAAATGTCAATGTGAATGCCTAAATAGCAATGGGTATTAGAAGGACGGGATGAAGACAGTCAAATCATTGAGCTAAGTCTTCTTCCACCACACGTCTTTATGAAACGCGATTGATATTGATGTGGGCAAACAAAAAACCAGGTTTTGCGATCTGAAAGCTTCCAATTGACGTCTAGTTGGTTTGTATGACACTGCTCTAGATGCAAAGGTTGTGGGTTCGAATCCCACTCGAGTAATATGCCTGTGATATTTTTCACTGAGCTCGGTGAAAGTACTGAGTATATAGTGCTAACACACATCGGTGTTTTTAGGTAAAAAACACAAACCTTTATCTTCGATGCACATTTCCATAATAATAGATCTTGATTTACCACAATACTGACCAATATACACCTGACCATTTCCAGAAACCAAAATGTATTAATTTGTTTTCTTTCTTCAAAACGCGACCATCTTTCATAGTAGGACACTATGTTCCAATTATGTATTAGTATTAATTGTTTGTGATTGTTTCGCTCTTGCATAATCCAAGATGATCGAGTTATATTATATCAATATATTCTGTGATCTTGATTGTTTATTTAGTATCCACAAACGTCGCGCTGGGTTTCCACGGTCAAATTCATATCAATATCCCGCGCATTTAGTCATTTTCGATGAGAGTGCTATCTTTCTTCGTCTTTGAGTTTTAATTAAGGCCACTCGATTGCAAAATTTCAGGGTATAGTTTGATTTAAATTCCGATGCGGTATGTGTATAAGCGTTCTGCTTATAGATTCTATAATAGCAGATCATCTTCTTCTGAAGTGTGCTGGGTCATCGCTAAGGGTGAGTGCTTACCCGTAGTTAGGTTGATCTTGCATTTCTTTGTAACGTTGGTACTTCGATTACAGTTCGTGCTTAGACCGTTTCGTCCCATGTGTTGTGTAACGCATGTAAAGGAACCCAGTGCACTTATCGAAAAGAGTAGGGGTTCGCCCCGGTGTTCCTGGCTGTGGCTGCTGTATGCGCCGCAGCACTTTGTAAACCCTTTTGGGTCTCAGAATTTATCACTACAATAAACCTATTTTTTTGAAAGTTTGTGTATACTCAGCAGCTTGAGTACCTTGTTTGGTAGATACGTGCGTTATAATAGGCGTTTGAATAACAACATCGAAGTCTTATATTATAGGTTTTCTCGGTCAATTTCGGAAAATGAGCAGCCAATTTAACCACCAGCCTATTCTATTTCGCATGAAATCGGATGCTACTGAAAAGGATCATTCGATTTCGTTTTATGGTTAGTCAAATGTAATGTTGCGTCATTCGAGTTAACAAAATAATCTTTCAATTTAACACTCCATCAAAGCAGCATTCAAATTCGCAGACGCTTCTTGGGGCGTATGTGTCACCAAAAAGAATGACGGTATGCTAAATTTAACAGAGTGCTAAAGGAATTTGACTCGACTCAAAATGAAATTGAATGGCCGAATTCTGAATTTGAAACGCAGTACCAACCGGAGAGGCAAAATAGCTTTAATTCGAACGCATGAAAATGAAATTGGCTGCTCATTTGTCGAATTTGACCGAGAAAACCTATATAAGACTTCGATGTTATTGATGAAGAATAATCCAGTCTTTATATAATCGTATCATCAAAGATGATTTGGGATCAGATTGGCTCAGTGCTTTCTTTCCCTGCCTTTTACCTCTGTGGACCCTGGTTCGAATCCCACATCAGAACGGAGCCTTACATAAGGTTTGTTTTTTTCCAGTCACTATCTGATTACGTGGGTTTTCTCCATTGGGGATTTCCTCCCACATCTAACAATGAATATTTCTTCTCGTTTTTTATTCATCCTGTTATTGGAGTTACTTGGTGCTGTTGGGTGTGTTATAAATAAATAAATAAGACGAAATATCCTAGAAATAGTGGCGAGTTTAGCAAAACAAATACTCAAACAAAATACCTTGAATACATTGCAAAAACTATATGGTTGTGATGATGTTGACATCAAGTACTATCATAGGGCCTAAAGGATTGGAACGAATTCAGATTCAACATACCTTGAAATACTGCGATCTTCAGAGGGAATCATTTTGGGTGTGTTCGTTTAGCTCCCCTGGGTCGACCCCGGTGCGTGGCGGTTTTTTTTATCAGAACGAACGTGGGTAATTATCTGCACACACTTGTCCTGGGGAAAAAATCGTCACACACCGGGGTCGACCCAGGGAAGCTAGACGAACGCACCCATTGTGCATAAGAGAGCATTCTTCTGTCTGCAATTCACAGGTTATAACATCACAGGGGTATCCGTTCACGTAACGATTGTTTTGCATGGTATCTGAGATCAAAGAAATAGAGTAACCGACATTTCAACAATACTATCAAGTTTAGAAATACTTATCATTCAGCCCCTTTCACACGAGAGCAGTTTAGCAAGTGTCCCTTGCTAAATTGTTGTAAAGTCTTTACAAAATGTACCTCGTGTGAAAGGACAACAATTGTTTTCTACACTGTCCAAGTTCTCTTGCAAAATCTTGTCAAACATTGCTTCATTTTACAACCACGTTAAAATTAAGCAAGGGACCCAAGTTAAATTGGTGTCGTGTGAATAGCACTTGTCAACATGCTGATAAATAACTCAACGTTGTACAACCGTAAACAGATTCAATAATTACGAGATAACTCCCCAATTGTCATAACGGGAATATTGTTTCTCTATAATATTGTTTCTATATAAAACTTGTTTTTTACCCGAACAATTAATTCAACTACACAATATTCTTTCCCAAATAATCAGTCCTTATTGTATAACTTTTTTTTGCTACTAGAACTGTCGGGTGTTGCATTTGGACCAAGTCGTTGAATGCATTAAGTCAATTATGGTCAGGCTCTTTTTTCCTGTTGATCTGTGTGGGTACAATATTGCATTACTTAACCTGCTTTCTAGCAATTAGAGGGTAGTTTATTTGTGTTGCGAGTGAAACGTTTTCCATTGGGTTGCACTCTGATAAGTAAACTTGTCTCCTTGATGTTGTGCTAACATCAGCAGATCAGTGAATTAGATTGCTGGGTGGCGTTTCTGTGCATTAGCACTCTGCGTAGGATGGATAAACAAAGACATAGCCGTCGAAATACAATCACACTATTAACTGTAAAAAGATACCACATGCCACATCATGTTAGGATCACAAAGAAACTGACATGACGTCACATGGCGCTGCTGTTCACGCCCTCTGTTGACTTGTGATAGACGAAGCCGCAGTAGTGTTTTCAATCAGTAATATATTGTTTTAATGGATAAATATATATTTCTGACATAGTGTGTATATTGACAATTTTTACATAAAATATCATTCTAATAATAAATGTTTTGTGAACAACAGCACGTTCAAGCTTAAAGGCACTGGGCACTATTGGTAATTACTCAAAATGATCGCTAGCGCAAAAACTTACTTGGTACCTAACAAGCAATGGAGAGCTGTTGATAGTATAAAACATTGCGAGGAACGGCTCCCTCTGAGGTAACGTAGTTTGCGAGAAAGAAGTCATATTCCACGAATGTGATCTCGAGACCTCATAATTAGATTTTGAGGTCCCGAAATCAAGCATCTGAAAGCACACAACTTCGTGTGACAAAGGTGATTTTTTCTTCCATTATTATCGCGCAACTTCGACGACCAATTGAGTTCAAAGTTTCACGGGTTTGTTATTTTGTGCATGTGTTGAGATACACCAAATGAGAAGACTGGTCTTTGACACTCACAGTGCCTATACGAGAGTGTATAAGATCGGTTGAAAAGGGCAGTCATCGCAACCCCATACCCTTTACTATACACCAGAAGGCTTATTAATGTTTTAGGCAACCTTTGCAATATGGCATATAGTCAGCCGCTGTTTCCCCCGCACTTTCGGTATTCATTTTTCTTTTTTTTACCAAGCAAACAATATTTTTTTTTTTTTTTACATTAAAGGCTCTAGGTACTTTTTCTAACACATAAAAATGTCCACAGAACTACATTAAAATGACACAATTTAAAATCAATGGTGGTAGAAAGCTTCCCTTTAAAGCCCTTGGACCCTTTCGGTACAGAAACAAAAAAAGTTCACAGATTTACACATAATTTACAGGGTTTACAGAAGGTAATGGTGAAAGACTTCTCTTGAAATATTGTTCCATGAAATGCTTTACTTTTTGAGAAAACATTAAGACAATATAAATTCTCGTTAGCGAGAATTACGAATTTATTTTAAACACATGTCATAACACGGCGAAACGCGCGGAAACAAGAGTGGGTTTTCCCGTTATTTTGTCCCGACTCCGATGACCGATTGAGCCTAAATTTTCACAGGTTTGTTATTTTATATATAAGTTGTGATACACGAATTGTGGGACTTGGACAATACTGTTTACCGAAAGTGTATAATGGCTTTAAATATTAATTGCTGAGGTGCTGTAGTTTTTTTTAGAAATGAGTGAAAAAAATCACAAAAATAGTTTTTCGTCTCTAAAGACGACAGTTATTTTACAGGTAAAACGTATTTTCGTGACATTGTTTTACTAATTTCTCAAAAACTGCAGCACCCAGCTAGTAATATGTTGAGGTAGGCTTTCTATTATCGTTTATCTTCACACAGTGTAAGTTTAATATAAATATGAGGACATTGTGTTTTGTGTTGCAAAAAGTACCTAAATCCTTCAGAGGCACTTCTGCTACTGAATATCCTGCACTCAAATATTGTACGAGCCGTTGATGAACTTGAAACTCCTGAAGGCCATGAGTTAGTAGACAAATAATGCATCAAATACCTGCGAGAAAGCGGCAGTGGTTTGCCACCTGTGACCTGCCGACTAATTATGACAGTTTTAAAGATAGATTGCCACTTCTGATGAACACTTGAATGCTAAGCCGACAGTTTCTTTAGAAAGACATTTTGTTTGGAATAAGAAAACATTAATAAACAACGACCTGAAAGTATATACTGGACTTGTTTTTACTGGTGCTTTTTTGTCTCTCATAGATTTTCCCATTGTTCAATAGGATATCAGTATCAAGATAAATAAAGTGCAACACAATCCCTTTCACAAAAATGATTGGGACACTTCTGAGGGTTTGTCCATAGATTGAGAGGCGGTGAATGATAAACACTGTAATTAAAATGTACTAAATGGGTATTTCAGAAAGACTCGAGTGAGATATTACCAATAAGTGCATTTAAACCTCTCAGATGATTAAGTGTTGGTAAAGCATTTTCCAGAAAATGTTTCGAATCTAAAATAACGCATTATCTTAGCATCTTGTGACATTCTTGAACCATTGTTTTAAACCGAGATTGGATGTACCGGTAATGCAGTTCCATTGTGTGGACGACAATTATCTGCATTCGACATGAATATTAGGTCTTCATCTGTGATAAGAAAGTGAGCGAATTTTGTCTTACCATAGTAGCATTGTCAGGCTAATATAATAATAATCAACACTTGACATCGAGAGAGCTGATGATTTCAAAGTATCAAAGTTTCTTCTGATTATCAGCTGCATTTCAAATTGACAACAAACCGGTAATTGGTTTCAGACGTCCTAACAGTCCTTAAGACGCGTCAAGTGTATAAAGCTGCCGCCCTTATCTCAAGATATCCCTCAATATTTCCTGCGATTATTTAACGATAAATAATAATGACAATTTATTTATATAGCGCCAATCCATATGAAACATATCATTGGGCGCTTAAAAAAACACCCATACAAATCCATACCGTTTTAAAACCTTTGAGAAAATACAGTTAAAATGTAGTTAAATGCAGTACCTGTACACAGCAATCAAAATAAAAACAGTCATTAATGTAAATAGTAAAACATAATGTTCACATTCTTTAACTGTAAGTTGTATTTTTACCCGTCTATCTTAGGCCTTTGTAAATTCCATTGTGTAAAATGCAAACTGCTTTTGTTTTGTTTTGGAAATGACAATATTCAGCAAGATGCTAGTGTCACTGAACAACAACAGACATCCTCCGATGCCTACTTTTCATATCTTAAAGGCAGTGGACACTATTGGGGTTTTCTCAAAATATTTTTTAGCATAACAACTTAATTGGTCTCGAGCAATGGATAATAGTTGTTAAACTATTTCTGTGACGTCACGCTATTGTTGAAAGTGTAGATTATTTTTACGAATCTACACTTAAATGTAAATTCGTTACTAAATATTGAGAAACCCAATTCATTGAAACGGTTATTGACCAATGGGGGAAATAGTTTAAGTCACAGACTAGACTCTAAAGTGTAGATTCGTGAATACAATGTACTCGCCTTCAGCTCGTACTGTATATTCACAAGTCTACACTTTCTCGTCCATTCTCCTTAACAAAATAAAAAACATTGTGAGAAACGGCTCCCTCTGAAGTAACGTAGTTTTTGAGAAAGAAGTAACTTCTCTCACTCAGATAATAAATGACTTCAGCTGAAGCATTTTATTATGCGTCTGAAAGCACACACAAAATAATGCAACAGTGGAAATTTGGTGACAAGTTGGGCAAATTTTTCACAGGTTTGTTATTTTATGCATGCGTTGGGATACACCAAGTGAGAATACTGGTCTTTGACACTTACAAAACGTGTCTAGTGCATTGAATATTAGATGAAGCGTAATGTAATCATTGTTTGATTGCAGTTACTATGGTAACTATAGGTTGCGCTTCTTACGATTGTTGTCCATATGTGGCTATTTGTTTATGAGTACAAAAAGATGTGATCTGGGTAGACGAAAGACAGGCTCACACTGTGTGTTCATCTCGAGTTAGGACGAGTAGCACTCGTTTTAACCTTAGGATGCGGGTTCAATGCGTCCTAACTGCTATTTGAAACCGTTTGTTATGAAATGCATACGATAAGAAAGATATTTTAAAAGTATCACTCGAAATTGCACGGTTTTCCTTATACGTCGCGAACTAACACGGTCGGCCATTTTATGGAGTCAAAATGATGACTCCACAAAATGGCCACCGTGTTTCATTGCGACGTAAAAGGAAAACCGTACAATTTCGATGCATGTTTGTGTGGAGCATTATGTTCTACCTTTAAATTATATATCTAGCTCTTTGCATTTCATAACAAACGTTATAACAACTCGACCGATCCAAGACAAGTCACAACGTGTTCCTATAACACGGAACTTAACTCGTCCTACGTCCTAAGATTAATCCTAAGTTAGGAGGAGTTTGGTGAAATTGACGGCAGGTAAAAGTTTGAAATCTAAAAAAAAAATAATAATAATAATACAAAAATTGACTTATCGTTGACCTACTTCGTATGTTACTCGTTTAACGCAGTTGTTGTTTCCCTCTAAATTTCTTATGATCAAATTATGGAGCAATATGAAATCTGGTTATTCAAAGACAAACATCTGTTAAAGATTCGTGTTTGTTCAGAAACGGACAATCTAATAAATTTGATAGAGTTACAAGTATTAACAAGGGCATAGCTTTTTTTAGAGCCAGAAATTCACAAATTAAGGATGTTTCCAACTTCAAATTAAGAAGGAAGATGTATTTGTTTATTTAATGTAGACCGACAAAGAACGCCGTTGAAATAAATTGTAAAATAAATTGTAAAATTTGTTTTTAATTGAAAAATAAAATATTTTCAGAATTTTGTTATTATTTGAAGCGAATAGTTTCTGTGAAAATATATGTTTTCAGTGAAGGCAAGGTATAACAATGACTGGTATGCAACAAATTATGCAGTATTCGCCATGTTAACCCAGCATGGCACCAATTATTGTGTACAACTGTTGACCGCTGTTCTGTACTGCTACAAATTTAATGAAACAAGAAACTGTCTTGTATGCAGATTTTTGTTACCTCACCAAACCCTACGCTTTCCTCCTTGACACACAAACGAAACATTCCACAATTATTGATCGGTTACAAAATAATGTAATCTATGAAAATGATTATTTGCAACTACAATGTCAAACTACCCATAGTCAATCTATAAATAAAATGGCTTGACGTAGAAAAAATTGCAACAAAAATATTTGTTCGGCAAATGTCTCTTAAAATCTTCCCGAACAACATATAACAAAAGCTGAACAAAGGAAGTAGGGGAAATTTGTATAATTTCCAATAATGATAAATTACCGTTTTTGCATTTTTCCCCCCACTTATTTTGAATTCGAGACCTCAGCTGAGGTCTTTTATTATTCTGTTGCAACTTCGAAGACAAAAGAGCCCACATTTTCACATGTTTGTTATTTGGTGCATATGTTGAGAAACACTCTGTGGGTAGACTGGTCTTTGACAACAATTACCAAAGGTGTCCAGTGCCTTTGAGGTATTTGTATTCTGTGTGTACCGTTTTTAATAAAAAGGGCATTCCCCATGGTCTGAAGAGGTGCAAACCTTTTGTTGATCTCCATTTTGAGATCCAGGTGCTCTGGAGATGTGTTTTTTTGTCAAAACCTTCAAGCATCGAGATATCGATATAAATCTGCCAGTTCTCGTCTTCAGTGGACGTGATGTCAGAAACTCGTCACATTCTATACAATTTTAATTTAATTATGATTTATGAAAATAATGACATGAGGCCAAACACGAGGGTTTGATTTCTCAATTTCAAATGAGCTGCAGAATTTGAAGGCCGGTATGTAGTTATCCATTACGAAAAACCAAGGCATAACATTCCAGAAATCTTCGTTCTAATAAGAAAAAGTTGTTTGTTATTGACCACCAGTGATGACCAAATCATATGGTGAACGCAGCTTCGTTCACACTGCCTCAACCTTATGGAACAATCTCCCAGAACACATAAAAAACATTGATTCCATTATTAGGTTTAAGATTGCTTTAACGACGCACTTATTTAACATTTAATTCATCCATTTTGTTTGTTACCCAGTACATCTTGTCTTTGTATTCTGTTATGTTTTTCTCAAGAGCGCTTAGGGACATGTTTGATTTATATGTGTTATGTGCTATATAAGAATGGTTAATTATTATTATTATTATTATTATTATTATTATTATTATTATTATTATTATTATTATTATTATTATTATTATTATTATTATTATTATTATTATTATTATTATTATTATTATTATTATTATTATTATTATTATTATTATTATTATTATTATTATATTATTATTATTATTTATTATTATTATTATTATTATTATTATTATTATTATTATTATTATTATTATATTATTATTATATTATTATTATTATTATTATTATTATTATTATTATTATTATTATTATTATTATTATTATTATTATTATTATTATTATTATTATTATTATTATTATTATTATTATTATTATTATTATTATTATTATTATTATTATTATTATTATTATTATTATTATTATTACAACAAAAGCAAACGGATCATACACGCAGCAGAATGATGTCTCTCAATTCAGCCACAAAACCAAAAACAACTAATCAGTTGGGCCTAGCGGACAATTGACATTGAGGTTCAAACGTCATCAGACGATGATGACGCGATGATCACTAGAGTTATTTTTACTAGTTGCTGCTTTTTCGAAGTTTTCCCCACCTTGTGAAATTAGCTATATGCACAGAATACAACGACAAATATTGTTTGTTTTAAACTAATCGTTACACAATACTTGAACAGACTTAAACAAGTAGAAACTATACAACAATAGTAATGTGGTGCTAAATCTTTATGTCAAGAAGTCACTTTCTGAGTCATTACCATTGCGTGTTATCTTATTCGTATTTCTCATCTCTCATTATACATTTTCGGAACAGAAAAAAAAAGTTCACAGATTTACAAATAACAGGGTTTAGAGAAGGTAATGGTGAAAGACTTGAATTATTATTCCATGAAATGCTTTACTTTTTGAGAAAACATTAAAACAATTATCAATTCTCGACATCGAGATTTACGGATTTATAGTAAACACATGTCACGAAACGTGCGGAAACAAGGGTGGGTTTTCCCGTTATTTTTTCCCGACTCCGATGACTGATTGAGCCTAAATTTTCACAGGTTTGTTATTTTATATATAAGTTGTGATACACGATGTGTGGGCCTTTGGACAATACTGTTTACCGAAAGTGTCCAATGGCTTTAAAGGCAGTGGACACTATTGGTAATTACTCAAAATAATTATTAGCATAAAAACTTACTTGGTAACAAGCAATGGGGAGAGGTTGGTAGTAAAATACATTGTGAGAAACGCCTCCCTCTGAAGTAACGTAGTTTTCGAAAAAGAAGTAATTTTCCACGAAATTGATTTCGAGACCTCAGATTTAGAATTTGACGTCTCGAAAACAAGCATCTGAAAGCACAAAACTTCGTGTGACAAGGGTGTTTTTTTTTTCTTTTATTATTATTTCGCAACTTCGACGACCAATTGAGCTCAAATTTTCACAGGGTTGTTATTTTATGCATATGTTGAGATACACCAAGTGAGAGCACTGGTCTTTGACAATTATTACCAATAGTGTCCATTGTCTTTAAAGCTTGTTTAATGTTATGTACATCTTTTCTTAGCGAACGACACGTACCTTAAATGATCTGCAAATGGTTTTGGCGCTACATACTCACGGTTAATATTTACGGGTACGTTCTTATATCTTAGTAGTGGATATTATGGATTAATGACCAATTTCCATACTCTATTCCATTATCGTAACCAGTTAAAAAATTGCAACATTCGATCAATGTCAAAACCATACAGGCGTCGTTGATGGCAGGTATTAAGGTACGATTTTAGTTGTAATGGGCCTTATGTGTTTAGTCGCCCACCGACTGTGGTATGCTGAGTGCATTAAGTGGTAGCACGAGTCGAGATCTGTCGACCTATTAAGTTTCCGTTTAGATCGAAGTAGCTATACACACTTACAATTGAACCTGTCCACTACAGACTAACAGTAATGGGGTAGTCATCCCTACAAATACACGTTTTTGGGTGGCAGGAGTGGGAGCGACAAGGGAGGGAGTTGAAGGTAATAATGGGTGTAGTATAGGGAGTATTGCTTCATTCCAAGAATCACCTGGGGAGGAGGTCGGAGGAGGAGGTTGGAGGCGGGATAAAGGTTGCATAAAATAGGATGCAAGGAGTGTTTGCTGGCTCGATTTATCAAACGAATCTCTCCATTTAAAGGCACTGCCCACCTTTGGCAATTGTCAAAGACCAGTGTTCTCCCTACCAACATATGCATAAAACAACCTGTGAAAATTTGAACTCAAATAGTTGAATTTGCGAGAGAATAATGGAGGAAAGAACACCCTTGTCGCACAAGTTGTGTGTTTTCAAATGCTTTGATTTCGATTCATCAGCTGATATTTCGAACTCATTTCAATTTTTTTTTAATGAGAAATTACTTCTTTCTCAAAAACTACGTTATTTCAGAGGGAGCCGTTTCTCACAATGTTTTATACCATCAACAGCTCTCTCCATTGCTCGTTACCAAGTAAGTTTTTATGCTAGCATCTATTTTGAGTAATTCCCAATTGAGTCCAGTGCCTTTTAGAATGGACGTATATTGTCAGGATACCAGCACTGTGTGTATTAATGTCAATGACGACCAGTTTTGGCTGGTTAAAACAAGTTTAGGTTTTTGAACCATTCAATTTTTTTAAAATCCTATATAAAAATGTAGAAATATTCAACAAACTAACCCGCAAAACTTTCACAGAAGAGTGGAAGCGTTGTTTTTCAGATTTTATTTTATCTTAAAGATATTGCCGAAAATCTTGAGCAGTTATGTCCACAAACGATATTAAACTGCATCCTTCTCGGTAGTTATTTTTTATAACCCAAACAGTTGTGATACAGTAAATCAAAACAGCACTTCGTAAAATATGCAAATATCATTAAAAAAGTGGAGGAGAACCACTCGTGTACCTACAAACAAACACCTATAGTTGAGAAGTGGTTATGAAGTAGGCTGGCGCTTCGATAAACTCACTCAAACCACTGCCGACGTGTGAACATTGGCAACAGTTTAGAGATATAGTAGGGAACCAGATGTGCTGTTCTCATGATCGGTCGGGAGGTGTAGTGTTCAATTCACAAATTATGACAACAGACAGGTTAACAACCATAAATTTGCAATTCTTTAGTTTAAATTTTTTTTTTTTTTTGAGTAAAATGCTTGCATGCATGGTATTAACTAGAACGTCTCTCCACCATAACGGCTATGGGGGTCGATTTTACAAAGAACTTAGGACGAGTCATACCTTGGGACTACCAAACTAGGACGAGTAAGGACGAGTAACTCGTCCTAACTTGGGATAAGACTAGTCTTAACTGTACACATTTTACATTATTATTTTGTTGCTATGGTTGTTGATATTATCATAACGCTCTACCATGAATTTAGTTACAGTTTGGGATTAATAAAAATAAGTTTTATGGATTACCCCCCCCCCCAAAAAAAGAAATGGTTTTATCTTCGGATAATGCAGAACACAGTTTCACATTTCGATGACAAAAGCCCGTTCCTATTGTTGGCCCTCTTTTGTTCACACCAAATACTTTTATTTGCAAGAGCTCCCCATTGGTTTTGTACATGTTTTCCAACTGTTGACCTTTCCCGAACCGTGAACCGTACTGTCGTCTTTTGTAATAGGTCCGCGGTTTGAATGTGTATAATACACAGGCGTAAAACTAAGGTGTCTTCATTATTTTAATTTACAGGGTTGTATATTTTCAAAAGAGATACAATGAATTGTTAAATGGGAATTTTTTTTTAATTGGAATAAAACGCCTATTTTTAAATCTTAATTATACTAATTATAATAACTCTAATATACAACGGTTTCCTAATTTCAAACTTGGGCCTCTTGTAATTATGCGGCTTAAATGCAGAGATCTATATTTGTTTTGTGTTTTAATAGTTTGTGTGTGGGTTAAATTCATATCGTAATGTATCTTGGAACGTCAGTGCTCTGTCTTAGTTAACTAGTATATTTAGAGACGTGACTGTATAGATTTAAAGACCGCATCCACGATGGTCAATTACTGTGAATTGAGCGTTTTCATAATAGAAGTTCAATGATTTGCAAGTTTGAATTACTAGTACTATGTTCCAAAGCGAAACTCCCGTCATCGTAGATAACACATTATTTGAAGACCCAAATCATGTTGGTTGCTTCGATTGACAACATCAAACTTCAGCACAGTTTATAATGTTAATGCGTAAACAATCCCTTAATCTTTAACAAAACCATCGAATGTCATAAAGATTCACATTATTGATTGATTGGTGCGTTTAACTTTGTAATTGTTATATGCTCTCATGCCAACGTTTTTAAATGGTTCATTTGTATTTCTAAAATGTTCCACTTTTTGATTGCTTGTTTTTATGTTTTATAGACTTCAATGGATTTCTTATTTGGATAGTGACGTGGTTCACTTTTGGGCAATCCCTAGGCTCCTGTTTGTTCTTTATATTTTGGCATGTCTCTAATGTTTTCGTAATGTTTTTACACATTCCAAGTATTTTGTTGCTGTGTGTCTTTGATGTTTTTAAGGCCTGAATGAATACATTAATTGAAAACCGCAGGATGCAAATGAATCTAGCATTCCCCCCAAATAACTAAACTCACCCATCAATCAGTTACAAAAAAAATTAAATAAAAAATAACACGAAATTCTTTTGAAAGGCACTGGACACTATTGGTAACTACTCAAACAAATTGTTAGCATTAAAACTTACTAGGTATAACGAGCAAGGGAGAGCTGTTGAAAGTATAAAATATTGTGAGAAACGGCTCCCTCTGAAGTAAAGTATTTTTTGAGAAAGAAGTAATTTCTGATTGAATGATTTCGAGACCTCAGCCGAGGTCTCGAAATCAAGCATCTGAAAGCACACAACTTCGTGTGACAAGGGTGTTTTTTTCTTCTTCCATTATTATCTCGCCACTTCGACTACCAGTTGAGTTCAAATTTTCACAGGTTTGTTATTTAATGCATAATTTTGAGATACACCAAGTGAGAAGACTGGTCTTTGGCAATTACCAAACGTGTCCAGTGCCTTTAATAAATTGTGCGCTGAGAAAAGTATACAACGAACACATGTTATACAAATGACTAGTTGCATAACAATATCTGCACTGATGGTAGTAGGCTTCGTCTTCGAGATAGTTCATCAGCATTTTTAAACCACCAAAGCAGAATTGTTGCTACGAGTACGTGCATTCAGCCGTAAAGCAATCAGATTGTTCTGATTTCCAGTCTCTATACACAGGGCTTACCATCATTAGAGTTTGATGATTACAAAAAAAAATGCCTTATACACGAAAGAGTAATCATAACGTGAAAGGCAGCAATTCTATTGTTTCTAATAGATGAAGGTATTCCCCAATGACGCAATACGTATATTCAGTTGTATTATGATAATATATGACGCCGGAAGTCATAATCCTTTCTCACTTGGTGTATCCCATCATAACCATAAAACAAAAAAAAGAATAAAATAATAAGAATACAAGACTTCTAGCTAGAAGTACTTTATTATTTTAGTGAGACATTATCTTTTTCTCAAAAACTACGTTACTTCAGAGGGAGTCGTTTCCCACAATGTTTTAAATTATCAACAGCTCTCCAATGCTCGTTACCAAGTCAGTTTTTAAGTTAATATTTGTTTTGAGTAATTACCAAACGTGTACCTTCCCTTTAAACGGTTGGGGAATGTCGTTATCAAGTCAGACTATTCCAACCATTTTAATGCAGCTTATTGCGTAATTATCTTCTTTGGACCTTGATGTCATGTTCTATTTTTGTGGCAACAATAATGAAAACCTGATTTTTTCAAAAGGTCATTTTTAAATTGGTCGAAATTGAAGAAAAAACACAAGACTGTATTAGCCATGTCTTTTGTAAGATAGTACGGCTTTACGTCCCATCCAAATTACAAAGCATAGTGTCTTGCTTAAGGACACAAGTGTCACGGCTGGGGATTCGAACCCACACTCTGCTGATCAGAAACCCCAGTCGGTGCTCTTACACCTTGCGTGTTCTCCCTGTGACATCTTCGTTTTCCTCTCAGCCATAGTTGCTGCTCCCCTTTCTAATCATGCCAGCGGAGGCAACTCTAAATAAGAACCTGGTACAATAACATTCTTTTCCCAGGAGAATAAGATTTATTTTCAATCTGTGTTTTTAATCTTTACTGCTTGTATTTTGAATACAACTTGAAATGAATTTCCCTGATTCGCTGTGACTGACTGAATGGAGCACATCTGAGCAAACTTAATCATTGGTACAACTCTTACGTCATTAGAATGCGTTGGTTTGAATATACTTTGACTGGTTTTCTACAAATTAAAATGCGGCCTCTAAGAATGCTGTGCTGTTATATACTGGTAAACTGTGAGTAAGTACTGTTAAGCGGTACAGTGGTTTAATTGAATATTTAGGCAAGAATTGTTCAAACTCGACACTCATTTTATGTTGACGAATGAAGTAAAATGTCATGTTCCCAAAAAACATTTGAATCAAAGTATTCAAGATTGAGAAGGAAGTCTGTAGATAATTTGATTTAATGAAAATAATTATCATCGTATTAAAATGCGCCTTTACAAATGCTGTGTTACTGGCATACTGCGAGTAAGTGTTAAGCGGTACAGTGGTTTAATTTGATATTAAGGCAAGAACTTTTCAAAACTTACACTCATGTTTAACGAAAGAAGTAATATGCCATGTTTCAAATAACATTTGATCAAAATATATGTAGAAAGGAAAGCTATTGGACAATTTTATGAAAGTTATCTCATTATAGTTAGATCCTTTCTTTGAGTAAGGATTGCTGACATAAAATGGCATGTTTCAAATAATTTTTTTTCAAACATTCAGGAATGAGAAGAAACGTATTATTTGATGATATCATGACTAATTAAATTATCTCAATATAGTTTACATTCTTTGAGTAAGAATGGCTGACATTTACCAAGAAAAAGAGAGACACCAGACTTTGACCCAAGATGACACAATGACACATCGGTGAACGATACACGTATAGACTTATCATTATCGGGGATCACAGTTTGATTGCAAGCAATTTGCGCAGCGGTACGTGAAAAACAATGATTACGGGCTGGGAGAACATGCATTGGGAGTAGAAGTCCAACACATTATACAGATGTAATGACGCTCGACGTATAGCGTTAACTAGACCCGATGGAAATGTCCCGTGAACCCCGTTGGAATACTCCAGAGAGAGTTACTAAGTATCTGGTTTCAATATTTGATTTGGTTTGCTGCCCTTTGAGAAATGATACATCATGTGTTGACGGAGTAAACCTACTCAACAAATCAGTACAAATGTCATCCAATTAAAGTTGCTACGTGTTGGCGAAACCAACAGGTATCGGTTTTAGACAGTGTCGTATCACTGATTTTATTCCAGTTTGTATGATTTAGGATAGAAATGACAAACTTAGGGTTACGTTTTCTTGAATGTTGCGGTTCGGAAGGAACCTCACTGGCAAATATTGGTATCAAAATTGAAAGATACCAAATAAAAATTCCTTGAACGATTAATAATATTCGTTGAAATATACATATGGGAGTTGAGGTATCGCACGGCGAGGTATCAATATATTATTATGTTTGGATTGCGGTAACACCATTTGTGTATCTACTTGCCAGGAAGAGTTTGTTCTTGGAGAACTGCCTTGCTTTTCGGTGATGTATCAATATATATTTGGTCAGCGGTAACACCGTGTGTGTATCTACTTGCCAGGTAGAGTTTTTATTTTTTGAGAACTTGTCTTGCTTGTGTGTATCTACTTGCCAGGTAGAGTTTGTTTTTATGAGAACTTGTCTTGCTTTTCGGTGAGGTATCAATGTTGTTAGCGGTAATACCATGTGTGTATCTACTTGTCAAGTAGAATTTGTTCTTTGGAGAACTGTCTCACTGTATTCTACTACCGCGGAGTAGATTTATCGGATGTTCGGGAGACTTCTCAGTAATGTTCTGAAAAGAACCGCCTGCTTTTTAACTACCTGCGGGCGGAAGGTAGAAATCGGCCGGGACTACTTTCGCTCCGTGGATCGAGGGGACTCCTCTTGTTCAAACTTCACTACCGCGAAGTAAGTTCTTAAACTGGTCTCAACGTTTCAACTAGCTTGCTCTAGTCATCGTCAGGAGACCGGGCAGAATGATCTCTGACCCGCAGCTCATAATGTGACGTAGTCATGCCATATATGGTCATGCTGAGTAAATGTTGTGAAAGTAATTGGATTTGTTTAATGTTTGCGAATAAAGTGCACATCGTTTATGGGTACCTGGGTTACACATATCCCCATAGGAAATATCGAGGGATGTTTGTATGTGTCTACCATACTGACCCATATGACTTGACAATTTAATAAAAAAATGTATTTACATTGCATTTCGCATTGCCCCCCCCCCCTTCTTGATGAAACGCAGACGTTTCACCACGTTATGTTACTGGAGTGTCATAAGTGTTGCCAAGATACCGTATATGGTTCGATTGCCAAATTATGCAAGATTAGTTCTCAAAATAGATTTGAGTCTTTCGCTAGACTGATCATTATGAAACTGTAGGAAATGGATAGTTATAAATACTGTATGTTTGGAATACTTCCTTTGAAGATATTTCTTGTTGTCATTATTATGACAGGTCCAACATCATTGACATGTTTCAGCGTTTCAAAAATCTCAAATTTATTAAAAATTATAGACTGTATAGGAAATGGACATTTATAAATAATAAATAATTACGTATATTTGGACAGCTTCCTTTGAAGAAAATTCTAGTCATTATGACAGATCAAACATCATGTTTGAGATGTTTCAGCATTTAAAAAATCTCAAAGTATGATGTGCATTTGCTCTCTTTTTATTTTACTAATTCTTAAAGACTTGCGAACATAATTGGCACATGCTATAGATACTAAAAGGCACTGTACACTATTGGTAATTACTCAAAACAATCATTAGCATAAATCCTTACTTGGTAACAAGTAATGGGGAGCTGTTGATAAGTATAAACATTGTGAGAAACGGCTCCCTAAGTGACGCAGTTTTCGAGAAAGATTTATTTTTTCACCAATTTGATTTCGAGACCTCAGATTTAGAATTTCAGTTCTCGAAATCAAGCACATGAAAGCACACGAATTCGTGCGACAAGGGTGTTTTTTTCTTTCATCTCGCCACTTCGACGACCAACAAATGTTCACATGGGTGTTTTTTATGCATTATTATGTTGAGATACACCAAGTATGAGGACTTGTCTTTGACAATTATTACCAATAGTGTCCAGTGTCTTTAACTCGTCGGTTCCATTCCGTCAATCTAGAATTATTCAGAACCTTTTATTTATTTATAAATTTGAGAGCTAAGCTCATTATATCCAAGTCCCAGTTCACGTTGAGAACAATGAAGAGCTCCAAATTAGAATCAGTCACCACGTTTATAAAGATATTCCCTCACTACAGTACGGCTCTCATGTAAGTTGCTATCTTGACTCTCCATCATGCCTCGGATGCCGTCAGTAAACTCAAATAACGAGAGAGTGTACTTTTGCTTTTGCTTCATTTTCATTTTTCAAATAATGATGAGCCCCCGAGGGGCCAATAAAGCGCGCAATTTCTGGAGTTAACAACCCTAGTAGAGTCCAATCAACCCAGCTCAACTCATGTCTGCCCACAAAATGTACGCTGAACTAACCTAGTGTAAAATACAATTTTAAAGCACGAGCACTATATGCCACACTGATGGACCGAGATTGCAAAAACATAATGCACTTAACCAACCAGGTTTAACCCATATCCTTCTTAACCGACTAACGGTTAACTGTTATTCACATCAATTAGAAAGCAGGGGGGAAAATATACTTGTGGTAAAAAAAGTCACCAAAATATAATATCGTTCCAGCCAGTCCTGCTCACTTTCGTATAGGGTGATAAACTCTTTTCACATGGTACCAGTCGTATCAGCAGTTGGTGAAATATAATAATATCGAAGTCTTATAAAGCACGTATCTTGCCAGGTAGATTATGTTCTTTTGCTATGAATTGCTATCAGTATTGCCCAGATAGAGATTTCTTCCAAAATAAACCAAATCAAACATTCCATCTCAGAAAGTGGACACTGTATTCAGCTGACACTTTCAAACTTGACTTGTATCATATCTTTCTATGTAATTTTGCATAAAAATCAGTAATCCATTGACAAACACCAATCTATAAGACTTTCGGTTAACCTGTTGTGGCCAAATTGTGTGCATTATTAAAGTAAAGTCCCGTAATAATCCAAGCATTATATTATCACCTATAATTGCCTTTAATCTTAGTACTGAGTCAAACCACGCCTCCATCATTTCTTAAACTTTGTATACGATGAATCAGTGTGATATTAAAAACCTCAGGCCAAGCAAAAAAATAGTTATGTTTCCTATCACACTGAACAAAATGTGGAGTGGATCGGTGAGCACAATCACTTATTTTTTTTCCCCCTCAAAATTGTTTGTATTCCAAAGTGTTATTGGGTGTATTTTTTTTTCTTTTTCTTTGCGCACTTATTTTATAGTAATTACTAGTGACAATGTCAGATGTTATTACCGTAGGTCGCACTTGCTCTATGATCATCATCACGGTATATTTACGGATTGAAGTTGTATACTCATAACCGACGGACCTGTATACAGAACGGACCATAAAACAAACACAACTCAGACTCGGGATCGGCGCCTAAAGTTTTTCTCCCCAAATAAAATTTCAGCGTGGTTTTCTAGTTTAGTGGGGGGTTATAGGAAACACGACTTTTTGTTTGTTTGTCCTTTTAGGTTGATCCACACCCACACGGGGCCAACATGAACCAGACTACCTCCCCAGATACGAGACGGTTAACCACTTGCCACCAACTTAAATTATTAATATCAATAAGATGACGTAACGACGGTGTAGCAATTAATTATCCGATGCGAACCCAACCAGTGCCTACTTAACCCAGTACAACCCATTTTAACCCAAATTACGGCCGACGATAAATCATTTTCAGACAGTTCAGCAATTCTTTATCAATTTGCAAAGTATAGGCGAATTCCGTATCGGGAACGGAAACAACAAATTCACAAACGAAGATTATTGCCCTTTTCGAACCCACGGCTTCGGCTTAAGGCTCCGTCCTCTCGTCTGAAGCCATGCATGAGCACGTACGCAAAGTACGCGCAATTGGCGAAACAACCGCGGGGCAAAGCTAGCCTGAGGCGAATCTGAAGCCGAAGCCGTGGTTTCGAGAAGGGTCTATTATTTAATTTTGCTATGAAATCGCGTTATGCCGTCGCGTCCCCTGTGACGTCGGTCGTCGTGTCGTGCTGTAGCGTCGCATGTTTTTCAACTGGTTATTATAGAGGTTTTGGCTTCCGTCGCCCGTCGTGTCGTCCGTCGCGTCGCGTCGTCCCTTGCGTTGTCCGTCGAGTCACCAGTTTTCAATTCAGTTTTGAAATCGTGTGTCTCAAGTTCTACGGTTAGCGACGATGGCATGACGCGGCGGACGTGCGTCGCGATGTGACGGCACGACGCAACGTACATCTGTCGTTTATAGAACACCATTCGCATATAGACGTAAAACTCAATAACGACCAACTTGGTCCCGGATGTCCGACTACCGCGATACTTGCACTGTTAATACAATAGTGGCTTCTTTATAATAGTTGCTCATGTCCGTCACTCTGTGACGCTCAAGGCGCTCTAACATACAGTATTTTCCTGCAAGGTATGTGGGACTAAGTTTGAATTATGAGATCTAGCCTACTCCTTTTACATAGCACCGTGTAATGGTTTTCAAGGTGCTGGGGCGCAACATGCAGCCAATATACACCGCATTCAAACCCAACTGCTGCCCATTTTTATTCATACCATTTCATACCTACATTCTGAAAATCAACCACCTCTTTCTCTAGTGTGATCTCTCAACTTCTCATCTTGTTTACAGCCCCTACTTAAACCCTAACTAACCCCATCACAACCAACCAGAACCCACCCATTAGCCCAGTCCAACCCATTTCAACCCAATAACTAGCGGTGAGCTATAATTCCCCAAGATTGGATCTTATTAAAATCCTGACGCAGAACGGCTTTATGATTATTTTTAGTAACCAAACCCTAAACGATTAAAGAGCGAGGAAATTGGCTTCCCTCAGGAACAATTTGGTATCCACTTATAACATGCTTATAATAGGTGATGTTAACAGATGTATACGCCATAGGGAAACAAAGGCCTGGAAAGTTATATTTTAGTTGGACTTATCTTTTGAGGATCTGTTTTTCTATGAGAATTATTCTACCTTCGGGCAAACGTAGTAGGAAGGGAATTCTTAACAACAGTGTGTTTTCATGGCTCAGTATGAGACAGATCTTGCACAACGACTGCTACTGAATGAGAAGATTGAGCTGTGGAAGCTTTATTGCCATAGTCACTTTTGGGTTAAATTGTAATTAGAAAAATATATTGATCAATTCTTTTGAATAAAAGGTGATATATATATATATATAAACAATACAAGGAAAATATGTTTGGAGACGTCTCCCGAACAATCCGATAAATCTACTCCGCGGTAGTAGAATATAGCAAGACAGATCTCTAAATAACAAACTCTACCTGGCAAGTAGATATAAACTCATGGTGTTACCGCAAACCAAATACATATTGATACCTCCGTGCAATGCCTCAAATCATATTTAATGAAATAAAAGCAACAATTAAAGAAACTACGTGGGAAAAGATAACACGTACTTAATTTGACTACAAATTATTAAAATATATTTAGAAAACATACAATAGATAATTGCCTATGTATTATTGTTTCATCATTCGTTAGTTATCAACATTATGTTACGTTGAAATATGAATTTGAACGACATGTTTGATGTAATTACTGATAAGTGTGTTGAAGAGTATACATGCATGCATTTGACCATTGACGAAGGTAGTTATGCTAATATATTCATAGAAATGGCGAGTGGTTATTGTGAATCTAAACCCATCCCTACAGTGAATGACATTGTCTTGATTTGTTTTGAGCCTTTGGCATGCTGACTTCTCACTAGGCAAAGACACTCTTGGAAATTGCCTTTGATTAGGGTTTATTGCATCTAGAAAATCACAATCATAGATGAGTGAACGCACTAGTTTCAATCATTCCTTCATTACCGAAAGCAAGGCCGACGACGGCACGGGGAGAAATTGCGCCAGTTATATCGATAGAGTGTGATTTTACGACTGGTGATTACTGCACGAGGGCTCCACTTCAACACACAACACATGAGCCGTATCCCAACTTCCTGTGTACTACGTGCTCACCAATGACGAAGTACCCATAAAACAGTGACGTTCATTTGTACACGGCTATATAGAGTCATTACTAAACAATTATTGTTGACGTTGACATAAGTTGATGAGCAGTTCAGGTTCGATTTAAAATGTAAGCGATCGACCAAACTATGGTAAATAATTGATCGAGAAACTGCTTGCGCACAATCGTTTACCACTTGTTTTTCCTCGTAATTCTATCCGTTTGTCATTTATTTCACTTCGTTCATTCGCAATCAAAGCTTTAATTCATCGGGAACACAATTCCATTAGAGTTTAGTTATTATTTAATGAGACGTGATGTATTATGACATTTGTTGGGTAATTGGCTACCATTTACCAAAGGACGTTAAGATGTAGCACGAACGTTTTTGTGCTATATACCCATTACTTAGAATGCGCCCACATTTAGTTGTGTACCGATTTGATTTATGGATGTATTCGGCCAGATTTCGTAAGGTTTGATGCACTCTTGCGAACACAACATGATCCCCAACATAAAATAAGAAAAACCGAGAAGGGGAGTTGGTAAAGTCGACACAATCCTCAAATGCGAACATAACATGATAGAATATAGGATAACTCGAGAAGGGTAAACATAAAAGAAATGTGAACACCACATGATCCCCCACACAGAGAAGGGTCGAGAAACCGAGAAGGGTCGACATAAACCCCAATTGCGAACATGGTCCCCAACATAGACAATGAGAAACAGAGAAGGGGAGGGGACAGGGTCGACAGACTCCCCAAATGCGAACATAACATTATCCCCAAACATAGAAAAGTAGAAACCGAAAAGGGGAGTGGGTGGGTGTGGTCGACACACTCCCCTTGAGAACACAACATGATCCCCCAACATAGAAAGGGAGAAACCGAAAAGGGGAGTGGGCGTGGTCGACACAACTCCCAATTGAGAACACAACATGATCCTCAAACATAGAAAGGGAGAAACCGAAAAGGGGAGTGGGTGTGGTCGATACAATCCCCAATTGAGAACACAACATGATCCCCCAACATAGAAAGGGAGAAACCAGAAAGAGAGAAACCGAAAAGGGGAGTGGGCGTGGTCGACACAATTCCCAATTGCGAACATAACATTATCCCCCAACATAGAAAAGTAGAAACCGAAAAGGGGAGTGGGTGGGTGTGGTCGACACACTCCCCTTGAGAACACAACATGATCCCCCAACATAGAAAGGGAGAAACCGAAAAGGGGAGTGGGCGTGGTCGACACAATCCCCAATTGCGAACATATCATTATCCCCCAACATAGAAAAGTAGAAACCGAGGGGAGTGGGTATGGTCGACACAGTCCCCAATGGGAGACTTTCTGGGACGATAGAGGGCAGCAGACTTACCGGGTAAATCCATTGTTCTCAGAATTATGCGCATGTTCAGAACTACGTAAACAATGGAAATTTACCCGGTATGTCTGCTGCCACCTAGCGTTGGAAAGTCTCCTATTGCAAACATGATCCCCAAGAGAATAGGAGAAACTGAAAAGGGGTTTGAGATAAACCCCAATTGCGAACTTAACATGAACCTCAGAACACAGAAAAGGAGAAACCGAGAAGGGTCGAAATGATTGTGCTGGGAACGACGCTACAACACGCCCAACTCTCCACGCCTTTAAAGAGACTGGACACTTTTGATAGTTACTCAAGATAATTGTAAGCATAAAACCTTACTTTGTGGCGAGTAATGGGGAGAGGTTGATAGTATAGCACATTGTGAGAAACGGCTCCCTCTGAAGTAACGTACTTTTTGAGAAACGGGTAATTTTAGCTGAAGCTTTTTATTATGCATCTGAAAGCACACATCGTAATGCAACAATGGTGTTTCTTTCTTTCATTATTCTTTTGCAAAATCGATGGCCCAAATTTTCACAGGTATGTGTTTTTATGCATATTTTTGGATACACCAAGTAAGAATACGTGTCCAGTGCCTTTAAGGATATCAACTCAAAGCAGAATGGACCATTTTGTGACTGAATTTTATTTCTCACTCGGAAAATGAAAGACTTCAACTGAAGCTTTTATTATGCATCTGAAAGCACACAAAGTAATGCAACAGTGGTGTTTTTCTGTCAGTATTCCCTTGCAAAATTGATGGCCCAAATTTTCACAAAATACTCAATTTTGTGACTGAATGTTATACTCCACGACATTTTGATCATCCTAATGGTGCACCACGCCATCACACCCAGTGCCCTGTAGAAGATGCTGCTCACATTACGATTCGTCAAGATGAACAATCTACAATTTTATTCGATGGTGTTACCTTTTTTGAAAACATGAGTTTATATTACCCCCATAAAATACGATGCTGTTGATTGCTGGTGATTGCACCGCGTGTCGTCTCTTCTAGAAAATGACCTTGTCATGTTCTTGTTAATTTCCACGTACCAGACATGATTGCGTGCGGTTTGCAATTTTTGAAATTGCCCTAATTTTGGCACTCTCAAACAGTCAAACGTTCGGTTCCATCTTTAACAAAATCACAGCAAACTCGATCTCACTATGTTCTGAAAAAAATGTGGTCTTGGTTCAAGACGTTGTTATTCACAACTATCGCGCTCCCTCCTCGCCGCGCACACTATTATCGTCCTGCAACAAGACTACTTTTTTAGAACGTAGTGTGAACGAGTTCGGTGTGATGGGGGGGGGGGGGGGGGGTATATTACCTAACAAAACTACACTGTCTCAATTTACTGATAAATCTTAAGATATTGACTTCTGTAACAAATCTGCTGCACTTTATGCTTGGTAAGCCAAGAGCTTTTCCGATTAACACAGAAACAACGACAAGGGAACTTAGGCAAGTGGTTTTCAATTTCTTAATCAGGCAGCCAAATATTCGACACACCATTTACGTTCAGTTGGTAAATTTCGAGTGACCATTTTGGTGTAAAAATGAATGGGCTCCTGGCTCATGGAGTTTGCACAAAATTTGATTTATACAGAGATGTTAGTCATTTATGATCAGTCTGCCTATAAGCAATTCAACAGCCCGAATGTTGACTTCATCTAACGTGGGAAATCAGGTTTTATATCTGCCCTTTCTCCTTCAAACCCGTATGGAAATACACGTAAAACCCATAGCCATGCTTTCAGTTCCAATTGATTATCTGAAATGCTTTTCTCCTTTCTGGGTTTTCTCCCACATGAACATTTTCTTCATCATCCTATTGGAACTTGGCCTGTTGGTTTTGGTTTGTTTGTCCTAGGTTCATGTTACCGTACCTCGGTTTCACTATACTAAATGTTTGTCTGTCCGTAGGTTAGGGTACAAAAGCATATCGCTTAACACGTTGAGACCAATTCAGAACTGACTCCGCGGCAGTACAGTTAATTACATAAGCTAATAAAAGTAGTAATCCAGTCTATTTTCTATACCATCCGCCCTGGTAATAGTTAAAAAGCAGGACATTTCTTTTCAGAGCTGAGAAGTCTCCCGACCCCGACTATCTACTCCGCGGCAGTAGAATAAAGCAAGACAGTTCCCTAAGAACAACTCTACCTGGCAAGTAGATACACACATGGTGTTACCGCAAACCAAATAAACATATCACTTGACCTTATACCTAAATGTTGTCTTTAAATTGCTGCTTACTATTGAACCATTGTGTGCCTAATATGTCATACCCCATACTATATTGCTTTTGTAATTTCGACATAAATGCGCGTTATTGTATTATTGTATTGTGACAGCATTGAAGTAAATGTGAATGAATGAAATTGAATGAATGAAGTTGAATGGATGAATAAACAATAAATAATCAGCCTGTTGTTTACCACACATTCATCAGAGAATGTGGGTTCGATCCCAGCCATCTCCCTTTTTATCCACGGCTTCGGCTTCAGGCGCCGTTCTCTCGTCTGAAGCCCTGAGCACGTACGCAAAGCACGCGCAATATTGTCAAAACAACCACGGGGCCAAGCTAGGCCGAGCCGAATCAGGAACCGAATCCATGGTTTCGAAAAGGGCCTTTGTGTCCTTGATCAAGACACTGGGTACCCAGAGTAAATGAGTACATACTGAAGGTGCAAAGTGTCACTGTAATTAGTTGGTAAACTTTGCCACCGGGTCATAATATTCAGGTTGAAGTGTTATGGTCGGTCCCGATGATCATTAGACAATGGCCTTTCATCTAAAAGACAATTTTAGATCAATAAATATATGTATTTTTTTGAAAAGTCACGGTTTATTTATAACAAGAGAATTAACGGGGAGAATTTTGTGATTACAGCAGATTCCTTTCCGCTGTCAGCCATCTCGTTTGTTTCTCATTCAAACCAAAACGCACACAAATTGATGCTGAAAGGTATGACTGTTCTCTTTTTAACGTTGGTTTAATATATCCATGCGATTCTAAAGGGAATAACAACGAGGCCGCCGGTGTGATAAAGTTCCATTTATAGCTTCTCGTAACTAGGCAAGCTCGATGGCATAGTTACCAAGACATTCGCTGATGAGCAACACTTTATAACTAGGTATATTAACATCGTCTCCTTCTACTCTAAAAAAAGAAGAAGATGTTGGCAGCATTGATTGAAGTGGGGTTAAAGGCACTGGGCACGTTTGGTGATTATCAAAGACCAGTATTCTCACTTGGTGTATCCTAACATATGCATCAAAGAACAAACCTGTGGAAGTTTGGGCTCAATTGGTCATCGAATTTGCAAGAAAAATAATTAAAGAAAAAACACCATTGGTACACTACTTTGTGTGCTTTCAGGCTTCAGCTGAAGTATTCTATTATTTTAGTGAGAAATTACTTCTTTCTCCCTACTTCAGAGGGGGCTGTTTCTCACAATGTTTTATACTGTCAGAATTGGGCTCAATTGGTAATCGAAATTGCAAGAGAATAATGAAAGAAAGAAAAACAAAACCTTGTTGCATTTTGTATGCATTCAGATACTTAGTAAAAGGCTTCAGCCTTTTATTATTTGAGTGAGATGCTACCTTTTTTCCAAAAACAATATTACTTCCGAGGGAGCCATTTCTCAATAATTTATACTAACGACAGATCTCAATTGCTCGTTCCAAGTAAGTTCTTATGCTAACAATTAGGTTAAATATTTACCGGAACCGATAGTGTACAGTGTATTTAAGAACAGTTATTAAAGTCTAACTCATACGCATTAACACTTGCTTATTTACAGTTAAGAATCACACCTTATATTGATATTGGTTTTAGACACCGTATATGGGAGTTGGTAACCGTCTTACCCAAATTTGTCAGTATAAAAACTGACGTGTATAGTCCCATAATAAAACGAGTAAAAGTGAACAGAAGTAATTGAACTTGAAAACATAAATAACCGCACGACGTCGACCACTTTCGTATCTGTGCAAAACAACAATTGTTAAAAATCAGGAATTTCTGGTCGTGATGGATTGGGCAATTGGCTTCCGCGGACGTGCTATGGCATACTGTTTCAGACTAATTAGGGCTAGAGACGTATATTTCCAACGGTAAGGTTGCAATTGTTTGTAGAGCTGAAAAGAATCAGAGTGAAAAGTGAAGCAAACCTGTTTATCGAATCACAGGTAGTTAGAGAGAGAGAGAGTTTGTCTCTCCGTGAGTATAGATTAATTAGCCAAATTCTGCATACCTTAAATAAGTCCGTCTTTAAAGACACTGGACACTATTGGTAATTGTCAAAGACCAGTCTTCTTACTTGGTGTATCTCAACATATGCATAAAATAACTAACCTGTAAAAATTTGAGCTCATTTGGTCGTCGAAGTTGCGAGATAATAATGAAAGAGGAAAAACCTTGTCACACGAAGTTGTGTGTGCTTTCAGATGTTTGATTTCGAGACCTCGAATTCTAAATTTGAGGTCTCGAAATCAAATTCGTGGAAAATGACTTCTTTCTCGAAAACTACGTCACTTCAGAGGCAGCTGTTTCTCACATTGTTTTTTTACTATCAACCTCTACCCCTCGTCACCAATTAATTAGGTTGCATGCTAATCATTATTTTGATAATTACCAATATAGTGTCCACTGCCTTTAAAAATGTCTTGAACACTTCGTTGTATATGTATGCTAATGGATTCACTCTGCGAAGCGAAGGAGCCCAAAAGGAGCCCAAAAGGTGAAAGAGTAAAAACCAAAACTGTTGAATACAAACACAACAGAAAAAAACAGGAAGAACTACAAATTGAGAAGTTAAACACCCACACGAGTAACATGCCTGTGATTTTCTCCACAGAACTCGGGAAAGTACTGAGTATACACAGCGATATTACATAGCAGTGTACGGGTAAAACCAAAATGAATATAACTACAAAATGCATACAATGAAAAATGCAAGTTACTCCACAAGAAGATGCGTTTTCAAATTGGACAAATTCTAGAGAGAAGCCATCTTGATCAACTCTTGCGTCTCTTCAAAATCGACGAACTGGTGAATGTAATACACAACTACCCCTTAATAATAAAAGTTGAAAGTTCATGCTTGAAAAACTATATACATGGTATGCACTGCCACCCAAATCAGTGTGATAACTTACTATTAAAGCCATTGGATACTTACGGTAAACAGTATTTTCTTAAGGCCCAAACTTCGTGTATCACAACTTAATATATAAAATAACAAACCTGTGAAAATTTAGGTTCAATCGGTCATCGGAGTCGGGAGAAAATAACGGGAAAACCCACCCTTGTTTCCGCACGTTTCGCCGTGTCATGACATGTGTTTAAAATAAATCCGTAATTCTCGATATCGAGAATTGATATTGTTTTAATGTTTTCTCAAAAAGTAAAGCATTTAATGGAATAATATTTAAAGAGAAGTCTTTCACCATTACCTTCTGTAAACCTTGTAAGTTATCTGTAAATCTTTGAACTTTTAAATTTTTTTTTTCGATTCCGAAAATGTCCAATGGCTTTAACAAATTTTGACATTCTGCACAGAAAAATTATCACCGTTCAAAAAAAGTGAGAAGACCACGAGTTGTTGATGCTGCCGAGATGTGAGGGATTGGTAACGCAAACAAACACTTGCAGTCTTCACTCTGTATGCTTTAAGACACAAAATACTGTATTCACCTCTATTCTCAATCTACCCAAAGGCTACCCAAAGGGAGATACGTTGATAAACCATTTACCAAATTGGACAATTTTAATATTGAGAAATCCCCGGAGGACTCTTCAGTTGTCGTCTCCGATACCGAGAATACAACCACACAGCATCTCGCATCACTGACAGTCTAGTCTTAATTAATTAAGAATGAAGAACTTCTGCTAATTTACAAGTGCTTTTTGTATATCTCCGACTTTACTGACCTTCTAGAAGATTCCTACTAACGTGTCTCATTGTTAGTTTATAGTAAAAGGTTTTCAATTGAAATATTCTGACACCATTCAAAGGATGAAAAAAAATCATGCTAATTCAACACGGCAAACAACAAGTGTTGAGCGTTTTATTTTTACGTGGGTTGACAATACGCTTTGCCTGGGGCATCAAGGCGATCGAGATAACTAAACCTTTGTCTAGCACACATTCTGTCTACTACTCTGCGCTGTTTCGAGTTCGATCTCATGATGATTGTCCACATTGCCCAAATGTATCTTGGATATTTCTAGTGTCCGTAGTTGGTTAGGAATCTCTTAGCGGCCCCAGCGTAAAGACAGTGAAACCACAATGGCACTTGAGTCGTATTTTGACGGTACTCGTCCATTCACGCTCTAATGTCTTTTCCCATTTTGCTTTTCAAGGGTAATGTATAATGTATATAACAAGGCCGCAGGTAGAGCGGTGTGTGTCTTTAAGTCAAGCTTCGACCGCCGTCAATTTGATCTCTGACCCCCTTGCTGTAATGTACCCCCAGGTTTGAATCATTTCTCCGGCAAATGTGTGTAATCCCGAAAGAGCCGGGGGAAAACAAGCATTTTGAGCCCGCTAAGGAATCATACAATATAATAACTGAATGAAAACCCTTTGTATATAGTGATCCAAGTATGTTGTTCAGGTAAACATGAAGGCAGGAAATTATTATTTAAAGGAACACGTTGTTTTTCTCGTTTTTTTATGCAATTCGCCAGACAAGGCTTGAAGGCCACTTCAAGGTGTGGGCTACAATTTTTGTTCTTCCAGAGGTCGTTGCCAACTTCTCCAAGGGCTGAAGCAGGATTACCCCCTTTACAGTCCATACGGATGTATAGTCTATTGCCTTGGATCGGACGAGTTACTCTTTGAAAAGCGTTTGAAACCGTTTGTTATAAAATGCACATAATTAGAAAGATATTTTAAAAGTAGAATATAACGATCCACACAAGTATTACTCGAAATTGCACGGTTTTTCTTTTACGTCGCGAACTAACACTGTCGGCCTGTTTCATGGAGTAAAAATTTTGACTAAAACAAATGGCCGACCGTGTTTCATCGCGACTTAAAAGGAAAACCGTGCTTTTTTGAGGCATGTTTGTGTGGATTATTTTATTCTACTTTTGAATTATCTAACAGTTGCTGACAGTGAAAGCACTTCATGTTATCCACCATATACCTAAACTGACAAACCTGTACAAGTTTGAGATCGATCGGCCATCTGGGTCACGAGAAAATAGTGAAAAAAACGAGTACCTATTCTGCATGACATTGATTCAGAAATAAAATGAATAAAACGCTCACTGAGCGATAAACTTCAAACGGGAATTAAGTTTTATTTATTTCTCATCAAATATGACAATGCAGACAGAAATATTTCAAGGGATGTTTTCTACTCATCATCATTAGACCGTGTAAGTTTAATCTGTGATCTAAGACAATTTTTTTCTTAATACAAATTCTTTAATGTTCCTTTAAATATCCCCAACGAATGTCTTGCAATGGCGTGTTAAAATAGTGGAGAATTCTTGAAGGACTTCCAAACTCAGATTCCCATCAAAGACAAGCGTGAAAAGACAACACCAGTGGGGGCGATGCCTTATTGTCCGTGGTGATTACATCCCAACAAGTTGTGAAATAAAAACAGCACCATGTAGATTTGACACCGTTCCCTTCTCTCATGTGACGGCTAGGTAAACATGAGTGTAAGGTTGTGGCACATATTGCACCCGAATGCACCTCGTCGTCTGTGGGGCTAAACGTGTATCGAATGGCTTTATTTCAGATTCAGCTTTCAAGGCAAATAATAAACATCTTTTTAATGTTCCTCTTCAACCTGGGATCATTTTCTCATCTAAGATTTTACGGGAAATGGTATAGATCACCGTCAAAACTGTTTTAAAGAGTATGGGATGGATTTCACAAACAGTTAAGACAGCTAGTAAGTCTAATCTCGAGTTAGGACGAGTTACTATAGTCCCAACTCTTTGTGAAATCAACCCCTGTGTACTTAGGACACAAAACACAATGTCTACAGATTTACATTAAACTCACACAGTTTGAAAATAATGACGGCAGAAAGGTTCCCCTTAAAATATTACTTGCATGCTGAGGTGTTGTAGTTTTTGAGAAATGATGAAAGAAGTATCCAAATCCTATAACGTATACAACCACACAAACCGAAAACCCCTACCAAGATATACCCTGTTTGCAGGCCTGGAATTTCATCTTTGAAAGGGCAAGTACCTTTTTTCACGGCACTTCCATAGGAATATCTTTAAGATGGAACACATTTGAAGGGCACAGAAGCCAATACAGGGGGTATCATTGCCTCCATGTAATTCCAGGCCTCCTATATAGTCTGGCTTGAACGGTAGGATACCTTTAAAATATACTGCTCATGTTTCGTTTCTGGACCATACGTAAGGAACTCAGAGGTCTCGATTTACTCTCCCCATTCGATATAAACACTCCATGTCTATTATGTTTAAATATCGGGCAGTTATTAAAACTTTGAAAGACATCGTAAAATCATCTCTCCAAGTCGACTCATTTGATGAAATATAAGTTGACTCTTCAAGACATCATCTTGAATGTGATAAGTCGAATTTATATTTAATAATATTGTAATAATAATAGAGACTTGTAATGGGCACATATCCACCCTGCTAGGTGTTCAAGGAACAGTAAAAGCAAAGCAAAACGAAAGAAACAACCAGACACAACAATATTAGTCCTTGAAAACCGGTTTAACGATAGCATGACGTCACATGTGTGGGTTAAATTCGTGTTTACCCACATACTCAAGCTATGCATCTGAAAGCACACAAAGTAATGCAACAAGGTTTTGTTTTCCTTTCGTTTTTCGCTTGCAAACTCGATGACCAATTGAGCCCAAATTTTCACAGGTTGGTTACTTCATGCATATGTTGGGATACGTCATTTGAGAATACTGGTCTTTGACAATTTTCAAACGTGTCCAGTGCCTTTAATTTATCTTGATTTCGGCTGATTACGCAACGATATGCACAAAGACTGGACCGAGGCAAACTCTGTGCATAGTCTCCGTCGGCTTGAATGTTTAACCAACTTTTCGTTCCTGGTCGGACCGTCTCGGAACGGCAAGCAATATGCCACAGATCACAGATCACGTACACTTTAATTCAACCGTTGTACAAACTATCAAGACTCAAGTCACAAACACAATTTGACGACCCCCTCCCCCCAAACCCTTTGATAGCAAATTGATCTCCTCTCGGTTGACTCTTCTTTTCCCCCCTCCGTCTCGCCAAGGTTTTTCTCAAACTGAAACATTAGGCGAGCTAATCCTCTAAACTTCTTTTAAAATATTCCCGAAATTGAAATCGCTCGGGGTGGCGGAAGTGACCGAATGACGAGGCTTTCCACTTAAATTCATTGCCGATGATAGGTTTGGTATAATTAGCCCGTCCGTGACGAAGGTACAAATGTGTAATGGCGGTTTGGGTCGGGTATATTCTGGCGCCTTGATCGGCTGTAGCGTGCACTCAACTTATCAACTTGCTTTGACTGTCGTCAGCGGAAGTAAGTAAGACCTGTCTTAGCAGTCAGTTTATAAGTTTTAATAGTAGGATAACTTTGAAACAAAAATCAATGGTTCAGCTTCTCGACACGAAATAAGAAAGGTTAGATTGTGCACTCTGTCAATTCCCAAAATTGATAAAAAGACGATTAGAGAACTTGGGATAATTTAAATCCATCAAAACACCACAGTCACATACAAAAACAATTATAGCAACTATTTTATATTCGCTGTTTTTTATTCACATGGTTAACATCATCAGATGATAAATTAATGTTCTCTTGTCTATTTATACGGTGTCTTGGAGCACCATACCACTATACTCCAGAAAATTAAATGTTTTTTCGCCAAATTAAATTACTGAAACTAAAATGTCGACTTGTCCTGTTAGTTTTCCCTCCAAGACAACTCACTAAACAACTCACTAAACAAAGTATATTTGCGGTAACACTTTGCGGTAAATGCTTATCTCTAAAATGATTTGTGGTTCTAAAAAGAACCGTTGGTTTCAACTCGACATTTCGATAAGTATGCTCTGATCCATCATCTCCTGGGGGAAAACTTGACTCCGAACAAAGTCAAGGCGATAGTAAATTTTCAGTTAAACAACTTGGACAGACAACTTTCACGTAATGGGTGAATGGCAAAGGCATTCCTGTAGAGCTCCGTATCTTGTGAAACTACATACATATTTAATGATTTTTGTTTGGTTTCGATCAGCAAACCATAACAGTAGGCACTTATAACCAGCCTATTGCTAGTCAAAAAACAAGTTATCATTACGTTGAGGAAATCATTATATACAAGAGCAACTCTGGTTGACTGATGATGACTTCATTCATAATTCACCTTTCAATGTATAATTTCACATGTATCTTTGTAAATGAACCAACGTCTAGACTGGAGGGGTGCTGATGTTACCATTTGATTGAAATAACTGTATACGTACAGGTGTACTTTATGGCTGTAATTACACAGTAATTCTTTATTTATTTAATTATTTATTGGTCTATAAAAACGTAAATGACCAGCAGCCGGTTTCACGAAACGCTTTAGGATTAACCCTGTCACGAGTTAGGACGAGTTTAACTTTGAATGGGTTTAATGCGTCATAACGTATAAATGGATACGGAACTGAACTCGTCCAAAGTCCTGAGATTATTCTTAAGTTAGGAAGAGTTTGGTGAGATCGACGGCAGCAGCAGTAGCTGAAAGGGTCACTTAACAATGGTACAAATATAAACAATCACATATTAAGGGGCAGTAAAGTAAAAAGTACAACAAAATTTGAAAAACCCTTCATAAAAACCATTACACTGGTGTATTGGTAGTATGTATAAGTACAAACAATCACAAGTCAAACTGTTAAAACAATTCATGCAACATAATTGATTGGCAGTTTTCGTGTTTGCATTCATTACGTAACGAGACAATTGTCTTTGGTGACACAACGGTTGTCCCTTTCATTTGTGTCTACATCTAAACAATATTTGTCTTTGATGACAATCTCCATTTTGAAGAGAGGAATTTTTGTTTAGGTTTAAAAGAGCCGTCTTGGCTGGCACTTGGATATATATATAGTTGATAATCTCAGCGATACTGTGAAGTTGTCAACAGTTCGTCTTGTTGAAATTTGTCTTCATCGGTTGCAGCTTATCAGTCGCAGTTCTACCCTCTTAGACACGATGGTTTGAGGCAATGTTTAATGAGGGTCACAGCAATTGAGTCCAAAATGTCAACACACTTTCATCAAAGGGAAACGAACATGGTGTGATAAAGTCCCACTCTTTTCTAATAGCACCGAAGAGTATTGTACTCCGTCATAAGAATTCAGCAACAGTTGATCAGTTTTTTTTAAAAGGCTCCGTTGTATCATGGAGCAATAGTTGTATGAAGCCCTCCCACATAACATTTTCCACAGCCTGTCAATTCCCCGGGCAGTGAACCCTAATATTGATAGTAAAGATTAGCCTTATCGCCGACGACACTGTCTTAATCAACTTAACTGTCCCTCATTCCACGGTAGTGAGAGAGCCCTGAAGATATATTGCATGAGGAGGGCCGACTTTTCCAACAGCCTAATGATACTCCACATATATTTTTTTCTGGAAATATTGCCTGAGATATTGGCAAAATCACTCAAGTAGAACGTAAGACGGTTATCTCAGTTGACAAATTTGTTATCATCCGACGCCGAAAATGTGACGAGAGTACTCAATTTTGGCTGAACCTTATAACACATGTTTCCATTCTCCCAATATTCCCGACAACACTTGTTGTTAAAACATACATCGCAGGAAACTACCGAATAAAACAACTACGTCAAGGCAATTAGCTTCATGCAAAGAAAATGATACGTTGGATGAAAAGCACAGGTAGTTGCAAATTAGCGTCATATAAAAAACGATGCATTTTGCGGGAGCAGCAGTTTACTGTTTAGACCACTGAACTATTTCAAGGCAATGTTCTCTTCGCGTCTTCGATTTGACCGCTTTTTCAGATAAAGTGGAAGTCAACTTGCACTTTATTAGTCGTCCATCCACATTGCTGAATTGCAGTTCATTTCTGACGTAAGTATACGTGTCTAGAAAAGCTTTTGCCCTTGTCAACATTGCAAGCTCAGACAGAATAACATTGAGAGTGGAGTTTCGCGGTTAGTTAGTGCTTTGCTTTAAAGGTCATTATTTAATTGAACAATTTGACTGGTTTGGTTGTTGGTATTTTCCCCAAATCTATTTTGATTTTGTTAATTAGAAAACCAATGCTAAGGGGGTGTTTGCTGTTGCTTTGATTACAATATAAATTAAACGTTTTTCTAGTTATAAATATCTATTTATTTTTACAACTGGTATAAATGTAAGATTTTACGCAGTGATCATCACAACGAACTCAATTGATACCAGATAAGACGCATCGGAAGATAGGACGCAGTGATTTTAGTGGACCATTGAAAGTCCCGCAGCAAATAACGGTATACATGATAAGCAAGATACAAACGATAGCGCCCCAAAATGGTCATTACTTGATAACAAGAAAAGGAATGTATTGTCACAACAGACAGAATCTGGTCCTGGTAATTCACTGTTGAGAACACCAAAAACACAAGAAATGTTAAATGTTCAATTAAAAAAAAGATGCATGTATATACAAATAATGAGTTTTTTTGAAATTCCAAAAAGGTGTAGTTAACAAGTATTTCTATTGCAATTGTATGGAATTCTGCATTGTCATAAAGCAATAAACCTTTCAGTCGTCAAGGCAATAAAACAACAAATACAAAACAAAAGATAAATCAACCAACAAATTCAGAACACAAATCTTTATTTAGAAAATATGTTGCAATAATTTGAGATTTTGCGGGAAAACTAATGATTAACTTGTTGTCTCGAGATATATTTGGTCTATGTGATTGAATTAAAGCCCCTCGGCGCTAGACAACTCGTAAATTTGAAACAATTTATACTATAAAACATGAAAACAGCTACATCTGTGATTGACTTAGAAAGACTATAAGACCATAACTGAATTGGAATGTGCAGTGTGTATTATAATTACTAATTTCCTTTAAACTAACTGTGTAATATTGTGAATCAAGTTATTCAGCGACAGTGCTGTTTGACGAAGATTTATACTGACGCAGGATGCTATTTATTGCTGTATGCATTTTGCACGTTCTGTTTTTAGACTTTCTTGTTGCAGATGCAAATTTTGAGTATGCTGCAAGTGAAAAATCTATTTTGATTTTTTTCATAGAAAGGTCATGACTTGTTATGGAAGCCTGATCATTTTAATCCATGTTCGTTTCTGCGATTCATAATGACAGTTTTGAAAGCCTTTATAGCTATGTGTCAAGCCATCGATTTCACCAAACTCATCCTAAAATATAGGATTAATCTTCAAAGTACTCTAGGACGAGTTAAGTTCCGTATCCAAAGACGTTAGGACGCATTTAAACCATCCTTTATAGTACGGACGAGTTAGAATCCTCCCAACTCAAGATATGGGGTGCGTTCGTTTAGCTTCCCTGGGTCGACCGCGGTATGTGGCGTGTTTTTTTTCTAGGACAAACGTGTGCAGATAATTACCCACGTTCGTCCTGGAAACAAAAACCCGCCACACACCGGGGTCGACCAAGGGAAGCTAAACGAACGCACATATGGATTAATCCTACAGCGACTCGTGAAATCGGCTGCAGGACGACTGTTTCTTTATACATCCAATGTACACTACTTATAACAAACACATTTTCAACCAGCGTAAAGCCATTGCAATTTTCTTTGCTTAAAACCCTATTCCCTAAAATGTCCAAAAGGTATTATTGTTACTGAACCATGTATCCAAAACACGGCGCAGCGGATTAATCAAAGCGCGGCCTTTCAGGTGTATTGGTTGCTGCAATGCTGTTATGTTGTTATTCGGAGTAGTGCAACATTTTATTCGTTCTTTGTTTATACTAGATCTTTTCTGGGACAGGCGTACCTGTAGTACTACCTAATAGGCAGTGGACACTACATTTCAGCTCCGGTAGAATCAACAGTGATTGTAAAGAAGTGAAAACAAAAACGTCTACCAAAAACTCGCATCATAAATAAAACATAAGGTCATTAAAACCATTTTCTCGGAAGCAGCTTGGGGAATTAATCCATCGTTGTATAAATGGTAACAAGACCCACTCTCTGTCTAATCAGAAACTTGTATTATGTTGTAGTTATTATGTACGTGGGTTCGCCATCAGATTGACGATTTACAAACCGGCAAGTTGTGCGTGAATGAATGACTAGCCTCATGCACGTGCTCCAATTACGTTCAGCTTGTTGCGCGCCAAAACCCCAGGTGAATTTACGAGTGTTGGCGCACCGCTTAACAATGACACGTTCAGTAATTGTCCCACGCACAAAACCGGACTTCATTTCTCTGTGGAATAGAGTTTTCAACCCCTTAATTTTCCACCTCAATTTCTGAACTGGATAGGTGGACTAGGCGAGAAGACTGTTTTGGGGAAAATGTAGTGCTTATCCAAGGTTTTTAGGGTAGGCCTACTGTGCTAATTCTCTTGTCGATGGATTCGTTTGGTGACGAATATTCATTCATTACTGATCTGTGAAGATGGCGGTATACAATTTCAGGAGAGTTTAGATTTTAATGTTCAAGACATCAACTGGTTGAAGACAGCATTTCGCAAAGTGTTGATTAATTTCTAAGTCAATACGGTGTATCGTTATCCTTTAATGTTATCCCCTGGATACAGGGAATGTTGGTCTTTGTCTACAACCCAAAATAGTGTTTTATGATCTTAGACTAACAGTTTTAACTTATTGAATGAACATTTTCAGATACGATGTTCGTTAATTGGAGAACTGTTTCGATATCTGATGGAAAAATACCAATATAGAATAGAATAAAATAATGCTACTTTAAACATATCTGCTTATAGTAACAAATAAACATATATTGTCCTCTTTGAACAAGGTTGAAGTCCAACGTTACTTTAGGATGGTGGATCTGGTTCTTGCAGAAGCATTTTTGAATCATAACAACTTTGGCGAAAATTATACTTAAAGACACTGGCCACTATTGGTATTATTGTCAAAGACCAGTCTTCTCACTTGGTGTATCTCAACATATGCATAAAATAAAAAACCTGTGAAAATTGGAGCTCAATTGGTAGTCGAAGTTGCGAGATAACTGTGAAAGAAAAAACACCCTTGTCACACGAAGTTGTGTGCTTTCAGATGCTTGATTTCAAAACCTCAACATCTAATTCTTATTATTATTAATTCTGAGGCCTCGAAATCAAATTTGTGGAAAATTACTTCATTCTCGAAAACTATGTTACTTCAGAGGGAGCCTTTCTCACAATGTTTTATACTGTCAACATCTCCCCATTACTCGTTACCAATAAGTAAGGTTTTATGCTAATAATTATTTTGAATAATTACCAATAGTGTCCACTGCATTTAAGAATGTTGATTTGTAACCGCATCCGTCGGTTTTGCATTCTCTCGAGCAATCATTAATAAAACAACCTCTCCTGAGTTGATTAAAACATTTTTTAACCGATAATAATATGCTTGCCCTGAAAGGAATCAGATGCTAGGCAATATTTCTTTCACGGAATTTTGTTTTAAATCCATGCTATGATTTTTTTTTGGGTGATTTGAAGAGTGTGACAAGCTTTTGATTTTTAAGATGGAAACAAAGGCGAAATCAAATCTTTAGAAGTAGATGATGCCATAGTTCCAGTTATACACACGGACAATTTGTATTGAAACTTTGCCCCAGAAAGGCGCACGCCTCTGTTGCATACACATCTTTAAACAAAATGCGAGCCAAGGCCTGTAAAATTTGCAAGAAACCACACAGTCTCCAAACACTATAAGTAGGCCTATACGTTCATATTATTTGATCTGCCTCTTGGCTAATTTTCAGTCCATTCACATGTCTTTAAAGGAACACGTTGCCTTGGATCGGTCGAGTTGGTCTCTGAAAAGCGTTTGTAACCGTTTTTTATAAAATGCATATGGGTAGGAAGATGTTGTAAAAGTAGAATACAATGATCCACACAAACATGCCTCAAAATTGCACGGTTTTCCTTTTTACCTCGTCGACTAACACGGTCGGCCATTTATGGGAGTCAAATTTTTGACTCCCATAAATGGCCGACCGTGTTAGTTCGCACAGTAAAAGGAAAAACACGCAATTTCAAGGCAAACTTGTGTGGATCATTGTATTCTACTTTTAAAACGTCTTTCCAACCGTATGCATTCTATAAAAAAGGGTTACAAGCGCTTTCTGTAGACCAACTCGTCCGATCCAAGGCAACGTGTTCCTTTAAGCAGCTTCAAATGGAAGCGAAATCAATCTCCGTTTTCTCTCAAATCCTGTCGTCAAACCTCCCCCGTGAACCATAGTAACCAAATTGATTCCCTTATTCCCATTGAGCGGAATAAATATTGTCAAAGACGGAATTACCAAAGGATTATTAGATTAAAATTTGCCTTAAAGGCACTGGATAATATCTCAAAATAATTGTTGGCATAAAATGTTACTTGGTAACGATCAATGGAGAGCTGTTGATAGTTTAAATTATTGTGAGAAACGGCTCCCTCTGAAGTTTTTGAGAAAGAAGTAATTTCTCAGTAAAATATTTGAATTGATTTAGAGAGGTCTCGAAATCAAGCTTAAAAAAAGCACAAAACTTCGTGTGACAAGGGTGTTTTTTTTCTTCCATTATTATCTCGCAACTTCAACGACCAATTGAGGTCAAATTTTCAAAAAAAATAATAGTGTCCAGTGTCTTTAAACTGCACACTAGGTTTGCATTGCACACTAAACTATGTCAATATTGCACTCCACATGAACATGAAAATTGTCTCAACCTTTGTTGTATAAAGTGTATTCTTTGAGGTTTTTGTGAGAAAACTGGTCTTTGACAATTACAAACGTGTCCAGTGCCTTTAATACGTCAACCAAGCAACAGTGGAATATCACTTTCTAATCCTTCAATGTCACACATCAACAGACAGTACACGTCTGGAGTAGTATTCCTGTCTTAAGTGCTTTTCACACGACAGCAATTTAACTGGGGTCCCTTGCTTAATTTTAGCATGGTTGTAAAAATGTAGCAATGTTTGACAAGATTTTGCAAGAGAACTTGGACAGTATTACAGTAGTAACTATTGTTGCCCTTTCACACGATGTACATTTTGTACGATTTTACAACCGTGCAATAATTTAGCAAGGGACCCTTGCGATAATTGCTCAGTGTGAAAGGGGCTTTATACATTGACGAGGTCAGTTACCAGAGGATGCTCGACTTTAATAAAATTTGAGAAATTTATTTTCACTAAACTATGGTTACTGCACCACCGTCAAGTGTTTAATACTCGTTGCCGACCAACTCACGAAACCACGTCTAAAAACGGACTGGATACACTTACAATATGTCGGTTTTTTTCCCCCTGCAAGTTATTTTACGTCTGAACGTTTACTTGGTTCTCCACAGTGCACAGATCCTGAAACGATTTATTTTGATTTCGAATCTCCAACCAGGATCGGAAAAATCCTCATTTACAAATTGTGTTCACGGAAGAGTTATCCTTAGAAGTATTTGAAAAGGGGTTCTTTCTCGAGACAGTTTTATCGTTGGTAGCTGGGAATGTGACTGTATATTTAACACGGTGAGCGGATTAATCAAAGCGCTCCCTTTCAGGTATACTGTATAATTTGTAAGCATAAATAACAAATCTGTGTACATTTTTGTGCCCAATTGGTCATCGAATTTACAAGAGAATAATGAAAGAAAAAACACCCTCGTTGCATAACTTTGTGTGTTTTTAGATGCATAAATAAAAAGTCTTTTTATTATTTGAGTGAGAAATTACCTCTTTCTCAAAAACTACGCTACTTCAGAGGGAGCCGTTTCTCAAAGTATACTATCAACAATTATCCATTGCTCATTACGAAGTAAGTTTTTATGCCAACAATTATTTTGAGATAACCCATATAGTGTACATTGCATTTAAGAAGGAAAGTGTATATTCATGATACCAAACAAAGTAAGCAAAATAAAACAAACTGTAAGGGCTTTCGGACGATACCTCGATAAGGGTCAAGCATGGTCAGTAACGTGTTGAGCAGGTACCCCACAGTGCAATTACCATACTTCCTAACCAGACCTTTACATCCCTCGGGAACCTTCAATTTTAAAGCAGAAGTGGAGTGCTATTACTGTAATTGTGTTTTCGCCCGGCTGTCTAAGCCAATATTTCAAATGATGCGCTCATCCCCGTTCGATTAACCCAACATGATGCCTTGCAAGTTGTTTACTGATCAGAGTAAATTATGTCATCAGGCCTCGTATGGAAAGGACACACACACCACGCGTACATGCATAAAAATAACCCTCGTGTTAGTTAGCTTAAAAAATCACGTTATACAAAATACACTTGCACTTGTGGTAAAGGCTCAATCAATTCCAGTTTGCTTTACACGTGTACACTGTGCAAACTCCTTTTCTACAAATACAACACGGCAATGCCTCTGAACAGTGGTGTTTGATTTTCGTTTGTACTGGGTAAACTTGGGTGCTTTTAAGTTTATTAATTGTCAACAATCGACATTTTGGAGACATCGGGATGCTTCGTTGAGATTGTCTTTGCGCGGTGTTGAGCCACCTTCACTGTGATGTTTAATCAATCAGTATGGTTGTCTTATGTGCATGGGGATTTAACTTGAGGACATTGTACATAAGCCGCTACTTTAATCCATAAAACTGCAACATGATTTTTGTCTCACTGGTGAACACTCTTGCAGTTGTCCACATCTCACGATTTACTCCTTCAACTTATGTTTTGTTCTCTTCTTCTAAATTCAAATAATGTCAACCGCATTCTCCGCTGCATATATTTCTTTATTTATATGCCGTCAACGCTTGGCCTATAGTCAGACAATTACGGTAGAGGTGGTTTTGTTTAGCAAAGTTTATTAAACACTTTTAACAAAGTGTTTTATATTTAATTGATAAAAGACAACGCCAAAACTAAAGTTGTTGTTAATTGTTTTAACTAAATTGTATTGGGGTGCAGTGGGGTGGAAGGGGTGAGTTAGGGGTGAGGGCTGCACCGTCACTTCAGGTTAACTCACCCTTCATTGTTAATAACATTTATTTGTCTCAATGCTGACGTTAAGTATGACACCGGACAGTATATCCATTATAACAACCTGAAGACAACTTCAAGAAACTAGTGCACTGGATCTGTAAATGAGTCAACTGAAGGCCAGTAAGAAAAATGAGCATAAACAAGAAGACAAGGCCAAGAAAACAATCTCGAAATGGCAACAAACCTGCACAGGACAGTGTGTTTATATAGAGTTTGAAACAGCTGCCTATGACACATCAAAAGTCAATGATTCTAGTTGCAAGAAAGACATCAAGAAATACAGAAAAGAGCAATGAGTACAGATGAGACCAATTTTAAGAACTCACTCCGCGGCGGTGCATTTAATGACGATCATATAAGCTAAAACAGTAGTCCCAGCCAATATTTTATATCTCCAGCCTAGGTAGGACGACAGTTCTTGTCAGAACTGTGTTCAGAACTGTGAAGTGTCTCGAACAACCTGATAAATCCACTCCGCACTAGTAATATACTTGGTAGAACATATATTTTTTTAAATTATTATTATTAATATTATTAAAAAATGGTTTATTAAAAATCAAACGTAGCAGCCAAAAGGCTGAATTGTGTTTAGGTTTACAATATAAAAATACATTCAAACATCAAAAACCAGCAAATATACAATACGAGATTATAAAAATAGAGTAGATATAGCTAGGCAGTTCTAAAGAACAAACCCTACCTGGCAAGTAGATAAAAATGTATGGTGTTACCGCAAACCAACCAAGTACAATTTGTATATGACCATCTAAGTTGTGTATAAAGGGTTGTGGTACAATTTCACAACTGTTTTGTGATAGGTATCCAAATTAAGTATGAATGACGTCATCTTGGATGTTGACGGTAAATTACCGAAAATGGTGGCCTTGCACCCACCCAACCAATCCATCACTCGTTCATTCTGAAACTCAATCTCAATTTGCTTAACAACGATTGCAAATTTTTCAATTGCGCAACTTCTGATTTGCAAACACGCAGTGGAACTTGATTGGGTTTCGTTTTCTTCCGACCCCCCCCCCCCAATATTAATTCCAAATAAGGCGCACTAGACTTTTTATCTCAACCTTTTGTAAACAATGTTAGCTTACTGGCGATGTATCTCTTGTTGGTTAACCAAAGCCATCCAGTCCTACTCCATTGAAGAATCGAACCAGTATTGGCATCCATGCTTTTACACAGCTTCTTACAATGCCACCACGAGAATCCCCGTGAAAGTTGTGTATTAAGTAATACAACCACAAGGAATGCTGAAAATGTCTCGAACACACAATATTGTAGTCTTCTAAGAAAATAGCACAACTGCTGCATTGCGAGACTATTGTAGATGTACAGACCACGGCGCTATTCCTATTACATCACGTTTAGACATCAGCAACTGACACATGGGTGGACTTGCCACTCGTGCTCTGTTTGCTATAAAGAAAAGGTACGGGTCAACCCCGTGCCCTTTTTGAATAAATAGCAGACTTTTTATAAGACAGCAACAACCTTTACGATGTAGGTCAGAAAGGAGTAATAAAGTTGTCTGGTAACCTGTTTTCTCATACTATATGTTAAAAACAACTCCACCTGACAAGTTGAGACAAACTGTTAAAACAAGTGTTATTGTTTTAACACCTTTAAACCCCTTTCGGGTAACACTGTATGAACGCATTTTTGGCGTTAATATATGTGTTGCGGTGTTTATTACTTTTATATACAAAGTCACGTTTATGCATTTGTAAGTGTGGACCAAAGACACGATGTTGTGTTAATAACAAAGCACGTCGTTTTATTACAGTGCACATGGTGTTACCACAAACCAACTATATATTGATACCTCACCATGCAATGCCTCAAATTAAAAGCACTGGACACTATTGGTAATTACTCAAAATACATGTCAGCATAAAAAATGTACTTATGAGCAATTGAAAGTATAACACAATGTGAGAAACGGCTCCCTCTGAAGTAACGTAGATTTCAAGAAAGAAGTAATTTGCCACTGAAATATTTGAACATGAATAGTAAACTTGCCGGGACAACCATGAGTAAAATCAATTTGAAGGAGTGGTTGCTCTGAAATAAGGCAGTTGAGTTTGGTCTCGACGTTTCGATCAGTATACTATGCTCGTCTTCGGGAGAATGTCCAGTGTCTTCAAACATGTTATCTTGCTGAAGTTGTTTACTGGCTGTTGTGTAGAGACACGGGAAGGAAGCCCGCCCTTACAATCTTTTATTAGGAAATTCGAAAAGGCATACATATTTTGATAAAGCAATAACAACCATAATATTTGCATAACAAATAACTGGTACCCTGACCATTAAAATGGCTATATTTACTGATGAAAATAGTCTGCTGTTTGGTCTTTAATACGTACTGTATTAAAGTATGGTACCATATAAGAATTAGTTGTGGATTTTCTTAAAGCTACCTTACGTCACATATTGAGCCTCTGGCGTTTGAGACAACAAGCATGGATGCAAATAGTCTGCTCTTTGGACTTTAATACGTATTGTATTAAAATATGGTATCATTAAAGAATTGTGTTTTCTTAATGAAGATTTTCTTAAAGCTGCCTTAGTCAGATATTAAGCCTCTTGGATTTTAGACAACGGATGCGTGTTGGTACACAGTTAAAATATGGTATCATTAAAGAATTGTGTTTTCTTAATGAAGATTTTCTTAAAGCTGTCTTAGTCAGATATTAAGCCTCTTGGATTTTAGACAACGGATGCGTGTTGGTACACAGTGCAATTAATGTTGGTAGTTTAGTGAGTGCGACAGGGGGGGGGGGGGTGCAGTTTGCCATGGCCACGTATTTCCTGGATGCCTTTTTGGTCCAAACAATAGGGACGCTTCTACTGCAACGTCACAGCCCGAGTTGTTTTTAACTGAGGTTGAAAAACTATGTAAAGTCATAGACGCAAAACAGGACTGATACTGTTTGTACGAAGTTACGCACATTCAAACACTGGGCTGGTTTTTTGGGGGGAAACACAGCAAGAAAGCAATCATAATGTTAGGTATTTTTATTTTATTGAAAGTTTGCAGAAGACGTTGAATTTAGTTAAAACTTCTGTTAACACGATTTAGTGTCTCACTAACAATCGGCTGTCTGTTTCAACCAGCTTCTTTATAAATAATAAAGGTCCATCACCCCAATGTGCAGTCTGGTCTGGCACCCTATGTTACCAGATGCGGCTTTGTATATTGTTATTTTGTAGTGCATTTTCTTTAATCAAAAGATTGCCTCCAATCGTCGAAACTCCTTTAATACACAGCTCTGCCCCAGTGTATAAACAGAGTGTATAAGAATGTCTGATATTGAATATCATTATCCCTTTACTTGTTATTAAGTTTCGGGCATTTCTGTTATTTTTATGACAAAACACAGCCTTGATTTCCCTAACCGCCGTGTTTTAATTTGAATCAATTTAAACGTTGCTCAGTCAAAACGTGCTTTCACAAAACATACAACAATAATTTCGGGATTTTCCAGAAAAGACAATTGTACCCTCTTGTTTGACCGACCTTGGGGGTTTCCTTGGTGCGCGAGAGCATCACAAGATCGTGACAATAACCTCGTCCAAACTATACATTCCTATTCATTTATTCCAACTGAATTTATGTGATTTCCATCTTCCAAAGTAGAGTCACTGCTTATATGCGGAAATGATTGAAGTTTAGAAAACATAAATGGATGATTTTGAGTCAGGTGTGCGCGCTGTTTTATCTTAAAGACTGTTCAGGGAAATCACGTAATACGCAACAACAACAGGCAGAATAACATGTTTGTAAACATATTATATCAAATGATAAACCACAAGGGAAACTGACTGGGTACATGTTAAAATGATTTTGGGTTGAACAAAGAAAAATTGACTAGAGCGGGATTTGAACCAACGACCTCCGGTTTAACGTGCCGGCGTTCTACCAACTGAGCTTTCTAGCCCTATATATATATGGTTTGTGGGTAACACCATGTGTGTATCTACTTGCCAGGTAGAGTTTCTTCTTTAGGTAATAGTTTAAATGACAGGACTGTGCAGCACCTAAATGTAGCCCGAGCCCACATCTAGGTACATGTTTGGGGCTACATTTAGGTCAGGCTACATTTAGGGCTCGGGCTACATTAAGGTGCCGCACATAGGACACTTCTTTTCAAAACTGAGACGTCTCCCTAACAAATCCTTATATCAATCTACTCCTCGGTAGCAAACAAAAATAGAAGAACAAATTCTACTGGCAAGTAGATACACGCATGGTGTTACCGCAAACCATATATACATGTATATTGATACCTCACCATGCAATGTCTCAAATCATATATACAATGTTTGTGATGACAAAACAATAGACGTAAGTATTACGATCCGCACAAAGCCCTGACCTCCCACGCGTCAAGACACTCAGCTAGCCTCATCAGATACACACTTCATTTAGCACGATGAACAAAGAACCACTGTACCAATATATTACAACATTGCTGAATGAATTAAAAGATACTGGACACTATTGGTAATTGCCAAAGACCATTCTTCTCACTTGGTGTATCTCGTCATGTGAACTCCATTGGTCGCCGAAGTTGCGAGATACTAATAAATAGAAGAAAAAACACCCTTGTCAAACGAGTTGAAGTGATTTCAGATGCTTGATTTCGGGACCTCAACATTAAATTCTGAGGTCTCGAAATCAAATTTAATACTTTAGTGGAAAATTACTTCTTTCTCGAAAACTACATTACTTCAGAGAGAGTTGTTTCTCACAATGTTTGATACTATTCAACAGCTCTCCATTGCTTGTTACCAAGTAAAGTTTGACACTAATAATTATTTTGAGTAATTACCAAATGTGTCCACTGCCTTTCAAGAAACGATCCTTACAATGGGGGGGGGGGGGCCTCCCACGCATCGAGACGCTCAGCTGTGGTCTCTTCGGATAAACGAACTTCATTTTGGCACGATAAACAAAGAACCTCTTAAATAACGAACTATTACAACCAACATCGCTGCCGAAATTTAAGAACAGTTTTTACCCGAACATGAGTACTGCTGTGAGGCTTTTAAGTGGTTTAAGTGACCCGATTGGGTTTGGTTTAAATGGTAGTAACCGAGTAGCCATAAGCTATCAGTGGTTATGATCAAGTTACATATCTGCTGTAACTCTGTAGTAGTCAGTGCACTAACTCACTTAAAGGAAGAGTCGTGTATCACAGTTCACGTAGAAGGAGTACACGAATTCCGTTAGTCAACACTGAATCAACTAGACTATTAGATGATATTAACACATTTCATGTTACTATATGTCAGCTTATCAACCTGTAACTTGACCAAAAAGTAGCAAAGTTACGAGTTTCTAGAGGAGCAATATTCTTTGGCTAGGGAAGAGCTATTTGCAACGAACAAATTTAAGGATACAAAAGTGAGCAACCATCTTATGTGTATTAACAGGATTTGTAGAGTTGACAAAACAGTCGCAAACAAAGTATATGTATCGTGTGACTAACCATACGCATGAAATAATAAACTTGGAACAAATTTGAAATCAATTGGTTATCGAGGTCACGAGAAAATAGTGAAAAGAGACCATATTATGTGTTTTCTGTTTCTCAAACATCGAGCTTATCATCACGCCTGATAAAATATTGTAATATCATTTTCTAGAAACCACAGCATTTTAGGCAGCAATAATTTTAAGGAACCCTTTCTACCATTACTTACTTTAAATCATGTAAGTTATGTGTGAATCTGTGAACTGTTGTGTTTTATTGTTCCTTTTAAGCATTCGTTGTCTTCAAATTAGAAGCAACTCTTGTTCCTTTTCTAAGTTTCTCTTGAATTGCTCTTTTCGGGTCTGGTTTGGTAATGAAATTCAATGTAAATGCGGTTGGAAGTAGAGCAACTTTGGATATATAGTTTAATGCATTTGAGAAACATTTCTCTTCGAAGTACTTATAAGTTAATGGATAAAGAAATCACCCTTTCATCCCCCAAAATTGAATATAAGAAGCGTTACCGCGGTAACGCTTCTGAGTTCTTGTACTCTTACAGGGATTATTCTTCCTGCATGGACATATTCACTCTGGAATTTCGGCGATATCTCAAAACCGCTACAACCTTTTGAAGTGAAATTTTCACAGATTAATTTTATTGTATACAAAAACACTTCTATATAGGATACAAACAACCGAACGGTTCCGAAAACCAAAGGTATACATTGCCTTTAAAACCAATTGTTAAGAAAGTTACTCTCTACAGTATGAAACAAAATAGCAGAACCGGCTGACGCTTTAGATGAACATGCCTACTTAGGCATTCGTTGACATTATCAAACTAGGCATATCAGTTTCAAATTATTAAACAATTTAAATCAGTTTTCAAAACAATAAAAAGTAATAATAATTATTCTAAATTTATCGTGAAACGGGAGACGTGTTGATTCCTTTTAAGTCAGATATATAGAAAATGTTTAAAGACACTGGACACCTTTGGTAATTGTCAAACACCAGTCTTTTCACTTGGTGTATCTCAACATAAAACAGCAAACCTGTGAAAATTTGAGCTCGATTGGTCGTCGATTGGAGTTGCTAGATAACTATAAAAGAAAAAAACCCACCCTTGCCACACGAAGTTGTGTGCTTTCAGATGCTTGATCTCGAGGCACGAAATTCTAAATCTGAGGTCTAGAAATCAAAATCGTGGACAATTACTTCTTTCTCGAAAAACTATACGCCACTTCAGAGGGAGCCGTTTCTCATGATGTTTTATACTATCAACCTCTCCCCATTACACGTTACCAAGTAAGGTTTTATTGTAATAAATATTTTGAGTAATTACCAAAAGTGTCAACTGTCTTTAAGTCAGATATATAGAAAATGTTAAAGTCATGAAGTGTTCTTGGAAATGATAGGGATTAACATCAAACTCTCGCTGCCATATCAAAGTACGCTGTTCAATTATACATACAAGGTAGAATTTAATACGTGACCGCAGATCCGCACTCTGATAAATATAATTGTAGTGTTGTGAAAAACAAATAAAACTTTAGTCAACTTGAAATATTGGAGGTAACTATAAAACGATGACGTGTATATACGTCTCAACCTACGGACTCAGTAAATGCTGCCGGTGGTAGTTAGGTGACCGATGAAACCCTATAAATCAACCCGTCAGACGACGACGGGAAACCAGACACGCATTATTTGACCTAGGCATCTCAACGTGGTTTCATGCAGGGGTTGTTAATTAGTCAGCAACATAAATCTACTCTCTGCTTCTATATAAAGAGGACTCATCTCGTATTGGACTCGGCAGACACACAGTATTAAGAGCTTCGAAATTGTTGGTGTTTGAAATGCAGTAAATCAGTGGTTGTTTTTTGGTCATATTTGTGGCGGTGAACGATGTCATGAGAAGTAAAGACTTAGCAACCATCTAGTGTGAACACATAGCAGTGATTTACACACAGTGTATTGGTAACTTAAGTTTACTAACAAACGAGGCTTCTAACTCGCAGGTCGAAACAGAGCCGATTGGGTACACATCCGCAGACAAGACTCAAACAGGTAAGCGCGTTCTTTTTGGTCCGGTCGTATTTTTGATAATTGACGGAACATGAAATGTAGGGTTTTATGTTGTGTAATTGCAACCGCATCAACATTAGCTTCTATGTTGTCTTTGATTGATGTCTTTGGAAAGTGGAGTTGTAAATTCAGTTCAAATTCAAATTCAACTGTTTATGGTTAAGTTCAATAGCATATGGCGGTAAAATATTGAATCAATTCGAATATGTTCGAAACTTACAACACTTTTAGACATCAATACATTTTTAACATCTTGTCAGTCTTTAATTTGTATCAAGGAAGCATAGTTCTATATGCTATCAAATTCTACAAAAATGTTGTTGATTGTATGCGATTGAAGAACTAAGATCATGCGGTGCAATTCAAAATATTATCAAAGGACTTTGACAGGATTTTCGATGATAGTATCGTCATGGATCCTTCGAAAACAATTTGACATTTTATAAAATTAGGATTACCCAAATCGTTTTTTTAAGGATGAGTTTGTGATAATTTCTCTTTCGGGTCGTTTATAAATAAGTTATTTTACGCTGGCAACAGTTTCTGAGTACATGAAGATGTTTCTAAATATTTTGTTAGGCGCCGAGTAGGGAAGGTACGTTTTCATTATTGTCGGAAGAGGTAATTCCTGGAACAGGTTTATTAATCCATCCTCCATTTTCAGACACCATTATTATTTAACTTCTCATTGGAATACTTGTGTATATAAAAACCCATCGACGGGTTCTTATCGAAACCGAATGGGCAAACGAAATCCCAAACCTAAAGCCATACGGTGGTACGAAGCTGTCATAGGCTTTTGTATTACTTTAAAAAAAAATCAAGGCAAATTTTACTTTCGGTTTTTGGAACCGTTCGATTGTTTTAATCGTTGATTAATTGCAGATGTATAATGTCGCGTTTTTAAAAAAAATAGATAATGCCGGAAAACTGAAGCGAAATATCAACGCAGGAAGAACCATACGTATAGGAATTGATAGTATTACAGACAGAAACGCTTCTCAGATTCAAATTTTAGGGCATAACAACTTTTTTTTTTTCAACCACTGTGTCATTACTTTGAAGTGAATTGTTTCTCAAAATACTCAATACTATCGAAAGCTGCTGTATAGGCTTCTAGTCAAAGTTTGACACTAAATTGAAGAGTGATAACCAAACGATACATTCCCTGTAAGCATCGAATGTCATCTCTGTATGCGTTTAATATGATTACTGTTTCGCTTACTGGATTCCAACACAATCATTCGATTATATTTTGGTATTTGTTTCAACATTTGCAGTCGGTGCTCATTTGTTGAGTTTCTTTATGTTATGCAGGATCACGTTTGTAATGTATTTTGTTCTGCATATGCCTGCGTTTGGTGATTACAGCAACAACAACCGTTATATTAAGCATTGAAATGATTTAATTAAGAACAACCTTGACATTCATTCAGATCCCCGATGTATTTAATCAAGAAATCTAGGATTGAATTTCCGTATATTAATGTTTTTATTTTATTGATTTCATACTTTGTTTTGATGAGTAAAACAAATGAAGAGTATACTCGGGGAATTTCGAGATTGTTTTTGTTCCAATAGCTTTGGTAACAATTTCGATGACTTACAAGGTGAAATATTGAAATACTTTGAATTTTTTAAAGATGAATGTGACTGTAGTTAGCAATGTTTTTGATTACGAAGTGTCTGCCTCCATCTTGGTCATGTTCCTTGTATCTAATAACAATAATGCATGCTAATAATAACTTTGCTAATAGGAACCAGACTATTTTATTCTTCCAGCCTCGGTTTGGTTACATTGATTTCAATGGGATAAATTCAAGATGGCTGCACCATGATGAAGGTCTATGCAGCCCAATGTTGTAAAACAAAATATGTGATGTATGGGTTATTGAGCACAAGCGGATAGGCGCGTTAAGGCGCTGAGAGCACTAAGCATTGTGGATACCAACACCTTTCAAAATGCAGTCAATTAAAACAAATAGCGCTCAAACCATTATCTGATTCCTGATTCCATGAGGATTATCGTGTACGAAAATAATGTGTCCAATCGACCCCATGTGTTCTATGTTCGCATAAGACCCTATAGCCTGTCGTTCTACTGTCAACACCCTGTCAAACCCGCTCGCCGTGCGCGGGCACACGTCGCCTCAGGCGGCAGACACACGGGGCGCTTTAGCCGCCTTGGTCATGAACAAAAAACGTGCATGCCATAGCAAAGAAAAACAATGCAATTCTTGGCGAGAAAACAATTGCACATATCCGTAGCAACGGGTAGCATTACGTCACGTATAGCTTTTCGTCGCTTTCAGAATCCCCACTCGAAGAATGAATTTCATCGCCTGCGCTCAACTTGAAGACGTGTGTTATAGAATTTGCTAGATCTGTGTGGTAGACCGAATACGATATATACAGTACATTGTTTCACACTCAGCTCTCTCGTTTAATTTAATTTCGGCTTCGCCTTTCTACACCCGGAGCGTGATATAAATTCGCGCCATTTGAAGCTGTGTTGCGTGTAACAATCGCAGTCGTGATCGTGCATTGGCTATGGTGTGGGCATGCAGCGCAGGGAAACCTGTTTTTGCGAGCGTGCAATCGAACCAACATGGGTGGCGAAATCAGAGTTGAGTAGAGCAGAGATTGGTCAATTAAATTACAAACTGATCCCCCCTGCCCAATTGTGTAAAAATTGTGACTAATTTTCTCAGGTTACGGAAGTTTTTGTCACTTGTGAAAATATTGACCGAAACGGTAGTGGATCCGTGACCAGGGAGTACCGTCAGACCATCAGCTCGCACCTATTAATCCGCTATACGTTGCACACTCCACTGAGAATGCTTGTTAGGAGACCACAATACGAATCAATATGGATACAAATGATCCTGCGAGGGATGAGGAAAGAGTTGAATTGTACTTGGTACTTGTTGTGACGTTCAAATTAATGACTTATAACAAAAAGGACAATACATTCACCACAAAGAAAGACATAGGGGTCCACCTTTGTCGACTACGAGGTTGACATAGCAAGACCCCACAAGCCGGGTGTGTGTGTGTATCAAAGGAAAGTCTACAGGTGGTTACAACACAGAAATTAGGTTTACAGAAATTCTCCTGTTGCGAATTCACAGTTACTCCACAAAATAAAATCACAAAGATAGGACAAAATAAGAGTCAAGAGAGTAAAGAGAAAGCACTGTACAATTCATTATTCGAAAGTGAAAGTTGCACAAAAACTTAACAGTCCAGTAAATCGCAGCCGACGCACTGTGTTTGTGCCATCAAACAGCGCGCCATGATTCTACATGCGAGTTTGCAGGCGTGATGAGGCCTCCGGACATAGTGCCGCTGTAGTCACATTATTAGCTAGGAGACTCTTTCTGAAGTGTTCTTAAAAAATGAGAAAAAAACTAATTAAGAAAGAAGACCAGAAGACAAGAAGTAGACAAGAAGTACAACAAATTAAATTGAGTTGAATTTGCCGACGTTAAAGAAACCTTCACCCTTGCGTCGGACATCCTCAAATATAAAAAAAAAAAACACTGATAAGTCTAGCACTACTTTAACTGAAAACAAAAAACGTAATGTTAATATGGCAGCTGTTGTGTGTAGTTTCGCTCATTGTAAGAATGTAGGCTTTGTAAACACTCGTCACCTTTTGAAAAAAGTTGTGTAGAAATCTAATTTCAAAAGAAGCTTCATCCAAAATAAGGAGAATAACATACCCAGTAAAAAACCTTTGGTTACTTCGCTCTTTCTAAAGAAAACCTTGAGAATCGCAGGCACTTTTGACAAAATGGATCTACCGGGCCTTTGATCTTTTAACGGGCACTCTAGCTTACTAGAGGGTGTGTGATCTATTTCAAATTCCCAAACACATCATTTCACTTTGACTTGAGAAATTTCAACCCTTGTAGGCAGGAATAGGTTTCCGTATTATTAGGTTTCATACTAGATTTCATTCCTTTAAACGAAGCTCCTGCAGCTGATAAACACACCGTGCTCCCCTTCGCAGCAAAACATTAAAGTGTTCAGCAATAATTGTTTATTACAACAAAAAGTCATTTAAATTATGCGGAATCATTTATTACCGGTTTTTTTTCTAAAGATTTTTTTGTTTACATATTTTAGTGTGCCGATGTACCCAATGAAACGAATTGGCGCCCTATTAATACAATTTTTCAAGATTTATAGTTTTGTAAGATCCAGTCTTGTTAAGATTGCTTAACAGCACAACACTTAAAGTTGTTGCTGTTGATATTGTTGATGTTGTTGATGTTGTTGATGATGACGCGTTGATGTTGTTGATGTTGTTGATGATGACGTTGTTGATGTTGTTGATGTTGTTGATGATGACGTTGTTGATGTTGTTGTTCTTTAATGATGTTGTTTTTCTTGTATATGCATTGGGATATTTTATGGTTACGTTTCTTAGGAGCTGGTTGGATTCAAAGGATACAGCATTCCTTTTGGTCAATGTTTTAGTTGCGTTTTGCTGTGCAGAGGAGATTGTTATGTAGATTAATTTGGAAGCTTGACGTCTCTAGCAATTATTAAAATCAATCTTTCTAAAATGAAAACAAGGGATCTGCAACCCGTATAAATGAAGTAAATACGATTGAATGAAACGTGCCCATAAACACTGTCGTGGGTTACGGTGTAATTCTTCCCTTTTGGCGCGAAATCTATATTAAATTAATTCAACCTTCGATCAAACGCGTCAAGCGTTTCTATTGACATCAAATATCAATCAATTGTAGATGTGTTTACGTTTTTTCCTAACACGAGTTGTCGAGTTCAATTAACAAAGCACCATGT